>NC_080191.1:132688548-133302923 GCF_030028045.1 Hippopotamus amphibius kiboko | reverse complement strand
ATGAATTAAAGCTAAATCCACATCCCTTTGGGTGCTAGAGAACTGAAGAGGCATTTAAATTGAAAAGATCCAAGACACTGAAGCTGTCCTGTGTTGATGCAACCCAAACACATACCAGTTGTCATCCTTAATGACCAAAACATATCCCACATGGTAACTAGGATGGTGACGCTACAACTGGGAGTCTGCAGCCTCCATGACGCTGTTTTATTGAATGATCCTGTGCTCCATGCACTCTATGCTTTCTTAAAATTTGCTTTGTGCTGAATAAGCCTATTCTGTTCTATAAATTTGAGTAATCTAAAACTGAAATCTACTCTGGTAATTAATAGACATTTAATATGAGTAAAATGGCCATAAATAAAGTGGCTGACTTGACACTGAGCCAAATACCAAAGCAGGTGTTATGTGACATACACCTGACTAGTAACAGCGTTGGTTCCATGGTCTTGGGTAAGGATGAGTCTCAAGATGAACAGACAAAGTTTAAATATCCCAGACTTAGCAGTTAAAGAGGGATTGACAACGTGTTGTTGACAAAGAAATAAACAGAAAACTTCAATTCTATGCATATGTTTATACCTGAGTGAATTAACACTATAGTGCATTGAGAGAGAAGCAACATTAGAATGTGAAATTAATAATGTCCTATTCTGGAAAAGGTACAGAAAAGCGCCTTTCACCTTAAGTTTCACAATGAGATAGCTGTTTACTTCAAATCTTTCGAATTTTTCCTAAAGGCATTAGCGATCATTTACTGACCCAGATGAACCCTACGTTAACTGGATGAGTTGAAATATGCTGTTTTAGTTCATCAAAAGGTAAAATAGAATTACCATATCATCCAGCAATTCTACTTCTAGATATATACGCTAAAGAACTGAAAACGGACTCAAAGAAATATTTATACAACTATTTTCATAGCAACATTATTCACAATAGCCAAAATGTAGAAGCAACCCAAGTGTCCACTGGGGGATGATAAACAAAACGTGCTATACACATGCAATAGAATATTATTTGACCTTAAAAAGGAAGAGAATTCTGACATATGCTACAGCATGGATGACTCTTGAGGACATTATGCTATGTGAAATAAAACAGACAAATACAAATACTGTATGATTTCACTTACAGAAGATATCTAGAGTAGTCAAATTCATAGACATATTACAAAGTAGGATGGTGGTGGCCAGGGGCTGAGGGTAGTGGGAATGGACAGTTATTATTTAATAGGCATACTCTTTTGCAAGATGAAAAGTGTGCTGGAGACAGATGGTGGTAATGCTTACACATGTGAACGTACTTAATGCCACTAAAACATACACTTAAAATGTTTAAGATGGTAATTTTTGTTATGTGTATTTTACCACAATTTAATTTTTTCATGAAAAAAATGTTGCCTGAATATTCACCACCTATTCTCATAAAATTAAACACTTTAAAAGTTAGGCACTTTAATAAAGAGAAAAGAAATGAGAAGAGAGGAAAAGGAGAGGAGAGCGAGTGAAAGGTAAAGGAGGAAGGGGGAGAGGAGGTGGAGCGGGGGAGGGAAGGTCCTCGCTTGGCCTGTACGCAGGTAGTTATGAGTCAGTTCAGTATGCGAGATACCCTGGAGGAGAATTCCACAACACCCAGGAGTCACAGCAGCTCCTTCACTCCTTCAGCGCCCAATTTATATGCACCCAAATAAGCGTCTGAATGCCTGGGTTATATTACGAGTGTGAGTCAAAAATCATCCGTACTCTGATTATATTAAAACTTCTGTAAATCCTCTATTCTGAGGATAATTTTTGACTCATCCTCATAAATTACTCTCACAACATGATTCAGTGGCATAAAAAGAAACTGCAGATTGACGTTGACACTAATAATGCCAGCACAGGAGAGAAACAAGAAAACGACAGAGCTGAAACTTCCCAATTCTGGCATGAGTTATGATGTCATTGGTGACATGGCATAAAAAAGTAAATAAACAAATATTTAATCAGAGCTGACAAGAAGTATGCCAGTCTCAAAAACTATAAAAAATACTGCTTAGAATACAAATTTATGTCCACTATACTTGAATATGAACATGAATCTAAGAATTTGCTGTTGTTGAGGACGGTAACTAATAATTGGTATATTTATACCAAATATATATAATTTAGTGGGTGCATACATGGGGGTGCAAACTCAAATTCTGAATAAAGGAGAAAGCCATCAAAATACATGCAATATGGAGACTACCGCTTTGGACAAATGGGCTGATAAATTATAGATCATATCCAGGTTTGTTAGAATCTTAGTTATACCCACTCTAATAAATCTAGTAAATTTAGATTTCTGTACCATTTAATATCAGATAGTACACAATTTATGATATTAAATAAAAGCCTGACTGACTACAGTTTTATTAGTTTAATTTCTTAATTGGTCCATTATACTTATTTATAAACTCTGAAATTTTCTTATAAAAATTAGGAACTTCTGTTTATATTATGAAGTTACAGAAATGATTCATGGAAATCTTAAAATCATACTGATAATATAAGAATATAAATGCAAGTCATATGATCAACTTCCTAAATTTAAATCACTGTTTTTGGTAAAAATACATTTAAATGTATAATATACCCATGCATTATTGGTTCCTAAGTTTCAATATTCAAGCTTCATAGTAGAAAAATTGTTTACATAACTTAGGAGTAAAATTATATTATATGCTCAGAGCCATTTGAGTTAAATTTTGGCTTGGAAATATACTCATGTAGGCTTAAATTTTTTAAATATCTTTTATTCTGAGTTTAATATCATTTTAATCTTATGTCACAAAATATTTGATAGTTCCATGAAAACTGTTGTGATGAAGAGAAATTATACTAGTCACTAGTATTGGAGTGAGAAAATTCAAGTAGATATATTTATTACTATAATCAATTACTATAGAATAACTGTTATTTGACATGTAGAGGAAATAAAATGTGAAGTACTCCCCTGGAGGCAAAAATATTCAATCATATTTCCATAAGAATAAGGCAAAATAAATCAAACATCTACCTCCAAACATTCCATATATGTCCAAAGAATTTGCAAACTCTTTGTGAATAAATCTAAGATGAAATACTTATCAAAATAAATGGATCTCAGTATCAAATGTACCCCCCAAAATATAACTCCTTCTTGCTTAATCTAAAACTCTGAAGGCATTAAGTAAAGGTATTTCTATAGTTAGCGACCACTAAAGATGAGTGACTACTAAAAGAAGTGACCACAATAATGAGTACTAGCTCTGAATAAATGTGTTAACAATCCTTTTTCCCTTAAAAAAAGAAAAAATGGAATTCTTTAAAAGCACAGTGTATCATCAAGATTCATATATACTATAAATGGAAATTTATCTTATTCCCAAAAAGATTTTAAATAAATAGTTCTAAAATGCTTTAGAATAAATGCTTTTAAAGATCATTTTTCTTAAATTTTTAATGTACTAGTTAAGGTAACACTAGAAACCGTAATAACTAAACCCAGAAGTGCCTAATGACTCAAATCTTAGTTTATTTCTTACTGTAGAGTCTAGATCTCATCAGAAGAGAAAACCACACAGTGATGTGAACATGGGAAGCTTAATATAGAGAATTATTAACTATAACAGAGGATTGGAGTAACAAGAGATTGTCTAATAAGAAGGAAAAAAAAACACTAAAGAATATAGGAATGGCAGATATAAGGAGCAGCTACTGACTTTAGGACTAAGATGGGACATCCAAAGAAGAGGCTCCTTCTCCTGTGGCTGAGACCTTGACCTCGCTGAAGATGGCATGGTCATCCCTCACTGAATGGCAGAGAAGTCACTATAGCATGGGGTCAGCAGAACTCTGCAGAAATCTTCCACCTAGGAAATTAATTTCCATCTAGGGTACCAGAAAAAGCTATTCATGGGGAGATGTCTCCCCAGAGGCACTCCACTCTAAAACCACCAGGGGAAGCTGCTGGCAGCTGGGTGCTGCTGACCATCAGACACCAAAAGGAGCCAGAAGATGAAGAAGCTGTGTGTGCACAGGAGCTCGCTGAGCGAGCACACACTGGAACCAGAAAGCACAGCCCTTTCCTCATTTAGTGTCTCGCCATCATCTACTTGCAAAGCTACAATGGTTGGTGGCAATGGAAAAATAGATAAGCGGCCCAAATCCATAGAGTGATACAAAAATGTGAATTTGGAGGTGAGAGGCACTCAGTCAATAACCACTGCACTTGCTCACGTAAAGTTCACATGGCTGTCCTGATTTGTGGCAGTGTTCCTCTAACTGGTGACTTGAAGGCTCTGGCTTTTTCTTCTTTGTGATGTTTCCATCTTCTACATGAAGTGTTCAAGGTCACAGCACTTGGTTATATCAAATTAGTCAAAGGGGAAAGAGCACGTAGAATTTCATGAGAAAGTTTTCTAAGGGCAAGGTCTGGATGTGGCACTACCTTTCAGCTTATGTTCCATTGGTGAGAACTCAGTCACACGGTCTGAGTTAGGTTATACTGCAATATATTCACTAGTTTAGTGACTGACTAGCTGGTCACCAAAACCAGAAGAAATGGTTTTGGTGACCAGCTAGTCAGTCTCTATTGCATATTATTTCTCTTAATTTATTGTCTTATTATTCCTGACAGCAATGCATCTTACCTCTGGTCACCATTTCCCCTGGCCTGGGTGATGGTAATGTGAGTGCATATATATTTAGATGTCAGCTAAGATTCCCTCTGTTCACTGAGTTCCAGATAAGATGTACCCAAACCCTTAATTTTATGCCCCAGAGAGGTCTGCAAATTCCCAGATTTCTTATATTCTCATAGCCTTCTCCATGGTTAATTTCTGCTTTCACACATGCTATTGCCATTCCTTATTGCCTTGTTTTAGATATGAAATCTAGATTTTGCATTGATTTCCACCAAAAATTCCTTTACACAACACTTGTGGATATGGAAAAATTGCCTAAAGATTTGAGAATGACAGAGGAGGTTTAAATTACAGCATCAGAAATAATTTCAAAGTACAGAGTAGGCAGTTTACTGTCTTTTAGCACCCACTTCTGGGAAATTTTAGAGGCCCTTCACCTCATCTGGTTTCCTTCCTTACATATCTCACTGCTGCCTTTCTCCTCAGAGTCTCTTTACCTCTCAAGAGAAAAACAAATCCCCCTTGCTTTGTCATGCCGAACAACTTAACCATTTTTATTTACTTGTTTCCTAAGATCCTGCTGACACGTGTGTTTTTGAGGGTCTTACTTTCCAGCCCCAAAGAATCTGGATGTGCTTTAAGAGAAGTCCATGTGCTAGTGGTTAAAGCTAAAATTTTCACATTATTTCATACAAAGTCAAAATGACTTGATATTGACTATAGAGTATATTAAATGAATTCTACCAGATCAGCATTCCCAAAGTGTAGTCTATGGTGCACCAGTCCTATAAAGTAATTTGCAGATAATAATAATAAGTAAGGTCCATGATCAAGCAGTTTTGAGAATCCCTGCATACTATATCCATCCCCCTCTAGGAAATTCACAATGCATATTAAACATATTGAAAGCTGAGAGAAGTCCCATACTAAGAAACTTGTTTAGCTATGATAATAGCTAAGTTATTTGATGACATAACCTTTTTTTCACAAAATGCCTTCTAAGGTACAGAATGTAAAAAGTCCCTTCTAGCTGTAATTCTTAAGCACCTATGTAACTAAAAGGAAATAACCATAACAGAGTCACCCCAACAGCATGGCCACAATGGGAGCTGTCATGCACTCTCTAAGAGCTCTCTCAGGTGACCACTGCCCCCAGACAGAGCTTCGAGCCATCTGATTATTCTAAGAAGGTGAGGCAAAGCCCCTCAGAGACTAAGCAGAAATGAACAGGAAGAAGAGAAGGCAAATTTCCCAGCTGGTGCTGAAAGCTCCCTATTTTTCCACTTTCATCTTCAACAAGGCTACAGAGGCAGGGATTTGGCTGACAATGTTCTCTCCTTCTTTCCACTTTGGATTCATCCACTCTGGATTTCTGCGTTCTCTTGAAATGAACTGCTCTGCATCCTGCACCCCTACTCAACTCCTATGATATTTAACCTTTCACTAATCCTGCCCTTGACTCCTGATCCTTTTAGTCAAAAGTACACTTGGTGGTAACCAAATTTTACCACAAGTCAGTAGTCTAGACAGTAGAGAACTTTTATTGCCCCTTCTAACCTTGACACTATGAACTGGTTTGACTTTTGCTCTAGTAGAACATACTGACTAGCAAATTTTCTTTTAAAAAGAAATACTGTTGGGTAGCACAATTCACTTAAATATTGTCACCAAGGCACAGGCTCACAATTTTAACAGTCTGAAAGTGTCTTGAAAAACACAAGGTGTGATATAAATAAAGTAAATCATTAGTATTTCCTGTAACTTACTGTGAGGAAGTCTTCCTGCTGTTTTGGTACTTCAGACGCTGGAAGAAATGTATGTTGAAGTCTCATTCCTTCTCTTCTCAAATTAATTAACTGTTTAAAAAAAATGTAAAACCCATGGTACAATGATTAATCTGTTTTGTGAATTCCAATTTGATGTCCTATTGAATACAGGCTAGAAAATGAGTCTCTCTTTATTGTGAGGATTATGGACCCCTCTGAAAATAAAAGAGGACAGAGGGAAAATGGTTTTGTGCATTGTATCAGTAGTTTTACGCATTGTATCAGGCTATGAGAAAAAAAAGAAAACCAGACTCTTACCTTAAACCAAGTAGGGGTTTTTTTTTTTCCAGAGTTAAGCAATCAAGGATAGAAATTCAGCAACACGAGCAGACCTGAGGTCCTTCCCCTTTTCCGTGCAGCCGTCTTTAACAAGGTGGATGCTCCACCTCCAAAACTGCATCTGTGCTTCAGGCAAGGAAAAGAGAGGATAAAGGGCAAAACTTCTGCCAGTTGAGTCACTCTGATTAACTGAGTCTAGTTGAGTCTTACAGGATTTTCCCAGATGCTTCACCATGTAAGCAGAAGTGCTTACATCCCGCTGGCTGGAATTGTGTCACATGGGCACTGCTGGCTGCAGGAGACACGGAGAAATGTAGATTGTTCAGCTGGGCACTCTGCTGCCCTCAAACAAAATCCAGTGGTGTCTGCCAAATGCCCATACACAAAATGTGGAACGCCTTTCAGGAGATCCTTTCACCGGAAAAGCCCACCGGGCCGGGAAAAATAGGATGGAATCTAGGTGATAAGATCTAACCTTCTCTTTTGTGCTTCCTCTAGTTTCACTTGCCTGTAGGGGGCCGCATGCAGAGGCCTTGCACCTAACACGTCAGATTAGAGCTCCCAGGACAGAACTGCTATGTCCGACACCTCAGCGCGGCGGGCTGAGTGCAGAAGCGCTGCACGCGACACTCTATTCCAAGATGGCGGCAGCGGGCCGTGTGCAGAGACGCTGCGCCCCCGCTCTGCACGGGGGCGCTGTGAGCAGCACAGCTGTGCCTGATTTCAGGAGAACGGCGCCCTCTCCCCCCATCACCAGAAGCCCACGGCCAGTTAGGAGAGCCTGTGCACTAGAGCCCGAGCTCGCACCTGTTCGTCTTTGGTCAAAGAAGAAAGCTTTCCATTCCTTCTGAACTAAACTCGATCTTGTTCTTTTGCCTCCTGTGACACTGAGCAAGAGGACCCTTGTTGGAGCCCGACTGGAAAGGATCCGTAACAATTCCAGGTTAAACATCGTTGATTGAAGGACAACCCGCAGGTAAGGCAGCAAGTGATCTCCTATTTATTAAAAATTGTTGGTGGTCTGTAGATTGGAAATTAATATTTTTGCCTTAAGTTAGTAGGAGAATTGTGTTGCGGGAGAGGGAAATGTCGCGTCCTGGGACCCGCTGGAGTCTTGAGGATGGACTGCCAAGTGAGGATTCTTGCTTGCGTGCTGGAAAGAATTCAAGACAAGCCAGAGTAAAGGGAAAGCAAGTTTAGAGAGATACACATCCCACAGGCAGAATGGGGACCTTCTTGGAAAGTGAGAGCAGCCCCAGAGCATGGGGTCATAAGTTTTTATGGGTTAAGTAATTTCATAGGCTAATGAGTAGGAGGAACGTTCTTGCTATTTCAGGGCAGGGTGGGGATTTCCCAGGAATTGGGCGGCGGCTGCCCACTGCTTGGCCGTTTATGGGCCCCCTCGGAACTGTCATGGCGCAGAGGGAGTAATTTTCACTATTACAGTGAAGGTATAATGAGCTAAAGTTCGAAGACCAGACTATTCTCAAAGCTATCTTAGTTTCAGCTGGTTCCAGCCAGTCGTTATTGCATCCCAACAGCTGCACCCCTCCATCATTATCTAGTGTTTGTGTCCTGCCCCTTTCCCTCCTTTCTCAATTATGTATAAATAGCCTAAAGCAATGCCTGTTGAAGTGTGGGGCCATAGTATGTTATATACATCATCTGTGATGCTGCTTCTGAAACACACAGGTTATTTGGCTCAACCAGAGGCCTGAATCAGAATCTCTAGGGAAAGAGTTTTCATCTCCCTTGGTGGCTCTTACACATACTAAAGTTAGAGAACTAATGGCCCAAACTCAAATGCTTATGGAAGTAACACAAATGAGTGAATACACTGAATATACATAATGCGATAGGTAACGGGAGCCGATGGAATATATGACCTAGCTAAAGGAGACACTACTCAGGGCCTGCTTATGACTCTCACATGGCAGTGCTGACCCTGCGTTTCCAGTTCTTTTCACTTTTTTCAAGGGAAAATGAACATCAGATTTTATACAAAATCTCCTGATTTCTAATGCTTGGCAACTAGTTTTAAAATATTTAAAGGAAGCACCATACGATCCATCAATTCCATTCTGGGAATATACCTGAAGAAAATGAA
Source organism: Hippopotamus amphibius kiboko (assembly GCF_030028045.1). Lineage (NCBI taxonomy): Eukaryota > Metazoa > Chordata > Mammalia > Artiodactyla > Hippopotamidae > Hippopotamus > Hippopotamus amphibius. Next base: position 133,294,060 of record NC_080191.1, on the reverse strand, counting down.
ATCACTGTCTTGAAGAGATATCTGCACCTCCATGTTCACTGCAGCATGATTTGCAATAGTTGAAACAGGGAAACAACTTGTATCCGTGAGTGGATGAATGGACAAAGGAAGTGTGTGTGTGTGTGTGTGTGTGTGTGTGTGTGTGTGTGTACAGTAGTTCTACCCTTATCTCCAGGGGATATGTTCCAATATCCTCAGTGGATGCCTGAAACTGCCAATAGCACCGAACCCTATATATACTATGTTTTTTTTTCCTATGTATGCATATTTGTGATAAAGTTTAATTTATAAATTAGGCACAGTAAGAGGTTAACCATAATAATTAATAATTAGAATAATTATAATAACATACTGTAATAAAAGATATATGAATGTGGTCTTTATCTCCCTGTCTCTCAAATATCTTACTGTACAAATTTAATGCCTTATTCATCTTATCTAAGCACTTCTCACTGTGGCTGTAACTTTTGCAGTTTGAAGTGTGACAACAAAACTAGCACACATTTCTTTTTCACAATTTCACCAATAGAAGATTCATTCTTACCATAGATCTTAGCAACCTCAGCATATACAGTTTTTTGCTTTCCTTCTTAAATCAAGAACTGTCACCTTGGGCTTCCTAGGTGGCGCCCAGAAAGGAGTGGTTGAGAATCTGCCTGCCAATGCAGGGGACACGGGTTCGATCCCTGCTCAAGGAAGATCACACATGCCGCGGAGCAACTAAGCCTGTGTGCCACAGCTACTGAGCCTGCGCTTTAGAGCCTGTGAGCCACAACTACTGAGCCAGTGTGCTGCAACTACTGAAGCCCACACACCTAGAGCCCGTGCTCCACAGCAAGAGAAGCCACAGCAATGAGGAGCCCACGCACCACAGTAAAGAGTAGCCCCCGCTCACCACAACTAAAAAGAAAGCCCGCGCACAGCAAAAAAGATCCAACACAGCCAATAAAATAAATTCATTAAGAAAAAAAAAAAAAGAACTGTCACCTTTTCACTCAAAGGAAGCACTTTTCAGCTTCCCTTTGGCATCTCTGAATTGCCAGCATCGCTACTCTTGTATGTTGGGGCTGTTATTAAGTAAAATAAGGGTTACTTGAACACAGTTACTGCAATACCAAGACAGTGGATCCATAACTGAGATAGCTAGGAAATCCTGATGTTTGCAACAATGTGGATGAAGCTTGAGGGCATTATGCCAAGTGAAGTAAGTCTTACAGAGAAAGACCAATACAGTATGATCTCACTTATATATGGAATTTAGGGAAAATGAACTGATAGAAAGAGAGAGTAAATTGGGGTTTCCATGAGCTGAGGGTTGGGGAAAATGGGAAGATGCTGTTTAAAGGGTATAAACTTCCAGTTATAAGATAAGTAAATTCTGGGGATCTAATGTACAGTAGGTGACTATGGTTAACAATATTATATTGTATGCTTGAAAGTTGCTAAGAGAGTAAATCTTAAATGTTCTCACCACAAAAAAAAAAAATAACTATGTGAGGTGATGAATGTGTTAACCAACCTTCTGTGGTCATTATTTCACAACACATATGTATCTCAAATCATCACATTGTACACCTTATTCATATACAATGTTATATGTCAATTATACATCAACAAAGCTGAAAAAAATATTTAAAGGAAGCCTCTTTAGCAAATGGTTCTGAAACAGACATCCATATGCAAAAATATGAATCTAGATACAGACTTTTATGCCTTTCACAAAAATTAATTGTTCAAAATGAAGTAGTTAATTCAAAATGAGTCACAGACCTAATGTAAAACATAAAACTCTAAAGCTCCTACAAAATAACATAGGAGAAAACCTAACTGACCTTGGGTATGGCTTTTTAGATACAACACCAAAGGTGCTATACAAGAAAGAAAGAATTGATAAGCTGGGCCTCATTAAAATGAAAAACATGCCCAGAGAATGAGAAGACAAGCCACAGACTGAGAGAAAATATTTGCAAAAGACACATCTGATAAAAGAGTATTATCCAAAATGAAAATTAACAACTCAATTAAAAAATGAGCAAAAGACCTGAGCAGATACCTCACTGAAGAATATGCAGATGACAAGCATATGAGAAGATGCTCAACAGTAGGGAATTGCAAGTTAAAACAACAATGATATACCATTGCACACTTATCAGAGTGCCCAAAATCCAGAACATTGACAACACCCAATGCTGATGAGGATGTGAAGCAACAGAAATTCCCTTTCATTGCTGGAGGAAATGCAAAATGGTACACCCACTTTGGAAGACAGTTTGCAGAGTTTTACAAAACTAGACATATTCTTATCACACAGTCCAGCAATTGTGCTCTTTGGTATTTATCCGAATGATTTGAAAATATATGTCCATACAAACGCTGCACAAAAATGTTTACAACAGCTTTCTTAATAATTGCCAAAACTTGGAAGCAACCAAGATGTTCTGTGGGTGAAAAGATAAATAGTATGGTATATCCAGAAATGAAATATTATTCAATACCAAAAATAAATGAGCTCTCAAGTCACAAAAAGATGTGGAGGAAACTTAAACACATATTACTAAGTGAAAGAAATCAATCTGAAAAGGCTACATACTGTATGATTCCAACCATGTAACATTGTGGAAAAGGCAAAACTGTGGAGACAGTGAAAGGATTAGTGTTTGCCATGGATTAGAGAGGCTGAGTGGCAGGGCAGGGTGGGGTGGGGGAGAGGGATGAATAGACAGAGCACAGGGTATTTTCAGGGCAGTGAAACTGTTAAGTGTGAAACTACAAAGGTGGGTACATGTCATAACACATTTTCAAAACTCATGGAACATATGACACCAAGAGTGAACCCTAATGTAAACTATAGACTTTAGATGATGTTATATCAATGTAGATTTATAAGTTGTAATAAATGTACCACTGTGATGTAGGATATTGATAGCGGGAAAGGTTTGGGGAGAGGCAACAGGCAATATGAGATCTCTCTTTACTTTCCGCTCAGTTTTGCTGTACACCTAAAACTGCTTTACAAAATAAATTTTTTATTAATTTAAAAAATATTTAAATAACTTGTATTGGTAAATCAAAGCAGCTCCTTGGGTTGCCAGTTCATAACCTCTAAGCTAGAGTATAAACTTACATTTTTGGAGTGAAAAAGGATATTAGAGATTATCTGATTCAGGTCAGTAATCTTATAAATGATAACATTTAGGCTTGAAAAGTAAATTTGACCATGAGAGCAAAGCTAGTGTTAACGGAACCTGTCCAAGTACCCAGACCACCAAACCCTTACACAAATTTGCTTTCTTGACAAACTTTCCATGTAGTAGCGCTCAAATTTTAGCTTTAAGAGAGATTATCATTCTCTATAATAGTAATATTGGTCATATTTTAATATTTATATTAAAATCTTAAGCATGTCTTCCCATCAGTATGATACAGAATATCTCCCCACAAAACACCCTCCAACAAAGACTAATAGAGATAAATAAATGTTTCAACTTAAAAGTACATATCTCTGCTCAAAAGTACACGGGCCATGAACAGAACAGAAGCAGACAGTAAGAGGCAGAGCTGGTCCTTGAACCTACAGAGCTCAGAATTGTTAGAAGACAGGGATACTCAGAGTCTCCTGGAGTTATGGGTGCTTCGATTGCTGCCTGCAGGCCCTCTATGAGTGGAGTGGAGGACTTCTCTGGCCAGGAAGGCAACCTCCAATCCGTAACCATTGTCCAGGGCTCCTTGCCTTGAGTTGTGGTAGGAGCACCTGGGTCAAGTCCTTTTCAGACTAAACCTGTACGTATCCCTGACATAACCATGGGATGAGATATTTAATGAGAATCTCAAGCCACCAGTTTCTGAGCCTCAGATCCAGGTAAAGGCAAACAAACAAACAAAAATACACAAGAGAAGGGTGAGTACAAAGCACAAAAAACCCCACCATTTTACAGATGAATGAAGGAGTCTCAGAGATGTTATATGTCTGCCTAGCATTCAGTACTGGAGTCAGAATTCAAACCCAGACAGTCTGACTCCTGAGCTTGTTCTCTTAACCTTTCACAGCCTCCCGAGTGAAACAATGACCTGGTCTACAGAAAGCCTAACAATTTGATTAACTGTTGTTTTTCACAGAAGCAACTATTTTATTTTGTTGTATACCCTGCAGTTTTGATACCACTCTGCCATAGGCAGCCATTGTTTTGATTTCTGTCACCACAGGTTAGTTTTTCCTATTCTTTAAGTTTATGTGAATGAAATCATGCAATTTGTAGTCTTTTGTGTCTGGATTCTTTCACTGTTTCAGTTTCATTCTTGTTGTGGCATGTATCGAGTTTCTTCTTTTTGTACTCCATTGTATGAATACACCACAATTTGTTTATCCATTTTCTTATTGATGGACACTTAGGTTGTTTCCAGTTCTTGGCTATCATGAATATTTTTTACTTGTCCTTTTTTTGGACATATATTTCCATCTCTTTGGGGTAAATACCTGGGAATAGAATCATTTGGTCACAGAGTAGGAATTGCCAAGCAATTTTCCAGAGAAATATTACCACTTTATACTCCTAACCACATTGTTTCAGTTCCTCCTCATCTTCAACTGCTTCTAGCGGGGGCAAAATGATAATCTCATCATAGCCTTAAATTGCATTTCCCTTATGAATAATGATGCTGAGCAGTTTTTCATGTGCTTTGTAGCTATTCATATATCTTCTTTTGTGAAGTCTCTGTTCAAATCTTTTACTTGTTTTAATTGGGTTGATTATCTTAATTTTTTTTTCTTAATATTGATTTGTAGTTCTTTATATTTACTGAACTCAAGTGCTTTGCCTGATATATGTGTTCCAAGTATTGTTGCTCAGCCTATGGCTTACCTTTCATTTTTCTTTATGGTGTCTTAAAGAGCAGAGTTTTAAATTTTTAAGTCCAATTTATCCATTTTCTTCCAGAATATTTATAGTTTTAGCTTTTATGTTTGAGTCTATGATTCATCTCAAAATAATGTTAGTGAATGATACAAGGTAATGATCAAGGTTAATTATCTTCCATACACTTATCCAGTTGTTCCAGAACCAATTGTTGAAAAAATTCCCTTTCTCTATTGAAATTCTTTATACCCTTGTTAAAAATCTATTGACCATAAAGTGGAGTCTGTTTCCGAATTCTACTCTGTTCCACTAATTTTTTTGTCCTTATACTAATATCACACTATCCTAATTACTGTAGCTGTATAGTAAGTCTTGAAATCAGGTAGTGTAAAAGAAACCTTGTTCTTTTTCAATATTATTTTTGCTTATCCTAGGTTCTTTTATTTCAAAATAAATTTAGAATCACCTTGTTGGTAACCACCAAAAAAAAAAAAAAGGCCTGTTGCTATTTTAAGTGGGATTGCACTGAATCTCTATATCAGTTTGGGAGAATTTACATTTTAAAAATAATGGATGACCCCATCCATAAAAATGGTATGATCTTCCATTTATGTAAATTTCTTGAAATTTCTCTTAGACATATTTTTAGTTTACTGTATAGAAGTTGTGCACACTTTTATTAAACTTATTCATAAGTATGAAATCATTTTGATGCTATTATAAAGCATACTGTTTTAAAGTTCTGTTTTCCAAATGTTTGTTGCTAATATATGGAAACATCAATATTTCTACTGATCCAGATTTACAATGTGAAAATTTTTTTTTAATATTTAAAAAGCAAATCAATAAGTTTAACCATGAGAAATATAAACCAAGTATTGTTTACTTACTTATAAAATTGATTTTTCAGAATTTATTTCCCAGTAATGATTTCATAAATTGATTGTCTTTTCATCCATGATAAAACTGTTAAGGGGAATGTGACAGATGGCACAAGAAATTAAAACTCAAAGAATTTATTTAAATGCCAAAATTTCTGTTCTCTGCCCTAGGCTTACCAACAGAGCCTTAATCTAGTAAATTTTAACTTAATCTAATCTTTTAATCTAGTAGTTAATCCATGTTCAAATTCATGTTAGAGGTTAAAAAACTTTTAAGCTAGTTTATATATTTGTAAGATATAAACACTGATTAATAAATCCAGTGTTTGTGATATAAAATTTATATATCTCCTCTTCAACATTTCTAATTTTATCACTATCTTCTCTTCTTTCTCATATCTCTAAAGTCCCTATTCCCATACATTTTCCTTTTCTTCCTAATATCCTTATTATTCTTAACCTCTCCCTATACACTGCTTTTCTTACTACTATCTTAAAAGTAACTAGATTTTGCTTCTCTTAAATGAATCTTCATGAAAGGGGCTTCCTCCAGCCCCCACCATCTTTTCTCTTGTCTGAGATCCTTGAGCGTCTTTATCAGGCACTCACAAAACAGACTTCTCATATCAGCACATGCCTGGAACATAGAAGGGGTTCACTTTATTTCATGAAAGTGAAATAAATCTGGATTATATTCTCAACTTTCCCCAAATTCCCTAATTAACACCCCCATAATCAAGTTCAATAATTGTTTTTCAGTCCTAACCCTTGTTGAACATTTTTGCTGCATTTAGTACCATTGGCATCTCGCTCCTTGACATCTTGATCATATGTTTGCTTTAATCTCTTCATGTTATGGTTTGATCCAATTGTTCTGCTCCTTATCTTCCTCCTACTCATTTATATTGATCTCCTAGTTATTTTTCTTTACACTCATTTCTCAAGAGTTCATCCAATTTCCAGTTTAAATGAATTTTATGGATCAGACCTTCTGCTATCTCACAAGAGTGCCAGTGTAAATGCAAAAAAGGCAGACTTCCTAGGCAGACACAGCTCTATAGATGCACAGATTGTGAATACAATCCACTTGTGTTCAAATCTGAAAAATTTTCACCTGCCTTGGACTCAGCCAGGTGCACAAACAAATACAGAAGACCTGTGAATGGTTCCCAGTTCTACATTTCTAGCCAGGATACCAGGCCTGGATTACCTATAAAGGGGTCCTATGAATGCTCTAAGGTTATATGAGATTTGACATGTCAAGGTTAAATTAGTTCCTTCTATCCAAATGGCCTTTTCTTTCTAATTCCAAGATTGCAGTAATTTATCAATGACCAAGCTGTTCTGACACATACTTAACTTTCTAACTTGTAGTTTCATTTTCTTTCAGAGACCACCACTCTAAGACAAGACCCTACAATCTGATGATTTCACTATTCGGGTGGTCTCTAGTTAGAAATGTTTACCTTTTAAATTTCTCTACTTGATAGATTTTCATTGCTCTCAAAATAAAATTGACTGAAAGCCTACAAAACTTTACATAATCTGGCACTCACGTCCCTTCCCTAACCTTCATATTAGAATTAGTGTCCCTAATATCTCATAAACCTGCATCATCCCTTGACAGTTTATCATCATTATAATTAAACCCTTGTAAAGTCATGCTTTATATTTGTCCCCTCCAGACTCACATTCACCTAAAAATATAAGGATTGTGTCATCTTATTCAGTCTCTTTGCTCAGCACCTAGCACACAACAGGCAATATGAATTTGTGAGAGAATAATGTACATATCATAATAGTATCATTTTAAAAATTGAAAGGGTCTGGTTAAATATAGCTTGTATTTTAAAAGCCAAGAATAATAAAGTGCAAACTCTGCCATGTAAACAAAAGATGAACTAACCATTAATCATTCCCACAATTTCCAGAGGTCTTAATTCCTCCAAGAGCAGCATCAGTCATTACTACTAGTCCAGACCTCATATTTCAGTATCTCACAAGGGGAACAGTCCCTAGCACTCACCATTTGACATTAGTATTTAACTAGTCCATCTTACTTTATTAATGAGGGCTAGCACTGACACAAACAGCTGAAAGAAGGAAAGAGCTGTTTAAAAGTGAAACATAAATTTTATTCATCTGTTTAATATTTTAAAGGGAAAAGTGGCAGAAAAGCAGATGGAAATACATATGGATAAAATATACAATAGTTTAACGGTGCATATTAACGGGAAAGGAAATGAGTGTCCATTTATTTACTTCTCTTTAAGTGTGCGAAATAGGAATGCCAGAGCTAAAACTCCCCTAGTCCAGCCTACTCAGGCCTCCACCAAGCCATTTTCTCTTCCTCTCTTGGCCTACACAACTTTTTATATACAACTTTACTACTTCCTGAATAACCATGCAGTAATGTATCTGTGCCTCAGTTTGCTCATTTGTAAAAGTGGAATAATACTGATCCTTACCTGGTTGCTCCTAAGGTAATTAATCATAGTGCTTAATACATAGCAACTAATCAATACCTGCTAATTCGTTATTATTAGTATATAATATCTATAGATGGAGATTTGATCAATTTCCTTGGCCTCAAATTCCAGTGTCTAGTCACCAGTTCTGCCAGTTCTTTCTCCAGTTACACCCAAAAGTTTTTATCTACAGTTGAAACTCATCAGAACCATTTGTAAAGTCATTATTTAGACCTACTCACACCAGTCTTTGCCCATTTCTTAAGATCTTCGTTCAGTGGGCTGTTCAGTTACCTGACATTTACCCAATTTGCATCTTGGTTTCATACGGTCTCATTTTAAGCCCCCCATTTTTGCAATCCCCTTGTCTGCTACTCATCACTCAAATATGGATGGCCAGCTGATACATGTCCTTAGGACAACAAATATTTCTTACGCTGCTTTTACATAAAATGCAATTGATCTACCTCCCAAATCACTATGAGATGTAAATTCTGTGTTTGCATCTTTTATCACAGTCATTTCCATATTAGCTTCTTTGACCATTTTTCACAGCAACATGGAATAACTGGCTGTTATCTAACAGAATTAAGGAATTTTCCCCACTGTTAAGAGACTTAGAAGCATATTCTAGCACATCCAGGACCAAGCACCAAGAAGAATATCCAAGTGGAAATGATATCTGCTTTTCCTCCTGACAAATATGTATTGCCCATCTGTGCCAGGTATGGGGGACCCATTACCTCAGACCTATTGAGATGTCCTGCCAACTTCAACTGGCTCCTCCTATGACAATTTTTCATCTGGCCCTGCTCCACTGCACGTGACATTCCAAAATGAAGAACATGAGAAAATTCCAACATTGAAGAGGCACATGGCAATATCAAGAACCCTTGGAAATACCAAGGACTCCTCTATGACATGAGTCACTGGAAATGTTATTGGACAGCAGTTCCTCAAAACTCACTTCCTGCCCAGCAAGAACTGAAACCCATCAAGTTTTATGGAGGTAAACCCAAGATGGAGGCTTGGGCTAAAATAGACCTCTCTTCTGTCTAGACCCTTTAAACAGAACAGGCCTACCTAGAGAACATGGCAGCAACGACATCTAATATCTAAGTGGGTAGTTGCTAGTATTTGACCAGATTCTTGTTTGCTCTTTTATTCTCTAACTTTCCAATTATGATCCTCCTTAAATTCTGATTTTGGCTTCTAATATTCATCTTAGAAACCTTACACTGGGAATCTATTTCAGACACATCCTCTAGCCAGATCCTCAGCAACATTTCGTGATTCTGACCTAGTTTTTCTTCCAGGCTTTAAATAATGAGAATGGTAAGAATTGTTTCTGCTTTCTCCCCAGGTTTTGCAGGCCATGGTAGGACTAGGAAATCCTCTCAGGCAAGAGGAATCAAACAGACCCCATTTATAGCCTTACCTTCTATGCGTAGGGATAAAGTTTTACTCTTGCAGGTGCAATAATATAAACAACTACATAAAACTCATTAAGTATGACATCAGTATAAGAATTAAACCAAAATAGTTAAGGGAATAAGACACATATTTTCCTATTTTCTTATATTAATCCTTGAAAGAGTATTGTTACCTCTTATCAACCAATTCTCTTCAAATTCAATAGAACTAAATTCTTATGTAATTTTAATTAAAAACCAAGTACATGCTTTTAAAAATGTTTTCTTCTAGACTTCCAAATCTCTTTATAGCCCTCTTTTTAATTTTCATAAATATTTATATGTAATCTAGAGTCAAACAGTTTTACAAGGCTTGTGGGGAAAAACCGTCTCTCTCCCACTCCATTTCTTGCCTCACATAAGCAGCTATTCACAACTCTCTTTGGTGATTCTTAATGCTAAATATAAAACATGTTCATTACTTTTCAGTTTTAGGCATTTTTCTATTAATCTATAAGTAATTAATCAACAATTGTACAGTTGTGAATAAAGGTTTTTACCTAACAGTATTTAAAACATAGTTTTCAATTAGAAACTTTTCACAATTGTTTCCATTGCACAGTTGAGTCATATAATTTAACATTTTCTCTCCTGTTGGATATTCAAGTTATTTCCAACTTAAAGGAGGGGTAGACCTATGTAAAGTAGAAATTAAAATATAATCTTGATTTAGGAAGTCAGAAAGCAAAATGACATTTTCTCACAGAAGGATTTTCAACTCTGGAGTAAGAATTCTTTTGGAATTCTTGACAGATGGATACTTGCTTGAAGAACGGGTTTCCATAGAGCTGGAAGATTTACTAATATGTCCTTAAGAACTAACACCCAGCGTGCCAGCTGGCTGGAAAATGTGACTCCTTATGTCTTGATGAAAAACAAAAGCAAAAATAACTAAAGATAACTTATTGTCAAACAATATTTTGATATCTCCAAATCAAAATGCTTAATGAATTTAAGGTAATCTTTGTCAGCAGGAACACTGTAGGAGGTAGAGTCATTTCAAATATGGCGATTCCTCTTCATTCAGAACAGAAAGAAAGCCATCCTGCTTTGCCAGGCAGCTGCCCTGCCCTAACATCCAGACTGTGGAGGGCCCACAGGGAGAAGAGATGAGTGATGATGAAGAGGACAAGCACTGACATCACCACAAGTCTTGTTAAAGGTCAGAAAAGCCAGCCAAGAAGCTGTGGCTTGAACAGCCATCAGATGGCAGTTTCAAGTCTAGTCATTTTAATGAGGTGGATATTTTACTTCTCAGCTTTTTAAGAAATAGTTATAAGTCCTGCCACACCATTGCTATCTAGAATCATTTTTCAATTTATTAACTAAAAATTAAAATACATGGTGCTGTAAGTGTTTAATGGCATTAAACAAAGACTGTGGAAAGAGTTTCCCCAAAGTAAATACATGATCCATTTTAAGCCTCTACACCTTTGCAGACTCTATTTTGTCTACATAAAGTCCTCCTCCTCTCCCAACACCCCCTTACCTTGTTGCTGGACAGTGAAATACTTACCACTCGAGACCCAGGCTCCACCAGTCTCCTCTCTTTGGATTTGTTAGAAACTAATTTTCCTCTGTCCAACTGACAGAAGCTATTCTACACCTCCCTCAGAACATGCTGCCCCATCACTTACCTGTGTTTCCATTCCCCAGCTGTCCTCGCTCACACTTGTCCCAAGATTGCTGTCCTTGTCTCGACAGTCTCCTCCCACATCCCTATCAATTTCTGAGAGCCTCTCACCTTGAAGTTGGAGACATAATCCAGAGACCTGTTGCAGGGCTTAGTGGGATGGTTCTGCTATCCAGCTAAGTGTCCCACATTCTGAGCTCAGAGAACCATCAAAGGCTATGCCATCAACTTCACTGTAGAGACTATTTAAGGTGTCTGTTCAAAGATTATGCCCTAATGCCAACCAGGACTCCTCACAGCTTAAGACATTTTAAAGGGATGGAGTAAGAGAGAGAAGCTGCCTTTTTGGTTTTTTGTTTGTTTGTTTGTTTAAGCTCTTTATTGGAATATAATTGCTTTACATTGTTGTACCAAGTTTTGCTGTACACCAAAGTGAATCAGCTGTATTTATACATATATCCCCATATCCCCTCCCGTGACTCCCTCCCACCCTCCCTATCCCAGCCCTCTAAGCCCATCATCGAGTTGATCTCCCTATGTTATGCAGCAACTTCCCACTAGCTATTTATTTTACATTTGGCAGTGTATATATGTCAATGCTACTCTCTCACTTTGTCCCAGCTTCTCCTTCGCACCCCCCCATGTCCTCAAGTCTATTTTCTACATCTGCATCTGTATTCTTGCCCTGTCACTGGGTTCATCAGTAACATTTTTTTAGATTCTATATATATGAGTTAGCGTACGGTATTTGGTTTTCTCTTTCTGGCTTACTTCACTCTGTATGACAGTCTCTAGGTCCATCCACCTCACTACAAATAACTCAATTTCATCCCTTTTTATGGCTGAGTAATATTCCATTGTATATATGTGCCACATCTTCTTTATCCATTCATCTGTTGATGCGTGTTTAGGTTGAAGCTGCCTTTTTGAATAATTCAGCATTTTTTAAAAGAGTCTATTTCCAACACCTCACCCTCACCCTCCCACAGTGGTTGAAATGCAGGGGACTCCTTCCCCTTCACAAAGCAAAGGAACAGGACTCTAGGAGCATCATTTAATAATATAACTAGAAATATCAATATACAATTTTATTTTCTTAACTTGGGTTCTCCTAGAAAAAACCTTGAGATAAGAATTCAAACACAAAAGTTATTTATTTGGGAGGTACAGGAAGTATTGGTAAGGGAAAGGGGGAGTAAGAAAGGGAAGGGAAGGTAACTGGAGATTAACCTTTTCAAGAAATTCAGTCAGTGTAAAACACATGCCTAAGAATTGTCCCTGAGGGTCAAAGGAGCTGGGCTATTTGTACACCAACTCTAATCAGTAATTTGTTAAAATCCTCCTAGGGTGGGGGTTATGGTAATATCTCAACACTCTGAGCCTGCTTCAGGTGATCCAGGATGGCAAAGTGGACTCAGTAAGAAGAGATAAGGCCCTCAGGTGCCTGGCTGACTGCAGTCCTACTAAAGGTGTTACCCAGTAACAGAACAGGATTCCAAGTCTCCTATATTCTAGCAGTACCTCAACTGCACCCATTAAACACTTTTAACTTCTCAATATCCATTGCCTTTTAAAATTTTATTTGACCTCCTTCTACATATGAAATAACATTTCAGAGAGGAAACTGAATCATATATTCATTCAGTTTGGAGGAGTCACACAGCTAGTGGCAGTTTGACTTAGTATCCAAGACTCCTAACTTTCAATTCAGTTCTGTTTATACCTGTGAACTTCCTGGGCCCATCTTTGACATTCCATTTAAAAATTATCAATATTAACATCAATATACTGCTCTTGCCTTAAATATGATTATATTGATTATCTTGTCAAACTGATGTTCATTTGATGATAGTTCTACTGAAACAATACACCCGTACAATCTCAGACATATGAGGATAAACCTGAGATACGCATGCTTAGATGGAGTTGTGTCCTAAGTCTCTTCAAATATGCAATACCAAAAAGATCCACTACATTTTCAGAGTGGGTTGAGAGACCTCTTTGGCAATAAACAGTAATAAGCTCTTCTCAATATTTCCTGTGTTTTCAGATAACCCTATGGTGGAACAGGTGGAGAAACACTGCCTATGTTAAGGGCTGCACAGCAAGAGTGAGTGTATTAGGTGGGCTTTCTTCCAATCAGTAATATTTCTATATTCTTGAAAAGGAATATTCAGGGATGTGGTAAATGGAGAAAAAGCTTATAATGTGACCCTGTTATATTCAGTAAAATTTTCACTTATGAGTAGTAGCTTTCCCTTGCAAAGAGCCAGCACAGAGGTTTTGAGTAAATGGTTATGTCAACTGATATTTTCCCCCTCTAGTGTCTGATTTTTATTTTTGACTTTCTGGAGTTTTTCCACCTTAGAAGTATCAAGGGTTCACTTTGGCTTCCCCCTTGTTTTTTTTTTAAAAAACAGTGATTCATTAAACAGGCATGTTTTAATGGAAACAATATTTTTCTTGTCATAGATTTTCAAAATCTACACATAAGTACATATTATAAAGATTGAGACTTCTTTTTTTATATAAATTTATTTATTTTTATTAGCTGTGTTGGGTCTTCATTGCTGTGCGGGAGCTTTCTGTAGTTGCAGCAAGCAGGGGCTACTCTTCGTTTCGGTGCACGGGCTTATTGTGGTGGCTTTTCTTGTTGTGGATCACGGGCTCTAAGCGTGCGGGCTTCAGTAGTTGTGGCTCACAGGCTCTAGAGCACAGGCTCAGTAGTTGTGGCGCGTGGGCTTCGTTGCTCCGCGGCACGTGGGATCTTTGCAGACCAGGTCTCAAACCCGTGTCCACATTGGCTTTCTACTTGTAAACATTTGATTTCTTTTTTGTATCCCACTTAGACCAATATAATGATGACTGATAGTTGTTTAGTAACAATAGGACACAAGAGAATGATTCATGGGTGTCTGTGTGTTTTAAAGAGCTCAGTCATGCATATAAAGGAAAGACAACCAGCACCGCAGAGAGCTATGAGGCATATATATTAATGCATACAGATTCCACCTAATATCTAGAAAGGAAACAAAATGATTACTGGGAAGATCATCCTGATGTCAGTAAGAGATTTTCTTAAGATATTAGAACACAATTTGAACATCTATATATGAGTGGGAAAAATGTGTTTCTGTTCTTCAAAATTGGAGCTGTTTTTGTGGTTTAATTCAGAATACTCTCCTAACCAAGCCTGCGTAGAGAATGGCAGCTCAACATTATGGCTACAGAGCAGGAGTTTTCTGCTAACAACATGGTGAATCAGTCATCCAACGAATATTATTTTGAGGCAAAGGGATATAAAAGTTGAAATTTCATGGTCTTTGACCTGTTGGAGATTGAGCACAAATGTAGAAGGCAGTTAGCTAAACAGGCAAGTGTAATGCAAATTAAATACAAATTAGGGTATGGGGGAGTATATATGAGGGACAGCCAACCCAGTCTTTATGAGATTCAGGGAAGGCTAGCAGTTGGCTTTGTTAGACGTGAGGGGCTAAAAATATATTCCAGGCAAGGACACTGTTGCAGAGGCAAAGGAAAGTACAGTACTTTGGGGAACTGAAGCTAACTCTGATGGGCTAAACAGTAATGAACAAGGACTATAGTCTGGTATCCCATGGGGCTAGAAAGGCGAAGGCCTTACAAATCATGTTAAAGAGTTGGAAACCTGTCTAAATATAATAATTCATTAAGGGGGCTTTAGGAAGAAAATGTCATAATCTTGTGCACTTTTGAACAATTGCTCTGTCTATTACCATGGAGACTACTCTTGGAAAATGCAAGACTTGTAGGCAAGGAAATCCATAAGGATGCTCTAGCAATAATTCAGACAAAAGACAATGGTGGCTTGAACTAGAGTAGTGGTGATAAGTATAGTGAAAAATAGATCTCTTTGAAAGACCTTTAAGAAGTAGACTTTGTAGGCCCTGATGAGTGGTTGGATGCCAACAAGACGGACAAGGAATGATCAGGACTTCTGGCTTAGGCAACTGGATCGGTGCTGTGCACCTACTGGAGATTGGAAACAGGAAGAGATGCAGTTTTATGTATATAAGACCCTGGAAATAAAATTGTTTTTTTCATAATAACAACATCTATAGTTGTTTACAATTATCTCAAGGTTCTTTACTTTGCCACCAATTACATAGAATATACATTTTACAGGTGAAAAATTCAAGGCTTTAAGAAATTAAATGACTTGCCCAAGATTACATAGGTCGTGAATGGTGACACCAGAACTGAAGCAAGATCTTATGTTTCTAAAACCATTGCTTATTGTGCTCTGCCTCCCTTCCCTGGAGGCTGCATTAACTCTTATGAGCCACAGGGATGATATCTTTAGTAGTATTACCAGTGATTTTCTAAATGATGTTCTGATGACCTGACAGAGATGATTCTGCCTTCCAAGCTATTCAATCCACTCATCCAGCAAGGCAATTTCAGTTTCCCAGAGCTAGCTATATTTACTGGGATCTTATTTTTAAAAAGAACAACCTTGAGATAGTTTTTTCTACCTTTCCCTTAAAAATATTCCACAACTGTGTTAGAAATATGTATTTGTTTCAAAAGTAATAGTTAAACATTCAGAAGCGGGTCCTCATCAGATAATCAAATCATCATATTATGGTATTTGCATGACAAAAATATCATGGAGTCTATTTTATGACTATAGTTAGATTATTTATCATGGAAGTTTTAATGTATTATTCTAGGAGGGTGAGTCAAAAATTATCCTCCCACTAGCTGTGGAATTTATTTTAATTAACTTAGAAAAGACAAATAGATCATTTTTTAACATAATCTCCTTGCTTTTCAATACACTTTGTCCATCTTTCAACAAGCTTTTACATTCCCTCATTAAAAAATATTTTGGCTGAGCTGCGAGCCACGAATGCACCGCTGTCTTTACTTCATCAGAAGTGAATTTTCGTCCTCGTAGGGCTGCTTTCAGGGGACCAAACAGGTGAAAGTCCAATGGAGCAAGATCAGAACTATAGGGAGGATGGTTTAACACCACAAAAAGAAGTTTTTGCAGAGTGTCGACAGTGTGGGCAGAAATGTGCAGGTGTGCATTGTCATACAAGATCACAGCACCCTTGGATAGCAGTCCTCTGTGTTTAATCCGAAGTTTAGGCTTCAGCTCTACCCACACTGTCAACAGTCTGCAAAAACTTCCTTTTGAGGTGTTAAAGCATCCTCCCTATAGTCCTGATCTTGTTCCATTGGACTTCCACATGTTTGGTCCCCTGAAAGCAGCCCTATGAAGATGAAGATTCACTTCTGATGAATCTTGAGGCAGTGTACTACTGTCTCAACACCACAGAGTTTTTCTGAGACCAGAATCCAATATCAAAAGTTGCTTGCTGGTAAAAAATCAAATGAAATTCATTTTTCCCAAGTTTTCAAAATACTACTACTAATAAGTAATGGATAGACTTCTAAATCTTAATTTTCTTCCATGCATATTTACTAAGATTTGACACCTGCTACAAATTATCTATATGAAAATCTAGTGTAAAAGGATTCTGGGAAGATGGTGGCAGCAACAAGCTTTAAATTCCAACATGAAAACAGAACAACCATATTGAATAAACCTTGGGCACCTTTAGGTGATAGACTACCCACACAAGCCTCAAAATACAAGCAGGTGAAGACAAACAATGTTATTAGCATTTGAGCAGGAGAAAGCAGAGGAAAGAAACAGGCAACCTGATGGATCTGAGAGTAGGGAAATCCCAAAAGAGCCAGCAGCTAATCACTGGAAAGCACATCAGACTAATTTGGAAGCAGCAGTTAAAACTGGGAGACATTTTGCTCAATTCAATATTGGATAAATGAAAGGAGTCCATGAAGAGAGTTTAAAAAGTTGAGGAGTCTAGCCCTAAGACTCCATGCACTCTTGAAACCAATCACCATGGTTCTTTTTTAGGAGGGAGCCCACATTAAGGAGAAACTGCTGGGAGCAAAATCAAAATCAAGCAGGGCATGTGAAACAGAGATGGAGGAAATAGGAGGTCCAGATAAAAGTCGGGAAGGAAAATAGAGCTGGGAAATCTCAGAAAGTAAGCTACTGTCTCTTTGAACATTACAAAAAAAAAAGAGAAGGGAGAGAGCACTGTGAAAGGAGAAAAGCTGTCTGGCAAAGCCTCCATCAAAAATTGAGGGAAAACAAATTTCACATAAAAATGCACAAAGATTAAGTAGTGAGATCAATTCCCATACAAAGCTATTATATACCAAAAAAGAAAATAAGGAGCAGGATAATGTTCTTATAGGTATATGTATTGTTTTAATGCTGGGAAGACGCTCACTAAAGAGACAGAGAGTAAGCTTCTACTTTAGACAGAGCTAAAAGACATTAAGAAAATGATGTATAAACAGTGAAATAATAATATAAATCAGTGTTGGAAAACCTTAGAAATTAAATAACAGAGTTCAGAGGGAAAAGAATAGATTTAAAAGGAAGTGAAGACTAAACCAAACAAAATACGTGAGTAAATACCAGAGATGATGAGAAAATCTCTTTAACAGAAACACATGATGAAAAGGAAGGAAAAATTTTAAAGAGAAGTAATAAAGAAGGTACAAAAGAATTTGAGATGAAATGATAAATATTTAAGATAGGTTAAAAAACCCAATGTATAAATGAAAGGAATCCTTCAAGAAGAATAACCAAAGTAAGGGAACGATACAAATACTAAAACTGTAAGTCAAAAAAACTGTAGTTAAATTAAAAAAAAAAAAGAATCTATATATTGAAAGACCAGTCCATGTATTTTAGATTATCAACTTAGAAAAACCAATGCCAACTCATATTTTATTAAAACTGTTGGATTTTAAATAAAAAGAAAAAAATCCTTTCATCAGGCGCAAAAAAAAAAATGCAAATGACCTATAGATAGTAAATTGTTAACAGACTTTTCAAGAGTCACAATCATACTTTCTTTCATGATAAAATGGAAGACATTCAAGAAAAGAAAATAAGCCAAGGATTTTAGATACAGACAAACAATTACCAATGTGCAAAATGCAGGAAATGTTGTTCTCATGAGCCTTTCCTAAGGAACTTATTAGAGAATGAGCAACCAAAATGACTAAAGAGAATTAAACATGTATAATATGTAGTCACTTTTAGAACAATGATTAAATAAGAGTTAGAAAAGAGAGCATACTGTATGTTATGGTAATAAGTTGAGGCAAGGTAGATACAGTGTAACTGTAAAAGATGTAAGGAGAGTAAGGAGAACATATGCAAAAAATATTTTAACCATCTTATTAATTATAGTGGTAATGATAGTATTAATATTGTTATTCTACAATAGACGTGTGTATGATGTGAGATAAAGTTAATAAGCTATTCTCATTTTACCATCTCCTGTGCCTTTGAGAATATAAATAATATGGATGAGGTTATGTGAAAGCCCTGTAGTCCTGAATTTAAATTGCAAATGTAAGTATTATATCATGAGGTATTTATTTATCTTAAAAAATGATGTATATTTTCTACCTACTAATGAGCCCAGAAACAGTAGCAATGAGCATTCCTAGCCCCCAGATTGTGGTCTTCAAATGCCATTCTCTAGTAAAAAAAAAACAGAGTTTCCTGGAGAAACAGCTGATTCAGGCCTGAGGCAGGAAATGTACATGATGAACCTAAAAGCTTGTCCAACCATATAGTGAGAAAGCTATAAAAAAAAACTCTAAGGTCATGCCAAAAGGAACAACTTGAAGATATTTGGACATTAACATCTTTTTTTTTTTTTTTTTAGAGAGCCTTTTATTTTTTTTTATTTTTGGAGGGGAGTATAGTTGTTTTACAATGTTGTGTCAGTTTCTACTGTACAGTGAAGTGGAGTTCCCTGTGCTATACAGTAGGTTCTCATTAGTTATCTATTTTATACATATTAGTGTATACATGTTTATCCCAATCTCCCAGTTCAACCCACCCTTCCTTTCCCCCCTTGGTGTCTATACATTTGTTCTCTACATCTGTGTCTCTATTTCTGTCTTGCAAACAGGTTCATCTGTACCATTTTTCTAGATTCCACATATATGCGTTAATATAAGATATTTGTTTTTCTCCTTCTGACTTACTTCACTCTGTATGACAGTCTCTAAGTCCATCCACATCTCTACAAATGACCCCATTTTGTTCCTTTTCATGGCTGAGTAATATTCCATTATATACATGTACCACATCTTCTTTATCCATTCATCTGTCAACGGGCATTTAGGTTGCTTCCATGACCTGGCTATTGTAAACAGTGCCACAATGAACATTAGGGAGCATGTGTCTTTTTGAGTTATGGTTTTCTCTGGGTATATGCCCAGGAGTGGGATTTCTGGATCATGTGGTAATTCCATTTTTAAGGAACCTCCATACTGATCTCCATAGTGGCTGTATTGATTTACATTCCCACCAACAGTGCAAGAGGATTCCCTTTTCTCCACACCCTCTCCAGCATTTATTATTGGTAGATTTTGTTGTGATGGCCATTCTGACCAGTGTGAGGTGATACCTCATTGTGGCTTTGACTTGCATTTCTCTGATAATTAGTGATGTTGAGCATCTTTTCATGTACCTCCTGGCTATCCATATGTCCTCTTTGGAGAAATGCCTATTTAGGTAAAGACCTAAATTTAAGACCAGATACTGTAGCACTCTTAGAGGAAATCACAGGAAAAACACTCTTTGACATAAATCACAGCAAGATCTTTTTTCACCCACCTTCTAGAGTAATGGAAATAAAAACAAAAATAAACAAGTGGGACCTAATGAAACTTAAATGCTTTTGCACAGCAAAGGAAACCATAAACAAGATGAAAAGACAACCCTCAGAATGGGAGAAAATATTCACAAACAAATCAACGGACAAAAGATTAATCTCCAAAATATACAAACATCTTTTAACATCACAAATGAGAGATAAGCAGACATTATATGCCTTCTGATGAAGGAACACTCCATAACCTAGGCAAATTCAGATAAAGAGATCCAATCTGAATTTAATTAATGGATTAAACTCCATGTTCCTGCTACCAATTTACAAAGGACAGAGGTACATAGTGACATTCACCACAATCATGATGCAATCAGCCAAATCCAGAGAGTTGGAAACTGTACTAGTCAAATGTCTGGGTCTAGATACAACGTAAGGGTGTGAGTGGGTGGGAGAAGGGGGAAATAAAAGGGGAAAATTGTAAATTAAAAGGGACTTTCAAAACATTTCAAAAAAATTTTAGATAGCAAGACTAAACTATACTTTCTAGGGATTCACACTTGGGTGATAAAACTATTAAAAAAAAAGAAGGAAGTGATTACTTTAGGAGTCAGGATAGTGTTTAATTTTGGCATACTGCATACATGGAAGGACTACCAGAGAAGCTAGCAAAGTTCTGTTTCTTGAACTGCTAGTGATTCCATGTGTATTCACCTTTAATACATCAATAAGCTATTCATCTGTTTGTAAAGATTTTCTGTATCTGTGTTTTACTTTCAAATAAAAATGGTTTTGTAAAAACCCAGTATAACATGTAACTGATCTAGGAGGAAACAACATATTTTGTTATTTTGAGTATTTAAATAACTTTTATAATGAAGCCATGAATCCTCTGTGAGTCTAGTTTTGAGATAATTCATTATCTGACATTTGAGAACAATTCAATGAGCAAGGACTTCCCCCGTTGCTGACATCCTGCTTCATGTTGATAATCCTACAGCTTGTCATGTAGTAAACAGACAATAATATTCACTGAAAGAATAATGGCTGCTTTTCAGAGTGCACATTTGGTCTTGAATTTTAAATCTCTTAAAATAGACACTTGTTCATTTGCCAGCGTTCATAAGAGAACACTACTATCGCATCATAAAGCCAGCTCATTCTTTGTAATCGCACCATTAATCTGGGGACAATTTTATTTTTTAAAAAGAAATCCTAATCACTTGAATAATAGTACAAATCTTGTTTTCTTACATGAAAATGAAAATTTTCCTAGAGAAACAATATCAACCTACTTTAATATTTTAATCCCTTTAACAATGTAAAGATTTTTAAAAACAAAAAAATTTTAAAAAGATAAAATTCTTATATATATTTAAAAACAAAACAAAACAAAGTTTGCTTGTTTTCAGATGTGAGAATTTGTTCATATGGGAAGTCTTAGAAAGTCAGACAAATTAAATCACAGTCATTCATAAATTTAACAATATTTATGTATCTGGACTGTAATTAAACAAAATTGAAATTGTCCCCCCAAATCCAGTAGATATGTGCCCCAAATTTTTAGATCAATGGTGCTAGAAAAAGAAAAATTGGCTAATAAAAGCTTTTAAGTTACAAGTAAAAAAATATATATTATATATATAGTTTATATATAATATATATTTTTAAAATATATAAATATTTTTACATATTTTAAATATATATATACATATATATACATATGTGAAAGTAGAGGAATGGTGGTTAACTATATAAATATAATGCCCATGACATTTGACATTAAAAAATTAAATTTTAGTTGGATAATAGGGCATACAATAAGAGTAATCTTCCACTGATCACCAAGAAATGCACAACAAGATTTTATAAAGTAGAAACATGATAACCAGTCTGAAGATTTCAAGAAAAATAATGTGTGCTTACAGTTATTTAGTTTGATGTTCAAACCTTAGGATCTATTTCAGATATAGATTCATTTTTAATTATGACCTGAGAGTCTTCTAGTAACTTTCATCATCGTTGTTTAGCTGCTTTCTACACTTTTTTCTCTCCTTTGTTCTTTTTCTTTAGAACTCTGATTTCATTTTTTAAAGTGCAAAATCTATCTCTATTTCCTAAATATAACAATTAAATTTAGATCTTTTTAAAAGGAGAGCTATTTTGAGCTGTTGCACTTACTTTCAAAAATCATTGTCTATGTCTTCAACAGAGAAACTTCAGAATAGCCAAAGTATCTAAAAAGCAATTATCCTTGATTTTCTTTTTCCTTGAGAATTCAAAGCCATTTTTATCCTATGCCCTAGATAATCTCCTGATCAATTCTGTTTTGTTATTTCTGACATTTTTCCCCCTAAGATTTAGCAAACATACCATTCCTCCTAGAAATAGCTTGGCAAATTACAAAAATACAAAGATATTTTAAAGTTTAAGTTTATAATCATAAGCTTTCTAGTCCTGGGTGCTAATTTTGCCAGCAGGATCATTTTTTCATACCTTTGTGTTGGTGATTACAGAATATTATCCCATGCAGAACTCAGTATGGTGGCCAATTCAGAATAGGCAACAAATTTGCCAACTTCATAATTATTAGCATTAATATTAAAGCTATTAATTACACAGCCATGAAAACTTTAGATAAATCTGGAACTTAGAAACACATAAATGGTTTATAAGTAGATAACATATTTACTTTGTTTTAATACAGAGCATCACATAGACACAGATGATGGAGGAGAGTCGATTCTGTACATCATTAAAACATATCTAATGGAAAAAATAGCTCAGAAGTTCTAGTACCCCAACACAGATGTACACAGTGATCAGAGAGATGGAGGCCTACAGCCAACAGTCGCTTTAGAAGAGCATGTAGTAGGATAGCACCCCTAACAATGATAGAAGGAGAACATTTTCAGATGCCCAGCCCCAGTGCTGCCATTTTTAGGTCCTGCACAAGTGAATAACCAAGGAGATAAAGAGAGCTAAGATCCATCCTGTACTCTGCTCACCAAGCCTCACACCCTTACATGGCACTGCCTTCTGACAGGCGAGCCACGCCTCCAACTGGCAGCACTCTCAGAGGGGTGCCTTCTCCTATGGCCACAAAGGAAAAGGGGAGCACCTCCACCCTAGAACCACTAAAAGAAAATATATAGGAGTGGACCCCCATCACTTTTTATTTTTTTAATTCCCTAGTGATTCCTAAGGACTCTTCACGGCTAAGGGCAATTTTAGAAATAGCACTATTTTTTGTACAACATCCTTTCAATACATAAGAATCAGAGTATAGGCTGTGAAAGATGTCTTCCGAGTTCAGTGTTGCCTGTTATTACACAGAAGCCCCTTCCACTTTGGTTGTCTCTGTTGCCTTTGTCTGTCATGAAATGTGCAGCATACGCCAGAAGGACGACATTGAGTCTGTCCTGCATTGTATCCACACTGCCTAGCACAGGGCCTGGCGGGAATTCAGTAAAAATTTCTGAATGGATGATGTGTGAATGGATAAATGGGTGGATGAATGCATATATGAATGAATGAATGAATACGTTAGTCGGAACCAGCAGTTCTGTACTAAGCTACTTTATCTTCATAATATATGGGTTAAATCTAGACAGCACAAAATCACCCCAATGATAATTTAAAAATCTAGTCACTCTATCAACAGACTAGATATAATACTATTAAACAAATAACTTGATTTTCCCAACAAGGATTTCGTAAAAAAATTGGTCATTTTGTCATTGTATAAAAACAACTGTAAAAATTAATAAACAGAAACCTAAATTAAAATAGAATCAGGAGGCCAGAAGGGGGAGCTCTCATACCCTATGACAAGAGCAAAGTCCATCTCCTGCTTCTCACTTGGTAAGAGCTTATCCAATGAGAGACTGTCACACCTCAGCCAATAAAAAGCCACTAGACTTCACACTCTCAATTCCTCCAATGGACTTTTTGTTTACTATAGGCCTCCCAGCTTCCTTTTCCCCTTTTTAAAAGAGTTCTCTTCTTGCTGTGGAGTAACTTGCAAGTGGCTCACCATGGTTGCAGACTCCAAACTGCAAATCTTTGTTGATTGCAAACCTATTTTTGCTGGAAAAATAACTAGCAGTCTATTTGTTTTAGGTCAACAAACTTAAATAACAACTTATAGAAATTAAAACACTGAGACCAGTATAATGGAAGAGAGAAAAAGGAAGATGCAAATAACTTCTAAATTCAGGAGAATTTGGGGACTATTTACTTATTTATCTTAAAAAAATTTTTTTAAATCAAAGTATAGTTGATTTACAATGTAAGGGAATATTTTATTTAGATAGTCTCAGATTTGCTTAAAACTGAGATTGCTGGTTCAGGGAAAATAGACGCAGAAGGAAAAAAAAGAGAAAAAATTAAGTATCAGCTGATTTAATGAACTATGGCAAAATTAAAAGGAGATTTATGTTTTCATGTTATTTAACAGCATCAGTAGATTTCTCCAGGGAGTCATTAACAATGACAATGGTTAGGCTTGTATATAAACATATCCTACGAATAGTGGTAAGACTCCTGGCCAAGGTAACAGCATGAGAAAATCCACGGTTTATAGTCATATCTTTTCAAAAATTCTAGTTCTATTAGGTGCTACCTATATTACATTAATCTTGCTAATTTCCCTCTTCAAGTTTCAGTTTATTCATCAAGCTTCAGTATATTTCATATGATTATATGTGAGAGACATATAGTGCCTAATAGTGCAGAGTGCATAGCAAACACAAAATATATGTTAATTCTCAGCCATTGACTTACTCATTGACATGGTTGCTACTCCGTAACAGCATGAGTATCTCAAATACTGAGTGGAAAGCCAACTTTTCCTCTTCAGGAGGGATCAGAAGCAGAGAAGATGATGAGAGTGTTCATGATATGTTAGGCATGGAAACCTAGGAATAAGAGAGTCAAGAAAAGAGGGGCTGATTTCAATGTCAAAATTTTAGAGTTGTAAGCTTGTAAACCTCCTGAAAATATTCACTTGCTTCTCACTCCCTTAAGCTGTAATTTCTATTAGTATGTTTTAGAACTTTTTTTTTTCATTCTCTCTCTCTAGTCCATCTCCTCTCTCTCCAGTTTATTTATTGTGGGGTCCCTAACTCTGCAAATCCATCCACCTCATGGAAACCTCTATCCATTGACCTTGCCACTTGATAATAAAGCCCTTCACGTTCTCACTTTCTTCTTTACCCAGCTGGGCTATGGGAATCCACCTCTAGTATCACTCTCCTATATAGATCATTCATTCTCTTGCTCCTTTCTCCATTCATCTACCTCTTTTGGAAAATCCTAACTCTGGTTAACCCAACTCTTAACTCATTCTGCAGCTGAGCAGAGCACGAGAAAGACACATAATTATGGTGTTCCTCTAAGTTTGAAAATACAGGTGGGCACTGCTCTGCAATCTAGCTGCATTCTCCTAGAAAATTAACTTTCTTCTTCTCTTAGAAAACTAATTCACACCTTCATTCTTATATTGAAATTTCCATTATTTTCTCCCTCCTTTCTCACTCTCCTGATGACCTTGACTCCTTTAACACTCAGAAAATTAGAAGCAATAGCAAAAATACTTCTCCAACTTCCAATACCATACCTGCTAAACTCCTTGCCTTTGTTCCCATATACACTCTCCTTTCTTCCTCTTACAATATGTATTCTTAACGTCTTTTGTGTCTGTTGTGAAAAATTTTAGCAGTCTGGTGAGACCTATAAACTCTTTTCAGAATAATGTTCTTGAATGCATAAAATAAAATGACTAGGAATACAAAAAATTATATTAAAATTTAACTATCAAGATGTTTAAAAACGTGTTATAGTAATGTTTCTTTATTAATACATTATATAAGATGATCTAGCAGGTGGTCTCACAACTACCATATTTAATCTGATGAGGAGAGAAAATTATATTTTAAGATAGTTCCAATTGTTATGTGATTTGAAAATATCTGTATTAGTAGCCAATTCTGATTTGTTGATTACATTCATCATTGAAGGAAATATTAAATTTCAATCAAAGTAATAAAAATAAGGATGTATTTTTTTGCCCATTCAGGTTCACAAAACTTCTGAATTCTATAGATGGGCCTCTTGGAAGTTGGTGGGTACCATTGAAACCCCAGATAAAGACAACCCCTCCACTTGTATAAAAATTGGCCATATGCTGGGCCAAAAAAGCAAATTTCAACTGATTAAAAGCTGACTTCAATGAAGTTAAACTAGAAATCAATAATAAGATAACCAGATAATATATATTTGAAAATTAAGAAATACTAAATGTGTCAAATAACAAATTAAAATAAAAATTAGAAAAGTTTTTCATTTGAAATATAAAATTATCACAAAGGACTAAACATCAAGATTTTTGTGGTAGAGATTTCTAAAAAGTTGAAGGAAATTTACAGCCATTAAAGTTAAATGCATACATTTGAAAAGAGGTGCTGAAAATTAATGAATTAAGCATCTATTTCAAGAAATACGAAAAAGAAAAGGAAACCCATAGAAAATGAAAAAAAGATAAAAGAAGAAATTAATGAAATAAATGAATATATGTTAAAGGGAATCAAAGTCACAAACTGATTCTTTGAAAAGACTAATAAACTGGTAAAACTCTTGGAAGAATGATCAAAAAAAACAGGAGGCAGCACATATAACCCAAGGAACATCACTATAGAGTCTACAGATATTGAAAATACATAGGAGCATGTTATAGGCAACTTTATGTTGATAAAATGTTGAAAACTGAAGTAATGTGGAAAAATTCTAATAAAGAACATTTCACAGTATGAACAGAGAAGAAATTAAAATATGAATAGTCCTTTGACTATTATAAAAATTCAACCCATAACCAAAACCTTGTCTGAAAGAAAACTCTAGGCCAAGGTAGCTTCCCTTGGTGAAATTTTCCAGCCATTTAAGGAAGAGTTGTCCACAATATTACAAAAACCCTTAGAATTTAGGGGAAAAGTTAATATTGCTCAATTTATTTTGTGAAGTTATCATAGTCTTGATATCAAAACCCGAAAAGAAAACCACAGGGAAAGAAAATCAAATCCAACCCCACCCAAAAACTTGGACAGAAAAATCCTTAACAAGATGTTATCTAGAAAATCATATTCAACAGATATGAAATGAATAAAATATAATAATCAAGATGATTTATTCCAGGAAAGCAAGGTTGTTTTCACACTTGAAAATCAATTAGCATAATTCACCACATTAACAAAATGAAGAAGAAAAAGCATGGGATTTCAGCAGATGTAGAAAAAAAAGGTGTGATAAAATTTGACGTCCATTTATAATAACTTAAAAACACTCAGCGAGCTATGAGTTTCATGTCATTTTTAAATAAAAATAATCTCCAAGATATTAAATAAATTTATCTAGGTTAATGAGTATGAGAAATCCAAAAAGCCATTTTTTCAGAATACCAGCAGCAACAATTTAGAAAATAACCTTTATAAAATAGTACTACTCAAAATAGCATCAACAAATATCAAATAGGCATATTTGTTCCAATTTCCTGGATGAAGGAAAGCCTAAGGCGCTCCAAGAGAAATGAGGAGGAGGATACAGAAGTGGAGTATGGATGGCATTTAAGGCAAAGATGTGCAAGGGAGGTAGGAGCTATTTAAGGAGAAAAATCTACAAACAGACTAACCAAACATGAAGAGAGCAGGTGCAAAGATGGTGGCAGCTGTGGCAGTGTCTCTACTGACATTTTATATTTCAAGGACTTGAAATAAAAATGAATGCAAGTTTAGGAAATCAATTTGCAAGATTAGAACACAACTGCGTGTTCTACAAGATCTCCCAGATCAAAACATTACACCAGGAATTTTTTAAAATAAATTCAGGTTTATTTAGCTACAACATAAATGCAATAAAATTGACTCCTTTTGTATATGCATTTTGACATACACTTTCAGTCACGTAACCACCACCACAATTGAAATAGAGAATATTGGTGTCACCCCCAAAAGTTCCCTTGTGCCTATTTGTAGTCAGTCCTGTCCCCTCCCCTCTAGCCTTTAGCAAAGATTTATATATTTTATGTTCTGAGTTTTTGTCTCTTCCAGACAAAACAGCCTCTTTGCTTCCAGAAATATATTTTAAAATAATCTAGTATTTCTAAAACACTTCAAAGTTTACTCATTAAATAGCATTTTATCATAGGAATTTCTGACAATGTCATATTCTAACCACAATTCTAAGTAAAAGTCCCATGCACAGTATAGTCACATATATTAAAGCAGACAAAATACGCACAGATTAAAAAATATAAAAATAATTCTAATAACACTTATATAGTCTCTTCTATGTGCCAGATACCTTTCTAAATACTTTCACATATATTAAATCGTTTTATCCCCAACTATTGTAAACAATTTTACATGTAATAATTCATTTAATTCAACAAAACTATAAGGAAATTATTATGATACTAATTTTATGGATGAGGAAATTGGGGCTCAAACAAAGTAATTTGCCCAAGGCACAAAGCTGATAAGTGGCATAACCAGGATATAAATGTAAACGTTTGTTCTATATTCATTCCTTTAACAAAAACAGGAGAAAACAGAATGTAATATTCAGTCATAATAGACTGGATCACAGCAGCCTGGAGACTGAGGCTGACCTGGCCATGCACCTGTGTATGCACAATAATGAATTAGATTCATCAAGTCATAGCACACTGTATACAGAAAGGAACTTGCAGCTCATCTTGTCAAATTCCCGTACTTTATCACTGAAGAAAATGAGGCCCAGAGGGAAAAAAAAAAAAGTCCAGTATTATTAAGCTAATTTATGGCTGACTTGGCAGTAAAGAACGGGTAATTTCTCACACTCTATTTCAAAATATCCCTAATCACCTTGAAGCAGATACTCTATACAAGTTATCTGTCGTGTACAGAGCCCTCTTCTGAAAATCCTCAAGGGCCTTCACTCTCACAGACCCCTTCTGAACAAAAATAGACGAAATGCTTTACACACAGGTGATTATGCTTTTTTACATGACTTTGCTAGTCCAGGACCGTTGCATGACCAAAGGGGCATGAGAGGCGTCTAATACAAGATCTGTGCCCTACAGAGGTACTCTCCACTGAAGGGTGACTGGAATATCCAATCAAGCCATTAACTCCCCAGGACTTTAATTGTCTCCCCAGGAGACACAGGCATAGTTGGCAAGTACAACTGCAGAGGGTCACAGAAAAAACAAAAAGCAGAAGTCATGAAGCATTAGATTCTATGAGTCCATGGCTTCAAGGACTTGAGATAAAAATGAGAACTGGTATAGGAACAAGATAAAACAGGAATATGAAAGCAAAGTCAAAGGGACCAAATCAACTAACACTGGAATGCCCTGAGGTCACCATTCTGGCTTTTATACCACTGGGTGAGTGTGCATTAGAATCTCTTGGAAACGGGTGAGAAGTGCAGATTTTCAGGCCCCACACAGACTTACTAGATCCAAAATGGGGTAGGGCCGAGAAAGCTATGTTTTTAATAAGCACCCCAGATGGCTCTGATGTACCGTAAAGCTCACGAACCATGAAACTAGGCCAGTCACTGTATCCTGAACGTTGGTCAGAATGACATTCCAATTCTTTGCTTCCTTACTTACTTTCCCTAAATCCTTTAAGATAAAAGCCTAAATCTTGGAGTAACCCTGCAGTTTCTGTTCCTTGCAGCAATCTAATTAATCAGCTTCAAGTGTTGGAGAACTGCATATAATCAACTTTAATGAATTGTTTGAACTTTATTCAAATTATGCTACTCTTTTGCATATTAATTTCTTCTTTAGTTCATTAATTAACTCAATAAATATGCATTAACTCCTTACCATGTGCCAAACAGTACATAGCAATAAAAATACAAAAATCCCTGCGTTTGTAGAACTTAGATTATGGAGAGAGGAAATAGACAATGAACAGTTAAATAAATAAGGTAGGACATATGTCAGATGGTGATAAGTGCTGTGGGAAATAAAAAATAGAGGCAGGGAAGGTGATATGGAGTATAGAGGGAGCTTTGTGATTTTAAATAGGGTGGACAGGAAGACAACTCTACTAACATGCCATTTGAGCAAACACCTGAGGGCTGTACGGGAGCAAGCCTTTTGGATACCTGGGGGAAGGGAGATCTTAGAGCAGTGGTCCCCAGCCTTTTTGGCACCAGGGGCCAGTTTCGTGGAAGACAGTTTTTCCATGGATTGGGGGGAGGGGTGGTTCAGGCAGTAATGCAAGTGATGGGGAGCAGCAGACAAGCTTCCCTTGCCCTCCCACTGCTCACCTTCTGCTGTGCAGCCCAGTTCCTAACAGGCTATGGACCAGTCCCTGGGGGTTTGGGACCCCTGTCTTAGAGGATTATAGGAATGGCAAGGAAGCCAGCATGTCTAGAGCTGAAAGAGTGATGGGAAGAGCTATAGGCATAAAGTCAAAGAGACTAAAAGGAGGCCAGATGGTTTAAGACTTTACAAGTGATTGTGAAGACTTGGGTGGCTATTCATTTCTTTTGTTAAGTTGTGGATAATTTATTTCTCCAATCACATAAACTTTGGGATTCTTTATTTGATAGGAATAAATGGCCTAACCTTTTAATCAACATGTGAAGTACAATTGTGCAATTTGATAAGGCAGTTTTACCATCATAATTCCAGGCTGGTCCTGCAGAGAGGAATACCAAGAGAGTAGTCTACATGACCTTAACCACTGTAACAGAGAGAATCAAAAAATAAATCTCTCTTCTGGTTCTCTGGAGATAGACAATTCTGTGCAGCATTTTGAGTAAAGTGACTTTATCTGAGGTGAAAATGATTCCACACAGAAAGCAGTTCTCTTTAGAAAAGAATTTATCATTGGGTTGGAAGGATGCATTAATTATTTCTAAAGCCTTTTGTTACCAAGTACATGGAAAGTTAAGGTTACATGAAAATATTTAGCTTGACACAAGATCTAAATCCATTAGAACAGATGTGCCTAGAGACAGAATTGATTATAGAGAACATACCCCTTCATTGAACACCTTCCCAGACATACTGAGTGGGGGGTGATCTACAGGTATGCAATGAATGCAACAGACAACAGTCCCTGCCACATAGACTCGCATTACTGGATAGGGATGCAGAAAACAACACCTAAGTAATAAATAGGCTGCTTTCAGATAGTTATGAGTGGTATGAAAAGGACAAGGAGTGACTGGTAGCATTTGTGGATTTCTACTTGAGATTAATTGCTCAGGAAAGCCCTCTCTGAGGAGATGACATTTAAATTAAAAACTAAATGATGAGAAGTCAGTGTTGCAAACATCTGGGGGCAAAGAACAATGTGGATGGTTTACATTCCACCATAAGCTTAAACGTGTGTATTGTGATCCACAGTTTTCATTTCTGTTTCACATACATGTTTTTTATCCTCACAGTAATAATGTGGAAAATATATGGTTGACATTATTTGACCTATTTTGCAGATGAGTAACCAGGTTTCAGAGAGGTCTAAGGGCGTGTCAAAGACAGGATTAGTAGATGGGCTTTGGCAGACATTCCTTCCTGACCCAGTTTGTTGCTATGTGATTCCAAAGAAAATGAATATTCTCAAGTTGAGAAACACCGATGTCACATAGAGGACAAAAACAAAGAAAAAAATTGTATTTAGGTTTCAGTTAGTTGCAAATGATAGAATATAATTCACCTGTAATTTTTTAACTATAGGTTCTAATTGCTCTTTATTTTTCGCTTAAGAATTTTAGTTTGGGCCATCTAGGTTTGAGGGGTGATAGTGGTCTCTTCTGGTAAGTCTTGATTTGCATTTCCATCTAATTTTAACCATAATAGATACTTTAAGGATGTAGCCTAAACAGATTTTTGCTACATTCTGGGCTTATACATTCCTCATATGCACAGATTTACAGAATAAATCTATGTACAACTTCCAAATCTAGGGTTACTAGGGCAAGGATATAGTTGATTATCAAATGAGGTCATTAAAAGAGTTTTAAAATATAAATATAAACAATTATATTCTATTATTGACATTAATATTAAGAGCTGTGCAAGGGTAAGTTTTTCTTCAATTCCTGGAGGCCTGTACCACAGGGAAGACTACATTTTCCCAAGAATCCTTTGTTTCCTAGCATTCTGATGACACGGACTATATAAATAACAAGAAATTTTTTCTAGCTCTTTTGGAAATGTGTAGTTCTCATCATTTTACAATGATAAATTTCAGGGAAAAAATTTAAGAAATATTCATGTCATCTTTTCATGAAATGAGAAATTCCTTCTTTGACTCATGGATCTCAGAAGACTACAATAATAAGTTCAGCTACTATGCCACAATTATAAGAGAAATATTTTTAAAATTTATTGAAACATGATATTTTAAAATTATAGGATAAAATGTTATTGTATTTAACATTAAAGCTGATTTTGCACACAGTAATCTAATAAGCTGGGGTGTATTTTCTAGGCTTTTTGAAAATCACAGCACAAGGCAAGAAAATAAATGGATAATGACAAGCATTGATGGTGATAAAGTCAACAGTAAATGCAAGATGTGGTAATAATA
Organism: Hippopotamus amphibius kiboko; assembly: GCF_030028045.1. NCBI lineage: Eukaryota > Metazoa > Chordata > Mammalia > Artiodactyla > Hippopotamidae > Hippopotamus > Hippopotamus amphibius. Next base: position 133,261,443 of record NC_080191.1, on the reverse strand, counting down.
GTATTTTAATAAAGGACAGTATCTACTAGCAGTTACAGTGCTCCAGGTGCCAGGCTAAGAACTTTACTTTCACTATCTTATTTAATTCTAACAACAACCCTATAGTATAGGGACTGCTGAAATTTTATTGTATCCATTTTATATTTGAAGAAACTGACTTGCAAAAGATTAAGCAACTTGTTCAAGATCACATGTTAATTGAGCAGTAGATCCAGGATACTGTTCAAGGGTATCTGACTCTGAAGCTATTCTCTTTAGTAATCATATCATAATTCTGTAAAGTAATATGGTATATTTATATACTAGTACAACATTGTTCAAATAGTATCCCACAAAATACTGATGTAAAGTAAATGGTATCTCATATCAGAAAGATTCCATGGTCCGATCATTTTCAGAAGCCCTGTATATCAAATCCCCTACTTGCAGATTCATAGTGCACATGACTATATAAAGGCTCAGAGCATTCCTGTAGCAAAGAAATTGGTTTAACCAGCATTTTCCAAAGTGCATGTGTGTGTGTGTGTGTGTGTGTGTGTGTGTGTGTGTGTGTGTGTGTTGTAATATTTCACTAAATCCTAGTGGAACACAGTTTGGGGAACACAACTCTTAGATTTTTTTTTACCAATATCTAGGCATATTCAGATAGACTCAGGATAAGTGTTCAAATCCATGTGAGCTTGCCATTAAAAAATTATAGAAAATTTCCAATTGTTTAAAGCTTGCCATTAAAAAATTATAGAAAATTTCCAATTGTTTTTCACCCACATCTATTGTCCCTAAATCACCCACGTCCCACTTACCAGCATGCCAGGCAGGTAAATATGTAATATTCTATAGAAGGTCTGCAAGATTGGGAAACAGAAGACATTGTCAAACAATGTTAATTTTCAAATAATGTGCTCAATATATTTTCAGATCATCTAGTTCTGGAATTAAAGCGTCTAATTGTTAATCTAGAAAAATATAATAAATATACTCTTTCTAGGCATTTCCAGGCTTTTGGATACCCTCTATTACTATTTAATATCAGCTTACTCTAACCAGTTAATTGCTGCTAATGAAGAAAACAAGGAAAAATAATTTTATCAAGGCAAACTTTCCTCCAGAATGCATTGGTATTTGCATTAGAGAGCTGCTTGTTGTAGGAAGTAGGAAAAAAAAAAAAAAAGGATTCTCCTTGTAAGCAATGCTATATAGGAAGGAATGCAGAATTAGATTGTAGCAGGTAATTTTCACATCTTGGTAGTTCAAAGATTCTTTCTTCTGTGTTGGCTTGTATATACCCTTCCTTCCTTTTTCCCACTTTTACCCAAACCTTCATCATTCCACCTAACTTCAGAGCAGGTCTGTGTGCTTCATTCCCTTCCTCCCCAATTCCTCCACTCAGCATCTTCCAGGAGTATCTTCCTAGAATACCACTTAGAATATAAACTTTCAGGCTCCATGTTGCCAAATCAACATTTCTCAAAGTGGACTCCACAGAGGAGGAGATCCTCAAAATGCACATGCTATTCTAAGGGAGGGAAAGATTACAATCAAGAAAATTTAAATTATATCAGATTAAACAAAATTAAACTGATTACTGTGGAATCCTGTGAACTGTGTATCTGTAAAAGGAGGGCATATTGTACAGAGTTTCTGAAACTCATTTAACCACAAAGACCTATTATCAAAGACCATCTCATAAGTCCCAGAATTTCTTAGAAGTCATCTGGAGAAGTCAAATTGGCCAGAATAAGAAAAGCAAAACTCTTGTGCTTGGTTTCAAGCATTATCGTTTGGCTGCATCCTGCTCTGCATACCCTTATTTCCAACAACTCCCCTAAATAAATCCTGCACTAAACCTGTCTCCTCCCTGTACCCCAAATATGCTACACTAATTACTGCTTTATTCATTCACTAAATAAATATTTATTGAGAATCTATTATATGTTATGCACCATGAAATGCAACCACTGACTTCCAGTGAGAGAGAGAGACAGGCAAGAGTCATGCATAATGATGAGTGCTGGCAGAGGGGAGTACTGGGTCCAACAGCAAGGACAAGAAAACATCTAGCCCAGCTTTGAGAAAGCTTCACAGAAGAGTTATCATCAGAAATGAATAAAGATGTGTGAGTGAGCAACGGGGGATAACTAGAAACATTGTTCCAGGCAAAGGCTATGTGCAATGAAATGAGAAAGACCATGTAGGATTGGGTACCAGCAAGTTAATGGTATGGCAGTAACATACCCTAAGGGGGCAAGTGCAGAGCAATAAGCTTGGATAGATAGGCTGAAGGCAAATTTTGCTGGTCCTAGCACACATACCTAAAGAATTTGGATTTTATCCTACAGTATAGACCAGAGATTAGCAAACCTTTTCTGTAAAGGATAAGACAGTAAAAATGTTATGCTTTGTGGGCTGAATGGTCTCTGTCTAACCACGTAATGCTGCCATTGCAGTGTGCAAAGAGTCATGGACAATAGGTAAACAAACAGATGTGCTTGTGTGCCAATAAAACTATGTTTAAAAACTGGTGGTGGGCTAGATTTAGTCCATGGACTATAGTTTGCCTTACCTGCACTCCCAGCATAGGTTCTTGTTTCTTGAAGTTTTATCTGAGGTCTAACAGTAGCAGTTGAAAATTTGCTGGAACTGCAGAATCTCAGACATCACTGCAGCCTACTGAATCTGATTCGTTTAACAGTTAAATTGTATGTGCACATTCAAGTTTAAGAAGCGCAAATGGAAAACACTGAAAGATTTTAAACATGAGAATGACATAATGGGCTTTGTTCCAGTTACAATGTGACTCTTTATATCCCCCATTCAATAGTTTCCATACCTGCAAACATTCAACATTGCTCAAGCCCCAGCCTGAACCTCACCCATGAAACTATTTGCTACCCATCTGAAGTGATCACTTCCTTCTCTGATATCTTAGAGCACAAAAACATGTTTTATCATTTAATTGTTTCTGTGACTTTTCATAGGTCATAATCTGCTCAAGAATAAGAACTATCCATACATCTTTTGTATTTCCCACCTAACAAATCTAACAATGAAATATATGGAGGAAGAAATTGTATTCCAAAAGAATCTGCCAGTTTAGAAGTTGGTGTTGGTAACTTAGACTGGAGTTACAGAGTTCTTAACTGCGACATTGGTATTGCCTTAGGGGACATAGTTTCATATCCCACAGAAGCCAGCTTCCATTGGGCTGGACAATTCTCTAAAAATGTATCTCTAAACCATGAGTACTTTTGGATGCAAGAGGGCTGGGTCAAAGGAATTACATGGCTCAAAAAGAAAAAAAAACTCACCTAAAGTTTTGGGAGAAAAAACATCTCTAGACAAGGGCATCATCTTTGGATAGTTCCTCAACTCTTGAAAGTCTGCTCTTCAGAAATATCCATCAGTACTTTGTTTCACTATATCAAAAGGCTTATGCAGTTCCAAACCAAGGCTCAAAAGTGTCACTGGGTTAATTTGAGACATTCATGAAATTTGCTATAACCTTGTTACCATCAATTGAAGGATCATCTCTTTTTCTCCTAGGCTGGGAGGCTATATTGACCCTGAAGGCCTTATTCACACAACCTTGGGTCCTTCTGAAGAAAAACAAACATGAGTTCCTGGTTCTCCAGGGAAATCTAGACTGGAATGCTCAAAATTTGGGGCACTTACTGACTCCCTGTCTCTGGACAGGCAAGAGTCTGGTATAATTTACCAGAGGCAGGGCTCTAGGTGACAGGACTAGGGATTAAGTAGAACAATGCTGGTCCGTGGGCTATATTACATAGAACCAAGGAGGAAGAATTGAAAGAGAGACTGTGTAAAGGCAAAACCAGAATCAGAAAGACTGTCTAGTACAAATGATCTGGATAGTTAGGTAAGAAACTAGAACCATAAAGTGGAGCAAGCATAGGACTAAAGGAAGGTGGAAGGCAGAGCCAGGAGTGATTCCCAGATGTGTGGGATGGTGACTACAGGACTTTATGGGGTGCCAGAGACTTTTCCTGTGGGAGACGAAGAAGTTGTTACAAACACTTCGCACATTGGAACAATAGGATTTTGGTCTATGTTGAATATATTTTATCTGTTTTTTTAGGGCAGAAGATGCAAAGGATAACATCAGTCTATGTATTCTGTGGTTTCCTTCACATAATGGACATCACAATAGTTTTTAAAACTTTTTCATGAATGGTTTTGGGGAAATTAAGATTAATTAACTTTTAAAAGGAAACAGATTTAAATTCCTTTCCCTGGCCGACTAAGCCCTTGCCCATGATCATCTAGAATGAGGACTGGCACTAAAACACAGAGAAATCCCATTAGAATTGAGGCCTGGCAGCCACAGTTCAATTTAATCCCTAAATATTACCAGGTTTTCTTCAAAGAAATGTCATTAGGGAGGCATTAGAAAGGCAACAGGTTAGCATTTCAGAAATTGTCTACGAAAATGGTACCATAAATTATAGTAATGGAATAAAATTAACTTTGGGTATTTACAATATACTAGGCCTCAGCATTCTATACAGATGATCTCATTGTTTTTTCTTCACAAAGTTCTTTTAAGATAACTGCCAACATATTTCCCATTTTACAGATGAGAAAGCTGAGGCCCCAAGAGGCAGGTTCACACATAGCCAAGCTAACCCTCTGCTTTTAGCCACCTCACAGATGACAACGCACCATGCTGTGCTCAGCAACCTGCAGAATCCTGGCTTCTGAAGTGATCACTTGTCTAATGAAAAAGAACATTTATCATCAGTGCAAAAGATTGTTTTGGACATTCCTGTTTTATGAATAGTTTTACTGAAACAAAATACTTTAAATTTACGAACTTTTCAAATATCAGTGACAGCTTTTCTCTCACAAATTCAGCCCCAGTGCTAAAACTTATGGTGTTATATTTTGTTTTTATAATGCACATAAGCCTAAGTATTTCTCCAAATGTAACATTTCCATCAATCGTCTTTAGATATCGTCCTGTGAAAAGGAAATTAAAAGATCCCACTAACACTGAATTTAATTACCATGCAATGATTTACAGAACATTTCAGCATTTTAGCCCACATAGTCTCTCTTTGAATGCTTCAGACTGCAATACAACAAAACCTCAATGAAAAATAAAGATGAATGTATCGAAAACATAGCAATTAACTGATTTAAATGTGGTAAATAATAACAAAAGAAGATCTTTTTGAACAGAACAAGAATTTTTTTATGTCTACTTCAAGAAACTTGTAGGGAAAATGGTTGAGTAAAATATATTATTCATTAAAGACAGGACTATTTTTTAAAAGTATATGTTTACTATTTATTTAAATTATCCATAAGAAACATGGGAACTATGAAATTCTGTGCACTTATTCTTATTTACAGATCTTGTTCAGAATTAAAAAAACTACTTTAAAAAAGCTCATTTTCTTATTTCTTTCAAACACTATTTTTATAATCCATCTTTTATAAACTGTTTTGTTATTTCCATAAACTCTGAATGTAAGAGAAATATGGATCATTTAATAAGAATTTTGACTAAAAGTATATGTACAAAGTACCCAGAATATTTTAACAAGCTTTCAAGATGAATAAACTAAATTATTGAGGACTAATTAGGTAATAATTACACTATTTGCCCTTTTGTATACATTATCAAAGAAGCTGTGGGATGTATATTGCTACTGCATTTTACAGATGAGAAAGCTAAGTGAGCTACCCAAAGTCACACAGCTAGTAAATAAAAATTCAAATTACCATTCAACTCTTCTTCATATCCCAAATATTTCTTCATTCTCACTGACATAAAAAGAAAATCTTTGTATCAAATAGATCTACAAGAATCTGGAGTAAACTGAGAATGAGGTCAGAATAAATGATAATGATTCTAAGTATGTTGCTGCTATTCAAAAGCTTACTACATACCAGACGTTATGTTAAGCATTTTATATGTATCATCTCATTTAATCTTAAGAATATCGTATGAAATAATCTATTTTAGTATCTCCATTTTATAAATAGAGACAAAAAGAGTTTAGAAACTCTTCTCATTTCAAAGTTAAGTATCTTAATCTCCCCAGGATCAGACATGAAAATGTACAGAAAAATTTGTCAAATTTAATTTTATATAATGCATTATAAGCCTATTAAAATTATGATTCTGAAGCCTATATAATGATGGAAAATGCTTGGGTTATGATAGAGTTGAAAGGAGGGTATACGTATTTAAATATACTACATTATTACAACTATATAAAAATGAGCTGAATGAAAGACTAGAAGAAGAAATACATGTGAAAGGCAGAATTCTAAAATGATCTCCAATGATCTAAAGAAATGGTACAAATGAACCTATTTAGAGAACAGAAGTTGAGTCACAGACGTAGAAAACAAACTTGTGGTCACTGGGGGGAGGGGGAGGGGGGAGGGTTAAATTGGGAGATTGTGATTGACATATACACACTTCTGTATATAGAATAGATAACGAATAAGAACCTATTGAATAGCACAGGGAACTCTAGTCAGTACTCTGTGATGAACTTTATGGGAATAGAATCTTAAAAAGAGTGGATTTATGTGTATGTATAACTGACTCACTTTGCTGTACAGCATAAACTAACACAACATTGTAGATCAATACTCAAATTTAAAAAATTAATTAAAAAATTTAAAATGCAGGTGCAAGATTATAATGTTACAGAGATCTGTATAATATCATGCCTATGGTTAACACTGTATTGTACACTCAAATTTATTTAAGAAAGTAGATCTCATTTAAAGTGTTCTTACCACAATAAAAAGTAAAATAAATAAAATAAAATGATTGCCAATGACCCATGTCCTTGGTGAACACTGTGAATATGACAGAATTTCACTCCTAGTTTTATTGGAGTATAGCTGATTTACGATGTTACTTTCTGCTGTACAGCAAGGTGAATCAGTTATACACACACATATATCCACTCTTTTTTTGATTCTTTTCCCATTCACGTCATTACAGAGTATTGAGTAGAGTTCCCTGTGATATGGCAAAAGAATTTTTGCAGATATAATTATGATTCCTAATCAGTTGAGTTCATCAAAAGAAAGACTATCCTAATTAATTCTAATTAGATGAGTTTTTAAAAGGAGGTTTAGAGATTGAAGAGATGCTCCTGATGGCCTGGAAGAAAGCAAACATGTGTTGTGAACTACCTGTGGAAGCCACATGGCAGGGAAATGTGGGCAGCCTCCAGCAGCTGAGAATGGTTCCCGGATGACAGCTACTAAGAAGATGGGGACCTTCATCAGGTAACCACAGTGAACTGAATTCTGACAACAACCTTAAAGAGCTTGGAAGAGGACCTTGAGCCCAAGATGAGAACTGCAGCCCTGGACTAAACCTTGATTGTAACCTTCTGAGACATGAATAGAGGTGCAGCTAAGCTGTGCCCAGACCCCAAACTGTGCTTCAGTTTTCTCCTCTATAAAAGAGGATTAAAAAAGTGTCTACCTCATAATGTTGTTTCAAGGATTAATGAGTTGATTCATGTGGACTGCTTGAAACAATGTTTTAATTATCTATTGTTATATAACAAATTACCCCAAAGTTTAGCATTTTAAAATGACAAACATTTATTATATCATGGTTTCTGAGTCAGAAATCCAGATGCAGTTATCTGTGTCCTCTAGCTAAGAGTCTCTTCACAGACTGCAAGCAGGGTGTTGGCCAGGGCTGCAGCCAAGGCTTGACTGGGGAAGAATCAGCCATCAGGTGCATTCACGTAGTTGTCGACAAGATTCTCAGATTGTTGAACTGAAGACCTCAGTTCAATGCTGGCTGTTGAAAGCAAGTTGCCCTTAGTTCCTTATCGCATGGGACTCTCCACCGAAAAGCTTACAACATGGCAGCTTGCTTCATCAGAGAGAGCAAGTGAGAGCGTGTGAACAAGATGGAAGTCATGTTCTCTTTATAACCTAATCTCAGAAGTGAAAGCCAGGCACATTTGCTGGATTCCATTCATTAGAAGTAGATTACTAAATCCAACCCACAGTCAAAGGGAGAGATTACACAAGGGCATGAATATCAGGAGGCAAGAATCATTAAAAGCCATTTTAGAAGGCTGCCTGCCCCCAGATGCTTGAAACAATAGTTCTCAATGAATGTTAGGCATTATTGCAATAATTAAGTGCTTTTAAGAATAAGCTAAGCACAAAAACTAATAATAATAGCAAAATAACTTTTTGGTAGGCTTAAGAAACCAGTTTAATGAATTTTAATTGAGTACTATGTGTCAGACACTATCCTAAAAAGTGAGAATAAAAATATAATGGATACTTACCTTTTAAGGAGTTGATGGTTTAGTGGGAGAGAAAAATCCCAAAAATGTCATTTACTGTGATGGAAGTAGGCATATATTTTAGTGGGGATACAAAGAAAAGAGTGAATGGTCATCTTAAAAATAGAGGTGATGCTTGAATTAAGTTCTGAACACTTGATAGGTGTTCACAAGATTGGGGAAAGAGCATTGTAAAGAGAAAAAAATCCATGGATAAAGATAAGAAGAGGCAAAAGAGCATAACATTTTGGGGAACTAAACTGTGACAATATGTAAGACTTCAAAGAAAGCATAGATTTCTGGATGCAAAATAATTAAGGTTTAGCTTGTAATGTGAATATGAAGACTTAGAAGTAGAACAACTAGGTGTAGAAAAGCAAGTCACATACAGGTTTCTAGCTGAAGGGGGATTTTTGAGTTGTAGAAGTAGACTTCAGCATTTTCAGCAATCAGGTGTTAATTGAAATCCTGGGATTAAGTTAAATCTCTTGATGAAAGTGTATAGAATAATTAAGGAATGGGCTTGTATTAGGAGCTTTAGGAAAACAACATTTAAGGGGCAAGATAAAAGCACAAGAAAAATAAAGAATAGTCAGAAGGGTAGGAGTACAATCAGAAAGCATGATGTCTTAGAAGTTAAGGGAGCAAAAATGTTCAAGAAATACGGAGTGGTCAGCAGTGCCAAAAGACAAGGAGAGATCAAGTAAAAGTGACCAAGTGAAATGTAGATGGTCAAAAGGAATCCAATTTAGTAGGCAGGAAGGAAAATGTCAATTACAGATTCATACCAAAATTGTGTTCATCTGCCTTCTACAACCAGAATTATTATCATGAGTTTCCATATGTACACACTGAACTGGTAACTTGCCAAATATCACACAGGTAGTGGATGGTAGAGCCAAGATTTGATCCCACAGCTTTCAGACCCCAAAGCTCACTCTCTAACCCTGAATATAAAACTAAAGTTTGACTGGAGAACTCGAGGTATGGGAGGGGGCGGGGGGTGAAGGGGAAACTGAGAAGAAGCGGGAGAGTAGTACAGACATATATATACTACCAACTGTAAAATAGTCAGTGGGAAGTTGTTGTATAACAAAGGGAGTCCAACTCGAGGATGGAAGATGCCTTAGAGGACTGGGGCAGGGAGGGTGGGGGGGAATCGAGGGGGGGGCGTCAAGGAAGGGAGGGAATATGGGGATATGTGTATAAAAACAGTTGATTGAACCTGGTGTACCCCCCAAAAAAATAAAATAAAATAATAATAAAAAAAAAAAAAAAAACTAAAGTTTGGATAACGTTGGTATAGTGGGTTAAATGGTGCCTTCCCAAATTATATACCTGCATTCTAACCCTTGGAATCTGTGAATGTGATCTTATTTGGAAAAAGGGTCTTTGTGGATGTAATTAAGTAGAGAATCTGGAGATGAGATTATCTTCTATTGTCCAGGTGGGCCTTAAATCCAATTAAAGCCATTTTTATAGGAAATAAATAAAGGAGAGACACAATGAGAAGAGAAGAAGACCATGTAAAGACAGAGACTGAAACTGGAGTGATGCAGGCACAAGGTAGGGATGCCTTGGGGCACCCAAATCTGAAGGAGGCAAGAAAGGATTCTCCCCTAGAGCACTCAGGAAGAGCACAGCCCTGTCTGTATTTTGATTGCATATTTCTAGCCTCCAGAACTATGAGAATAAATTTCTGCTGTTTTAAACCACTAGGATTGTGGTAATTTATTATAGTAGCCTTAGGAAACTACAGTTGACCTTTGAACAATGCAGGGGTTAGGAGGTACTGCCACCTTGCTCAGCTGAAGATCCAAGTCTGCCGTCCCTACTGCAGCTCTGTATTCCTGGAATTAACCAATCATGGATTGTATACAGTGCTGTAGTATTTATAGAAAAAATCTATATATAAGTGAATCTGTACAGTTCAAACCCAAGTTGTTCAAGGGTCAACTGTAATACAATTGGTTTCTTAGTCAGCTTAGGCTGCTATAAAAAAATATATAAAACTGGGTGCCTTACCAGTAACAAGAACTCATTTTCTCACAATTCTGGAGGGTGGAAGTCTAAGATCATGGTGCCAGCATGATCAGGTTCTGGTGAGGACCATCTTCCAAGTCTCTTTTTAAGGGCACTAATCTCATTCATGAGGGTTCCACCCTCATGACCTTATCACTTTCCAAAGGCCCCACTTCCTAATACCATCACATTTGGGGCAGGATTTCAATGTATGTATTTTTGGAAGATACAAACAGTCTATAATAATTGGTAAAGGTGGGGTATTTTTGTTTTTGAGAGGGGTTTTTTGTTTGTTTTTTGGTTTTTGTTTTTTATTTTGGCTGTGTTGGGTCTTTGTTGCTGCAGACAGGCTTTCTCTAGTTGCAGTGAGTGGGGACTACTCTTCCTTGCCGTGCACAGGCTTCTCATTGCAGTGGCTTCTCTTGTTGCAGGGCACAGGCTCTAGGCATGGATGCTTCAGTAGTTGCAGCATGTGGGCTCAGTAATTGTGGCTCTTGGGCTTAGTTGCTCCATGGCATGTGGGATCCTCCCGGACCAGGGATCAAACCCGTGTCCCCTGCTTTGGCAGGTGGATTTTTAACCACCGCATTATCAGGGAAGTCCCAAAAGTAGTTTTTTGTTTGTTTGTTTTGGGGGCTTTTTGAGTGGGGAAGGAGTTGGCCACATTTTAGAAGAATCATTCCAAGGAAAAAGGGATGAGATTAATCAAATGAACGAGTTTTAAATTAAAAGCTTTTTGATTATTGCTATTTAAAGGACTATTACTATGTACGTTTTTTAGAGGATCAAAGGTGTCTTATCATCTGAACTTAATATCATTGGTATAGCAAAACCTCATAATAAACCATCAAAAAATGGCTTTCAATTAAAGCTTTTGATTACAATTATTAACAAATGCTTTAAAAAATAATTTTCTTTTAATATTTTAGTACTTTAAGCAGTAGTCAACTGTCTTTTTAAATCATATTTAACAAACTTTTTCCAGAAAATCCATTTGTTTGACAATGTTGAGATATAGCATCGTGTAAAACGGTGTTTAGCTTTACTATTAGAAAGAATGTTGATAATCCAAATTAAGGAGTAGTAAGTGGTGATACACAACAAGTGCTTTCCCAGTGAGTCAAATTTAAGATTTCTAGCATATAAAAAGGGGGAAAATCTCCATTTTTTAAATTTTTTCAAATTTATTATAATTATAACTTCTTTTTCTATGTTAATATGTTTTCATTGATGGGTCACCAAAGATAATACGTACTCTTCTCCAAAGGTAATTTAGAGACCTCACATTACTCTTTCACCAGATTTATAAAAGATAAATGATTTTTATTCATGGCTTCATTCCTTGTGCTATTTGGCACTATGGCAGATCCTGATTTTAAACACCATAACTCACTCAACATAATTATGTCCTATTTTATAGCTTGCTATATTATATTTGAAAAGTACATTGTTCATTGTGGTCTGAAAACATTCATAGGATGTGTGAATGTATTAATTTAGTTAACAATACTTCAAGCAAAGTGCAGATAATATTAAAATAGATGTTTTCTTTGCTAGCAACACACATTATAGCAAAAGAAAAAAGAAATTATTTATTTTGAAAGCTAATCATGTTATACTAGTATCTAACAAGTCATTAGATAAATATCAGAAATTAGATTTTATTTTATTTTTTTACTTTATATTTTATATTGGAGTATAATTGATTAACAATGTTGTGTTAGTTTCAGGTATACAGCAAAGTGATTCAGTTACCCATATACATGTATCTATTCTTTTTCAAATTCTTTTCCCATTTAAGTTATTACACAATATTGAGCAGAGTTCCCTGTGATATATAGTAGGTCCTTGTTGGTTATCCATTTTAAATATAGCAGTGTGTACATGTCAATCCCAAACTCCCTAACTATCCCCCCACTCCACAATTTCCCCCCAGTAACCATAAATTCGTTCTCTAAGTCTGTGAGTCTAGATTTTATTTTAATGCATTGTAAAGTAAAGAGGAAAAGAGATAGGGTTAGTTCATTGAAAATAAATACATTTTTACCCTATTCAGGCAATTTCCAGGTAGTGTGGTGTTAATGGAAAGGCCATGAACCTTCTACTCAAACAGATATGATTTTTTTATTCCTGTTCCACTGCTAACTAGTTGTGATATAGCAGATAGTAATTAATCTCTCTCAGACTTTATTCTTATCTGCATATTGGGAGAGTGCATACTAACTTCTGGGCCACTGTGAAAATTAAATGCAGTAAGTGAGTAAGGCAGTTAATAGCAACTGACAGATAGTAAATAATCATTACATGATTGACGTTGTCATTATTGTTGTTGAATCTACCTTTAGAATTTGAAGCATTGACAGGACAATTGCATGATTTGTGAATCTTCTTAGATATAATATCATTACTTTTGTCAACATCTCTTCTCAGATTCTGCTACCATTTCTATGTAAATTTACCTTATTGCTTATAAATTCTATTGCAGAGAATTAATCACAAATTTGAGATATCTTGTACAACTGACTATATCATTATCATATGGCTTCTTAATATTTTTAGGCAACCAAGCTACTTAAGAGATATGGAATCCACAATAAATGAAGAATAATGTACAGTTGACCCTTGAATAATGCAGGAGTAAGGGGCGCTGACCCCTGCACAGTTGAAAATTTGTGCATGACTTTTGACTCCCCAAAAACTTAACTACTAATAGCCTACTGTTGACTGGAAGCCTTACCGATAATATGAATCATCAATTAACACATATTTTGTGTGTTGTATGTATTATATATACTATATTCTTACAATAAAGTAAGCTAATGAAAACAAATGTTATTAAGAAAATTATGAGGAAGAGAAAATATCAATACATTTACATAACTATACTGTAATTATGGATACCATAAATTTGTCATCTCTTTACAAGATATCATCTGTCTGTCAGTACCTACATCAATATTGTCTTATAGAATACAAAGCACTATAGATGTTATTTGTATTAACCAACACTAGACGTTAGGAATGAAAAGATGGTGTGATAAAGAAATACCTATTTATTTACAGATAGAACAATTCATGTATTGATAATGAAGAAGCAGCAATATGATGGCTTTATGGTTCCCTAGTGTAACCGATATGATTGCCTCATGGTAGCCTAGCTTATACACTAATGGATCAATTGTTATAAAAATTTTATGGCATATAGTATTACAGTCATATTCATAACACAATATTGGAAACACTGTTACATTGTTTTTTAAAAAAACACTTACCTGTGATGATAGGCTAATATGCAGTCTCTCCAATTATGAAAGAAAGGGTCATAGTGTATGGTAATGTAAATCTTTGAAAGCAAAATTATGAAACAGTAAGGAAAGCTACACATTATTAAGTGTATACTAAATATCACTCAGCATATGCTTATGTAAGAATAGATTGTCTACTTCAATACAAGTCTTTTTTTAATATTTATTTATTTTTGGCTGTGTCAGGCCTCAGTTGCAGCATGCGGGATCTTTTGTTGTGGCCCGAGAGCTTCTCTCTAGTTGTGGTATGTAGGCTCTGTAGTTGTGGCGTGCAGGCTCAGTAGCCCCGAAGCATGTGGGATCTTATTTCCCTGACCAGGGATCAAACTAGTGTCCCCTGCATTTCAAGATGGATTTTTAACCCCTGGACCACCAGGGAAGTCCCCTCAAACAAGTCTTGGACACAATGTTCTACATAGTGAATACTTAGACAATGATGATATGACACATAAATGTCTCATACAGTTCTTGCCGTGTAGTTATTACATTTTCACACACACATACACAACAGATAAGTTTATGAACTGTACAGCATGATGATTATTTACTATTCATTAAAGGGAAGTGAATAATCATAAAGGTCTTCATCCTTGTCGTCTTCACATTGAGTAGGCTGAGGGAGAAGAAGAAGAGGAGGGGTTGATCTTGCTGTCTCCAGGGTGGCAGAAGCAGAAGAGGTAGAGGAAGTGGAGGGAAGGCAGAAGAGGCAGGTATACTCAGTGTAACATTATGGAAATACATCATAATTTCCATCTGAATTTTTGCTTTTTCATTTCTTTAAAAATGTTTCTACATGGTACCAATTCCTCTTCCACCATTTCGTTTGGTTTTAATGCTCATATCATAGAAGGGTCCATGTCATAAAAGAAGTCAAAAGCCAGCTTGAATAATCAAAACCCTTCTGTCAGATTGTCTAATGTCAATTTGTTTTCTGATACTTCTTCCATGTCTTCTTTCTTACATCTGGCAGTGGTTCAGAAGCACTCATCTCCATCAAATTATCTTCTCTTCATTTCTCTGGTGTGGTGTCTATCAGCTCTTGAATTTCTCCAAGAGCCATATCTTGAAACCTTTCACTCTCATTTTTTTTAACTATATCCATTATTTTTTTCATGATTTCCTTGATTGACTCTGTCATAAATCCTGTGAAGTCAAGCACAACATCTGGACACAATTTTCTCCAGCAGGAATTAATCGCTTTGGGCTCGATGGCTTTCTGTTACAACAATGGCATCTTCAATGGTATAATCTTTCCAGACTTTCATGGTGGTCTCTCTGTTGAGGTTCTCTTCCATTGAGTTGGCAGTCCTTTCCGTAGACTACCATGCGTAATCAGCCTTAAAGGTCCTTATGACCCCCTGATCTACAGGCTAAATTAGAGACGTTGTGTTTGGGGACAAGTAGACCACCTTGATGCCTTTGGTCTTAAACTCATGGGGTTCTGGGTGGCCAGGGGCATTGTTCAATATTGAGAGAACTTTAAAACACAGTCCCTTACTGGTACAGTACATCCTAACTTCAGAGACAAAGCATCAATGGAATAAATCCAGAAAAAATGGATCTTGTTGTTCAGGCCTTCTTGTTGTACAGTCAAAAGACTGGCAGCTGGCATTTGTTTTTTTCTTTCAAAGCTCAGGAGTTTGCAGCTTTATAGATAAAGGTAGTTCTGATCATAAGCCTGACTGCATTTGCACAGGACAGTAGAGTTAGCCTGCCCCTTCCTGCCTTAAATCCTGGTGCTAGCTTCTCTTCCTTAAGAATAAATGCTTTTTTATGACTTCTTTTTCCAGAATAGGGCACTTTTGTCTACATTAAAAACCTGTTCAGGCAGGTATCCTTTCTCGTCAATAATTTTCTTAATGGTGTCTGGGAACTCATCTGCTGCCTCTTGGTCAGCAGAAGCTGCTTCTCCTGCTATCTTGACATTTTTAATGCCAGACCACTTTCTAAAATTATCAAACCATCCTTTGCTTGCATTAAATTCTCCAGTTTTAGGTCCTTCACCTTCCTTTTGTTTTAAGTTGTCATATAATGACTTCACTTTCTCTTGAATCATATTAGAGTCTACAGATATGACTTTCTTATAGCAATCCTGCACCCACATAAAAGCTGCATTTTCAATAAGAGATAAAAAGGTATTTCATGAAAAGTGCAAGCTTTTCTTGCCTGCTGTCCTAGCTGCAGCAACAGTTTCATAAATTTCCTTTTTTTTTTTAAATATGTCCTTATGTTGGATTCATTTATCTTGGAATTGTGGGCAACCACTGTTGCAGACCTCAGTCTAGAGTACATATCACACAATTGAACTTTTTCTTATCATGTCATAACTTTGCTTCTCAGGAACACTTCCAGCATCACTAGAGGCACTTCTTATGGGTACCATGGTGTTATGATACTGTACTAAACACAATGAAAAATACACCAGAACCTCGAGACTTCACTTTACTGCAATACACAACTTCCTGGAGAGATGAACTGCTCATGTGGAGGTAGATTAGCATCACAAAGTGTTTTAAGCAAATACTTGCAATATTTGAGCTCTCTGCAATAGCACCAGGAGGTGGCTACAGAATTATTACAGTAGGACAGTGCGCACTGCAGTTTATTTTATGCAGTTATGACAATACTGAATCTTTATGTTTGTTTACATTTCTCCCAACTGTGAATAGTGCCATGTACAGTCTGTGTGCATAACTTTTGATAAATTTTAACATTTTATAATAGATTTGTGTTGGGCTTCCCTGGTGGCTCAGTGGTTAAGAATCTGCCTGCCAATGCAGGGTACACAGGTTCAAGCCCTGGTCTGGGAAGATCCCACATGCTGGAGCAACTAAGCCTATGTGGCACAACCACTAAGCCTGTGCTCTAGAGTCCACAAGCCACAACTACTGAGCCCATGTGCCACAACTACTGAAGCCCGCACACCTAGAGCTCGTGCTCTGAAACAAGAGAAGCCACTGCAATGAGAAGCCCATGCACTGCAATGAAGAGTAGCCCCTGCTCTCTGCAGCAGAGTAGCCTCCACTCTAGAGAAAACCCACGTGCAGTAACGAAGACCCAACACAGCCAAAAATAAAATAAATAAATTTTAAAAAATAGATTTATGTATATTTTATGGTGGAAAATGATAGAATAGTATCTACATGGATTTTATGCATTTATATCATACCTTTTCCTTAGTTCTTTTCAACATTTCAAGGCTACACGGTTTATCTGCAAGTATTTTCAAATTGTCACAAGTCTCCAAAATTTTTTCCAATATATTTATTGAAAAAAATCCACATGTAAGTAGACCCACACAGTTCAAACCCATGTTGTTTAAGGGTCAGCCATACTTAGGAAGCGATTCCACAGTTGCATCTGAAGTGAGGCAATGATAAGTTGTTTGTCCATCCTTGTGTACAGTAAAGAAAGCAAACAGTGGAATACAGTGCAAAGTCTCAACAGTAGATTTAGTCAGATGCAGCGCCTCTTCTTTAAAACTGGTAAATAGTCAGAGGTTTTTAAATATGGAGGATTTCCGTCTTTTTTCTATGTTAAAAATTACTCTTTTAATGTGGTACTTATATACAATGGAATATTACTCAGCTATAAAAAGCAATGAAATTGGGACATTTGTAGAGACATGGATGGACCTAGAGACTGTTACACAGGGTTAAGTGAGTCAGAAAGAGAAAAACAAATATCGTATATTAACACATATATGTGGAATATAGAAAAATGGTACAAATCAACCGGTTTGCAAGGCAGAAATAGAGACACAGATGTAGAGAACAAACATATGGACACCAAGTAGGGAAAGCGGGTAGGGTTGGGGGAGAATGAATTGGGAGATTGGGATACCAAATAGTATACTCTAAATATATGCAGTTTATTGTATGTAAACTGTATCTCAATAAAAGTTCTTAAAAAACATTACTCTTTAAAAATACCCAGTTACAGGTTTTTAGTCCAAGGTGGTATTTTTCCTTTCACACACACACACACACACCCCAACTAGCAAAATCAGGTGATAATCATCTTTTCAGGTGCACTACCTATTATTTCTTAGTGTTGACAAAAGTTCAAACTCCTCTGTAACAATAAGAGAGAACAGAAGTCTATCTAGGCTGGAGTTCTGGGAAACCAGCTTAAGTGAGGAGTGAGGTGGGGCCAAGCCTACCTTGTGCAGCAAGGAGCCTCTGCAGAGGTAGAAGCAAGCTTCCATGGAAGAGGGCAGCTCAAGAACCCTCAGAGTCTATCAATCCCAAAGGGGCTAAGCACAAAAATGAAAATTGTTCCAAGGCACTAGGTCTGTAAATAGAGGTAAATATATGAAGAAGACAGATAAGAAGATAAGCCTGATAAAGACCCAGTAGGTAGAGCCATGCACCATTTCTTCAGTTGTCTGTGATCTTTTCCATGAACATGAATGGAGCCCTTAAAGGTGTCAAATCAGTCCAAAGAATACAACCGGGAGATACCATCATCCCCTCAATAGCTGACTGGCAGATGTTGGTTTAAAAGAGAGCCGTTCATTCTGTCTTCATCAGATGTTCTTTGAGAACTTGTATGGCAGGATAATCTATTAAGCGACTTTCCTTAGTCACTTCAAGCTGACAATAAAACTTACCTTTACTAAAAAACAATTCATTGCCAGACCGAGGGTGAAAACATACAAGATGAGTCTAGAATATTATTTCTTGTCATACCAACATGCTAGGAAACTATCAACTATTGGAGTTGTGTCAAAAGGACTTAAGGGCCAACTTGAAGAAGCTCTCACTGGCCAAAGATGAGATTTGAGCATCAATAAACTGCAACTACTAGGAAAAGACTAAAAATTTTATACCCATAAATTCATAATAATATTTTAAGGATAATAATAATTGGCCACCTTAGGAGGATCTTAGGGTTTCAACTCATTATTTTGAAAGTTGGTAACAAAGGAAAAGAATCAAAAATCTGTTGTGCCGTTAAAATATACTATACTTCAGGATAACTCAGTAGTCGATGAGCGAGTTAACAAATGAAAATGAGTTGACAGAATTTCTCAATCTCTAATGAATTAATGTACCTAGGGAGTGATCATCAATGGCTTGTGGCATCACAAAAAGGGAGGCAACCAGATATTATATGTCTCCTGATGGAAATACACATCAACTATGCGGTATTTTTCAAAAAAAAAAAAGTGAACCTGAATCTTCTCAAACCTCTAAATCTAACTTTCAGTTCACAGAGGACAAGAGGAATTTACCAATTGAGAGCATAGGAAGCAATCTGATCTGCAAAATCCAGACTGTGGAAAAGGTATACAGGACAAACAATGCATTTCTTCAACAAATAAATTTCAAGAAAAGAAAAAAAAGATTGAAGGGGAACCTATAGATTGAGGTGCTTAAGAGACTGCATTTAATCTAAATGCTAACCTAATTTTATTGGATCCTGATTAAACAATCTGCTAAAAAAGAAAGAAAAGGGGAGAGAGAGATTTGGCAGAAGTGGGGGAGAGAGAGAGAGAGAATTGGCAATTGGAAAAACATAAATCCAGCCTATAAACTCGATGTGATAGGACTTTTTGCAAATATTTTTAGGTATGATAGTGGTATTAAGGTTATGTTTAAAAGAGCAATATTTATTTTTAAGATATACATATGGAAGTATTTACAGATAGAAAGACATGACATTTGGAATTCCTTTCAAAATAATCTGGGAAGGAACTGGTGGTACATAGATCAAAGAAGTTTGACCACGAGTTTATTGAAGGTGGTTGACGGTGATTCATTATTCTATTTCCTCTACTCTTAACATATAAAAATGTCTATAAAATAAAAAAAAAACTATTGACCTTGATGACATTCCTATATATATATATATATAAAATTTGGATTTTTATTGAGAACACAAGGCAACTATTGATGAGTTATTGGCACAGGAGTGGCATTTTTTTTTTTTTTTTGGCTGCGTTGAGTCTTCATTGCTGTACACAGGCTTTTTCTAGTTGTGGCAAGCAGGGGATACTCTTTGCTGTAGTGCACGGGCTTCTCATTGCAGTGTCTTCTCTTGTTGTGGAGCACGGGCTCTAGGCATGGATGCTTCAGTAGTTGCAGCACATGTGCCCTAGAGCGCTCGGGCTTCAGTAGTTGCAGTGTGTGGGCTCAGTACTTGTGGCATGAAGGCTCTAGAGCGCAGGCTCAGTAGTTGTGGTGCATGGGCTTAGTTGCTTGATGGTATGTGGGATCTTCCCGGACCAGGGATTGAACCTGTATCCCCTGCATTGGCAGGCAGATTCTTAACCACTGCACCACCAGGGAAGTCCCAATGACATTCTTTTTGGATGAATTTTTGTGGTTAGAATCACAATTCTAAACATGTTAAAAGTTATTAAAAGCAAAGAATGTTGCTATAACCCCTGCCTTACAGTTTTGATGTGAAGTCACAAATAACACACAAAAGTGCCTAGCCACTGTCTTGCAAATCAAAGTTGTCCAATAAATAATGGTTATTATTATTATTATACGTTTGACAATTGTAGTATCCAAAGTGAGTGCTGCTGAAAAGACAAAGTAGAATCTTCCTGGAAATGTGATAAATTGAGATTATGCCAGAAGCATCATCACTGCACAAAACAGAAAAGTAATTCCCCGAAGGAAATGGAAAATTAGTATGTTTTACCACAGGTAAAAGAACAGAGGCAGAGTAGCAAAAAAAATCCTTCATGCAGAGAAAACAGGAAACTTCTGTTTTAAGCCTAGTAATTGGCTTTATATAAACTAAGGATTCAGTACTGATAGGGTAATACTGGTAACATTTAAGTTACAACCTAAATCCAAACTAAATTTTTATGAAAAGATTTAGAGTATATGTAATGGTGATTAATTTTAATCAGATTGCAGAATTCACACATTTAGAGTTTTAAACTGAGTTCTCATTATCTTCCTTCTAATGTCAATCTGAGAATGTATCACTTTCTCCCAATTTATATAAACTGAGTAAAATTTCACCATCAAAGTTATAGGATAAGTTTTTGAATGATATGCCTAAAATCATAAATACATTATTGAAACACCACTGTTTACTCTGCCATGCACATATAAAAATTGTCTGACTACAGTGAAGAAAATCAAAGCCTAAATATTTTAAATTTGGTTCTTATAATGGCTTACAATATTCTGTTCTGGAAAAAAAATGTTGACTTTTTTACATGGTTAAGATTTCAAAAGCCCTTATTTCAGGAGGTAGTTTGTATCAGAAAACATCACTATAGTGATAATTACTATAATGGTTGGTAATGATTAGATATAAATTTCTGTTAACCTAAGACCTCACTAAAAATTTTTCAAATGATATAGGAAGAACTTGGGGTAAATTATTTAAAAGATGCAACCCAGTAACTCAGCAGATATTTATCAGATTCTTCCTTTCTCCAAGAACTGTGCTAAATCCTTGGTATACAATGATGAATACGATACTATAGTATCCCCTCCTTTGGTGAACAGTGAAGAAGAGAAGACCTCTGTCTAAAGAATGACTGTATGATATAATGAATGCCATGACAGAGGCACAGAATCAGTGCTGTGCAAGATGGAAAAGAGGTGCTAAGATTTTCTTGGGGGCCAGAAGTAAGGAAAGTTGAGTAGAATATGGAATAAGCAGTAGAAGTACAGTTGACTGTGAAAGAGTCATTAGATTACATACTCAGAATTAATAATTCAAACTTTCAAAGTCATGGTCACATAATACACACATTTTTAGAAAGATTACTCTGGAAGCAATGTGGAAATGGATTGGAGTGGGTGAGGCTGGAAACAAGAACACGGGAAGGAAGATGTTTCAAGAGACAGGTGAATGGAAAGGAAAGTCATATGTGAGGATATTTAGAAGGTAGGATTCAGGAGACTTTGTGAGTGAACAAAAAGATGGAAACGGAGTAAGAAAAGCAGTTAAGTCAGTGGTTCTTAAAGCAGGGTATCTGAAACAGCAGCAGCAGCAACCCCTGAGAACTTATACTTTTAAGGAATACAAATTCTTTGGCCTAACTCTGGACCTTCCAAATAAGAAACGCTGGTTAAGGGGCCCAGCAATCTATGTTTCATAAGCCCTCCAGGTGATTTTAATGCATGCTACAGTTTGAAAGTCACTTGCAGCTGTTGGTTCTCAAAATCAGCTGTACATGTGAATTGCCTCGGGAGATTAGAAAAAGAAAATTCCCACCTGATAAAAAACTCTTTTTGTGGTTTCATTGGAGCCAGACTGTAACGTAGACATCAAGATTTATATATGTGTGTGTGTGTGTGTGTGTGAACATTTATATATATAAATATATGTACATTTTATATATATATTTATAAACATATGTACAGTGTATATACATATATAAAAATATATGTATATTTATATATAAATATATGTACATTCTTTTTTTACATTCTTTTCCATTATGGTTTATCATAGGATATTCAATATAGTTCTCTGTACTATACAGTAGGACCTTGTTGTTTATCCACTCTGTATATAAAAGCTTACATCTGCTAACCCTAAACTACCACTCCATCCCTTCCCCAACCCCCTCCCCCTTGGCAACCACCAGTCTGTTCTCTATGTCAGTGATTCTCTTTATGTTTCATAGATAGGTTCATTTGTGTCATATTTTAGATTCCATATGTAAGTGATATCATATGGTATTTGTCTGACTTTCTTCACTTAGTATGATAATCTCTAGTCACATCCATGTTGCTGCAAATGGCACTATTTTGTTCTTTTTTATGGCTGAGTAGTATTCCATTGTATATACATGCCACATCTTCTTCATTCATTCATCTGTCAGTGGGCATTTAGGTTGTTTCCATGCATTGGCTATTGTAAACAGTGCTGCTATGAGCACTGGGGTGCATGTATTTTTTTGAATTATAATTTTGTCTGGATATATGCCCAGGAGTGGGATTGCTGGATCATATGGTAATCCTATTTTTAGTTTTCTGAGGAACTGCCATACTGTTTGCCACAGTGGCTGCACCAACTTACATTCCCACCAACAGGGTAGGAGGGTTCCCTTTTCTCCACATCCTCTCCAGCATTTGTTATTTGTAGACTTTTTAATGATAGCCATTCTGACTGTTGTGAGGTGGTACCTCTTCGTAATTTTGATTTGCTTGTCTCTAATAACTAGCGATGTTGAGCATCTTTTCATAGACATCAGGATGCTTTAAAGTTCCCCCAGGTGATTTAAGTGTGTGTACACTTGTTGTAGACTGCTAGTTCTGGTTGGGAGGCTGAGTGGATAACACTGATACTCACCAATGAAAGGAGGAAGGTTTAAGAGAAAATCTGATACTATTTTCCTAGGCTAACTGTTCTCTGTTGCATCTCCAAAGAAGCACACCAGACCTTATTTAGCTAGCTTTTCTATAGTTTACTATAGACAAATAGATGAAAAGTAGTAGAAATATCAAAACATGGGCACATTACAAGGGCATCAAAACTTCGGAAGTTCTCAATAACACCCTTTTCATTCTCTGAATCTTTTTTTAAACTAATCTCCAAAAGCTGTAATATCCTTCTGCTCTCCTCTTCCTTTTATTACTAAATATGGAATTCATCAATGCTCCCTCTTCATTTAGTCCACATTCAATCCTTAACGAAGTGGTTAAGCACACAGGCTACCTGTGTTCAAATCCTAGCTTTACCACCTGATAGCTCAGTGGACTTAGGCAACTTAATTAACTTCTCTGTTCTTCAGTTTTCCCACCTTTAAGTGGGAATAACAATAGAACCTACCTATTAGTATTGCCAGAGGATTTAAAGCATTAATAATCAGAAAGTTCTTGGAACAGTGCCTGGCACATGCTAAGTGCCATGTAAATTTTTTTTAATAATTTTATTAATTTATTTACTTATTTTTTATTTATTGGCTGCGTTGGGTCTTCTTTGCTGTGGGTGAGTTTTCTCTAGTTGCAGAGAGCAGGGGCTACTCTTCGTTGTGGTGCACAGGCTTCTCATTGCAGTAGTTTCTCTTGTTGCAGGGTGCGGGCTCTAGGCTCCCAGGCTTCAGTAGTTGCAGCACGTGGGCTCAGTAGTTGTAGCCCACGGGCTCTAGAGCACAGACTCAGTACTTGTGACGCACGGGTTTAGTTGCTCTGCAGCATGTGCGATCTTCCCGGACCAGGGCTCAAACCCATGTCCCCTGCATTGGCAGGCAGATTCTTAACCACTGAGCCATGAGGGAAGCCCCCCATGTAAATTTTATTAAATAAAAATTTTTGAAAATTAGCATGGAACATTTGGTGTATTAAGCCAAAAAGCAATTCAAGGGCTTCCTAGAGCAAGGGAGGTAATTTGCCCCAGACCAGCCTCACTTGTGCCTCCAGGAGACACATACAACATTATAACTCTGTAACTAGACTCCCAAGTCCTCACAGACAGGTGCCATGGCTTTACTCACCTTTGTATTCCCACTTTCTAGCACAATGCCTAGCCCATGGGAATTAATAAATATTCACTGAATAAATGAATTAATGATGGATTATTCATTTCATTCACTAATTTTTACTCTGTGTAGAGAATAAGATCTCATATATTATCTTCCAAGAGGAAATAACCAGTTTGGGGATGGTGATTTAAGCCAAAGTGTTCCAAGATGAAGGTAGGAGATAAAGAGAACTACACTACACATCTTACCTCATTCAACTCTAGCCAGGAAATCAAATGGGTCTGGGCCTGCAGAAGGAGGAGCAGAGGCAGGAAAATGAGGTTGGGACTGACATTTGGAGTGGACAGGGAGAAAAAGTCTTAGACAACCAGAAAATCATTCGGAAGTAGTTTTCATTAGCCTACCAGAAGAATACGGCGATTTCATAATCTCAGAAATTCTGCCAAAGAAATTAAAGCATTATTTAAGACTTGATGGACTTGGAATCAGGGCCAGCTCTGCCATTAGCAAGCTCCTGACCTTGGGTGAGTCATCGCGCCTCTCTAAGCCTCGGTTTCCCCATCTCCAAAATAAAGCACTGACTAATGATCTGGAAGGTCCTTTGCAGTTCTGTAGTTCTTTGATTCTAACAGCAGACTGAAAATTTAAGCTCTTCCAAGGAAAAATAAAATACTTTCTTTTTTTAATTCATGGAGCTATTGCAGGGACCCTATATCTTCTTTCTGTGTGCAATAATACTATCTACTCTTAAAAAGTATTCTGTTTTAGACTTTTATTTGTAATGATATGGACTAACACCCAGCTTAGGATAATCACCAAAAAATAGCGCTTAATGCACTAGACAAAATTTGTTTTTAACTTTGAGTCATCCATCACAACTCTGTAATAACAATGTGCTATGAAAATCGTAACAGTCTCTAAAGAGTCTTTGAAAAAAATAGCTTGAAAATACTACAATACCTATTTAGTTCTTAAACAATTTATTAGTAAAACAAACGTCTGTACTCTTCATCTGAGTTACAGTTGCTCTTTAGGCTTACAAAAACAAAACAAAATAAAACAAAACAAAACTGAACCACTAACTCTGAAGTGGGTAGGTAAGAAGAATGAGTCACAATTCTATGACTTATGTTTCTATGCAAATTGCACATAACACACCTAGGGATTTGTGTCAAACTCAGGTTTAAATAGTAGAAACTGATTTATCTACTTACTTGGTTCATAAAGGCCCAGTGCCTCTAGGCAATCAGTCTAACTGTTTGCAGAAAGACATCAGTTATTTGAGATTTTTACCTCAAAACCTACTCTGCCCTCAATGTGCTATCTCTGATTATTGTTAAATCAAGTCTCAGTTGACAGAAAAGTTCACCATACTAGGGCTGTTGATAGCTTCAGAGAAATACTTCAGTAATTTCTAAAGCACTCAAGCCATACCCCAAAGCACAAGCAAATCTCCAGAGTCTTCTTCAAACATTACTCACAGCCCAACTACTATTGGGGCCATAAAAGGCATAGCCACAGAACCACAGAGTTAAGGTAGAAACCAGTTATTTGCTCTGCTAACTCGGTAAGGAATATTTTCTCATTATCAAGATCTCTAAAGCCCCACAAAATACATGTTCCTGTCAACATCGACTTCAGAAAAACACTCCAAATTTGAAAGTAGTTCCCAGCAACTGCAATTCAGATCTTGCTTTGACATATAGTTGGAGCTTGTTATTCTCAATGCAACATTTATCACATTGAGTATTTCTAAGCAATCCAGAAGGTTCATGCCACGTATCAATTTATGAATAATTTTGCCCAGTTTGTACATGATGAGTCTTTTGCGTAGGAGTGAGACATTAAGCTGGTGAGTAAATCTAGCCGAACGCACAGCATCTCAAACTCTACAACAGTTTTGTTTTTATCTACTTGCAATCATAAAAGCATTGTTCTTTATTAAAAGTCTCCTCTGAAGGACAGTCAAGTGCTCATGATGGTGGTTAAAATGCAGAGAATCACAGTTCCTAACCAGAAAAAATTCTATGGGGGAAATTATGATATATGCCATAGTAAATTATTGCTGTATACACGGTGAAATATTTGAAGTGCAGCTATTGCAAGTGTTAAAGGTCTGTTTTCATATGCAAAAGGCAAATGATAGTGAACGCTGGTAACTATTTGTTAAATCAACTATACTGTATTAAGAATAAACAAGATAACAATGACATTGCTTAGTAACCTGTAAATCACTTTACAAAGAAAAAAACTAAGAGCTATGTAGAGAAAAATACTGAGATGCATCATCATTTAAGGGTGCTGGGATGTAATAAAAGATAAAGAGACCACTTCTATAGTCCTTCTGAGAAAACAAAAACTTCTAGTTAAATGTTGCCTCTATGTCATTCATATTTCCACAAGTTCCTAAAAGGGAATTCTGTGTTTGGAAGCGCTACATGAGAAATGAAAAAGACAGACAGAGACAGAGAGAGAAGTAGAGAGAGAGACAGACAAACAGACAGAATCTAAAGGGCTAGAAGTTTCATATATTTTATGTATTCTATAATATGGGACAATATGGATGAACCTTAAGAACATTATGCTAAGTGAAATAAGCCAGTTAGAGATGGAGCTATTCCTTTTAATTGATTTTAATCATCTTTTGTTTTTCTCAGGTTTTAGCAGTTGAAAAAATATTCTTTCCTTTTGTTATAGCTCCAGAAACCTTGTCCATGATATTTGGTTTTCTTAGCAGAAATTCTTAATATTGATGTAAAAAGCTGCATCAATATTTTTGCCTTATGATTTGTATGTTTTCAATTTTAATTAATAAGACCTTCACTTCCCTGGCTTAGGAAGAACTTAATAGTTTGCCTTTTATATTTAGTTCTTTGATCTAAGATCACCTATATAGAGAGGAATCAGGGTGAATTTTTATTTTTCTCCATAAAGTTAGGTGATGATCCTTTAGGGGGCCACGCTTGTGATAGAAGTTATTGTATAAATATATAGGCCTGTCTCTGAACTCTCTGTTCTGTTGCATTGGTAGTTTATCTGTTTCTGTACTCATATCACACTACCTTTAGAACAATGGCTTCATTGTGTGAATTACTCCTTTTTTATAAAACTGGCTTAGCTCTTCATTGACCTCTGTCCTTCCAAATAAATTTAAGTTTATTGAGTTTTTCAAGAAATTCAACTAGAAATTTAACTGGGATTATATTGAATATATAGATAAATTTAGAAAGAATTTATATCATTTAAATACTAAACATTTTATCCAGAATCATGGAATATCTCTCCATTTATTTAAATCATATTCTTTGACCTTTTATTAAAATTTTCAAATTTTCTCTAAATAGGGCTTGAGTGTTCATGGTTAAATTAATTCCTCAGACATTTCATTATTTTTACTGCTTCAAGGATTTAAATTATGAAAAAATATATTTTTCTTACTTGGCTGTTGCTGCTGTTGATTTTTAAAAATTGATCCTTTGCCCAACAATTGAATTCCCTTTTTAGTTGTAATCATTTGTGGGTTCTTTTGCTTCCTAGTTTTATGATTGTATCATATGCACATAACGATAATTTTCTTTCTGAACTTCCACCCAGTCCAATCTCTTGCTGGTATTTTTTCCTCATAGCATCGGCTAGGACCCCCAGAAATATGTTAAACAGTAATGGTAATCATGGACGTACTTGTCCTGTTTTTATTGGGAGGTAATTATCCATGCATATCTTGCATTTCTGCATGTCTTGCAAGCAGAGACACTGACTGTCTTTCTGTATTCTCTTTTTAGTGATGTCTGTATCCAAAGTAAAAGGCGGATTTTCTTACAGCCTTGGAAAAAAGGGATAGTGTCTCACTTCAGAGTGTAGGACAGGCATACTTACTGTCCATGATAAACTATTTGTGTTCCTAAGCTAGTTCAGGGTTTCTCTTCTAACACAACCTCCATTGTGTGTGCAGGTGTCACCTGGATCCGCATGTGACCCTGTGGGAATTTGGGCTTGGGAAACTGGCACAGGAAAATATTGATATTCTACCGCTATTGTTGTGAATAATGAGGTCCTTTACTTCTAAACTAGGAATCCGCTGTATTCTGCCATGAAACTGCAGCAAGTTACCTTATAAGCTTGCAAGTAGTGTAAAATCCACAAGTGTTTGTTTGTAATAGCCCCAAACTGACAACAACACAATTGTCCATCTAGGTTGGAATTGATACATAAATTGTAGGCTATTCATAAATTTGGAATTCTGTATACCAAAGAAAAAGAACCACTATATTCAAAAACATGTATAAATCTCACAAACATGATGTTTGAACAAAGAAGGCTAGACTCACAGGAGCACATACTTTATCTTTCCAAGGAAAATTAGTCTACAATTATAAACTAGAAGTTAGGACCCTAGTTACCCTTGGGGTGTCTTGTTGAGGGGTGATTTAGTGGTAACTGGAAGGGACATATGGGGGTTTCTGACATCCTGGTCATGTGTTTCTTCATCTAGGTGCTGTAACACAGGTGATCTCACTTTGTGAAAATTTATTAATTTGTATGTTTATCATTTGCACACTTTTCTGTATGCATGTTATAGAATTTATTTAAAAAATGTTATTTTATGGGATAAAAATCAATAGAAAATAATCTGTATAACAAAATTGAGAATCATAAATAGACACAATTCATAAGGGAAATGATTATCCCTATATCTTAAAGGTGTCATATCAAATCAGTTGGGAAAAGATAGACTATATAAAATTATGTTTGAGCAACTGTATAGCTACTTGGAAACAAAAATCAAGCAAAATCCTTTTCTAAATCCTTGTACCAAAATATATTTAACAGGAAAATTTTGAATGCAAAATGTGATACCATATTAGTATTTAAAAATGACATAATTTATTTTCCACCTTTGATGTAAAGTATTTTGTGTGACACAAAGGAAAATGTCAGTCAATTTGCCTTAAAAGAAAAACTCCTTTTAAAAATAAACCATAAAAAGATTAACAAGTACCCTTGAGAGACTATTTCTTAGACCCTACTTCTCCCCACTTATGAAGTCTTCGATTACCTCTGAGTTGTCCAGCAAGAAAATTTGTTTTGAACAAAAGGGGAGAATGACAATGTTGAACTTTCCCTGAAACTTTTGCTCCCAGAAAGCAGTAATGGTTGAGAGATTCCCACCCTTTATGCTCTGGGAAAGGGCTGAATCCAAATACCCACCATATTCTGGCATTTACCCATATAAAACCCACCTCCATCCTTATCAATAATTCCTCTGTTACTTCCCTCTGTACAAACAAGGCCCTTCCTTTTCTTTGAGTTATTTCTCATTAATGAATGCTCTCCCAATTGCAATAGTCTGAATAAAATAATTTCCTAAAAAGTTAATCATCAATAAAATCATAATATAATTGACAAATTCATAACAAATACCTGAAAAAATACAGTTCTTATTTCCTTCACACCAACAGATATGTATAAATCAATATTTTTAACCTAGCAGATTGACCCCCAAAATTTAAAACTTTCATAATGCTCAGTACTGGTGAGAATGTGGGAGAAACAGGCAGTCTTAATATATTTGAGTTTATGCTACTATTCTTGGTACAACTTTTTGGTAGGCACATAGACAAATATGTCAAAATTAAAGCAACTGTGGCCCAGCAATTTCAACTCTACAAATTTTACTTTGTATATGTTCTTACCAAAGGGTGCCTTGATATGTGTAAAAGAATGTTCATTCAACATGATTTTTTGAGAGCAAAACAATAGGGAAAAGACCTTACATGTTCTTTAATAAGGAATTAATTAAATAAATTATAGTTCATTTATATAGCCAAATATAAAAGAACTATATAAATAGGAAAGAAGTGCTGGTATGAAGTGATTTCTAAAGTGATTTCATCCATCCAAAAAAAAAGATGTAAGTATGATTACATATGTGTATAGATTCCATTTGTGCACACGCATGAAACCGCTCCTAGTCATCACTTTTGCACAGTGAGAGCAAAATTTTCTTTTGTAGTTTTGCATGGGATTTTTTCGCCATACCTTTACAGACCTTTAACCCATTTTCAGGACTGACTTACTGGCTCTCATCTCCAATCCTTTCTGGAAGAAGTGTCTGGAAGAATCTGTGTCTATCTATCTGTGTCCATTTGTCTTTATCTCTTTCCCTGATCTTGCTAGGCCAGCCATATCCCCTCCAACTCCAATGCCTATCACCACGAGTACCACCATATATCAGCCCAGATACTTCCAATCTACTATCTATTCATTCATTCTCATTCTCTCTCTCTGCCCCCTCTCCCCACCATCCCTCCTTTTCTCTATCCTCTCTTCATTGCATATTTTATTAATTTGAGCATCAAATGAGAAACAGCATGATTGTTTGTGACTTTTATGGTTCTGATATGCATCAATCAAACATGGAAGGAAAGGAAGGAGATAAATGCTCCATCACAATTGTTTCCCCTCTATTGTCATCTCCCAGAAAACCCAGAGCTGGTGCTAGCATAATGTTTCACTTTGAAGGAAACTGACAATTACGGAGATAAGTATCCCAGAAACTCATGATTATGTATTCTAAACTTTTATGATGCTTTTAATCTGAGCTTTTAAAATTCTTCAGGATAGGTATTATTTTCCTGTCTATGAAGACAGAGGAACTGAGCCATAGGCGAGATTAAGTGGCTTATTGAAGGATTCAAAGCAAGCCTGATGAGAGTTAAAAATCGTTCTGGTTGTCGAGTCCAGCTTCTCCTCCACAGTGATCAGAGGATCAATATCACTTTTCACCTCTGCAGGACTGCTATTTCTAAGCTCTTACAATGTCTCTCTTTCATGCAAGATTTTAAAAATGACCATGTCTCTCTTTCATGCAAGATTTTAAAAATGCTTCATAAATACACAATCTTTTCATTTCAAATACACCCAAAACCCTGGGGTATTTCTCACTACCTAGCCCAGAGACACTGCTGCCCTTGTGAGTTGACACAAATGAGAAAAAAGGAGGAAGGTAAATTTAATTTCCACCTCAGTCACTGAATTACAGCATCATCTTCAACAAGTGATTTTGCTTGTATGCTCTAACTTTTCGGCTGTAGAGTTTGGATAAAACTTCACTTCTCCTTAGGGATGTAAGAGCTACTGAGATAATTTCTTTAAAACCTTTGGAGCTTGATGCTACTAAATGAAAAGAAAGAACAGGAGGCCATCTGTATCATTCTATTAATGAGTTAGGACCTCAGAAATTTGTATTGCCTCAGAAAGTTGTCTTCCCCAGGAGTCCTTCTGATTTATTAAAGCTCACAGAATGTTTGCAAAGGCAAAATATCTAGAGAATAAACCACATACAATTTTGCCTCTATAAGCCACAGTTGTGTCTCTGAATAACCTGGGTTCAAGTCCTAATGTCTTCATTTACAGGCAGTGTAATTTTAGGTGGGTTATTTACTCTCTGTGCCTCAGCTTCTTTGTTTGGAAAATGGGACTAAAACTAATACCCACGTCTTAGTACTGTGTAATTAAATTAGTTAATACAGTGGATATCTTAGAAGAATGTCTAGCACATTATAAGAACTCAAAATGTGTTAACTGTTGCTATTGTTGTTATTGATATTAATTATATAATTCATATAAATATAATAATTTATTATATATAGTATAAATTATTATATATGTTACAGTACATAAAATGTGGATTTGTCTAAATCTCACAAATGACTCAAACATTCTTTCAATTGGAGTTACTTTGCATTGAAATTTTCCTGTTTTAGATAAACCAAGGATCAACAAATTATTTTCTGTAACGTGCCAGATAGTAAATATTTTGGGCACAGTCTCTGTCACAACTACTCAGGGTTCAACTCTATTGTTGTAGCTTGAAAGCAACCATAAAAGACTTAAACAAATGGGTGTGGCTGTGTTCCAATAAAATTTTGTTTACAAAAACAAACCAGAGTATTCTAGTCCCTAAAATAAACCAAGAAATCTTTCAAAGTTATTGTTTTTATTTAGTGAAGTAAACTGGGACCTTAATAAGGAAACTAATCTTGCCAAAAACCATGAAGTAAAACATATTTCCCACTAATATGTCCCAGATATCACTTCAGGACAAGACAATGATACTCCTAAAGGACAGAGTGCTCAGATTAGAAAGCAAAGCCATAGCACTGACAGAGAAGCCACTCCTAGGGCAATAAGTGGCATTCATTTCGCAAAGGATTGAAAAGTGCAATCATCTTTGAGAACACGGTTGATGAAGTTTTGGTACTTCAAGTGAACCTTGAGCCTTTATAGATATACAGACTGAGAAGTTTCTGAAATACTAAGAAAGCCTTTATTTGAAAGGCAGCGAGATCCCAGCACACACTGGTATGTCTCAGGAACAACATGGAGGGAGGTATCACATAAAAATTAAGCATCAGCATAACACGGGCCATGCAGGTTGAAGAGAAATCTGGGCCAGACCAGAACCAAGAACTATTCTCATAGCTATTTAAGAGTTTTCACCAACTCCCTAGTGAAAAGAAACTAAAAAATAGTATCAAAACTGCTTCGTATATCACTTATGGTGATAGTACTTAGCTGAGGACATTATTCTGTCTTTGAGATAACTGAGATGTTGAAATAATTTCTTTAAAACTTTGTAGCCCAAATGGACCTAGTGAAAATAAAGGGGTCCTCCTGCATTACTTCATTACTAATTTAAGACTTGGTCAATTTGCTGTGCACAAGGATATTCTCATCCTAAGCATTAAATATTGATTGTATGGAATCCCTTGGGGTGAGAGGTTATTTTCAGAGAGGAATTAAAGAAAGAAGATAGTATGAAAAATGACTAGACCATAAGCTTCATAAGGGCAGGAACTCTAATGTTCTGTTTACCATTAATGCACATTGTCTGAACTTTAGACACTAAAACAGATGCTGAATGAATGAAAGTTTATGCTGTATATATTTAAAATAACTATATATTGTGATATTTTTATTCTGTGGGATGGATTCAGTCATTTTCAATCCACTCAGTGCTTCATAGAGTTCTATACTAAAACTCTCCTCTAGATATTACCTTTATCATATGGCTAAGTGGACCTTCAGAATTACCATGGTCAAGATTTTTGCCCAGAATGAGTAAAGAGTATGACTATTAACAATAAACGTATTTCTCTCTGCAACTGTTCTACATTAACATATATACACAATCATGTATATATATGTTAGGGAGATATATATATATACACACAATCATGTGTGTGTATATATATATATGTATATTAGGGAGATATATATATATCTCCAAATTTGTGTCTCATCTAGAGAACAGGTTAAAAAAATAATTACAAAACCAAAGCTGAACACCAGGGACAAGAGGACTAAAGGAGAGGTTCTAAAATCTTTCTATCAGATATACATGCTGCAGACTAAATCTCTGTGATCAGCTAGGTAGACCCTATGTCTTTGGACTATCTGAATAGACAATGAATGTTCCCACAAATGAAAAATGTCTACCTCTGGCAGCTGTGGACTGTGGGAGCCAGCACACACAGGAATTGGGCCAGATCAGAGCCTAAGTGGACCCCATAGAACCCACAGCAGGTCCAGACCCCAACCCAGAAGCAGAAGAGGGCCTCTTGGGGAGGCAAAGGGGGCCTGAGGCTCAAGGCACGTACAAGGACACTTACAGCTGAGACCCCAAGGAAATAGAATTATTATAATTAATTCTATTGATCTGATCCATTCTGTGGTCAGTTCTAGCTCTTTTTTTTTTTCTTTACGACCTTAGTCCTAAGTGATCTTCATGTCTTATAACATATTTTTTATTCTATTTTTAACTTGTATTTTCATTTTTAGCCTTTTTATATATTTCTGTTTCTAGCTAGCATTTTTGTAGTGCTGAGTTTATCTCCCCATCTTCTTTTCTTCATCTTTAATACATTTCTATTTTATTATTTTCTTTTTATATTTCCAGTCATATTATGCTCTTCTGTTGTTCTGTGTTCTATCCCTTTTTATTTTATTTTATCTTATTATACTTTTAATCAATATTATTGGTCTGCTCTGTTTCCTTGCTTTATTCTTCAAATGACATGCTGCTTTGGTTTTTGTTATTAGGTCTTGTCTTTATCTTAGTTCTAATTATAACTGTTTGATTTCATTTTGGGGATCTTCAGTCTATCTGGTTGTTCTCTTCCCATTTGTTATATTTTCTCCCTGATTCTATTTCGTCTCTGTTATATTTGGTCCTCGTTTTCACAGCTTCCCTGGTTTTGTTTGTTTGTTTTTGTTTTGAATTATTTTGGTTTTTTTCTTTAATTATCTAATTGTGTTCTGGGGTTCTTCTGTTAGGTTGTTCTAGTGGTTTATGTACTATTGGGTTCTGCTTCTGTGTTTCCTTGCATGTACATGTTTCCTTGATTCAGTATTTGTTTGTTTGACTTAACCTTTTCCTATTAGTCTGGAGCTTGTATAGTCTTTTTTAATCCCCTTTATTGCTGGGACAAGCAAGCCCTGGAGTCTGGATTCCTTGACCAGAAGTCAAGTCAGAGTTTCTGAGGAGGGAGCACCAAGTCCAGGATGCTAGACCACTAGAGAGTCCTCAGCCACAGGGTAGATTAACCACAGAGAATTCTCACAGAGGTCTCTGTCAGAGTCTAAGACCCAGCTTCGCTTGACTGCCTACAACTGCCAGTGGTGGATGCCTCACACCAAACTACAAACAAAACAGGAACACAAACCCACCCATCAGCACACAGACTACCTACAGCTATATTAAGCTCACAGATACCCTAAAACATACCACCTGACACGGCCCTGCTCATCAGAGGGAAAAGACTCAGATCCACACACCAGAAAGCAGGCATCAGACCCTCCCAACAGGAAGGCTACTCAAGATGCTGGACTAACCCCACCACAGGGGGCAGAGAACAGAAACAAAAGGATTTACTACCAGGCAGCATAGGGAAAGGAGACAGGAAATACTATAAATTAGACAAAATGAGAAAAGAAAGAAATACCTTGCAGGCAAAGGAGCAAGATAAAAATGCATAAGACCAAATAAATGAAGGGGAAATAGGAAAATTGCCTGAAAAAGAATTCAGAGTAATGATAGTAAAGATGATCCAAAATCTTGACAACAAAATGGAGAAACTATAAGAAAAAGTTAAAGACATAGAAGAACTAAAGAGCAAACAAACAGTAATGAACAACACAATAACTGAAATTTAAAATACTCTAGATGGTATAAACATCAGAATAACTGAGGCAGAAGAACGAGTAAGTGAGTTGGAAGATAGAATGGGGGAAATAACTGCCACAGGGCAGGAAAAAGAAAAAAGAATACAAAGAATGGAAGACAGTCTCAGAGACCTCAGTGACAATATTAAGTGCCCCAACATTCAAATCAAAGGCATCCCAGAAGAAGAAGAAAAAAAGAAAGAATCTGAGAAAATATTTCAAGAGGTTATAGTGGAAAACTTCCCCAACATAGGGAAAGGAAATAGTTAATTAAGTCCAAGAAGTGCAGAGTCCCATACGGAATAAACCCAAGGAGAAACACACCCAGGCACATATTAATCAAACTAACAAAAATTAAACACAAAGAAAAAATATTAAAAGCAGCAAGAGAAAAGCAACAAATAACATAGAAGGGAAAACCCATAAGGATAACAGCTGATCTCTCTGCAGAAACTCTGCAGGCCAGGAGGGAGTGGCAGGATATACTTAAAGTCTTGAAAGAGATAAACATACAGCCAAGAACACTGTACCCAACAAAAATCTCATTCAGATTTAACAGAGAAATCAAAAGCTTTACAAACAAGCAAAAGTTAAGAGAATTCAGCACCACCAAACCAGCCTTAAAACAATTGCTAAAGGAACTTCTCTAGGCAGGAAACACAAGGGAAGGAAAAGACCTACAAAAACAAACCTAAAGCAATTAAGAAAATGGTAATAGGAATATACATGTCAATAATTACCTTAAATGTAAATGGATTAAATGCCCCAACCAAAAGACAAGACTGGCTGAATGGATACAAAAACAAGAGCCTTATATATGCTGTCTACAAGAAACCCACTTCAGACCTAGGGACACATACAGATTGAAAGTAAGACGATGGAAAAAAATATTCCATGCAAATGGAAGTCAAAAGAAAGCTGGAGTAGCAATACTCATATCAGACAAATTAGACTTTAAAGTGAAGACTATTACAAGACACGAGGAAGGACACTACATAATGATCAAAGGATCAATCCAAGAAGAACATATCACAATAGTAAATATCTATGCCCCCAACATAGGAGCACCTCAATACATAAGGCAAATGCTAACAGCCATAAAAGGGGACATCGACAGTAACACAATAATAGTGGGAGACTTGAACACCCCACTTACATCGGTGGACAGATCCTCCAAACAGATAATAAATAAGGACACACAAGCTTTAAATGACATATTAGACAATCTTGACTTAATTGATATTTATGGGACATTCCATCCAAAAACGACAGAATACACTTTCTTCTCAAGTGCACACAGAACATTCTGCAGGATAGATCACATCTTGGATCACAAAACAAGCCTCAGTAAATTCACGAAAATTGAAATCATATCAAGCAACATCTCCTACCACAACACCATGAGACTAGATATCAATTATAGGAAAAAAACTGTAAAAAGAACACACACACGGAGGCTAAACAATATGTTATTAAACAACCAAAAAATCACTGAAGAAATCAAAGAGGAAATCAAAAAATACCTAGAAACAAATGACAGTGAAAATACAACGACCCAAAATCTATGGGATGCAGCAAAAGCAGTTCTAAGAGGGAAGTTTATAGCAATAAAATCCTACCTCAAGAAACAAACAAACAAACAAAAAATTCGAATAAACAACCTTACCTTACACCTAAAACAGTTAGAGAAAGAACAAAGAAACCCCAAAGTGAGCAGAAGGAAAGAAATCATAAAGATCAGATCAGCAATAAATGAAAAAGAAATGAAGTAAACAATAGCAAAAATGAATGAAACTAAAAGTTGGTTCTTTGAGAAGATAAACAAAATTGATAAACCATTAGCCAGACTCATCAGGAAAAAAAGGGAGAAGATGCAAATCAACAAAATTAGAAATGAAAAAGGAGAAGTAACAACTGACACCACAGAAATACAAAAGATCATGAGAGACTACTACAGGCAACTATATGCCAATAAATTGGATAACCTGGAAGAAATGGATACATTCTTAGGAAAGTACAATCTTCCAAGACTGAACCAGGAAGACATAGAAACTATGAACAGACCAATCGCAAGTACGAAAATTGAGACTGTGATTACAAATCTCCCAACAAACAAAAGCCCAGGGCCAGATGGCTTCACAGGTGAATTCTATTAAACATTTTGAGAAGCGCTAACACCTATGCTTCTCAAACTCTTCCAAAATATAGCAGAAGGAGGAACACTCCCAAACTCATTCTACGAGGCCACCAACACCTGGATACGAAAAACAGGCAAAGATGTCACAAAAAAAGAACATTACAGGCCAATATCACTGATGAATATAAATATAAAAATCCTCAACAAAATACTAGCAAACAGAACCCAATAGCACATTAGAAAGATCATACACCATGATCAAGTGGGGTTATCCCTGGAATTCAAGGATTCTTCAACACAAATCAATCAATGTGATACATCATATTAACAAATTGAAGGATACAAACCATATGATCATCTCAATAGATGCAGAAAAACCTTTTGACAAAATTCAACATCCATTTATGATAAAAACTCTCCAGAAAATGGGCATAGAAGGAAATTACCTCGACATAATAAAAGCCATATATATGACAAACCAACATCCAACATCATTTAAATGGTGAAAAACTGAAAGCATTCCCTCTAAGAACAGGAAAAAGTCAAGGGTGCCCACTCTCACCATTATTATTCAACACACTTTTGGAAGTTTTAGCCACAGCAATCAGAGAAGAAAAAGAAATAAAAGGAATCCAAATTGGAAAAGAAGTAAACTTGTCACTCTTTGCAGATGGCATCATATTATACAAAGATAACTGTAAAGATGCTACCAGAAAATAGCTAGAACTAATTGATGAATTTAGTAAAGTAGCAGGATAGAAAATTAATGCACAGAAGTCTCTAGCATTCCTATACACTAACAATGAAAGAGCAGAAAGAGAAATTAAGGCAACACTCCCATTTACCATTGCAACAAAAAGAATAAAATACCCAGGAATAAACCTGCCTAAGGAGGCAAATGACCTGTATGCAGAAAACTATAAGACACTGATGAAAGAAACCAAAGACGATACAAACAAATGGAGGGACATACCACGTTCTTGGATTGGAAGAATCAATACTGTGAAAATGACTGTCTCACCCAAAGCAATTTACAGATGCAACACATTCCCTATCAAATTAGCAATAGCATTTTTCACAGAACTAGAACAAGAAATTTTACGATTTGTATGGAAATG
Source organism: Hippopotamus amphibius kiboko (assembly GCF_030028045.1). NCBI lineage: Eukaryota > Metazoa > Chordata > Mammalia > Artiodactyla > Hippopotamidae > Hippopotamus > Hippopotamus amphibius. The sequence continues at coordinate 133,222,921 of NC_080191.1, read as the reverse complement.
CAAAAGACCCTGAACAACCAAAGCCATCTTGAGAGGGAAAGACAAAGCTGGTGGAATCAGGATCCCTGACTTCAAACTATTCTACAAGGCTACAGTGATCAAGACAGTATGGTACTGGCACAAAAACAGAAATATAGATCAATGGAACAGAATAGAGATCCCAGAGATAAACCCACGCACATATGGGCACCTTATCTTTGACAAAGGAGGCAAGAATATACAATGGAAAAAAGACAACCTCTTCAATAAGTGGTGCTGGGAAAATTGGACAGCAACACATAAAAGAATGAAATCAGAACACTTCCTAACACCGTACACAAAAATAAACTCAAAATGGATTAAAGAGCTAAATGTATGGCCAGACACTATAAAACTCCTAGAGGAAAACATAGGCAGAACACTCTATGACATAAAGCAAGTTCCTTTTTGACCCACCTCCTAGAATAATGAAAATAAAATGAAAAATAAACAAATGGGACCTAATGAAACTTAAAAGCTTTTGCACAGCGAAAGAAACCATAAACAAGCCAAGAAGACAACCCTCAGAAGGGGAGAAAATACTTGCCAACGAAGCAACTGACAAAGGATTAACCTCCAGAATATACAAGCAACTCATGCAGCTTAATACCATAAAAGCAAATAACACAATTCAAAACTGGGCAGAAGACCTAAATAGACATTTCTCCAAAGGAAACATGCAGATGGCTAACAAACACATGAAAAGATGCTCAACATTACTAATCATTAGAGAAATGCAAGTTAAAGCCACAATGAGGTATCACCTCACCCTGGTCAGAATGGCATCATCAAAAAATCTAGAAACAATAAATGCTGGAGAGGGTGCAGAGTTAAGGGAACCCACCTGCACTGTTGGTGGGAATGTGAATTGGTACAGAAACTATGGAAAACAGCATGGAGGTTCCTTAAAAAAATAAAAATAGAACTACCATATGATGCAGCAATCCCAATCCTGAGCATATACCCAAAGAACACCATAATCCAAAAAGAAACATGTACCCCAGTGTTCATTGAAGCACTATTTACAATAGCCAGGACATGGAAGCAACCTAAATGCCCATCAACAGATGAATGGATAAAGAAGATATGGCACATATATACCAAGGAATATTACTCTGCCATAAATAGGAATGAAATTGAGTTATTTGTAGTGAGGTGGATGGACCTAGAGTCTGTCATACAGAGTGAAGTAAGTCAGAAAGAGAAAAACAAATACCATATGCTAACTCATATGTATAGAATCTAAAAAAAATGGTACTGATGAACCCAGTAACGGGGCAGGAATAAAAGCAGATGTAGAGAAGAGACTTGAGGACGGTGGGAGGGGGGTGGGGGGGGGTGCGCGAAGGGGAAGCCGGGACAAAGTGAGAGCGTAGCATTGAGATATATACACTACCAAATGTAAAATAGATAGCTAGTGGGAAGCTGCTGCATAACACAGGGAGATCAGCTATGATGGGTGATGACTTAAAGGGCTGGGATAGGGAAGGTGGGAAGGAGTTGCGGGAGGGAGGGTATACGGGGACATATGTATAAATACAGCTGATTTACTTTGCTGTACAGCAAAAACTGGCACAACAGTGTAAAGAAATTATATTCCAATAAAGAGCTTAAAAAAAAATCATGGAATTTCCCATTTGAGAGAGCTTTGACACAACGCCCACGAGTATCAAGGGGCATCTTTGGGTTAACAGTTTTCTAAATATAAGATTCATGAAGTTAGTCACTCTGACTTGGAGCCAAGTAAAATTGTGTCCTTGTTCAGAGTTATTGGACAGTTTTAAATATTGTAGGTTTCTGATGAGACATTGAAAGTAGAAAATAAATCACAGCATTTGGGCTTTCCTATAACACCAAATTGCTAGTGACATTTTTTTTAAACCATGAGCTAAAGCAGAGAATGCATGTATTTTAGACAATATTGATTTTACATATATTTTACATATATATTTATATATTGTAAATTTATGTGTATTATATATTTATATTAATAAATTCTAGACTTTGTATATTATGTATGTGTGTGTGTATATATTGGATAATTTATGAAATCCTTCACTTGAGCATTGATGATAAGTTAGTAAGAGTCTTAATCTGGGCCTTTAAAATGTTTTGGTTACATCCCATATTTTTAGAAACAAAGAAACATTATATCTTCATATTCAACTTTGTGGCACCTTTTTTTTGTTAATTTTCATAATACAAGACTAAATGTTTCCATTTGATTCTGTGGTTACTTTTTTATTGGCAAAGCCCCACTTTGCTAAGGATGCTATTTTACCATAGTTAGCCAGAAATTTTTATGCTGTTTCCTACTTTTTGAAGATTTTCAGATATAATGTAGAATTTTAGAAAAATGAGTTGCCTGCAGTGCTTTGCAAAGGTACAATTACATCAAGGACTTCGTAAACTAAAAGGCTAATGAATTTTTTTCCATGTAATTCTCTCTAGGTTGTTTTATAGTCTGTAATGCTATATGTTTTAAAGCAACCAAAGCAGCAGTGGGACAATAAATACATCTTCACCTAAGCTGTTCTGTCATAATCATAATTTCAATTTAAATTTGCATTATTAAGTAATTTGAAGACAGTATTTTAAATAATTGAAGATATAAAGTTTTATCATAAGTGAAACAGAAGCAAGGCTCACTCACAAGGACTGAGTAAATTTAAGGAACAGAGAGGCTTCTTAGAAATCTTTCTCCCCAGCCTCCTAAATGTTATTCTGGTTATTTGAAAGGCATTTAGAGTGATTTTTTTTTTTTTTTAAGCTCAAGAGGATATTGCAAAGAAAATGAGATTATGGTTAAGGGGAAGGCATACAACTTTCAAAAAACTCATATAGAATATATATATGCATTATACATATATACACAATATATGTATATATGATATATATTATAAAATGTAAGGCTTGGTAAATGCTTGGTAAAACTTTGAAAAATGAGATATTTCAAACATGCTTCTGAGAAAGAAAAATAGAAACAAAACTTTATAATTGTCAACATTCATTGGAAGTGTTCCCAATCATGAGGTGGTAAGAGGGGACAATTAGAAAATGTGTGTGTTGTGATTAAAAATGCAAAGCCAGGTGACAGTTTTTATAACTGGCTCTACAACTACTAACTGAGTGGAGGCAACCGTACACCTAACCATGTCAGGATGAGCTAGGTTACCATCCAATAACAATCAACCCCCAAAACACAGTGACTTACACAACACACTTTACTTCTTACTCCCACAGCCTCCAGGGCAGCCATGATCCTTTGGTTGGCCTAACATTCCAGGCTGCTTGAATCTTGTACCTTCTTCATATTGATAAGGGCCTCAATGTCATCATAGTAGGGAAAGAGAAAGCATGGAGAACTCAAGCATCAGTTCAATATTGATTATTGTGAAGTAGGCATAAAAGAAAATTAAGATCAAGTTAACCTGAACTATTTAAAAATTATATCATCCAATTTTAGGACTTGAAAGGGCCTAAAAATAACCCAGTCAAGCCCCCTTCTTTTACAGATGTGGAAACAGACACCCAGAGAAAGTATAAGAATTTTTGCCCAAGGTTACACAGCCAGCAATAGCACAGTCTGGAATCAAATTCAGATTTCTCTCCTAGTACCCTACTGGCTGCAGTTCCACCAACAACCTTTGGAAATGTACTATCACTCTTGCCGCTTCTGTTATATCATAGAAACCATGGCAACATGGTGGTTAGGTGTCCTGACCCTTTTCCAAAATTATATTTAATAGAGAGTCCAGAAATGATGGTAATGACAGAGGGAATGTCCCTAGGCCTCAAATGGTATTGGGACAGCTATTATTTATTTCTTCTACTCATTGCATTTTAACAATGGATACATATTGTCCAACCCAACTAAAAATCCAGGGTTAAATACCATATTGAAAATTAACCCACATACTTCTTATTCACACTACACTGCAAGTCTATTACTATCAGTAGGAAGAGCCTAGCTGTCGTAGGTGGCTTTTGTTTCCATTTGCTGTATGAAGGGGGAATCAAACAATATGTCAAGATAAGTGAAGAGCCCACTGTGTTTACTGAAGGGTATGGCTGGCAATGACTAATACAATCACTTTTCACTTGAACAGATTCAGATCCAAAATGTAGTTTCATTTACCTCTAAAATGAAAGGAATGATCAGAGTTCTATTACCACTTCTATGTACTTAGATTATTACCAAATGAACTTTCTCCTTTCCCTTTCCCTACTTTCCTTCAGACTCCATCACTGTGTGTGGAAAGTTAGCCCTCAGGTCATGAGGCTGAGCTGAGGAGGAATACTACCCTGGGAAAGCATCCTGGGAAGTGCTGCACCAGAACTATTGCTGTCTGTTCCTTCCTTGCTCAGCCATTCATCTTACAAAACTGACGATTCTTAAAATAAGTTCAGAGATTCAATTGTACAAAATACCCCAAATACTCTGGTTAAAAATGTTTTTGTGAGGTAACCTTTTTATACCCGATATAATATCATCTGACTTTAAAAGCTAGAAATATTATTTATTCAAATGGCAGCTTGCTTACTTTATAACATTGACATAAAATAGTTACATGCCTAAAGTTAGAATGGCTCCACCCAAACATTCTACGTAATCTTGTTTAGTGTAGTGAGGACCATAATGACATTCTTATATTTAAATAACAACATATATTTAAAAAACAAAGCTGGTACCTCCTATTTTCTTAAAAGTGACATTGATAATATTCTTTCTCCAAGAGATTATGGATCAGAGAGATCTAGATAAGAGAAAAGAAGCCCCTTAGTAGAGTAGCTTGGACCTCTCAGAGATGTTATTTGTCATTCACATGAAGCCTGAGCAAGTATTTGGGTTAGTTTTATATGTCAAAACCAAAGGGGAGTGCTTAGCAAAGACACTGTCTCTTGCTTCGAATAAGGCAGGCTGAGGAGATGTACATCATTTCGCTCACACACTGAACTCCCCTCCCTTTTGTTCCTGCTTCTCTCCTGCTTGGAGCTGACTCCTCCTTCCTGCAGCTCTGAGGATCACAGGCTGATTGAAGAACACAGCGGTTCTGATGGGGAGCTGTGCTCAGTGACTCTCTCTCTCTCTCTCTCATTTTCTCTCTGTCTCTCTGTCTCTGAACCGGCAAAGATGAAAACTACCTGATAATCTCTCTGCCTTTGAATCCAGCTCTGGAACCAAATGCATCATTTTACTGCTCTTAAAAAGTGAATAGAGTTTGATTACCTCAAGCCAAAGCTGCTTTGCTCCATAAGAAGGACCCAAAAGGACCCAGACATCATTGTTTTTCAATCTACTTGAGGAGCTTTTGCTTTCTTGCCTGAAACTTGCTGGTTTCAGGAGGGAGATTTTGGTTTGTTTGTTTTTAACTGAAATGTTGAAAAGTTTCTGATTGCGGGTTTAAGTGGAACCCAGTTTTAAAATATGGGTTGAGTCAGACCTAAAGGAGACTTGTCTGACCTTTTTCTGCCGGGACTGACGGGTGAACATCTTGAGGGAAACTTGGTAGGAGAAAATGAGATCTGATTTGCAGCTAACAGCCATGCTTAATTTTGAGAATATTTACAGACTTATTGAAAAAGAAATTAAATATTGACCAAGGATAATGTCTGTATTTCTCAGTAACTTATCAAGAAATGACTCTAGCCTGTGGAAAGAAAATCATAATTCAACAGATCTTTTAAATCCACCAGGAACCGTGAATATCTATCTTTTTTGCCTGACATGTTTAATGACTCTCGCAGCCCTGGCAGGCAGCATTTATTCACTAGTTTCCCTGCTGAAAATGCGGAACAGAACTGTTGTGTCCATGCTTGTGGCTTCTTGGTCTGGGGATGATCTCATGAGTGTCTTGTCGGTGACAATCTTCATGTTTTTGCAGTGGCCAAACGAGGTGTCTGACTACTTCCAGTCTCTGTGCACCACCTCTGCCTTACTATATTTATGCCAGGGCCTTTCGAGCAACTTGAAGGCGACTCTCTTAGTCTCCTACAACTTTTACACGATGCACAGGGCTGCGAGGAGCCAGGCAGCCTCCAGAAGATCCGGCCAGGTACTCGGCGTGGCGCTGACGGTGTGGGCAGCCAGTCTGCTGCTCTCCGCACTCCCTCTGTGTGGCTGGGGCGCCTTCGTGCGCACGCCTTGGGGCTGCCTGGCCGACTGCTCCAGCTCCTACGTGCTGCTCCTTTTCGCTGTGTACACTTCAGGCTTCGGACTCCTCGCCGGCCTCTCGGTCCCGCTCACTCACCAGTTGCTGTGTTCGGAGGAGCCGCAGAGACTCCACGCCAACTACCAGGAAATTTCCCGCGGAGCTTCCACTCCAGGGACCCCTTCAACTGGGGGGAGAGTGCTTTCCCTGTCCCCAGATGATGCTCCGGGCCCGGCGCTGCGGTGCTCTGGAGGATGCTCCCCGAGTTCGGACACCGTGTTTGGACCGGGTCCGCCTGCGAGGGCAGGGCTGGGGCAGGGGCCGGGTCGCGGTGCTGCCGCTGTGGCTGGAACCTGCAGGCGAGAGGACCGGGGGACTCTCTGTGGCACCAGGAGCTTCACCGTGAGCGTAGCGCAGAAGCGCTTTTCTTTGATCTTAGCGCTGACAAAAGTCACCCTTTGGCTGCCCATGATGGTAAAAGTGCGGTTGCTCACAGTGCGCGGGTGTGTGTGCCAGATAGCATGAGTGCGTGTTGAGATCAGCGTCGCTTGTTTGGAGGGTCACCCAGAGACGTGCATTGAGTCCGCTTACAAATGTATCTCGCTTGGTTTTAGAGAAGCGCTTGGAGGAAGGCAGTTCACGGGTAGGACTTGCAGCCGCGAAGCCCTTGCTACTAAGCCCTTGCTTCTCCTCAAAATTGGGGAGGAGGGCGGGGAGCGCTTGTAGGCGCAGGAGACTTAGTTTTCCCAGATCTGTCGTGGTCAAGGGTGTTTTCTCTCCATAGCGATATCTGGGAGTATTCAGAAAAGGAGGGAGGTAGTAAAGAGGTTTTTTTCCCCCCCAATCTACTGTCACGCTCTCCTCTCTGTTCCATTCCTCCTTAGTAAGGACTCCGCCCATCCCCAGCAGGGAGAGACCAGAGACGAGAGGCGTGATCAGAAGTAGAGAGAGCAGAAAGTAGACAAAACAGGCTTTTGTTCAAGCCTGCAGGAGAGAGCCCAGCCCAGAGGTGCCCGGTGGTGCTCTAGTGTGACAAGCATAGCCCGGCAGAGATGAGGGGCCAGGGATGTGACGAAGGACATCTGGAGTACCGTACAGGTTTCACAGATGCTTGCCTGTTTTCTGGGATAGTGTTTTCCATATTGTGACTGTGCTTCCCTGGTGGAAATTTGAGCTGGCAGCCAGCACAGACCAGGCACTCAATAGTGGAAACCCTCTAAGCCCGTGCAGCCTGGAGCAGCGCGCCTCCTCCCAAGGGATCCAGGTAGTCCACCACCAAAACCAAGGATGCCAGCCCAGGAGCAGACCTTCTGGCTCTCAGAAAGGGAAGGGGCCTGGAGAAGGGAGCGGGGGCAGCATGCTTGGGTGAAAGGCTTGGCAAAGTGGAAAATGTTATCCTGGGTTAGGTCTGAAGCTCTCTGCTTTTGCAGATCCACATGGTGGTCCAGCACGTCGTGGGGTTTCAGAGCCTTCCCTTTGAGATGCTCAGCTTTCTGCTAACCCTCCTGGCCACCACTGTAACTCCAGTATTTGTCTTGTCCAAACACTGGACACACTTGCCCTGTGGCTGCATCATCAACTGCAAGCAGAACACATATGCAGTGACATCCAATGGGAAAAAACGTAAGTCCTGGACAGTGCAGAGGCTGGGAACAATATGCATGCAGTCAAATACAGAAAAGTAATCTACTGAGAAAGTTGCCTTAGTAGGGGATGAAGAGTCCGAAGACAAATGAAATGGTAAATAAAGGGAAGAAATTATAATGAGATGCAATTATTAGCACAGTATTGGAGTAAGTTTTAAATGAGGCAGGTTTAAAACAATTGTGTGAACTGCTTGTACATTGAATAATTATTTTAGGTAAGAAAAAAAGAGATAGAATTCATTCAATGCAGCATAAAGTCAGCAAAGGTCTTTAGATGTTATATCCACCATAGCTCTTAGCCTACAGTAGAAAATAAATCACTCTCCCAAGTCTACATGAGAAGCCTACATCTCTGAAACTTAAAAACTTTAGAAGTTAAAAAATATTGAAGTTCATTATTATTGAGTGGAACAGTAAAGAAAAGCATTTTCATTAGTTTGCTGCTTGTATTCTTCCAGGATTTTGGAAAGTTTTCAGAGTAAGCAATAGGAGTGACTAAAAACAGTTCCAAAACAAATTTTAGGTGTTTGCCACTGCTTTTAGAAAACATATGCATATATACACAAAACAACAACCCTGCAAACACCTATAATTTCTAGAAAGAACAAAGGTGGCAGAGCTTGTCAATGTATGCTCATGTGTGAATCTATTCATGCTAGTTACTTAAAAAAAAAAAAAAAAACGTTCTAAAGAATACATCTAGAACAGAAGTGGGGTCAATTATAAAGCTCACGAGTATAACTGCTCTTATACTGAGACACGAAAAGTTGAGGAATGACCTATATATTTTGACTCTCCCAGGAAGGAAAAGGATATTTTTTGACATTCCAGACAAAAGATAGGATATTCTACCACTTAATAAATCCAAGAGTGCATTAGTGTATACTGAATTAACTGTTCCATTAATTGTCCTTTGCTCAGAATAAGCAACTATATTATTCTTTAACAGAGACGAAAGTGAAGAAAAAAAAACAACAGTCCATCTCAGACAATTTTAGGGCTTTAAAAACTGGAGACTATTAGAGAATATTCTGCACTCAGTTCTTCAACAAGTTTATTATATAAACAGTAAATAGTCATGAACTGGTCATTTTCCATGTTTTCATGACCTTTAATGTCTACATAATTTTCAAATGAGCAGAAGATTTTTTTTAGTGTTAAGAATGCCATAAAGTTTTATTGTTAATAGATGCCAAATACATCTACGCCCTTAAAATAACCATGGAACTTGTAATAAGTAGGCGCTTCTGGAGATTAATATCCAGAGCAACAGTGACACAGAAAATTAATAATAAATCTTTTTGAGCCACATAGAAGAACATAAAACATATAAAAATCACTTACAAGCCTGAAAGTTGTACCATTCTATCAAACATTACTATTTGTCACTAAGTTAATGAACAACCCTATCTTATAGTATTTAAAATTGTGAGAGAGACAAGAAGAATTTAGAGCAGTCATTTTTAAGAACTAAAGGGCACCTCTATCAGAGCTGAAAACAAACCAGTGCAACAGATTTGTCACTATAAATGGTCTAGGAAACACTCTATCTTGTACTGCACAAGATAGAAGAACCTACAGCAGGCTAGCAGAATCAATGATCATGCTAATATCTCATATTTGAAATTAGAACCATGCCTTTCAAAACCAAAATAATATTTTTCCTCTAAGAGTACCATTGCCCTTATTTGTATTTATTTTAAAATTTCAGGGAAGGTGTTGACATGTGAGCTTAGAGAGGCATGGCTTCGAAAATAAAACATTGCAAGAAACGTTAGTTTAAAAGGGCTCCATTCTCTTTTAATCCTGGGCTCTACCACAGGGAAATTATAAGAATAAGAATGGTGTATTTTCACTGTCTGAGGATCCACCATAAATTTTTCTAATGCTAGGATGACACAAAAACAAAAATTTTGAAACTCCAAAGATGGCTCATTCTCAGGTGGGCAGGTGCTTGATCAGTTATAGTACTTTGATGGCTCCAGTTTCACAGTTAAGCTTTTTCTCCTTAGCAAATTAATATCTGCCTTTTACATTCTTTTGCTAGGAACTCCAGGAGCAAGAAAAGGAAAATATTTTTTCCTAACTCACATTTACCATACGTTCATTTTGGTGACTTAAACATAATTCTACATCTCAGCTTAGCTGTATGGAAACTGAGAGACATGCAGCCAGAAAATGAATGTCAGTTAGTGGAAAATAATTTCCAGAAATAATAGTTCTCTCCTGTTTTCAACAATAATATGTATTCCTAGTGTCTCAAAACAAAAGTGATTCAAAAAAGGTGGTTTTAACACAGAGGCCTCAGGTGGCAGACCTATGGATTGTATGTGGCTTTCAAACCCATTTTGTTTACATGACATGATGTGTTCTTTTTAAATTAAACAGTTAAAATGTTTTCTATAAAAATCAGATTTTCAGCTTCTGTTTTTTGACAAAGTCAAAGTATCAGGTGACATATTACTCTGAAGAATTGTGTATATTTATAAGCTGATATAATTACTTATGACTAAAATTGTCATTACCAAGATGTGATTAAAAGCAAAAGACTAGAGCTAATGCATGTCTTATCCAGGGTTTTGCTCTTGAAAACAAATGTAATATTATACTTAATTTTCATAAATGTAGTGTAAACTTCAAAAGACCCTGACTCTATTCTGACGGTCTTTAAGTTTCTTTTGTAAGTTACTAGTCAAATATCATCAACTCTGTTATGTTGTTATAACCTATTACCTTCATTAGTTATTCAGAATTTACCTCTAGTGTTAAGGAAAATTTACTAACAAGAAATGTTTCTATTGGTCACATTTCATGAATAAGGTACTTCCCTTAACTTAAAGATAGCACATCAGGGACATTCTGCTTCCATTGACGTATTTCTCTCATGGGTCTGATTAACATTAAAGCAATTTCACTCAGAGGTTAATAACTCCAATTCTAGAGTCAGCTTTAAATTCAAATCTCTTTACCAGGTAAGTAATCTTAGGGAGATTTCTTCTATCAGCCTCAGTTTTCTCGAATGTGAAATAGAACCAATATCTCTTTTATTATGTAGGGTTGTTGTTTTGTTAAATGACATGATCTGTGTGCATAACTGGCCCTGGAATGCTCTAGTTCCCCATTGTATCTTTCACTTTCACACTTCCTTCTCGTGGCCTACCACAGACTGCTTCTTGCACCTCATGACATGGAAGTAGATTCTCCATTGACACATTCTGCACAATTCTTTAAAAACCTTACTCATTTTTGCTTTATATATTTCATAGTTATAATATGCAGCTAATAAAATATATAGCCACAGATATCCAATTACATGATAAAATTGGGATTTTAGGACAGTTTTTATTTGCTTAATATCCTTGAATTGACCACTTGTCACTTTATATCTTTTTTTAGAGAAAAAGGAAACCCATCAATAATTAAAACATCCTTTTAGTTCCTTCAGCTTTCAGACTATTAAAGTAAATTTAAAATTCTAATTTAATTTTACTGGACTATATAATTAGAAAAACTTAAGTAGTACTATAAATGAAACAGTGTGTAATGTTAACATCTGGTTTTACTTTTCCATTTTCTTTGAATAGGAATTTTTGTTTGTATCCTGGCTAAAACAATGAATGTTTTGGCTCAAATAATGAATGATACCTATAAATTCTGTCTTTCAGTCAGCAGAACTGGTTTGTAAATCTTCAGTGCTGAGACAATTTCAGTAATAGAATCAGCATATGAATGACACGAGGATGTATTATAAGATGAATCAAATTTTACCTGTTGTTCTCATAGAAATTTTATAGTTTTTAATGAATTTTTCCACCAAAGGATAGGTAAATGTGTGCTATAAAACAGAGAACTATCCATGTAGAAAAATGTTTTGAAATGAGCTATGTTTGAAAGATGAAAACCAAAACATTACGTTGCATTCATCTACCATCTTGATATAGCTTCATTCTTAATACACAAAAATTGTCTAGTATTTAATGATATTCACATACAATTGTATCACTTCTGTCACATTCTCACATGTTATTCTACTAAGACTTTATACAGTATTCACCAAATAGTAGTGCTATATGTAGGATGCCATCATATTTCACCTGATTTAAACCATAGAAAGTTTTATGCATTCCTGCTAAACTCATCTTGTAATTAATCAGGTATAGACATGTTGTAAAGTGCTTCAGTTCACAGAAATATGTCTATATACTCCTTCTTACAATTCATTTCAAATTTATTCAGAATTGTACATATTATTTTTGAAAGTTTAAAAACTGTATTGTAGCATTATCTAATTTTTAATGTATGCATTTATAAACATAAATGTCAGGAATGATATACATCAAAATATTTAAAGCAGTTATATCTGTTGTTGTCAGCTGAATAGCTCAAGCAATATTAAGAGCTTTATAATAATTAATTTGTAGCAAAATAAAATTTATAAACAATGTATTTTATACCAAAATAAAGAAATGTAGACAATTGGTAGACTATGGAGCTAAAAATAAAGCTGAATATATGTGAGATTTTCTAATTTATGTTTAAATTTTTACATAAAGTTTCTTTAAAGACTTCAGTGTTCTGGGGTTGTACGTATTTCAAGCCCTTCATTGTGTAAATGAGAACAATTAGGCCCAGAGTGATAAGATGGCTTGAATTTGTGCGTCACAATTGCTTTACATAATTGACAAGAAGTAAATGAAGATAGTTTTAAAATTCATACTAATCAGGTTGGATTCACTTTCCTATTTTTATTCATTTTGTATATCCAACTGCTGTTTATATCTACCTTCCTAATCATGGAATTTTGTTTTTGTTTTTACATAGCCAAGAGGAGATGCTTTGAATTCAATCTATCATTTCAACAAAGTTATGGAATTTATAAAATAGCACGTGAAGATTACTATGATGATGATGAAAATTCTACATCCTATCACAACCTCATGAACTATGAGTGCAAAACTACAAAAGACTCTCAGAGAGACACTCATAATATATTCAATGCCATAAAAGTGGAAATCAGCACCTCACCCTCTCTGGACAGTTCCACACTAAAAGGCATCAACAAATGCATGAACACGGATATTATAGAGGCTAAACAAGATTCCCACAGTGAAAAAGGTGTTGATCCACTGCTCTCTGAAAAAACAGAAGGTGATATTAAATATGACGAAACCACCTTTTTGGAAGGGCCAGAAAGAAGACTTTCTCATGAGGAGAGTCAGAAACCAGACCTTTCAGACTGGGAATGGTGTAGGAGTAAATCAGAAAGAACACCTCGTCAGGTACAGTAAAGGTTGTTATTCCAGTTAAATTAAAAGTGAGACCAAATATGACAGCGTGCAAAAAAAAATTATCAGTTGCTTATTTTATTCAATCAAGTCCAAGGTTATGTTCACTTACCTCAATTAATTTTCATAATACTAAACTTTTTTTCAAAGTGTATTTTTAAATTTTTTAAATTAGTTCTACACTTTCATTCAGATTCTATATATTTTGGGATTGGCAGTGCTAAATAGGCTCTTTGAGAAGAGCCTCTATTTTAACCTCAAGTAATCTGTGTAAATTCAGACTAGACTCTCAAAACTTATTTCAAATTAGTTAACTTGTAGGTTTTATTTTTTCTTCACCTGAAAAGTTTATACAGGTGTCTGAAAGAAGTTTTGGGGCAAATGTTTATGTAACTAGTGGTGAAGAGGTAGTCCTTTTGCAACTCTACTATGTAGATAGCTTGCCTATTAGTCTTGCTGAAACTAGTCCCTCATACTCAGCAAGTAAAAAATCTACTCCAGAATACACCCAAGTGAACCTTTGCAAAGACCCTGCTAAATGTTCCATCATTTTAAGGATTGAAGAATGGTTAAATAATGTTTTATAAGGAAAGAATTTGTACCTTAAGTTGATCCAATTCTTTGCAAGATTTCAGCCCACCTAGAATGATGAAGGGTACTCCTTATTTTATTGAAATTGTAGTGTGATAGTGCTATAAGGTTGTTCGTTCCTCCAGACGCTCATATCTGATAATTAAAATTGCCTTTGCTTTCACACGATTGATTTACTAGGAAAAGATACCTTTTCTACATGGCTTAATGTAAATCAAAATCCACTTGCCCCTATTCTCTGGAATCAAAAATATAGTTCTTCAAATATCTGTTAGTAATAATGCAGTCATTGATCAAAAGTATGGCCATGTAACACCAATTAAGAATATGAACAGAATAATCTGAGATTTCCTTTATTCCCCTTGATTAATTAAAACTACTAGTTTTACTTTGATATCACCAGTTTTAAAAGTAGGATAATAAAACAAAATGTACAAAATATATGATTAATAATAATTATTCATAGTGTTCAGTGATCAGGTATCTCAAAAAATCACTAAATATTTGCTGTAAATTGAAAAATACAGTGAAAAGTGTATTACTGACAGGACATACTGCTCAGGATTTTTAGAACAATGTGATACCCCAGCTAAGAGGGGAATCCCTACAATATCAGCAACAACTTTTTCCTAAATAATCTAAATCTCCTGGCTTTCTTGCACTTAAAAGTTCAATAATATTCACGATGAAGCATGTGTGTGTATGTGTGTGTGTATCCCAGTAACTTGCAACTACAGTACCCTGTGTGCTACTCCCCTACTCTGTCCTCATGCTTACCCCTTAAGGGTTACAGCTATCTTGAATCTTGCTCTTGCTTTTTGTTCTACTATTTTATCACAAATGAATTTCTAACACAATATATTCCTTAGTTTTGTTTATTTTGAGCATTCTAAAAATGATATTTCTGGGACTTGCTTTTTTTCCACTCAACATTACTTTAAACGACATCATTTTTCAATGTATTTTGTCACAGCAGTGGGAAATGCCATCTGAGCTATCATAACTTACAGCCCTTCTTTAAAAGTCTGAGTTATATTTTGGAGAATATAATAAATTAACCACAACTAGAAATATGTGAAAGGATCAGACACTGCTTACACATAAAAAGTATATCCTTATGAGAATGATGAAGCACAACTTACAAACCTCTGTAAATCAAAAACCAGAATGCTACATGGAAAGCACAAAATGTTGATCAATCCAGGTATGTTTCAACTACAAAGATTTGCTTATTAAGTATTAATGTTTTAACATTTACGAAGAGCAAGAAGTACAGGAAACTGACTTAAAATCATCCTTGTAAAAATGTTCAGTAGTTAAATAGGTAATACAATATTCAGGAAAGGTAAAATTTATATTTTAAGAGACTAATTAACAATAAATGAAATACTATCATAAAATTAAAAACAACAGGAAGAAATTCTCAAGCCACAGGCTGATGTTATTAGTATGACTTTCCCTTAGCAAAATTGCCTATGGATTTTAAGATTAACATTATAACCAAATACATTTAGGGTTGAAGAGCTTATGACAACTTTTCCTCTAATCAAAGACTGGTTAAAACTCTTACCCTATTCTTCACCAGCAGATACTTCATGGGAATAGGTGGTGACTTAGAAAAGCACTTTCCTTAACATCATTTTCTTCCAAGTTCCTTCTTTGCTCTGCAAGCAAGGTTAACTTATGTATCTTACATTAAACTGAGGTAGACACTGTAGTAACTCTGTGAAAACATGATCTCTTTTTATTTTCTAGGGTTGTACTTTCAAATATTTAGGCTCAATATATCAGTTCATATCTAATGTACCACCTTGAATTATGTATATTCTTTGTTTTTAGGCTATAAAAAAGGTCGTTTGATTTAAAATGTATTTAGTGAGCCCTACTATATTTTTACAATACATGTTGCTTAATTTTTTTTAGAGTTTATGTGAGTAAACAAATTCTCAGTATATCTTGTTGGAAATCCTGGTAGGAGTGAGAGTGTCAGATCAAGGTTGTTATAAAGAAAATGGTAGTAGAATGGCTTCAATAGATTTAAATGCAGTCCAATAAAATGTATCACAGGTGAGGGTGTTGGTAAGACTAAAATTCATTGTTACACTTAGCCACACAATCACTTCTTAACTCATTTATTACTGTAAATCAGAAGCAAAGATATGCTGTCACTGTGTCACTTGGTGCCACTAATAATTCTACATCATCATAGCATTTGAAAGATGAAAGGTCCTCCACTAGGCCAGTAGCATGTAGAAAAACATTCTGAAACAATCCTCTCAAATGAGAGTCAAATGGAGGAAGTGATTGCTTTTGAATTAGCTATACAAACTATTTAGTATAAGAATGAATAAACCAACAAGAACGAACTTTAAAGTCACCAGGGAATCAAAGAAATTTAATTTTTATTTTAAGGAAAATGTTTTAATTATCTAAAAATAGTTCTACAAATTAAAGTTGTGTTGTTTGCTCACAGAGTTCAGGGGCAATATTGGTTAGTGTTTCCTGTGACACTGTCAGCTGGGTAATTGCAGATGTTTCAACTTGCCCTCTGAGTAATTTTTGGCATTTTTAACTGAAGTGACATAGGAGAAAAACTCACTTATCACCTCCTATTTGTAGCCTCAAGGCAAAGATGTAGCCTCATCCTAACATAAAATGAGTGTTTGGAATATATATATTTTATATTTAGCTACATCTGTTTGTTTGCAGTGGTTAGTTCCACTCACTATTCAGAGACCTGAAAAATTGTTACACTGCTTTCTTTTTTCAAAACATTTATAATCGTCATTGTTTTACGATTATAAGGTAATATAATTATTGTAGAAAAATTAGAAATTTCTAAAAGCAAAGGAAAACACCCACTTCTAACTACCCAGAGTTAATCCCTGTTTACATTTTATCATATAAAACTTTAGGCTCTTTCCTAAGCATATATTTTCACTTTTAACAAAAATAGGATCATATTGCACGCAGTGTTTTGGAATCTGCTTTTCTCTACTTAAGAGTATAATTTTCATCTGATTTGAATTGTTTGAGCCATTTCTGTGATTATCTGGTATAGTTTAGAATGGCTAGAGTGTGGTTTAAAACTCATTCACAAATGTAAATTTGTTCTCAGGTATTTAAAGTTTTGAAAGTTGAAACTTTAAGGGAATTTCATTGTAAACTAATTTGAATATTTCATAACACATTTTGTGATCCTCACAGCATGTATCATTTGCTGAAATGAAGTAAAATGGAGCTAACTGTTCACTTTCTACGGATTCAAGGGGATTAGCATTGGATCAAAGCTCGTGCAGAATCCTATAATTCACTGTTTAAGCTAAGGATTCTGTTAATATCCTCGGAAAAGCCTCATGGTTTAGGGAGGCCTTACAGGCTATGTGTTGGAACCACCGTTACAACTTGAATCTACTACAACTCCTATTGAGAGTTATCCCTTATTTAAACTCAAGTTGGAAACACTACATTTTTTACACGTTTTATTATGAACTAATTTTAGCGTTACAAAACAGTTTTTAAAATAGTATGAGAATTGTAATATACTTTCATCCAGCTTCTATTAATGTTAATGTTACATGATAATAATGCAATTATTAGGGAATAACTAATTTATAGACCTTATTTCAATTTTGTCAGCTGTCCTGCTGATGTCCTCTTTCTGGTCCAGAACCTGATTCTCAATTGTTGCTGCATTTGTTGTCATGTCTCCTCAGATTCTTCAATCTATAGCAGTTCCACAGTCTTTCTGTGTCTTTGACACATTTGAAGATATGAGTCAGTTTGTTTTGTTTTGTTTCTGGAATATCCTTCAATTTGTAATTAATATATGCTTTCTGTTAATCAAATTGAACTTATGCATTTTTGGCAAGGATAACACAGAAGTGATGTTTGCCCTTTCCAGCGCATCATATCAAGTGGTACATGATGTTGACATGTCTTATGATGGTGATGTAAAATTTGATCACCTAGTAAAGGTGATGTCTGCCAGATTTCTCCAAGTGAAGTTATTACTTTCCTCTTTGTAATCTGTAAGTATCCTGTAGGCAGATATTTTGAGGCTTTGCAAATATTCTATTTCCTATCATACTTTTGCCCATTAATTTTAGCATTAATTGAGAAATCTTACCTGCAGCAATTATTATGTGAAGGTAATTTTCTATTTCTATAATTTCGTCTATATTTATTATTGGAATTTTCCTATAAGAAAACTATATCTCTTCTCTGTTTTCTTATTTGTATCAGTATGAGACATAGATATTTATTTTAATCTACAGATTATTAGCCATACTATTTTTTTTAATTACTCCAGTTGTTCTAAATTTGGCCATTGGGAGCTTCTTCAAGTTGATGCCTTTATCTATTCAACATGCCATTCTCACCTTTTTTAGCACTTCATTACTTTTTAGCAGCACAAGATATTCAAGCCTCATCTTGTATTTTCCCTGACTCATCCCTAGAATCAACCATTTCTCCAAGGAGTTCTAGTTACTTTTGTTGGAGAATGGGGTTTAGAAACCAACATCTGGATGCTAAGTATGCTTAGTGTTACTGAGGTGTCTTGCTTCTACACCCTATCATTAGACAGATCTAGGAAATACGTATCTGTATGCTCATGTACACATCTATATTTCTATATAAATCTCTCTGTATAAATCATTTAAAACCATGAGTTTATTCTAATAGTTCCAAGTCCAAACAAATACCACAGAATTCATTCATGCCTTTCCCTTTTCTTACTTCTTTTTCTGACAGTGAGAAAACTGGTTCTCATTCTCCACAAATTTATTTACTTATCTGCTCAATCCTTGTATACACATAAAGTAGTTTTAGAATTGCTAACCCACACCACTGTGGGAAAAAATATTAACTAGAGCATAATAATTGTGTATAGTTTTTTTAATCTTTAACCTTACAGTTTATCATCACAATATAGTCTTCCACATTTATTAGGTTAGTTATTTTCATTTCCATTCCCTTCATTTTATATTACATTTTGAGTTCCTCTCATGTTTTTTCATTTTGATTATTTATGTGTAAGTATGTGAGATTATTTCCATATTTCCAAGAGTTGGAACTATAGAAAAGGTATACCATCCTCCCTCATTCCTTTTTCGCTGTTCTCATTTTACCATTCTTACCACCCTGTTCCCACCTATCCCCTGTAAGTAACCAATATCATACTTTCTAGTTTAATCTTCCTGTATGTCTTTTTGCACAATGAACAGATACATGCATATCTTCTTATATCTTCTTCCTTACATATATATTTTCACACTTTGCTTTTCTCACTAAATAATATATCCTAGAAGTCATTCCGTATCAGTTCATAGAGAGCTTCCTCGTTCTTTTTATAGCTGCATGATAATCTACAGTGTGGATATGCCATAGTTAATTCTACCACTTTCTTATATGGGCCTTAGATTGTTTCTAATATTTTGCAATTGAAAACAATATTGCAGTGAATAACCTATGCAAATGCATTTTCATACTGTTGTAAGTGTATCTTTAGGATAAATTCCTAGATTTAGAATTTCTGGGTTGAAAGTTAAGTGTAATTTTGTTAGATATGGTCATAAAAGTTTGCACTTGCACCAGCAATGTATAACAGAAGACCATTTTCCCCACCACCTCAGTAATAGAATATGTTATCATGTGTTTTAACTTTTGCTGGTCTGATAGTAGAGATATGCTACCTCAGGGTTGTTTTAAATTATAGTTATATAATTATAAGTGAGTTTAAATAGTTTTCATTTAAGAGCCTTTCTTATCTTTTTATTTTTTGTAAATTGTCTGCATTTATCTTTTTTCCATTTTTCTATCAGATTTTTGTCCCTTTATCCTTCAATTTTTAAAAGTTCTTTATATACTAGGATTATTAGGTCTTTGTGATATACATTGCAAATATTTTTTCCTAGTTTGTCATTTATCTTTTAACTTTACTTATAATATTTTTTAGCATGCACAATTTTAAATTTGTTTATAGTAAAAACTATCAATCTTTTATTTACTTGCATCTGGATTTTGAATCATAGTTAGAAAGCAAGTTTTATTTTTTATTTTATGTTTTTAAATTTTATTTTATTAACATAGAGTTGATTTACAGTGTCATGTTAGTTGCATGTGTACAGCACAGTGATTCGGTTATATGTTCTTTTTCAGATTCTTTTCCCTTATAGATTATTACAAAATATTGAGTATAGTTCCCTGTGCTGAACAGTAGGTCCTGTTGGTTATCTATTTCTATATATAGTAGTTTGTATATGTCAGTCCTGACCTAATTTATGCCTCCCCCACTCTCCCCTTTGATAACCATAAGTGTGCTTTCTATGTCTGTGAGTCTATTTCTGTTTTGTAACTAAGTTCATTTGTATCATTTATTTTTAGATTCCACATATTAGTGATATCATATGACATATATCTTTCCCTGTCTGGCTTACTTCACTTAGTGTGATAATCTCTAGGTCCATACATGTTGCTACAGATGGCCTAATTTCATTCTTTTTTGTGACTGAGTGATATTACATTGCATGTATATACACACACACACACATATGTGTATATATGTACATATAGTATGTGTATATATGTGTGTATATATACACACGTGTAATATGTGTGTATATATATGTGTGTGTGTATGTATACGCATATATATATCACACCTTATCTATTCACCTGTCGATGGACATTTAGGTTGCTTCTGTGTCTTTGCTATTGTAAATAGTGCTGCAGTGAACATTGGGGTGCATGTATAGTTTTCTCTGGATATATGCCCAGGAGTGGGACTGCAGGATTATATGGTAAATTTATTTTTAGTTTTTTAGGGAACCTCCATACTGTTCTGCATAGTGACTGCCCCAATTTACATTCCCATCTGACTCCAGAGACAGTCTGGATATCCACTAACGTATCTGCTTCAGAGAGATCATTTTGATAGTTAGCAAGTCATTTCTTACACTAAATTCTAATCTATTCCTCTCACACAGTCAGATTAATATCACCTGGGGCACCTTTAGAAGTGTCTCCACCCCACCCACAGAAATTCTGATTTAACTGATCTGGAATAATATTTGGGTATCAACATTTTGTGAAACTTTCTGTGTGTGGATATTTGCAAAATACATAATCAACAAAGAACTTGTGTTTATAATATATAATTCATAAAGAACACCAATAAATCAATAAGGAAATGACAGACAACCCAGTAGTATACCAGCAAAAGATTTAAACTGGTACTTCTTAGAGAGCAGACTTGAGGACATGGGGGCGGGGAGGGGAGTCTGGGACATGGTTAGAGAGCAGCATTGACATATATACACTACCAATTGTAAAATAGATAGCTGGGGGAAGCTGCTGCATAGCACAGGGAGATCAGCTTGGTGCTTTATGACAACCTAGAGGGGTGGGATGGGGAGGGTAGGAGGGAGGCTCAAGAGGGAGGGGATATGTGGATATACATATAAATATAGCTGATTCACTTTGTGGTACAGCAGAAATTAACACAACATTGTAAAGCAATTATACTCCAACAATATGTATGAAAAAATAAATAAACTGGTACTTCTCATAAGAGGAAAAATCCAAATAGCCATAAACATATACAAAACTATACCACATCATGAATAATATGGAAATCTCATTTAAAAATAGCAATGAGAGACCACTGCACACCCACAAGAATAGCTAAAATTACACAATCTAACAATGCCAGGAGTCGATAAGAATGCGGAAAAACAGTAACTCACATTAACTGCCCGTGGAGTAAATTGTTAAAACCACTCTGGAAGACAGCTTGGCAATAGCTCCAAAAATTAAATATATACATGCCTCATGCCCCAGCAATTCCACTCTTGGATATATACCCTAGAATTGCACTGTCTAATACAGTAGTCACTAGTCACTTGTAGCTATTTAAATCTAAATTAATTTTAAATTTTTTAAAATTTAAAATTCTGTTCCTCAGTTGCACTACCCACCACTCAAAGTGCTCAATATTCAAATATGACTAGTAGCTACTGTAATTGAACATTACAAATATAAAACATTTCCATTAGTGCAGTTGTATTGGACAGTGCTACCCTAGAACACGTTTATGTTTCTGGAAGCTCTGTTTATAACCCCAGCATTTAGGGATACACCAAAAGCCCATCAACATTAGAATGGGTAAATAAATTGTTGAATATTTTTACAATAAAATGCCACAATCAGAGTGTATTTTCCATGAAGCCAAAGAAATTTTAACTTTAGGCCCTTAGCTTGCCCTGATCTCTTCTTAGGCTGAGAGGGGCCCTAGCAATGTATTCATATGGACATATGTTTTTATAAAATTAATGGAAACCAGATTTTTGTGTCCTTTTTCTTAACAAACACAAGTAATATAAGCTTCAAGCCCTTTATTTTTTTATTTTTATTTTTTTACAGTTTTTAGTTGTGCCTTTATTCACCTTAGTTCATTAAAAATGGACTTGTTTTAAAGATCCTATAAATAGAGTAACCATGCACTAATGTGGGATTATAAGTAAGTCACCCCTCTCAGCATGGTATTTTTGTCTTTAAAAAGCAGAGTTTCTTATAGGAATCTTATTGATCACACAGTAGTTACAAGAATGTCAGATATAATGATGTATACAATCTAAACAAGACAGGCTAATTAAGAATTTACATAATGTAAAAATATACATATTAAAAGTTAGCCATGTGGACAGATGCATGCATCAGGAAGAGTAGTTGATCGGGGTTGAGGGCCCATATGCAGTAATATTGCTTTTTCTTCCTCAATTACAGTAAATAACTGCCACTAACAGATACAAGTTTTCCACACACATCTAAATACACAAGGGTAAATGGTGACCTGCTACACGTACAGTCTCAAGTGGGTCTGTGATCCTTCTGCGACAGCTCTCACAAAAATAGTACATAGTAAACCCCATGCAGGTAGTCGGAAGCACTGGTTACTTATCCTAGTTGGACTCTGAAAATGTTTAGTTTGACATTAATCTGTGTTTCCTTTTGCTATTTTCAAAACTGACATGCACACGGGAGTGGGGGAATTCTGATGACTGTTTGACCTAAGAGTGAACTGAAATACTCTTAAAAATGCTTTTTAATAACATATTTTAGTCACATACTTAACATAAAACATGGATCATCTACAGCTTTAAGCCAAAAGGTAGAGGAAGTGTATCTGAATTTTAATGCTTTTAGTTTCAGTATCCTGTAGCGTTCTACCTTTGTCCCAAAGAATGAAACCCATGTAACTTATTATTTGCCAAAGCAGGCACTATTTTGAGCTCTTAAGAGAATATTCAAAACAAAAACATGTCATTCTTTCTCTAGGCCTTTTGAGAAACTTGGCCAAAACTATATAAATTATTCAAGGTTCCTGTTGAGCAGTGCTGTTTTTCTGTGTTACTGCTGTCTAGACAACAAACCAAATGAAAACTTCATAACAAGAGCACTGTCTTGAAATACACTTATTAGCAATCAGGAACCCTGGACAAGAGGTCTGTTCTCTTATTTCCTATACACCCACATCCACCCCGCTTTTTGCCAACTATTATGGCAAATGTATTGGGGGTCGTGGGGGCGGGGTGGCTGTGCCTGACGGCTTATGCTTAAAGATCCTCCTAAAGGAGATTTCTCTAGGTGAGTAGAAACCCTTCTATAAAAAGTTGGCAGATTCTGTGAACCTAAAGAGAAGAGTTAATGTCTCTCTGAATGCTCAAATTGCAAGTTCCTTTTGGGGGAAAAAAAACATTAAAATAACTTGAAGGTCTATTTTATTGGCAACTTAGAATGCAAAGTATTTTATTTTTAAACTTGAAATTTGAAAACAAGACAGCCTAGGTTAAATAATAATAAAGTTTCCCAAAGCTGAATGTGCTCATGTGGAGCTCAGTTTTTCTGCTTGACGTCCCAAAAAACAACTTCCTAAAACTCCTAGGCAGGAACACTACTGTTTGGATGATCTGTGATTAGATGAACTGATCAATCAGTTGGTAACATCCCTTTTTTATTCCTTGGTAAATAAGGGTTTAAAAAATTCTAGAACAGATGCTTTTTTTTTTTTTTTTCTAAACTCTTACACAGACAATTTCATTCCAAAAGTCTCCTGAGAGGCGTATACCATATACAGGAATCCATCTTCATCCTTCTCACTTTCATACACTTCACAAATCGGTGTGGACACACTCACCATGCTATGTCCATTCACTAACAGGAAGAAGGCTTGATTAGCGTTGAGCTGTAAGCGCCTTCTAATTATCTTGATGAGCTCACTCATGTTGACATGATCAGGCACCAGGAACTTTGTTTTATCCAGGACTGGAAGCTGCTTCTCACCTTTGTATCGTTCTATTATTACCGGGATTTTGGTAGGATGCTGCTCTCGGATAAGTCGGACATCTTCTACTCTTTGTTCGAAGGTTCGGCGCTGTTTGAAGGTCTTCTCCGACGGCATGGCGCGGCAGGCTGGGCGGGGGCGGCGAGGTGGAGGGTCCCGAGGGCTCCAGACGGCGGCTCCGACTGTGGCGGCAGCGACCGCTCTTCCTTCAAGCCCTTTAAAAATCTCTTTCAACCCCTAACCAAAAAATAATGCAATTTAACAAACTAGAGCTACACAAAATGTGAATGAGTGTTGTAAATATAATGAAAGAACCATAACAGGAAAAGAGTACACACTCTGTGATTGTATTTAATGAAGTCTGAAAGCAGACACATCTAAATTAAATGGTTCAGGGGTACGTACAAAAATGGTAAAACCATAAAGAAGAGTTGGGTGGTGATTATCACAGAAGTCTAAAGTGGTGTTTGCCTTTAGAAAGAGAGTAAGCAAGAAAGTACACCTGGGGTCCCCTTGGGTGCTGGAAATGTTCTGTTTCAAATCTTAGGGAGTGATTATACTGTTTTATACTGCACGTTTATCCTTAATGCCCTCTTGAACATGTGTTTTATTTCACAATTTTAAAGAAGTTAAAAACAGTTTGTCCAGATGATTCTCATGAGTGCCCATTGCCCTAGGGCGTCTCATCCTGCCCTACTTCTGCCTCTTGGGCTTGCCCAGAACCATTCTGTTACCTCTCCCATGTGCTATTAAGTTAATGAAATATGGTTACCCCATTCTTCACATTGCTGTTATTTCTCATCTATGATAACTAAATATTGTTACTTTACTCAGCCTTATTCATGATAAATTCACTTACAGAAGCCCGTAGCCTTTAATTATGTAAAACCTAGAATCAAACAGAATGTTCAAACTGTTTTTTCTTCTTCACTCTATGAACTACACTGCTCTTAAGGCATCTTAAGGTCACATTCACTTATTCAGCAGCCTAGCACACTTCTGGTATGTTTAGCATCAGCTAACGCCCTTAAGCCCTTTTTGCTCATGCTGCTGCTTAGACATCTTTTACCTTTGTAGTCTATTCTTTAAACTCAATTATATCTTTTTTTTAATACATCTTTATTGGATTATAATTGCTTTGCAATGTTGTGTTACTTTCTGCTGTACAACAAAGTGACTCAGCTATATGTATACAGATATCCCCATATCTCCTCCCTCTTAAGCCTCCCTCCCACCCTCCCTATCCCACCCCTCTAGGTCTTCACAAAGGACCCAGCTTATCTCCCTGTGTATGCAGCAGCTTCCCACTAGCCATCCATTCTACTTTTGGTAGTGTATATATGTCAATGCTACTCTTTCACTAAGTCCCAGTTTCCCTTCCCACCCTGTGTCCTCTAGTCCGTTCTCTACATCTGCATCTTAACTCCTGCTTCTACCACTCTGTTCATCAGTAGCATTTTTCTAGACTCGATATATATGGTATTTGTTCTTCTCTTTCTGATTTACTTCACTCTATATGACAATCTCTAGGTCCATCCACCTCACTACAAATAACTCAATTTCATTCATTTTTATGGCTGAGTAATATGCCATTGTATATATGTACCACATCTTTTTTATCCATTCATGTGTTGATGGACATTTACGTGGTTGTTTCCATGTTCTGGCTATTGTAAATAGTTCTGTTGACTAAAAATGTGCAGCAAGACAGGGCCAAAGAAAGAGTTCTGCTGTACACTACCAGGAACTAGTCCCTCCTTTAGTTTGGTTTATTTAAAAACACCTTTAGTATTGTGGTTGCAATAGTTATTAATCTCCTTAGTTACCCTTGCAGTTAATATATTTTTACGACCTCTTGTTCGCATGGATGTCATTAGGGATATTATGCAATGCTTTAATGAAATACTAATATAAATTTTTTTTTGCTTTAATTTGCATGTTTTATTTTATTTTTTAATTTATTTATTATTTTTTGGGGGGTACACCAAGTTCAATCATCTGTTTTTATACACATATCTCCATATTCTCTCCCTCCCTCAACTCCCCCCCCACCCTCCCTCGAGTCCCCCCCACCCTCCCCGTCCCAGTCCTCTAAGGCATCTTCCATCCTCGAGTTGGACTCCCTTTGTTATACAACAACTTCCCACTGGCTATCTATTTTACAGTTGGTAGTATATATATGTCTGTGCTACTCTCTCGCTTTGTCTCAGCTTCCCCTTCACCCCCCGCCCCCTCCCAAACCTCGAGTTCTCCAGTCCATTCTCTGCATCTGCGTCCTTGTTCTTGTCACCGAGTTCATCAGTACTATTTTTAGATTCCGTATATGTGAGTTAGCATACAATATTTGTCTTTCTCTTTCTGACTTACTTCACTCTGTATGACAGACTCTAGGTCTATCCTATTCAATAAATATTAATAGAAACACTATGGGTATAAAGATGTAAGCTTCCTGCCTTCAAGTTAGGAAGCAGACTTTTAAGCAACTGGCTGCATATCAGTGAGAAAAGAGTGGACAGAATATGACAATGCGTTTTTAGGCCATGGAGGACGGAGTGATTATGTCCAGCAACCCTGAGGTAGAAGGGAATTGGTCTAATAAGACATGGTCTTAGTAAATTCAAACTGTGTCATCATCCTAAAACTTTTTTTCTTGTCTCTCAAACTCTATCTTTTCATCAAGTAAATCTTAGAAACTTCCCAGGAATTGATGTAAATATTACATGTCTAGTTTGTTGATTTCACTTCTTTCCATTTGAAAAAGGAAAAACATTAGCACATTTCTAGTGCTCAACTTCCCATTTGCTTAAAGGTCATCAACCTTGTTCATACAACAACTTTTCCTAGTAACCCTGAGCATGATTCTTTTGAGGGATTAATCTTGCACTCTTGCAGTAACAAGGTTCTGCCCTTTATTTCTTGTTTTAAATTATATTTCCTTTTTTCTCACAAGTGTTTTTATGTTTTAAAAGTCCTTTACAAAGGACACATAAGGAAATTAGAATCTGAGGATATCTGCTTTTCCTGCATCATCCTTCACTTGATGGCACTGGCTACAATTAGTGGCCTATGCCATGCTTTGATCTTCCGATCTGAACATGTTTTCAAAGGCTTTTTTTGTTGCCCTTAGTGTTTTCACAAGCCACAGATTATTTTCTTCATTTGTCCTTCTGAATACCAATCTTCCCATCTTTGGTGATGACTTATTTTACTCTTAGGTCCCCTTAAGCCTGACCTGGCCTACACTGAATTTTTAATATACAATCTTCTTTTCTTACTTAACTGGATCACTTATGATTTCATAGCCAGAATTGTAATCTTGATGCCCATATCTAGGCTTGTTTTTCAGTTTTTTCAAATTTGGCTTATGACAATTTAAAGGTACATAGATTACTATGTCTAAACTTTCCCTCCTAGATAGCACATACTTTAGGAATAAACATTTTTCTCCTTATATGTCCAAGTCTTCTAATTTTGCCAGTCATTTCCCCTTATTGGTCAGAATTAGAGTCTAAGAAACTGTACCTTATTACCTGCTGTACTCTCTGTAAGGTGAAGCTGTTAGCACAGCAAGGCAAAAGTATGCTAGATGATCTCCTCTATATTTTAAAATACCTTTAAGCAGAATCATTGGAAAACACTGCCTTGCCTCTGGGCAAACATAGAGGCTCTGCCTTCATGAATATCTCTCCGTTCAAGAGCCGTCTTTCCTATATTTTCAACCATGATCTAGATGTCTAAATTCTGTACACTGGCACTATATGCAGAGCCAGAACAGTTCTGAAACAACCACTAAATTAATACCACTTACTATCAAGTCACCATTTATGATAGTGATTTTAAGCAGTTATAGGAATAAAAGTAGAAAAAAACTTTTAAGAATTTTAAAAAATAACTAATCACTTTTTGCATTTCATCCTTCAAAGAAAGATAATTTTGAACCAGTCCCCTCCTCCCATGAATCGTTTGGCTAGAATTGGTAAAACAAGGGTTCAAATACATGGGTCATCCTGTGAAACAACAAAAATTCAATAGTATTTTAGTGTAAAAGTCCAGTAAGTATCTTACTGACATCCGTTCTTTCTGGAGTAAACATTACTCAACAAAATGATATTTAATACTCTTTGTTTTAATCATGGATTATAATGTATTTTCACTCTAGTAGTGACTAGTCTCTGATGGAATGTTGCAGGTAGAGCATGAGCTTTGGAAATAGGCAGGCCTGAGTTGACTTGCCTCCACCTCCCTGTACTCCTGTATCCTCATAGGTAATTACATTGGCAAATAATAAAACTGATGTTGTGAAGTTAGATAAGACAATGCATATCAAATATTTATTTCAGTGTATAATTCATAATAATATGATAATGTTTGATGCTATTATGTTATTCATTCATTCATTCATTGATTCAGCAGCTGTTCAATGAGTGCATACTAGGTGCCAGGCACTATGCTTGGTGCTGGTGACAGAGCGACTAACAAAACAGATATCCTCTCTGTCATCATGGAGCTAATTCCTAACATAAAAGAGAAAAATTAAATAAATGAGTACTTAGTAAGTAGAAGGTATAATAGGAGTGTCTAACTGAAAACCTAAGAAAGACTTGCCAGAATATAAGGCATTTGTACAAACAGAGACCTGAATGACAAGCAGGATCAACCATGCTAAATGGGAGTGAACACAACCAGGAAAAGAGCTGTCAGACTCCGAAGCTTATCTCCTTTGTAGAATTCCCTCATCTCTACAGTCTTATAATAAATGAAAGAGGAAGATAGACATTTTAGGTAAATTTCCCCAAATTACTGAGTAGCTTTAAATTTCCCTCAAAGATATTCAAGGTTACCCATAAGATGTTTATCAACTAAATATAGCTTCATTCCAAGAACTTAGGAAGGTGGTTTTACAACTTCTGTTTCTTTGCAGTAAAAATGAGGCAGGAATTACTCAGAAATGATGTCACCTAATTCATTAGAATATAGTATTCTATCTCCAGGGGGGTTACCGGATTTTTACATAGATAGAGCATCTGTATGACAATCTTGTAGAAGGGACTTATGTTAAAGTGGTGTTTAACTCACTGGTTATGTTAAGTGGTGGTAAACTCACTGTTTTCCATTGGAGAGCAGATTTATTGAAGTGGCTTTGGGAGCATCAATGAAGTATATTGGGAAGGATATGAAGACCTTCCTCTAGATTGTCCATTGGCACAACCACTATATGTTATAAGAAATATTGTATAAGACAAGTAATGTAACCTCTCTGGCCCTTAGTAAGCTCATAGGATCACTATGAGGATTTAATATTGTAATATAAATGATTGCAAATACATGAAACCATTTATACATGTATAGGATTATAATAATATAGAAGCATCAAGCAGAGAAACCTTTGGATATGTATGTGTGTCATATAGTAGGGACTCTAATATGCTGTTGATTTACTGGACAGAGGTGAGTGAAAGCAATTGTGTGTTTCAAAGTGGATTGTGGAGGTGACTTAGGTGTTTGTAATAAAGTTATTTTCCTGCTCTCTGTAAAGAGAACTCAGAATGTCAAATGGCAAGGACTTCTTTTTTTTTTATATTTATTTATTTATTTATTTATTTATTTATTTATTTATTTATTATTTTTTGGGGATACACCAAGTTCAATCATCTGTTTTTATACACATATCCCCATATTCCCTCCCTCCCTTGACTCCCCCCCCACCCTCCCTTGACTCCCCCCACCCTGAGTCCCCCCCACCCTCCCCGTCCCAGTCCTCTAAGTCATCTTCCATCCTCGAGTCAAACTCCCTTTGTTATACAACAACTTCCCACTGGCTATCTATTTTACAGTTGGTAGTATATATATGTCTGTGCTATTCTCTCGCTTTGTCTCAGCTTCCCCTTCACCCCCCGCCCCCTCCCAAACCTTGAGTTCTCCAGTCCATTCTCTGCACCTGCGTCCTTGTTCTTGTCACTGAGTTCATCAGTACTATTTTTAGATTCCGTATATGTGAGTTAGCATACGATATTTGTCTTTCTCTTTCTGACTTACTTCACTAAGTATGACAGACTCTAGGGCTTTCCACCTCATTACATATAGCTCCATCTTATCCCTTTTTATAGCTGAGTAATATTCCATTGTATATATATGCCACATCTTCTTTATCCATTCATTTGTTGATGGGCATTTAGGTTGCTTCCATGTCCTGGCTATTGTAAATAGTGCTGCAATAAACATTATGGTACAAGTTTCTTTTGGGATTATGATTTTCTTTGGGTATATGCTCAGGAGTGGGATTACTGGATCATATGGTAGTTCTATTTGTAGTTTTTTAAGGAACCTCCAAATTGTTTTCCATAGTGGCTGTACCAACTTACATTCCCACCAACAGTGCAGGAGAGTTCCCTTTTATCCACACCCTCTCCAACATTTCCAGATTTTGTGATGATGGCCATTCTGATTGGTGTGAGGGGATACCTCATTGTGGCTTTGACTTGCATTTCTCTGATGATTAGTGATGTTGAGCATCTTTTCACATGTTTGTTGGCCATCTGTATGTCTTCTTTGGAGAAATGTCTATTTAGGTCTTCTGCCCATTTGTGGATTGGGTTATTTGCTTTTTTGGTATGAAGCTGCATGAGCTGCTTGTATATTTTGGAGGTTAATCCTTTGTCCATTGTTTCATAGGCAATTATTTTTTCCCATTCTGAGGGTTGCCTTTTAGTCTTGTTTATGGTTTCTTTTGCTGTGCAAAAGCTTTTAAGTTTCATGAGGTCCCATTTGTTTATTCTTAATTTTATTTCCATGATTCTAGGAGGTGGGTCAAAAAGGATGTTGCTTTGATGGATGTCATAGAGTGTTCTGCCTATGTTTTCCTCTAGGAGTTTTATAGTGTCTGGCCTTACATGTAGGTCTTTAATCCAGGACTTCTTAATAATAGTGCCACAAAGATACCTCAGGTGATACCTTCAAATACTTCTAACAGTCCTGCCTGGGTAAACGGACTGTCTATCTCTGGGCCAGAGGAAAGCTGCCAACAACTCTGGAAACACTCCTTGGGAATTTTTATTCCAACATGGCAAGTCAAGTTCCAGGAGGGATTTGAGTTAAAGATAAGGATCCAGAGTGAATAGAAAGGAGGAGTCCAAAACTAGTCCAAGGATAAAGGTGATATTTATTACACAAAATAATAACTGACAACTTTTAAACATTTATGGGAAAAGATAGGCTACAGCTTGCTTTTCTTATCCTCAAAATATTAACTTTATAGTAGCATTTATTCACTTTTTAATGTTACTTAAGCTCAATTTTTACATGAGAATTATAGTTTTGTACAAAGTTGAGAAATTAGCCTGAATATTTGACAAAATATTTGCATTATGAATACAAGCTTTGATTCATGTTTAATGAGCCTAATCTCTGGAGAAGTACCTAATAAAGAAAAATACCCTAAATCCAGCCAGTAGTTCTCAACTCCGTCTGGACGTTAAAATTATGTGAAGTGCTTTCAAGAAATACCAATACGCAGGCCCCACTTCAAACCAACCAAATGAGGATCTCAGCTGGTTGGCTCTAGTACTCAGTATTTTATAAACTATTGATTCCAGTGAGCAGCTTAGGTTGAACACTACTAGTCTGCACTTTGTAAACCAAAGTTATAAAGTAATGAGCACAGCTTCCCCAGTTGTAATTAATCCCTTCCCCTGCCTCTTATTTTTAATGGAATTATGTTCAGCTCTATGAATATGATGATACATCATTTCATGGTTTAATGGTGAAAACTAAGCAGGGTTGACTTGATCCAGTCATTCTTCAAACAGCCAAGTCAATCTAATGTTAGTAACTGTATAACTGAACAAATGATGTTGCTTCCTCTGAGTCAGTTCCTACATTGATGAGATGAATCATGGCCACTTTTAATTATTTTAAGATCGAAGAACATATATGGAAATAGTTGGGCCGCTGAACTTGAAATTTCAGCCAAATTTCAATGTCAGTAACTATATTCTGCTTATCTTATTTCCCCCATGATACTTCATGGTTATTTTTTCTTTCTTCTTTCTTCCTGTCTTTTCTTTTTTTAAATTATACCCAACGCTTCCTGTTCTCAGTTGTGTATATTGGGAAACTATAATGGTTTCAATTCAGATACAAACAGAAATAACCATTCTAAATGGTCTAATTCTTAATTTAGGACAAAAGACTATAAATATAAGCAAGAAAAATATCAGACATGGATGAAATTGACACAACTTTACTTAACCCCATAAAGCAACTTTCTTTCCCAGTGAGTCTTTATTTCATAGAGTAAAGATTCTTTCCTTTTAAAGCCTTTGAGAAAATCTGGATGAAAAGAAAAAAGGGTGCTTTAACTTCCCTAATCATGATCTTAATTGGAATTTGTATAGCACTTCACAATATATAAAGAACTTTCGCATATATTGCCTCATTTTATTTTCCCCCTAGACAGTCACAGAAGATGTTTTCATCTGCTTTGAAGGATAAGTAAATTGAAATGAGATTAATATTCCAGTGGTCTGACTATATACCTAGGTATATAAGTACATAAGATTATTATAAACTTTACCGATATAAAGAATATGTAGCACACAATGCTTTTACAAATAATATTAAAATAGATACTACTCTTTATTGTAAATTCCATATAGCCTCTTGATTATCACAAAATGCTTTCATTGATTTTTGCCAAAATTTCAAATCCATAGCCAAGTTGCAATTGGCAAATAGATGTATTTCTAATGTGAATGTTGATTAACATTCTCATATGTTAATGAGTAAGATGAAAGTGAAACAACAAAGGCATGCAGTCTTTTGTTTGTCAATAAGAAAACCTTTATCAAATCAGATAATAGTTTTCAATTTTCTATGCTCTTCATAATTTAATGGCTATAGACAAGACACACTTTTAATTCTAATAGTATTGTTAGTATTTTCTCCACTACTTCAGTGGAGAAAATATTAAGTCTGGGCAATGAATAAAACAAAAAAAATTAAGCACTAATTTGTAGCATTTGCTAACTTCCATGGTACAAATGCTCCCACCATAGCTGATTTCATATTATCAAAGTAATATCAATGAATGCACAGCTAGGAAGAAATGTGCAATAGCTCATTATACAGTGCTTCCAATGTACAGATACAATAAATATAAATAATCTCAAGAGCATATATAATGACAAAATGTAATAAGATAAATATGAAAGATGAATTCTGAGTATTCATTATCTATGTTTTAAATATAATTTAGCTTATCATAAGTTTATGTAATTTAATTTTTAGCAACTGGCTCTCAAGATTGCTGAAAATTTCATGTGTCAGTACAAAGTCAGCTCTAGCACACCACTGGCATACCCCATTCTTTAAGAAGTCTCAACATAAAACGCATGCAGTAACACCCAGTGTCTGAGCACATGAGCCACAGTGCCTCCAAGTTGTCTGTCCTGGACCCGCATCTCCCCTGCCTGCCCTCTCTTGGCATGACCATTTCTGACTCTATCTCTTCTTAGAATCTGATTCTTACTCTGTTTTCCCATGAGTCTGTCCTTTACCAGGCACCTCATCCCAGAACTGGTTTAGGCATTTGGTCTTCCTAACATGACTCTCAACTTTTCCCAAATAATATGAATTGGACTTGCTTCCATTTCAAATGTGATCTCTAATTCACGAACATTTACTTCCCTCCCTCTCCCCACCACTCCCAATGGATGTACAGAACAATGAGAAGGATTAAACCACCCAAGTTACATGGCTAACATTAGAAACTTTAAACTCAAGGCCATATCGTCTGGTTCAATGTTTAGACATCTTTTTTAAAACTCTATTCTTTAAAATAAGAAGGAACTAATTGACAGAAGAAACCATTCTCATTTTTTTAACCTGCCTCCCTCCCTATCCCAGGCTGGTGGAAATGATTGAAAAAGGGTTAACAAGACAAAGGGAAGAGAGAAAAGATCTCTCTCTAGCTCCTACAAAGTCCTTATATACATAATATAAATCTTAATATTTATATTCCTAAAAATATTTTATTGATATCAAGTTTTATTTGAAATTGTTTTTAGAATAATGACATTTTGTTTACCTTCAGATATAATTTACATTTTAAACCCTCTGAGTATGACACCCTTTCAAATTATATAACATTTTAATTTAGATGGATAGCTCCTATACTGAGTCACAAGAAGTTTTAGGTTTAGGGAACCTTTGAAGCAAAAGAAGAGTAATAAAGTCAACTCATTACAGACAGAAAAGTTTTTAAGCCTCCCACTTTAATAAGTTAAAAGTCACAAAATAAAAGAATATGTGTATGTGTATATATACACACATATATTTGAGTATATATGTTTATAATTAAGAATACTGTTTCTTTAGTTATATAATAAAAATAGAAATTCCTTAATAATAGAAACTAATAACATGTGACCTCCACTATTTCTTGGCAATTAATTAGCTGCTTGGCTTTATTTCTTAGTGTTTAAGTTACCTGACTTATAAAAATGACAGTAGCTACATTGGTCTCACACAAAACAAAGGTTCTCTAATAAGAAATGGAAGTTGATCTGAATAAAAAATTTAAATATAATTTATAAGTTTAAGCTCATCTAAGCAACATATAAAAAAATATCTGCTTGGAATGAAATGTTCCAGTGAGAATCTTACAGATATCCAACCACCTAAGTACTCTAGATTTAGATTCAAAACTGGACACGCATTAGCATATTTATAATTCTTAGTGGATGCTGCCCCTATTCCTAAGGAATAGGAAAAGTGTTAATAGTCAAGAAACATACAACTTTCAAATATTAAATAAATATTTTGAAGCCCTTGTCTGTTTTCATATCAATAAATTACTTTTACATGATTTCCAGCTTTCCCATATGTGGTTTCTTTTGTTTTTTGTTTTGTTTGGGGGGTTTTTTTGGCTGTATTCATCAAGGTTTGGAAAACATTACCTTTACTTGACAGAATGTATGAGTTTTTAGGTATCTGTGGTTTTAGTCTTGCTCTAGAAATTACTAAACAACCTGATTTTAAATATATTTCCCCAAATCTACCTCCTAAGCTTTCTATTCACAGCCCAAGAATAAGTCAGTTCTTTAATAGTATTATTTATTTGATTTTTTAGGTCAGTTTCTTCAAATCTGATTTAGCTTCCTAGCAGGTTAGTATCCTCGCACTTACTTTTCCTCTAAAATAGTCCAATTTTTAAAATTTCTTCCCCATTAGAGCTTTTCACTTATATGAATTATAGAATTAATGATCTAAGATAATATATTTCAGACATACAATCTGTAAGAAAGTACTTACTCTTTTTTACAAAGTCAAAAGGGAGGAGTCAGCTTGAATGATAACTAGGAGACAGAAAGTACTTTTTGGGAAGCTGGAATGCTAGTTAGAAGACAATTAGAAGACCTCTGGCGGCTAATTGGTTAATGCTAATCAATGAACATCGGCATATGTATATAGCTGGAATGTTTAAAACATTTAGATTTGAGTAGAAGCCTTGTAGTTTCTAAAACTTTCTTCCAATTGTATTCCAGAGTAACTCATACTTGTTAATTTGGTTCTTAATCTAAATTGGCCATTTCAACTCAGTTTTCTGGGATCAGATCTTCTATGCTCTAAAGATGCACTGTCTAATAATGTAGCCACTAGGCAAATGCAGCTAAACTTTAGCTTACATTAATTAAAATTAGATAAAATTTTAAAATCATTTTCTCAGTATCACTAGTCACATTCCAAGTGCTCAATATTGAGTGTCTAGTGGCTACCTTATTGAAGAGTGAAGTCATAGAACAATTCGATCATTGCAAAAAGTTCTATTGGATGGAACTGTTCTATAGCATCTATGTTTCAAAGCTTATTTAAATAGCTGAAGCGCATTTTTTCCTCATCTGTTACTGCGAAAATCAGCTTATTATAAAGAAGAAATCAGAGAGACTCAGACCTCAAATTTTATCCTACCCATTCCCAATCCAACATTAGTGCCAACCCAAACTCAGGAGACTTCAGTCTGCACTAAAACACCTATAGAACGTTGATTTCATGTATACTACTCCCAGAAGACCCATGTTTCCCTTGCTCATCTCTGATCTGGAAAACTCATAGGAGATAAGGTCATTTCCAAAGATGATTTGGACCCATTTCCCAGGTGACTTCAGTAAGTTTGTATGGGCTCTGTCCCCAGCGTAAGTGATTGTTCTTTCCTCTCTGCCTTTTTAAATGTGTCTACCCCGTCTTTAATCATGCGTTTTTGTAATTGTCTGCCATCTCCACTAGATTGTGATTGAATCTTTGTGTCTCCCAGAATCTTATATGGTGCCTGGTGTGAGCTTAATACACCATAATGATGAATAAATGAATAAATAAATTATCTGGGGCTCAACCACTCCCAGATTTTCCTACAAATGGTTACCTTTTCTTGAAGCCCTGAGGTAATCCATTTGTTCTTCCTCCTCTCCTGAGTTAATTCCCACTCACACTTACTAGAAAGTGCCCTCATACAAACAAAGTGGTTTCATTTCTTTATTTGACTATGTATTTATATTTGCGAAGTGTTCAGCTTAGCAGTGGTCCTGGTTTTCCTGACAGTGACCGATTCATGAGGCAAAATTCTGCTCTCCCTCTGTCTGTGCCGTGAATGATACGGCTCTGTGCTAGTACAGTCAACCTGCAGGTCACGTGGATGGGAGTCAAGTTCGGGGCAGTAGAGTTGAGCGGAACAGAGTCAGCGGATGGAAGTAATGAATAAGGTCTGTCTGCCACTGTTTCTGCCTGTCAGTTCCACAGGCCTTGCCATGGCTGTTTTCTGAATGCTGCTTCCAAGGTACCAGAAAGTCATTCCTTAGTCAGTCCTCAGGGAAGAGCATATAGTTAGAAGCCCCAGTATTTACAGACTCAGAAAACTCAGAAATAAGAGTTTAGAATGCAGTGGGAAAATGGGGAGAAAAACAGAAACGGGGACAAAAACAGAGAGAAGTTGTTTGAAATTGTCCTGATACACACACACAGAACAAAAGGAAAATTGGATTCCAACTTGTTGCTCTTCCCGCAAATTACAGTTCATAAGAGTCCATAGATTTTGGAATGTTCTGTTTTCCACAACTCACTTTATAGATGAGAAAAACTAAATATAAACATACTTAAAATGTAAGGTAATGTAGAATCATTGGGATTTTCAAATTAAGTTATTAACTGAAACATAATTTTTCGAAACAACCTGAAAAACCAATGGTATTTTTAAAAGTACGTATTAGTAGAAACTGTGTATGGTTCACATATCAGTGTGCTTTTCTCTAACTCAAAATAGTCAAAACAATGTTATTTCCTTATTTTAAAAGACTCTGCCTCTTGAGGCAAGTTATAAAAAAATCATTGGTCCTCTACAAAAATAATGCTCAGGCTTATTTTTCTCACTGTTTGTCTTATTTTTTGCTTCACTTTTCTAGATTCATACCACAGAGGTTCACAAGATATGTACTGCTTAATAATAGAAAGCACAGGTATAGTGAAAAGGTTTCCAGGTATTTTTTTCTTCTCAGGGTAAACTTTTCAGAGTGCCAGGAGCTTGCTTGATGTGATGATAATAATGTATTCTCTAATAAGAAACTCTGGTTCTCTAGATGTGGTCTTATTTATTTTCCACCATTCCCATGAGGTAGGAGAAGGTATAGCTTTTTGAAGTTTAATAAGACATCCAGAGATAGTAGATGATTGAACTAGGGAAATAATTTAGGTTCACTGACTCCTACTGTACCAAAATTAAAGAAGACATGAGATCTGATATATGCTTGCGTCCACTCAGGTTTGAGTTTATGTCAGGTCACTGCATATTGACCTTATGACAAGGTACATCTGACTGGGACCATATTATTCATTCAAAAAACCTTCATTGAGCCCAGGGCTTAGGTGTTAATATTCAAAGGCAATAAGAGAGAGCTGTTGCTCTCAAGTAACTCTGGGATCAGGAAGGGAGGAGGGCACAGATAATGACAAGATCTCAGGATAATTGATTACTGTGGTTTGGGCAAAAATGCTACAGGCACACTTAATTCTGCTGAAGGGAGAACTAAAATAATCACAGCTTTCACTGTAAGCTTTGAAAGGAATAATAGTTCATCCTGCAGAAAGAGTAGGAGGAAGAGAGCACATTTCAACACACAGAGGTGTGAAAGGTCCAGGAACTTTCCACATTTTGTTTTGGTACAAAATTTCTATTCAGAAATTGCAGTGATAGGTATTGTTTTTATATATATTCAGTTACACATTTTAAAATTTAACACTTAATGAGCATAATCCTGAGATTCTCTTGGATATTTCTTTTAAAGGGAAAAAGAGAAGAAAAATACGCTTCAATCCTTCTTCCAAAAGAGAAAAGCTGAATTTATCCTGGATGAATAGAGGGGAAATATACAGATTATTATAATATTTTTAAGATATTGACTCTCCTATTTAGACATTCGTAACTTTATTATAAACGTCTTTGCAAGAAAAATATAAATTAACATTTTTTAATGACCAAATCTCCGTGTCAGCTCTACAAGGATTAAATCTTCAGTGGCTATGTTTCTTTTTTGTCCCCAATCCTGTGTTTTCTTCAGCGACACTTTTCACAGGGATATCTTGCCCACACAGAATGTACAGTCTCTGCAAGGCAAGCCCCTGGGTGGAATCAAAGAGCAAGAGGTGGTCTCTTCTGAAGGTATGATGAATGTTGCCTGAAGGAACTGGTTTACACTACAAAGGGCTTCCTGTTCAGTCAGGGAGATGGATACAGGCACCACTGTGGAAATCGGATCTCTTTTAAAACATTTGTACAAAAGCCCTTTCCTATGATGGCAGACTCACATCATGAGACAGCATCATCTTCCTCCCTCAGTAGAGTACTCTCTTGAGGTCAAGTCTGCATCTTTTTTGGGGAAACTTGTCAGGCTGATCCTATACTGGTGTAAACACAGGTAGAGAGTCACTCTTGGGTCTTAAGAAACGATGTATATCTCTTTGCAGTTGTGTAAGTTGTAATTGTGGTCTCAGGAGCTCGAAGCTGACACTCTCTAGTTCTGATTTATGACCATTTTTCAACCTCTATTTGACCCTCAATTCCCTCATTATGAAGGGAGATAAAAATATTCACCTCACAGGATATTAAGGTGAAACAAGCTAAAAGTATGAAGCATCTTTCAAATACTAGGTGTTTATTGTTGATTAAATATGTATTTATTCATGTATTCATCTAACTAATATTTGTTATGAGCCATTAGTCATTCCCCTTATCTGTACCAAAGAGTCAGAAGGTTACAAAAATTTGTGAAAGTTATCACATTGGAGATCTTTGGATTTATGCCTGTCCCCCAACCAGTTCTTAACGGTGTACAGTCCGTGCGTAGACTTGATGGTAAACAAACACACCGAAAAGGAGCTTGACTAAAATCACGCAGCTGGTAAGCATGTGGTCAAGATTATGCTCAGAGTATTAGACTCCAGGGTTCTATTTTACCTCTCTTCTTGTCTTACTCACTCCCCCCAGTAGCTATGAGAGGACCAGGAAGTCACTCACAAAGACGACAGTGGTTGGTTTATTGGAATGTTACAAGGAATTTTTACCCAGGGGTGTCATGCCTATGGGAAGAGTTCCTCTTCTGAGTTTTAAGCTCCTTAGTACTCACCACCAGTACAAAAAAATATATGAGTGCCTACTCTGGATTTTCAGTCTTCAAAGGAACCCCTGGGATTGGGGATGAAAACCAGATTGAATAACCTCCAAACTCATCATCCCTGCCTGCCCGATAGCAGGCATACTTCACGTTTCTTTTCAGTAAATAACTTCTCTGTGTAACAACATCTAAACACCAAGACCTCA
Organism: Hippopotamus amphibius kiboko; assembly: GCF_030028045.1. NCBI lineage: Eukaryota > Metazoa > Chordata > Mammalia > Artiodactyla > Hippopotamidae > Hippopotamus > Hippopotamus amphibius. The sequence goes on along the minus strand of NC_080191.1, from coordinate 133,183,022 downwards.
GACATAGACTGACTCATATTCAACCCATAAGCTTAGATACGCACTACACACTCATATCATTTAAGAAATAGTGTTTCTCAGAACATAGGCATACACACAACCATACTCACAAAACAAATAATATGCATTCAAGGCTGTAGCTTACTTACATGTCCATCTGGGGGCAGTCCATAAGAGAGGTTGTAGGAGAGAAGGTGAAGAAGAATCAGCAGTGGCTCATACATCATCCTCTTCTGCCTAGGAGAACTGCTAATAACTATTCTATAGTTATTCTGTAGCCAGAAAAAGTAGCCACCCTGATGATGGAATTTCAACCATGAACCCCAAGTTAGCTCTACCCTGACAGAGTAATTATACATAAAGGCACACAAGTCCCAGGATCTTGGTTGGCTTTCTTGTTGCTGGACAGAATTTGGACTCTATCAGTGGCTCAGAGACTGATTATGTGACACTTGGCAGACTCACAGGGCAGGCTCTTTTTTTTATTTTCTCACCTGAAAAATGAGACCTTTGAGAAAAAAAAATGGAAAGACTGGAACTAGGTAACCTCAGATCTTTTCCAGCCCTAGAATGCTATGGTCTATAATTCTTTCATACACTGCACTGTCCCCAAATTTCACTTCAAAAAGCTTCCCTCCAGTGTAGTAGAGTTTTCTCCATCCCAGTTATATGAGCCCAGATTTTAGTTATATGATTACATAGTTATATGGCAACTATGTAATCACCTCCGTTAGTATTTCTTACTGAAGATGTTTGTATCTACCACCTACCACGGAGCTGTGCGTCTTGAGGTAGTCACTGATGAGGCAAACAGACTTTGGTTTTGAATAAATCTTTTTAGATTTGAGCTGTTCCTAGTTACATTATATAATTAAAGAGTTTGGAAATGTTTCTGCATGAGAAAATAGCTAGACCTTTATTTTACTAGTAATAGCTATTTATAACTTTTCTTCTTTTAAGTTCAGTTTACTAGAAATAAAATCTCACCTGAGGTTTCAGGAAGATGCCTTGAGCTTTTAAATTGTCAGTTTTCTAAACCTCCTCTGAACTTTGAAGAGCCGAGGGCTTGGTTTCAATTCAGTATCTGCGTGTAACTTTCTTCCTCAAAGATCAAGGTACAACTGTAGCACCTCTGTGTCCCAAGCATATGCATGTGAAATATGGGATTCTGATTACTGGAGAATTTGCCATGCAAAGCATAAATTAGAATGTTGTCACGAGAAAGGCCATAAATGATTTAACGTGAGTTTTCAAGAGTCCAGATATAACTATATCAAGTTAACAAGAATTTTTTAACGTATTTCGGTGTGCCCAGTACTGTGCTCCATATTCACGGCCAGGGACTGAAACAAAATAAGAATAGAAAATACTGCTTCCTTTTAAGGGGAGAAATCTGTATAGAAGTAGGTGCCTGCAGCCTCAGCCAAACCCGACTTGAATTGTCTCCTATCTTGGCACCACCCATGACTTAAAGAAAGCAGAGATGAGTGTGTGGTCTGAGATGGCTTAAATGTGGCCTGCTCAGTAGAGCTTCTCGGCCCCAAGCCTGTTTTCTGAGTTTCCTCTTTCCCCAGTTCTCCCATAGCTGGGTCAACTAATTTCAACTTCTGCAGATCCGGCCTATTTATTTTCAGAGCGATTTGAGTTTTAGAGGCTATAAATAAGTAGCCTCCAGCCCAATGCCTCCATTCATCCAGGCTTATTATAGCAGCCCTTTTCCAGTTATGGGGCATAGACACTGTGTCCCAGGCTACCCTCGATATGATCTAAACTAGAGCCATTTTCTACTCTTTCCAGACCTTGACACCTCAATCTCAGCCCTAATCCTCCCCCAATTCCAGCTCACAGAGCAATTCACCAAAAATCAGTTCTCTGAAGGAGAAATTTTGTGAATGACTAACTCACTGAATTTAATAAATTTATCAACATACTCACAGTTTGTTTTAGGGAACATTCTTTTTGAAAATATTAAATGAATTTGGATACATTCTTATTGAGAATATATTTGAAAATATATTTTACTTGAATATGATCAAGAATATATTCTTGAATCTATTAAATATGAATATTCACCTTATAAACTTATTCTTCGTGAACATACTCATAAGAAAAGTTAATGACCCTATGACCCTCAGCGTTTAATAAATTGAATATTATCTAAAGTATAGCTAGAGTACAACATTAATATAGTCAAGAGAACTGTTTCTCCCTCTGAGCTTTTGATAATTGGTAAATCCGAATAAATGGTCACTTGACAAATTGACCTTTTAGTAAATTGGATTCTGCAAAATGACTTTTGGTAAAGGGATCTAGATTCACCAGGGTGCTGTGTCCATGCTTCCATGGATAGACTCCTATACCAATGATCAGTCTTCCTGCAGTATTTCCTTCCCCACCCACCCGTGGCTGTTGTGGCCCCAGGTGTTGATGGGAGAATGAATGCCACTTCCTGAATAGCTGGGATTTGCCCATGTGACTGAAATGCCTTTGTTGGCTATCTTGTCTCACCAATGGACTCAACTCCTCCTCTCCTCACTCTCTCCTGCTCAGCCTCACTGACAAATTTCAAGACACAACAGAGCCAAAGGCTTGTCCTCTTTTTCTTTCAAACATGCAGTTTTTAAATGTTTCCTAGTCTCTCATATTAATGCCAGAGTTATAAGAAACCTTGAAACCCACAGGAAATATTAACTCCCTATGTTGAAAAAAACTCTCTGATTTTTAGCAGAATAACCTCTGTTAAAAGATATCTTGTTGTTTGGGGATGATAGAGGTAGCTGGACAGCAAAATAGGTAATTTTAGCATCAGTTGGACTCATTTAGGTTGAGAATAATATTATCCCTTACTCTGTTCTAAAGACAAACGCATATTTCTAAGAAACCTGTGCTAGAAAGTAATCACATCTTTTAAGAGATAGTGCATATCACCAAGTTCAATTTTGAGTGCTATGACTTAACAACATATGACTTCCATGCTCTTGCATAAAAGGACTTCAAATCATTTCCTTTATTTAGATCTTAGCTGTCACTTCCACATCAAATATCTTAAAGTCTGTTTTAATCATGAAGCTTCTCATTCCCACCACCACCAAATATAATGACTTTATAGTAAAATCTTAAAGCAACTGGACATTTCCGGTATGATAGGGAACATTTAAAAACAATCATTAGTTATACCAAAAATGAAACCCTGAATATTTAAAGACCAACAGAACTGAATTAATTTAAAAATACCAGCAATTCAAACAATAAAACCTTATTTTGTTGGCACTCTTGAAAAATGCTACCTGCATAATCTTGTTTCTCAAATCAAGATGATGTAGTGATTGTTGATCTGCAGCATTTTTAATGTAGTTATCTGAAAAGCAAGTATACAATGAGCAACAAGAACACCGATTCTTCAGGTTATTTTCTGTCAGATTGTGGCAACATGAATGGAAGGATAACCTCACATGAATAGCAATAGGCATTGAGGTCTAGTAAATGCACCTTGATAGTCTGCATGACCATCTCCCAAGGGCATCCATGTTGTTTTCAATATATTTCAATGTATTTTAACCTGGAAAAAAAATTCTCATATCAGTCATGATGTCACACTTAGCTGCATCCTTGAGGTTTTGTTTAGAACAGTGATTCTTAAACATGACTGCACATTAGAATTACCTAATGATGCCCACTCCCCACCTAGACTAATTAAATAAAAATTTCTGAGTGTGGAATGCTGGTATTTGTATCCTTTTTAATTTTCCTGAAGAAATGCTGACAGCTAGACTTGGGAACCACTAGTTTAGAGCATAATATCTGCTAGATACAAAAAGTTAAATAGCTGTAGGAATTTTCTGCCCCTGGGGCTTGGTTATTAGCTTTCCTGTTCCCACTTTTAAAATCCTGTACCTGACATTGGCTTAGCTCAGTAGATGGTGGGCTTGGGTTTGCTTGGGATTTATTTGGACACATGACCTAATAGCAAGTAGATAAGCTAACAGGCTTTTTTTTTTTTAACTCTATATGAATAATCTAACCCTTAAGTGCTTTTACAGAACTGGATATTGGCAGTTTGGATTTACTTAGGCACAACAATTTTGACCTTGAAATAATGAGTGTTAATTATTAGTTTAAATATTAAATTTGAAACATAGTCATTTCTAAAAGAAGGATGGGAAAGAAAGAAAGAAATCTGGGGAGGTTTCAAAGGGCTATTTACAGAATAAAAGAGCCTGTTTGAAGAAGCACCTGATGAAGGAATGACCTCTATTTCCCTCAGCCATGATAACATGATTCTCATCAGTATAAATGTTTATCATTATTGAGCAATTGTCTCTACATTTTAGTTAAATTAGGTAGAAAGAGAATCACAAAATACTTTACGAAGACTCAGCAAATGGATTTGTCATGGGTTCCTTGGACACACATGATAATAAGGAAATCAGGCATCTAGATACCAAAATCACTGCCTCTATGAGTTATCTTTTGAGTTATCCATGCTTCAGTATTTCCATCCTGTGAGAGCAGCACTGTGCTCGTCTGTGATCCCGTAACAGTACGCCGTATCGTATGTAGATGGAACTCTGGGGTGAGGGTGGGGGAGGGCACAATAATTAAGTCAAAGAATATGTCATAATAATCTTAATTTTTTCATGTAAAAGGGAGTGTAAATGGGGCCTTAGATGGAATAATATTGTTTAAATCTATAAATCATGTAAATAATTTAATATAATCACATAAATGTAGGAATAAATAGTATAGAAGCAATCCTCTTGCAAAAAGGACAGCTTTCCTGCTTACTTAATTTAATTTTGTTTTGTTTCCTATTTGTGTTAAATGACTGTGGCAACAGTGAGGGTTTGGGGAAATGGGCATCAGTTCAAATAGCAGAAAAATCTTTCCACCAAACAATAATTTTGAAATAATTATTTGGGTTTCTCTGGTACAAAATAATGCATGCAGTTAACTCCCTGGAAGCAGACTTTCAGGATAAAAGTTCAGTTCCGTAAGGAACTGCACATCATTGATGCTTACAAGTTTAACCAATAGGAACACACACACACACACACACACACACACACACACACACACTTTAACAGAGGTGTTCGTGAACAAGGACTACCTAATGAAAAACTGTGCCAAAATAAAAGCATTTATATTCATTCACCATACAATTCTAACCCTTTGATTTTCTAGAATACATAAGAGGGTTGGGGGTATTTTGTTGTTTTTTTGTTTGAGTGTTTTCACCAAAAAGATGAACAGAAAACACACACACACATACCCCAACATTTACATCTTGTATTTTTTAAATATAAAGAACGCTATGATAGCAGCACAAAAGGAAGAACAACAGAGTTGTAGGTCTTACACTACCTGATTTCAAAACTTACTGTAAAGGCACAGTAATCAGTACAGTGTGGTACTAGCATAAGGATAAAAATATAGATAAACAGAATTGAGAGTCCAGGAAAAAAAAAAACCTTTGAATTAATGGACAGTTGATTTTTGACAAAGAAACCAAACAATTCAATGGGTAAAAGATAAACTTTTTAACAAATGGTGCTGACAATTGAATATCAATATGTTAAAAAAAGAAAAAGAACTTAGACCCTTACTTTACACCATATACAGAATTTAACTAAAATAGGTCAAAGATATAAATGCAAGAACTTAAAACTGCAAAACTTGTAAAGGAAAATACAGGGTAAAGTCTTTATAACCTTGGATTAGTCAGAGTTCTTAGATGTGACATTAAAAGCATAATTCATAAAAGAACAAATTGATAAAGTTGAACATGAAAATAAGTAAATAGTTTTAATTTATAAAAGAAAGTAAATAAATAACTGTGTGCTCTAAAAGACACAATTAAGAAAATTAATAAAACAGCCACAGACTGGGAGAAAATATTTGCAAATTATATTTCTGATAAAGAAACTTGTATCCCTGATATATAAAGAACTCTTACAAACAACTATAAAAAGAAAAACAACTCAATTTTTAAAACGAGCATAATGTTTGAAAAGATACTTAACCGAATAAGACACAAAATGATTAATAAACAGAGATCCTTAACATCATAGAGAAGTGCAAATTAAAGCCACAGTCAGGTACCACTACACACTCACTAAAATGGCTGCAACTTAAAACATACAATAGCAAATGTTGATGAGGACGTAAAGAAACTGGAGCATTCCACATTGCTGGTAGGAATGTAAAATTGTATACTCACTTTGGAAAAAAGTTTGGTGGTTTCCAGAAAAGGTAAACATAAACTTATACAATCCAGCACTCCTAGGATCATCAGAAAAGAAATGAAAGCATATGCTCAAGGACATGTACATGAATGTTTATAGCAGCACTGTTTATAATAGCCCCAAACTGCAAGCAATGCAACTGTCCATCAAGTAGACAATGGATAAAAGATGTGGTATACCCACACAAAACACGATTCTATTCAGCAATTAAAAGGAATGAACTACCAGTACATACTACCACATGAAAACAATTCAAAAACAGTATGCAAAATGAGAGAAGTTAGACCCAGAAGACTATGTAGTGCATGATTCCATTTATGAAATATCCGTGAGACTTAAAAATAGAAAGCAGATTGGTGGTTGCCAGGGGCTGAAAACCAGAATAGGGAGTACCTTCAACTGGGCTTGAGGAAACTATTTTTCTGGGGGAGTAATGGAAATGCTCTAAAACTAGATTGTGGTGATGGTTGCACAACTCAATTTACTAGAAATCATTGCATGGTACATTTACAATGGGTGAGTTTAACAGTATGTAAATATACCTTAATAAAGCTGTTTGTAAAAACAAAAAATAATTGCAGAGCAAGAAGTTGTTCTAGCCCAGAGCACACTGCTCATATTGGCTTACACAGATACGCTTTATAGATTTAAAACCAAAACATCCTTTACTTAAAGTCTTTCTTTTCTTTTAATACTTTATTCTTGCTCAAGAGCTATAGTATCGGATATTCATTAAGTAATGATACAACATATTTTCTTCCCACTCACTTTAAAATTATGTTCCACTGCCAATTCACATCTTCTTACTTTCTAAATACCTGCCACAATTTACCACCCCCATTTACCCTGTGTATTTTATTATTATCTTCTTTTGAAATTTTTAAAATTCAGGACTACTGGTGCTTAGAACTTACAATAATAGTTAACATTTCTTGAAATATACCCCCCTATAAATACTTTACACATCTGTTTTATTTACTTCTCACCTTACTTCATTTAATTCTCAAAATAACCCTATAAAATAAGCATTATTGTAATCCCTATGTTATGCTAAAGGAGACAGAGGCACAGGGAAGTCGCCCAATGTGTACCTGTATCGAAAGTGGTAGAGTCAAGATATGACTCCCGAGTTCAGTCTCAACCACTGAGCTAAAAAGTCTCTCAGTCAGAAAGGGAGTGTTTTGCAGTTATCTTCCATTCCTATTACAGTGGTCTTGTTGCCTTGTATATTTTTACATAAAGCTCTCTAGGGGCTTCCCTGGTGGCACAGTGGTTAAGAATCCGCCTGCTAATGCAGGGGACGTGGGTTCAAGCCTTGAGCCAGGAAGATCCCACATGCCGTGGAGCAACTAAGCCTGTGTGCCACAACCACTGAGCCTGCACTCTAGAGCCTGCAAACCACAACTATTGGGCCCACGTGCCACAACCACTGAAGCCTGTGTGCCTAGAGCCTGTGCTTCTCAACAAGAGAAGCCACTGCAATGAGATGCCCACGCACGGCGACAGAGTAGCCCGCGCTCTCCACAACTAGAGAAAGCCCACACGCAGCAGCAAAGACTCAACGCAGCCAATAAATAAATAAATTAAAAAAAAAAAAAAAAAAAGCTCTCTAAACCAGGAATGCCCTAAGTGTATACTGCTGTTTTCCTCCTGGTTCCCTAAGACAAATAGTGAAATGTGTGAGCACATTATATGAATTTATTATCCACTCCTCCAAAATAGCATTTGTTTGGTATTAGTAAGTGGGGAAAAGTATAAATATACATACATACAATACTAATACACACACATTGTTTATTTGTTGTCTTGATAGAACTTTGAATTTAATCCCAATAACTAATCTCTTTATACACATTGCTTCATCCTGACATGTATAATGTATATAAGGAGGAACAACTTGAACAGAGAGAACTGGCTTATGAAAGAACAAAGCTACTATAGATTCATTTTTAGAAACTTTAGTTGTAGCAGAGGAAATGAGTTTCTTTAAGGAAATCAAAGACCTGACTCTAAGATTTCTTTGTAAACAATGAGATGGGTATTGTAAAAAATGCCTCTTCCAGCAACTAAAGTTGAATAATTAAGAAGCAAATGACAAAAACAAGGAAATTGTTTTATACTTTTCATAATCAGGGATATGAACATACACCCAATTTCAGTATAACTCATCTTTTATGATTTTTTAGACTGACTGCCACTATGGGTTACGAGTTATGAGAAAATATAATTTGATTCATGATAACTTTCAGTATTAGGATCTGTTCAGCATGTTAAAAATTAACATTCTGGCACTAGTCTTCTGGTGAAAATAATGTCCTAGTTTCAAGTTGACAAAATAGCCTAAAGGCATTTTGGACAGGAATTTATATAGGTTTAATACCAACAAAGATGCCCTGTGGTGAGCTTTGATGATGGTATTGAAGAGAGATCACTGGGGAGAAAAAACTTTTAAAAAGATGAAAGTCATTTGAAAAAATACAATATTTACACAATGTAATATTTTGGCATGGAACTATTGAGGACAAAATGTCCTCAAACCATTTTAAATTTTTTAAGGTAATGTTTCCTACTTACCACAAATAAAATTGCATATTAGCTAGCATACCTCTACCAGGAAAAGCAAAGGAAGAAAGCAATATTAAAAAGTGGCTCTTGGGTGAGCATTTGGATTAAACTTTCATATTGAGTATTTCCTAAGGAGCATAGGATATTAGAATTTTCAGAAACAAACCTCTGTCCAAAGCTGCTATAGAACTAGTCCTAAATATTTCTCTTTGTTCAAACTGTACCACATCATGTAAGACTTGAGAGGCTAGCCAGAGAGAATAAGGCTATTAAGCAACTCTGCGGTAGCATTCTGTTAGAAAGGATGGTGTGTTGTTGGAAATGCTGGTTAAGTTTGCTTAGCCCATTCCAAGAGTTTCTCTAAGGACCAAAGTCTGCATCTCCAATGACGCTATCAAAAAAGCAAGAGACGGGCCAACAGTCAACTGCTTTTCAATCTTTCCTTGCTTCGTAAGATTTGCCAAGAATAGTTTCTTCTACTAAACCATAACCCCTGAGCTATATACACTAATCCAAATTTGACATGTCTGTGTGCCTCCTCTTTGCTATTAAAAACATTGTGATAGTCATTTTGGGGCATTTTGACCAAGCCTGGTTTGCACTTGGAACACCTCTTTTATTCCTGGGTATTGTGACAGACGAGAGCCCTTGCCCTCAACCACTTGCCATTTGGGGGCTCTTGGAGAATGTTAAGACTTGTGTAAGCCACTTTAGATATGTGGTCAAACTCTCAAAGAGTTCATAATTAAAAAGAAAAAAAAACTGATCAAACAACCCTAAGTACCCAAAAGATATTTTCTGTAGCAGTTTTCCCCCCACTTTTCTATTAGGCATAAAGATTAAAATTGCTTCCTCCATTTTCCTGTCATTCATTCATTTGATAAATATTTATTTAGGGCCTATTCTGTGCTAGGCACTGTGTTAGGCACTGAGAATGTAGAATGAATAGTCATCTATTTCTCTTTGCAGCATATTTTTGTTATCTGAAATCCCACACACCATACTGGTGCAGAAGAGTTGACGTGTAAATTCTTGAAAAAAGAAGTCCTGAGGGAAGCAGAAAAGGTTCAGAATTCTGGAACCGAGCCATGTACCTTCTCTTTAGGCCTTTGGTATACAAGAAGGTGGAAAGCAGGATAAATTGCATCTCTTGTTCTCATCATGTCTACTCCTAAAATATACATATTTCCTCCAACAACAACAAAAAATCTGATTACAAATTCTAAGTAATATTCAGTTAAATCCCCTACATATGAACTAGTTCCGTTCTGAGAGTGTGTTCGTAAGTCCAATTGGTTCATAAGTCCAACAAAGTTAGCCTAAGTACCCAACTAACACAACTGGCTATATAGTACTGTACTGTAATAGGGTTATAATACTTTTCACACAAGTAGTATATAAAAAACAGACACAAAAAACAAAGAAAACTTTTTTTTAATCTTACAGTACAATACCTTGAAAAGTACAGTAGTACGGGTACAACAGCTGGCATACAGGGGCGGGCATCAAGGGAACAGGCAAGAAGAGTTCCTGACTGGAGGAGGGAGAGGCGGTGGGAGGTGGTAGAGCGGAAGGATAGTTAGCAACAGGAGAGCAAGCTGCAATGTCACTCACGCCTGACGTTGACGGCGCAGGTTCTGGTTCTTTGCTGGATTCCATTCTATCTACCCTCTGGAGAAAAGCAGTCCAGTGATGTCTGGGCAGTAGCTCTTTTTTTTTTTTTTTTTCACGTCATAGATGACACAGTATCACTGGATTGCAATCTGAACGGCTGCTGCAACCTTCGTATACTGTTCTACATTCGGGTCCTGTGCCTCAAAAACTAACAGTGCCTCCTCAAATAAAGAAAATCCCCTTGCCATTTCCTGTGTCGTGAATCTCTTTGGTTCTTCAGTTATTTTTTCTTCCTCTTGTCTCTCTTCGTCTTTTCTCTGGGCCTCCAGTTCCATCTGGTCTTCATCACTAAGCTCCTCGTGTTGCACAGCAGGTTCCATCGTTATTGCTTGGCGCTTCTTATCAGTACCAGTTACATCACCACTGCTTTTACGCTTGCTTCCGGACATCCTGGGCTCTAAGTAGAGTCTGTACTACTGTACTCTATACAGCACTGTACAGTAAAGTACGCAAAAGCACACCTACTCTTAGAGGATGCACGCACTTGACAATGTACATCAGACGTGAACTAACTTACGTGATTGGACATGTGAACCCACGTTCGAATCTTTGAAGGTTCGCAACTTGAAGGTTCAAATGTAGGGGACTTACTGTAAATATATATGACAAGAATGGATTTTATAAACTGGAACTGTCAGACAAAACCGAGGTTATTCGATTAATGTATTCGGCTATCAGTGATAAAGAAGTTTCATGGACTTTCTTTAAAATTTCCTAAGGACTTCTCAGCATGGGATTATCAGCCACTGGTTTCCTCAGTCCCTATATTGGGCCCTGAGTGAAAAGAATATATGTGTGCCTCTTTGCATTGACGCCATTTCTGATAGCCTGATTCCCCATCTCATATTCCCTACCAGTATAGGATCAATGGACTTTTCAGTCTTTGTCCTATCTGACATCTCAGTAGCATTTGACACTGTTATATCTCTTCTATTCTTCCCTTGGTTCCCATTGCATTTTACATTTCTTTTTTTTTATTTTTTTTTTATTTTTTGGGGGGTACACCAAGTTCAATCATCTGTTTTTATACACATATCCCCGTATTCCCTCCCTTCTTTGAGATGAGGGAAGCGAGACGAGTAGCACAGACATATATACACTACCAACTGTAAAATAGATAGTCAGTGGGAAGTTGTTGTATAACAAAGGGAGTCCAACTCGAGGATGGAAGATGCCTTAGAGGACTGGGGCGGGGAGGGGGGGGGGACTCGAGGGGGGGGAGTCAAAGAAAGGAGCATTTTACATTTCTGATTATTCTCTTATCTCTTTCGCTTACTCCTTTGTGGACTTCTTTATGATCTCCCCTATCTCCGCCCATTCCTCAAATGTTTGTGTTCTTCAGGATCCTCTTCTCATTTCACAACCTCTCCTGATTTCAATTTCATCTCAAATATATAAACAAGTATATATTTCAGATCAAATCTCTCCCAAACCCCAAGCCCCAATATCCAACCTCCTGCTGAATTTCTCCAGGTGGAAACCCATCGGGCACCTTAATTCCAACCTTCCAACACTGAACTCGTAATCTTCTCCTCACCCCTCTATCCCATGCCTCCAAACTTGCTTCTCCTCTGTGATCCCTGTCTCTAGAAATAACACTACCACTCACCCAGTTGCCCAAGCTAGATACTTGGTTAACCCCCTTGATTCCTCTTTCTCTATCATAACTCACATCAAATCAGTCACCAAATCCTACATCTTAAATATCTCTTGCTATTCCCATATCTCACCATAGCCATTGTTTCTCCCCTAATTTAAATCACCATTCTTTCTCTCATTGGCCTCTTTGCTGTCCTTCTGCCTCTGAGTGTGAACCCTTCCAATGTATTTTACAGATGACAGCCCAGAATAAATTTGTAAAAATGAAATTTTCCTCATATCAACCCATTGTTTAGAACACTTTGTGGTTCCTTTATCATTTACGACGGGGTTGAAAGTCCTTAATGTGGCTTAAGTGATTGGTTCCTGTGGTTTCATCTCTTCTCAATCTCCTCTTAAACTCTTTGCTCCAGTTTTTCTAACTAGTAATGATTTTACTTCTTGAATATGTCATGCATTTTCTTCCCACCAGAACTTTGAACCCTCTAGTCAGGGGTTCCCTCTAAGAATCCCTCCTAGAGGATTCTTCAAAGATTATCTAGTACTGTGTACTATTACGTGATCTCATGTCTAATGCTTCACCAATGATGTGTCTTTAAATAAGCCTGACATTCATGCTATGATTTCTTATTACTGACCCTTAAGACAGGCATGTATACAGGTTATATGGAACTTTAATATTACATCTTTGGGGGAAATATCTTTCTTTTAAAGTATGCAAATCATTGGGAATTCCCAGGCAGTCCAATGGCTAAGACTTTGCACTTCCACCGCAGAGGGGACAGCTTCATTCCCTGGTTGGGGAACTAAGATCCTGAATGCCATGTGGTGCAGCCAAGAAAAAAAAAAAGTAAAAACCAAATAAATAAAGTATACAAATCATGAATACAAAATAAGGCATGAAAATGAATATTTATTTAGAACAAGACAAGAAATCACAACAAATGTATTGGTGCCCTGGCAAGTCAGGTGTCTTTTTTTCTGAGATCCTGTAAGGCCATTTTCCAGGTACACTTACCTTACCTAGAAATGCTTTCTGATTGTAACCTCGTTTCCCCTTCCCACTCAAGGTGCTACAACTTCCAACAATAATCAGTTCCTCAGTGTAGCCCATGCTTGTGAGTGGCTCTGGAACTTTAAATTTATGATATATTTGTCTCCTCCCTGAAGTTTTGATATTTTTAATAGTTTTTACGTGTCCCAGGAGATTTACTTTTTTTATTTGTAATTCTGACTAAAGCTTGGAAATCAAAGAATTGGGGCTTGTAGCAAGATATTTCTTAGTGTCCTTTTCTGAAGTGTTCAGTAAATTAACCGGGAAATTATTTACTCTGTGTGACAACTCTATCTTCATTTTCTTGTATCTTCTAAGTCACTAGTTCCCAACTCTAGCTACATATAGGAATCATTTGGCGAGCTCTTTACAAATATAAATTCTTGGCTCCAATTGTAAACCTACTGAGTTGGACTTTCCCACATTGAGGTCAAAAATCTGTATTTTTAACAAACTCTGCTGGTGATTCTCACAGAGTCAGTTCAGCACCAATCTAAGACTGACATTTGGAAACAACTGGTCTAAAGAGTAAAGAAACCACGTGGAATTGATTCATTGAAGAATAAATAGTCTCAATCAGTAGATTAAATTTTCTTCACTTTTATAATACAGAGAATCCTTGGTTCTAAGAACCTAGATGCTCTATGACAGATTTCTAGGACTGCCACACTAGGATAGCCAACTTATTCTGAAACCTTAATTGATAGGGAAGAGAGAAAAAACACTATGCATTGGCCCAAATTTAAAAAAAAAAAAAAAGGCTTTGGAGCATCACCAATTTTCACCCTGTGAAGTTAAAAACATGCATTTGTGCATATGGTTGTCCTACCATCCACACAAATAACTTACATGAATTAAAACAAAAACAAAAACAAAACAAATTAAAACCAAAATCCAGGAACAGTTTAAATTTAAGTATCTGAGTAATTCCATCAATTAAAAAAAAACGCTATCAGGCGTGTTACAAACAGGTAGATTTTATCAGGACAAAGACTTAAATCTATTCCTGATGTTGTTATGTTTGTGCATATTATTCTCTTCCTAGAAATAGACTGGTCAGATACGCCATTTTCATTTTCACAGGACTCATTTCCTCTGAAGGCAAGTGGTTAATTTCTGAAGAGTCTTCATATGGGTGATGTACAACTGCATCATTAGCATTCTCCTTCTTTGAGGTCTAATAATATCACTAAGACTTTTAGTTAATTTTTTCTAAAGAACCTTTGTAATAATGTTTTTAAAAAGAATTGCTTTAGTATTTACTGTGTGGGTTGGAAAGATTTTGGAGACCTTGACTTCTACATCAGTCTGAGAAAACAATTTCTACATGTCATGTTCTTTTGCTTTGTATGAGAAGAAAGAACGAAGCAGTCTTTTCATACTCCTTTGAGTTTAAGATTTAAAAATATACTTTGTATTTTCTTCAAAAGAGAAGTGAATCGCATTAGGTTTTGTCTTAAGAATAATGACTTTATTTTTTTAATAAAAATAATATATGCTCACTATTTTAAAAATTCAAGCAATACAGAAAAGTACCGAGAAGAGAGACAACTAAGCTAAAATTAAACCACCCAGGAAGAACCGCAGCTCTCTATGCATATATACAGAGAGAAAGATGCATGGATGGGTGAATAGATTATCCACTTCTTGCCATAAAAAAATTTATAGCCAGAATTCTCAGGATATTAGGTCAACTTCTTTCTGTACAGCTACCTTTGGAAGTGGGTGACTCCTTTGTTTCTTTCTGTGGCCACTACTATGCATGAGGCTGAGCCCTTTGTTTGATTGTTGCTTGAACTCATGGCTGTTACTTTTCTTCATTTTATTACTGCATAAGAGAGATTCTGTGATTGTATTACATTCTACTGGACTTCCTAGGTGGCACAGTGGTAAAGAATCTGCCTGCCAATGCCGGGGACACGGGTTCGAACCCTGCCCTGGGAAGATTCCCCATGCCACAGAGCAACTAAGCCTGTGTGCCACAAAAAAAAAAGAAAAAAAAAATCATACATTCTACCACCTTCATCCATAAGCGTAGTTGGGTTTTGGAGTTAATTAAAAATAATTGCATTTTTTTACTATAAAGGTTGGCATTTCTCTTCCATTGAATAGGATTTTGGTCAGTTAAGGTTTAGTTGGGGGAGCAGAAGCTCTGTGGGATGAGAGACTTATTTAGAATTGTGGGAAATCTTGGGAAGAGAAAAGTCTAGAAGAGAAGTTGGAGGATCAGAGATGGAGTTACCAATTTATCAATTTAAGAAGCCTGGATGGGGACTTCCCTGGTGGCACAGTGGTTAAGAATCCATCTCCCAATGCAGGGGACATAGGTTCAATCCCTGGTCTGGGAAGATCCCACATGCCACGGAGCAACTAAGCCCACATGCCACAGCTACTAAGCCTGCGCTCTAGAGCCTGTGAGCCACAACTACTGAGCCCATGTGCCACAAGTACTGAAGCCTGCATGCCTAGAGCCTGTTTTCTGCAACGAGAGAAGCCACCACAATGAGAAGCCCACACACCGCAATCAAGAGTAGCCCCTGCTCACTGCAACTAGAGAAAACCCGTGCGCAGCAACGAAGACCCAATGCAGCAAATAAATAAATAATTAAATAAATAAATAAAAATTAAAAGCCCAGTACTTTAAAAAAAATTACAGAAAACAGAAAACCCTTAAAAAAAAAAAAGGAAAGAAAGAAACCACGTGCATCTAGCTCCAAAGTAGGAACACAAAGAGGAAATTTGTGCAGAGATCTATGAAAAACTGTTGCTTATGAATAAACCACAACCTCTGTGGGTCCACAGCCAGGCATCTAGGGGTGGATCTGAGCCACCGCTGGTCAACACTGCCAGGAGTCAGTAAGCAAAGCTAGATGTGGAGCAGGAGAGGAAGATGACATGGTGGCACCTGCCACGTATCTCTTCTTCTGTCTCTAAAGCTGCCTGTGAAAAGAGTTCCGCAACCTAGCACCTAACTTGCAAATATTAAGCAAGCCCTGTCTTGGCCAATTCTAACCTGGAAGCATACAAGGAAGGGAATTCTGGGGGATGTAATTCCCAACTTAGCTACACAGACAGAGCAGTCTGATGGCATGTACTGTGGTTTTTTTTTAAGATATAAATATTAGGTCTATCAAATGATTTTTTAGATAGTAGGTATAAAAAACTTAGAGAATTTTGCCACTGTTTTGCAAAAAAAAATTTTTTCAAAAAATTAGGAGAAAATCCCACTAATTTAGATAACTCATGATATCCACATAGGCTGTATAGAGTTGAATGATTCTTTTTACAAAAGGATTAAAATTTTTTAAATCATAGTCACATGGAAGTCCTCCTTAATTTGCTATAACCGAAGGACTGGGTGCATGTTCTTCAGATATTATTGTAATTGCAAAAATTTACAGTAATGTATTATTTTTATCATTGGGAAAAAATTAACTATAAATTCTTATGCACACATATATAATACACACATATACAAACCCATATATACTCATATATGCAGGATTCTACATAGTCTTTTAACTATATCTGGTATTCAGTAAATATTTCCTATGACTGAAGATTTAAATTAGAACTACATAAGCATCATGAAAATCTACAGGTTTCTTTCTAAACAATGGTTTATAATCTGCTTCACTTTCTTCCTTGCTGTTTTATTTTCCCACCGCAGACATTTTCATTTGCATAGAATACATGGTGGCTTAGGTTTAATATATTTTGAAAGCATAAATAACTGTTCCATCAGCAACAATGTCCTATTGATTAAAAGGGAAGGGGGGTCTTTGAGGGGCTTGGATCCATAATTTTGGGAGCAAGTTTTTAAAGGAAGTTTTTATATTTCATTTCTTTCAGAAGAGCATCCCTGCTTAGATATTTTTTAAGGAACAAAGTTCTTTCTTTGAGGCTAACTTTGCCAAAATAGAGTCAAAGAATATTGAAATGGAAGAAACGAGAGTTACTTCGGGCGTCATCTGCCTGACCCCCTCTTTACATAGATAATGAAATAAAGGTCTAGAGTGAATACACTACTTGTCTAGAGTCACACAGCTATTAATTTAATGGCAGAACAAGTGCTGTATTTCAGGATCTCCTGAATATCAGTCAAATACTCTTTAAAAAAAAACTTTATTGAGGAATATTTTACATATTATATGTCTCTCATTTCAAGTGTACAATTCAATGATTTCTAGTAAATCTGTTTTAGGACATTTTCATCACACAAATTAGATCCCATGTGTCCATTTAGTCTTTTTTTTTTTTTTTTAATTTATTTGGCTGTACCAGTTCTTAGTTGTGTCATATGGGATCTAGTTCCCCAACCAGGGATCGAACCCAGGCCCCCTGCATTGGGAGCTCAGAGTCTTAACCACTGGGCCAGCAGGGAAGTCCCAGACCATTTGATCTTAATCTATCACCATCCCCTGTCCCAGGATACCCCTAACCTACTATCTATCTCCATAGATTTGTAGTTTTTTGGTTTTATCTTTTTTCTATATTATGCTGTCTGATAAAAACATTTTGTCTTCTATACTTTTATAAATATCATCAACATGAATTTTAACACCTGTTCTGAGGTATAGTAATCTTACCAAAAATTTTGTATGTGTCTTCTGAAACTGTCTTACAAATGAAAATATACATTCATTCCTGAGCTAATTCAGATTCGTGAAGTATGAGAAAAAAATTTTGTGCAACAATTTTTAGTAGAATATCCCTAACTGATACAACACCCAATTGAATGTATGTTTATCATTTAGATGAGAAAAACTATTTCATTTCTTAGGATTCATTTATTCCTGATAAAATTGTATATTCCAAATAGAATCCATGCATGCTTTCTTTCAAGTTACAGTTTATTTTCTGTTTTGTTGGAAAAACAAAAAGATTTGGTAACACATGGAAATAAATTTGGATACATACCATATCTAAACTGAAATGTCATTATTAGAGATACAACAAGAGATTTAGTTTCTATTAGATGACAGAATGGAAAACCTCTCCAATAATCCCAAGGCCTACAACACACCTAAATTCAAAATTCCCACAGGATTTCTTATAGCCTGTGATGATTGTGCTCATGGGCTCAGATAAAGCTCAAAAGTATGAACTGAAAATATGAGAATATCAATTTCCATAAATAAAAAATAAAGCAATTTAAATGCAATGATTATATTTATTTCAGAAGCTTATGTTTTGGTCATAAGGTCAATGTAAAATGAAGATTCATGCTGAAACGATCATTTTTCATCAGGATGGTTCATCATTTGAAATATGTGTCATGAATAAAATATTAGAATATATTAAAGGCATGTGAAAAGATAAGAGTTTGTTTCTCGTCCTGTTCTGCTATAAATTGGCTTTTGGAGGGCTTTCTGTTATTCTGTTAACTGAAATTGAATTCTCTCCTCTACTTCTCTAACACTGTAAAATAAAATCTATTCACCTGTGAAATCCTGTAATTTTAGAACCATAAGGAACCTTACAAATTGTATGTCCTTTGCTATTTAAAGTGTGGTCCATGGACCAGCAGCCTCAGCATCATCTGAGAAATTATATTAAATGCAGAATCTCAGACCACCACAGAACTACTGAATCAGAATCTGCATTTGCACAGAACAAAAGTTTTTAATTTTGATGAAGTCTAATTTATTAATTTTCCTATTAAGAATTATGCTTCCAAGTCTAAAAACTCTTTGCCTAGCTTTAGGTCTCAAAGATTTCCACCTATGTAGTTTTATATCTTACAGTTAAGTCCGTGATCCATTTTGAGTCAATTTTTGAATAAAGTATGAAACTTAGTTCTAGGTTAATTTTTTTGCCTATGGATGTCAATTGCTCCTGCATCATTCGCTGAAAAGACTATTGAATTGGTTTTGCACCTTTGTCAAAAAGCAGTTGGGCATATTTGTGTGGGTCTACTCCTTCTGGATTCTCTATTCTATTCCATTGACCTATGTGTCTATCCCTCCACCAATAACACAGTCTTGATTTTTGTAGTTCTACTGAAGTTAGCTAGACTGATTGCTCCCACTATATTCATTTTTTTCAAAATAAATTGACAATTCTGTTCATTTGTCTTTTCATATTAATTTTAGAATAAACATGTCTGTATCTGCAAAAAATCTTGATAGAATTTTATTAGGAACTGCATTAAATCTATATATCTATTTGGGGAAAACTGACATTTTTACTATAATGAGTCTTTCAGTCCATGTACACGATATGTCTCTTCATTTATTTAGAGCTTCTCTGATTTCCTTCATGAGTCATGTAGTTTCCAGCATATAAGTTCTACATATGTTTTGTTAGACTAACACGTATTTCACTTTTTTGAGCAATCATAAATCGTACCATAATTTCCAGTGTTGATGTCCATACATTCATTTGCTGGTATACAGAAATACAAATGACTTTGTATGTTTAACTTGCAGGCAACCTTGATTAGCTCATTTATTATTGCTAGGAGTTTTTGTAGATTCCTTGGGATTTTCTGCCTAAACCAATGTAGTCTAAGTACTGACAGTTTTAGTTCTTCCTTGTCTTCACTTATTGCACTGGCTGGACCCTCCAGCACTATGCTGAGTACAAGTGGTAAGAACTGACATCCTTGCCTTATTCCTGCTCTTAAGAGAAAGAAGTCTCTCACCATTAAGTATAATGTTATCCATAGGGTTTTTATAGATGCTCTTTTTCAAGGAAAGGAACTTACTCTTGATCTTACTTTTCTTTTATCATGAATGGATGTTGAATTTTGTCAAACAGTTTTCCTGCATCAATTCATATAATCATGTGATTTTTCTTCCTTAACCTATTAATATGGTGGGTCATATCAACCTATTCCTGAATATTGAAACTAGTCTTGCATCTGGAATAAACCTCGCTTAGTCATGAAGTTTAATTCTTTTTATTGACTGCTTAATTTCATTTACTAATATTTGTTAAGAATTCATTCATATTAATGAGTTATATCTCTGTAGTTTTCTTTTTTGGATTGTCTCTGTTTAGTTTTAAGATCAGGGGAAAACTAGGCTATATAAAATGATTAGGAGATGAAAATTGTTAAAGTAGCATTAAATTATCAACATCCTCCAAAGCTCCTTATCTCAACTACTAGTACTAGACAGTAGCAATAGAATCTCAAAACATCGTGGTTTCCTCTCTCTTACTCACCTCCCCAACATAGCTAATAGTTATGGAGCACTTTGTGTGAGGCACTCAGCTGATCATTTTACATCCATTAACTCATTTATTCTTCATATTTTGCAAATGAGACAACTGAAGCTTAGAGAGGTAAGGATTACAAAGATAGCGATTCAACCGAGTTCAGAGACAGGTGTACATGCCTCCACAGCCATATTTCACCAGGAATCTCCACAATCTCAAGAGTTTTGCCTCTGCAATTCTCCTTAAGTCCATCCCACATATGCTGTTTCTACTACCAGTACTGAAGTTCAGTTCCCCTTTTCTTTTTTACACAATGATTTAAAAAACTTCCTAATAGGTCTCCCTACCACCACACTCCCTTTCCTCCAATCTGTCTTTCACAGTCTCCCCAATTATCATGTTAGACCAGAAGAGGCACAGCAGAAAGCATATGGAATCTGAGATGAGTTTAGATCACAATTCAAAACTTAACTTCCTATGTAACATAAGCAAGCTAATTAACTTCTTCACACCTCAGTTTATCTATAGAATGAAAATAATTTTACCTTCCTTATGGATTATTATATTAAATTAGATTTCACACGTAAGGTGCCAAGGTGAATGGCCTGTACATAGTAGACCCTCCATATATCTTAATTTCCTTCCTTTCCGTAAACAAAAATTGGTGGTTCCCACTTCCCTATGGGGTACAGTCAGAACTTGTTATCCTGGTGGACAGAGCCCTTGGCCCAACCTCTGTTTTCAGTCTCATTCTCCTTTACTATGTCATTTCTCAAAAATTCCAATTGCCTTTGCTCTTACTGTTGCCTCATGCTGCAATTCATTTTTCCTACTTTTCTGACAACTGAAGTTATCTTTTAGGACCCTATTTAGAAAACATTATCTTTTTCTTTCTTTCTTTCTTTCTTTTTTTTTTCCAGTTTGGAATACGGCATTTGACTTTATTCTTGACAATGTTCAGGTGGTTTTACAACAAACTTGTGGAAGCACATTAAAAGTTATATAAATATTACCAGGGAGCCTGGCACTCTTCACTAGCTGTGCTGTAAGTGCTTGTGAGGTTTGTAAAGTGCGTGATGGTAACACTCTGAGTTTTCTATTTTTAAATTTCTTTTTAAGCCAAGTGTTTTGTACATTTCTTTCCAATAAGTGTCAAATTTGTCAGTATTGCGTTTAAATAGTTGTGGCGGTTTTGGTTGCGTTTTTTTTTTTGGGGGGCGGCGTTCATTTTGTTTTGTTTGTTTTTGTTGTTTTTGTCTGCACCATGTGGCTTGCAGGATCTTAATCCCTTGACCAGGGATTGAACCCCAGGCCCATGGCAGTGAAAGCACTGAGTCCTAACACTGAACCACCAGGGAATTCTCTCTCTCTTTTTTTTTAATATAATTGTGTTAATTCTTTTACTGTAGCATAGATTCTATTTACAAAATGTTAGTTTATAAAGTTTTATGGATATTTACAGTCAAGTATAGAAACCATTTTCTTGAAGGTCTTCTCTAAATACTCCCTTCACTTCTGAAAGTGAATAAATCCGCCCTCACCCTTGTTCCCACACGACATCGCAGGTTCCAGCTGAATTAGGAGAGTGAGATGTTATTCAGGTTTTATTCCCTAACACTATGCCTTGAAGTAGCAAAACAGCTAAAAGCAGATGGTTTGAGACAGACAACCCCGAATTTGGATTTGACTATGCCATTTACTAACTGGAGTTATCTCTCCGTGACTCAATTATGTTATCTATAAAATTGGGATGATGAGTGTCTCTATTTAATAAGGTCAATGTGAAAATTAAAGAAGAAAATGTATATAAAGTGCTTTAGTACGAAGTCTAATATACAGCCTGTGTTCAGCAGATCAGTAACTGTTTGTAATAATGAACATCAATCCTAAATCTGTTACTCAGTTGTGGGACTTTTCATCACTAATAAGGCAAATCTTAATTTATAGCTCAGAGGTCTGTGAGAATTAAATGGGAAGTGTGTTAAAATACCTAACACTTTCTGTGCCACATAGTAGGAACTTTATAGAGGCCCTTATTTTCTCACCCTTACTCCTTTCTTTGAGCAATTCATGTGTGTTCTTCATTTTAGTTTACTAAAGACTTAAATGAAGGTGACAGGATGACACAAGGAATATTTGGGGACTTGTATATATATGAAAATATAGTATCACATAGTTTTAAATAAAATCCCAAAAGTAAATTATTAAAAGTCTAGTTTATTGTTTTTCTTACAAAGTTCTCACCCTCCCTGCTATTTTTTAGCGTCCTTCTCTCTTCTCCTCCAAGCTCTCTTAGGTGGTCTGCTTGACTTAATTCCTCAATGTCTGTACTTTTAGATGCCCAAAAGTCACTAAATCACCTAAAGATCATCTATATAATTTTAATTTAGATTAAAATTGTCAGCCACTTGGATTATTTATGAGTTAGTGATAGAACTCTAGCTTCCAGGGCAGAAAACCCATGATCCACCACCCCTGGCTAAAGCAGATTTCTTTCAAAGTAACAACATGGTGCAGTGGAAAGAGCGTATAATTGGGAGTTAAGACACCTGAGTCCCGGTGCCAGTCTTACTGTTATTACCCGTGTGACCCTGGGCAGGTACTTTCACCTCTCTGGCTGTCAGTTCTCCCTTTATAAAATAGTCCCTGGTGAGTCCTATGATCCTATGTGCTGTAATACATCTTTCATAAATTGAATGATTCAGATAATCAACAGAAACTTCACCTGTTAGGAGAGATATTTTGGAGCAAGTCTTTTATATTATAATTTCACCCTGAATTCACCTAGAGGCTTATAGTGAAGAAATAAAAAGTTCATTATGCTCAAGGTCAGTAAGTCTGAATCAATTATCACAGCAGATTATTTGTGCTAATGTGTTTACATGGCACAGTCTCTCCTCCTGAAGCATTTCTGAGGTTTTGAGACTGCTTTTCATTTTCAAATAAAAAAGCTCCCAGCCACCTACGCTCAGGAATACAGCAATAATGGATTAGCATTATTCCTGACAGCATATGCTAATTCATAGACTTTTAAATGGAAAGAAAGCAGAGACTATGAAATTAGTAGTTTTATGTTCTCTGAATCTACCATTTTTTATTATGCAATAAACTTTCACATACAATTCAGTCCCTCAATATTCTATTTTATTTTCAAAAAAGAATATATTCCAATATGACCTTCCGATGCACTTGTAGCTATCATCATGTATTATATACAGCTGTTAAAATAAAAATAGATAAATTTTAAACAGCAATACAGGTATCCCCTGCTTTTTGAAAATTCACTTTCATTCCACTTCGTTTTTAGGAAAGACCTGTATTAGTACCTGTTTTCGCTAACTGAAAGAAATCCGAAGAGGATTTTTGCTTTTAATAAGAAAGGCAAAAAGCAAAAATAACATTCAGTGTTTGTTTTGCAACAAACCTTTGTAGAAGCAGTGCACACCCAGAGCTGCAAGAATGGCACCACTCAGCTCCTTCTCTGGAAAATATACTCAGCATCTCAGCATCAAGCCACCACAGGTTTGAACTATGTCTTTGAGCATCTGTGCTTTATCTCAATTTATTTTGTGTATCTATTGGCAAGATGTGTCCTAGGGTAATTGCTTCTTCAGTTTATGCCGTTTCAGCTTATGAAGGCTTCAGTTTCACAGGAACACTCTACTTTCAGATAGCAAGGGAAACCTGTATTTTTAAAAGTTGATCTTATGTTTTGTGCTTTAGAAAGTTAAGATAAACAAGGTCCTACTGTATAGCACAGGGAACTATATTCAATATCCTGTGATAAACCATAATGAAAAATAATTTTTAAAAGAATGTATTATATATGTATAACTGAATCACTGCTGTACAGCAGAAATTAACACAACATTGTAAATCAACTATACTTCAATTTAAAAAAAGTTGAGATGGAATCTAAAAACCCTACAAAATCAATGCTGCAGGTACATTCATTCATGCACTCATTTATTCACACAGCAAATATTTTTTGAGGGGCTGCCATGTGCCAGCCACCGTTAGAGATAACAGAGAAAATAAAGATAAACAAGGAAATGTCCCCTTCGCTTGAGATTGCATTCTATGTGGACTGGACAGAAATGCCACATAGTTCCAGTCTCCACAGGAAAATAGGCAGTTGTAGGACTTTGCAAAATGTTTATATGCATATGTATTTTTGTGCTTCTTTGCATAACACATGGTATTGGTTTCCTAGGGCAGCTGTAACAAGTTACCACAAATTTGGATAACTTAAAACAACAGGAATCTATTGACTCACATTTCTGGAGGCCAGAAATCCAAAATCAATGTGGCAGCAGAGCCATGCTCCTCTGAGGCTATAGAGGAGGATTCTATCTTGGTTTATGACAGCATAACTCCAAATGCTGTCTCCTTCTTCACATGTCCATCTTCCCCATGTGAGTCTATGTCCAAATGTCTCTTTTCTTAAAAGGACACCAGTTATTGGGATTAAGGCTCACTCTAATCCAGTATGACTTCATTCTAATTTGAGTACATCTGCAAAGATGCTATTTCCAAATAAGGTCACATTCACAGGTTATGGGTGGATATGAATTTTGGAGAGGATGTTATTCAACCCAGTACAAAAATCAAGATAAATTAAACCAAATATTAATAGTCTTTTGTATTATCTCCTTCTTACAATTAATGTTAATTTTCTCTTAGGATTTTATTGCTTTATATTTTAGTCCCTTTTTGAAATCATTCTTGAACTTTCAGAATGGTTTGTAAATCTGTGGACTGAACTGTATGTAGTTTGTGACTCAAGTTCTATAGTATTTCTTTTTTTTCTGAAGTGGAATTCTTTGTTTATTTGAACTCAGTGTTTACATTGACAGTTTTTGGACTCAAATGTTTATAGCAGTTTTTCCAGTAAAATTAGTGAGGAGAATCTGACTCATTACAGTCCATGGCCACTTTAAGAGTGCTATAAATTTGTGCCTGCCTAGGACCAGAGTATCCTTTTCCTTTCTAATAAGTAGAAGATTTTATTTTTCTTGTTGTAAGTGCCATTCTCTACACTTTTAAAATGTGAATGGAAAATAAGCTGTACTCCAATCGGGACTCTCATTCTAATCAACCAAGCTATGAGGGCAATATTTTGAAACAGTACCCTTCATCCAGCTTATCTCCTCTCTCCTGACCTAAAAATAGCACAAGTCCTAAACACAGTGTTGTCACAAACCTCAAATCAACACAAACCCCCAATGTAGCACAAACCCCCGAAGCAGCAGAAACCCCGATCTGACTACCTAACTGCCCCCTGAGGCTGATTACTATTACAGAATCACCCTACTCTTGTATTCTAGCTTTCCTTCTAGAGATATTTTGCACTCTTTGCCTCTTCTATTACCTAGTCAACTTCCATGAGCTAAATCATCAACTAATTTAAAAGTATAAAAGTTGAACTTCTCACTCCCATCCACGTATAGACAAAAGAATTGTTTGGTATGTAGCCTATCAAATCTCTCTCATGCCTGTAGTATACAGGTGTGCTTGTGTCTGTGCTTATTTTTTATTCCTATACATGGGTAGTTTTCTAGTTTGATTTATGGTGGGTATTTTTCTGTAAGAAAACTAAATCATACTATACATATTATTTTGTAATTTGCTTTTATAACTTTAAATGTATTGAAATTATTCTACCCAGGCACAACTCATAGCTTTACTTCATCCATTCAAGATAGTTTTCCAGTATATTGTTGTACCGTAGTTCATTCAACTATTTTCTGAATGATGGACATTTAGGGTATGTCTACTTTGGGGGTTTACAATAGTGCTGAAATAAACATTACTATGTGTTGAATAGTTGGTGGTGGAATTGACTCACAGAAATAGGATTGCTGGTAAGTACATGTAGTTTTTATTTTATAGTCAAATTCAATCAAAATACACTTGAAAGATGGCATCTAATTTTTTTTTCTTTTCTTTTCTTTCTTTTTTTTGTGGAGGGCTATCTGAGATGCTAAAAAAAATCATGTGTTTTTACTTACACCTTTTTTTTTTGATTATCGGTGAAATTGAATATATTTTCATGTGTTTATTCTCCATTTACATTTTTTCCTTTAATTGCTTTGGTCACTTCCTGTTTCCACTTTCCTTCTGGGATGTTTATCTTATTGATTTGGGAGAAACTCTCCATATTATGACTATTAAACTTTGCCTTATGTGTATTACAAATATTGTCTCCAGGGCTGCCATTTATCTTTTACCATTGTTTTCAGCATATATCTCTACGCAGACATTTTTAATTTTTCTTCAGTCAAATCTATCCATCTTTTACTTTGTCATTTCTGATTTTCATTCCAGATTTGCAAAGGTCTTCACTCAGAATTTTAAAAGAATTACTAAGACTCGAGAAATCATTTTGCATATAACATGAAAAGGGGTCTATTTTGATTTTGTAATGATTAGCCAATAATATGTAAAGGCTCACTTCAGTCCTTATTTTGAAATGCCATCTTCATGATATACTACATCTGGTTTCTTGACTCTGCTTGATTGATCAAATCTTGCCATTAACACCCTGTATTAATTATGTAGCTTCATATTATGTTTGCAAAGTCACCTCATTAGTCTGTTTCCAAATTTCTTAGTTATCTATAAGCATTTACTCTTGCAAATAAATCTTAGAAGAAACTTTTCAAGTTCTAAATTAAAATTCCATTGGTATTTTATTGGAATTTTTATTAAAATTGTATTAAACCAATAAAGTAAAATAAGATTGCCATATTTACAATATAGAGTTTTCCTATATGGAAACATTGTTTCTTTTGTCTCCTATTTCTTTCAAGGCTCCTTTTCCCTCACTCCACCTAGGCTAGGTGCTTTTATTCCACATTCTCATAATACTCCAGTCTCAATCTATTGTAGCATGAATCACAGGGAAATGCAATTATTTATAAGCATCAGTATTTCTGCATTCTATGGGCCCTTAAGATATGAGAGTCTCTTCATTCCATTGCTATAGACCTACCAGCTAATCAAGTCCTAGTATGACAGTGGTTCAATTCATCTGTTCTCCTAGCTTCTTATCTCTCTCCATTTTTATCCTCCCTCCATATTCTAAGAGAGGTGGAAAATCCTGTTGATTTTACTCAAATTCTGTCCGCTCCCTCACTGAATCTCTATGACTGCTCTGTTAGCTCAAGCTTCATTTTCCTTCAACTAGAGCAATGTTTCTCTAACTTAATAGACAAGGGAAAAGAGAAAAAATTATATAAACCTCATTGTCAAATCAAATTTTATGATTTTGCTTAAAGACAGACAAACAAAATTTGGTGTAAATGCCTTATACTTGTACTTCTTATACAAATCTAAAACCAAAACACCTTATACATTAAATACTTTCATAACCGGTAAAAGTAAAATAATTGAATTAACTTAAAGTGACTACCATTTTCCTGAAACTAACCTTCCAATTTTGAATTGAGTATAAAGTATGCTCAGATCTATTTCTATATAATCTGTCTCTGTGTTTTTATTTCTATGACTCTCAACCATAGTCTTTTGAATGTTTCACAAAATAATTTTGATAACTCAGGACTCTGTGTGCTTATTTCAGAATAATCAGACTTCATACTTAGCTAAACTCTGGCACTATGCAGTTCTCAAATGCCAATTTTAATGAGCTGTCGTTGGGTAATTCAGCAAAGCTTGTTTTGTTTCATTTGAAGATAAGGTTAGCCTGGGGAGCTATTGAAATCTGCACTATTTGGATGTATAAAATCAGATGCAAAAAACACATTTGCTTTTGCTTTTATATTAACTGCTCGTCAGTGATGCAAGCTGGTACATATAAAAATATGGTTATGATGTTGAGCCTACAGTGAAAGTTCTTATAAAAAGTCATGCCAATACTGCTGGGCACTGATAACTTTTTCTCATTTCATCTTTTCTAAACTAGCATACTCCATAGGGCTTTGTTTATTCCATGTACCATGCCAAAGAGAAAACTTAAAGTACTTTTTAAACTACTGATGTAGGGATGTTTTTTCTCCTCACAATAAAGTATAATGTAAGGAGAGTCATCTTTCAGGTTAACTAGCTTTCAGAATAAAGAAGGCTGTACTTATAATTCACATTATTAAAAGCCAGATTTTCTGATTAAATAATGTCGGTCAATTTTGATTTAAAAAAGAAACAGAAGTTTCTTTTTCTCAGGATGGAAAGTTTTTAGGTTGGCCTTTAAACTCATGACTTACCACTCAGAAAGCAAGGCTTTTAAAACTGTCAATCTTTTCTTTGAAATTGATTCTTAAGATCGATTTCAAACACCACCCCCTACATGAAATCTATCAGAGGTGGTCATTTCTTGAATACCATTGAACTTGGTTCCTAGCTCTATTAGTATAGTTAGAGCTGAAATTTTTATTTCTTACATGTCTTTCCCACCTAATTATCTGTGAGGTCTTCAGATGCATCTAGTGCAAACTCAGAATCTTGCATATAATATTCAGAAAATGTTTAATGAATGATGAATTTTAAAAAATGTTTACCAAAAGTTACCACCACTTAAACAATCTGTTGCAGTAATGAACTTAAGTATTGTCTCTCTGTCTCTTCTGCTGCAGTCAACTTCACACAGGTGAAGATGGTAAAGTTCTTTCTTTGCCTCAGCAGAAGGGCAAACAACTTTACGGTGTAAGTTTTCAAAGTTTATGGCCCTTTAGTGTGCAAGGCAATAAATTTAGGTCCCCAGGTCCCTTCGTGGATAAAAAGAATTGAAGCCTTCTCCGTAGGGACTAACTGGGAAAGACTAGTCTCACATACCCTAGGCTGTATTTTTCTTGGCCTCGAAATTCAATGTTTGTGGCATGAAGTCACCCTGAACGGAGCTCATGATGCGTCTTCCCTTAAAAACTTCTCTAAGTAGACGAGAATAAAAACTGTTCTTTAATATGGGACCCTGATCGTAGGCTTCCTCTATCCACTCTTAGGTCCAGATACAAAACGCCCGTGGAAAATAGGATAACCAACTGTCCTGGTTTCCTGGCAACGAGAGGCTTCCCAGGACGCAGAAATTTCAGTGCTAAAACTGGGAGTCACAGGCAAACTGGGAAGGGTAATCATCCTAAGTTGACAAAACACTACAAGCCTTCATGCCTATTCCCCTGGTGGAAAGACACGTTTAAGCCAATCCACTAATTCCAGGCTTTATAGGTGGTGGGCATATGTATAAAAAGTGTCTGTTAACCATCCCTCCTCCCACCTTCTGTTTCCAGGCTACATTTCTTTAGTTACAGCAATGGATCTTGAATCTCACCATGCAACAGAATCACCTGGAGGGCTTATTAAGCTACAGATTGCTGAACCCCACCCCCAGAGTTTCTAATTCAGTAGGCCTGGGGTAGGACTCAAAAATTTCATTTCTTATAAGTTACCAGGTGATGCTGCTAATGCTGGTCTGGGGATCTAGCTTTTAGAACTACTGCTCTAGAGGTTTGCATATTACTGTCTTCTTCTGAAACTAACATGTAATTAGAAAGAGTCAATTGAAAGTATGAAGGCATGAATCAACAACATAAAGTACAGACTATTATAAGAATTAGTCTTCATTTCTTAAGCAGTTCTTAGTGGTGAGTACAATTTAAAAACAAAATTTTAGTACTTTATAATATAAAAGTTTTGCAGGGATGCAGGAGAGTTCTCTATTACTGGGTTTACTTTAATGACTGAGGCTGTTTCCCCTCTGTGGAAAAGTAAGCACACTGTACCACACAGTTCTAGTGACATTTGGTTCCTCTTCTGCACGCTCAAACCTGCAGCTGAAACATTCTTTGTGTTTAATCTGAACCATAGTTTCACAAGTATCACTTTCTCAGGCATACTAAACAGGAAAAAAAAAGTGCATTTTGATAACAGTTCTCCATTTCTTTCAACCTATGAAAGCTTTTTAATGTAACGGAACATGTAACAAAAATATAAAAGCAATTCCAGAGTGTAAATATGCATTCGATTTTATGCCCATATTCTGCCCATCTCCTGCTGGCCACAGTACACA
Organism: Hippopotamus amphibius kiboko; assembly: GCF_030028045.1. Classification (NCBI taxonomy): domain Eukaryota; kingdom Metazoa; phylum Chordata; class Mammalia; order Artiodactyla; family Hippopotamidae; genus Hippopotamus; species Hippopotamus amphibius. The sequence goes on along the minus strand of NC_080191.1, from coordinate 133,152,703 downwards.
CATTTTGCCTTCAACTGTGGAAATATGTCCCTTTATTCTCAAAGATAGGTTTCCAACTGCCCTCATTTAGATGTAGTATTTGACCTAGGAGAAAGTAAGCTACAGAGCTTTGATGACAGAATTTCAATCCTGTATCTGTAAAAGGTTTCTATGGAAATGGGTCTGAAATAGAAAAACTTTTCCATTTTGATGAATAAAATGAATGACTAAATGGCCCAGTCTCAGACACTAGTTTTCAATAATAACAATTTTGTTTTTGTCTCCAGCGTTCTGGTGGTGCTCTGGACATTCCCTTGTGTGCATTCCAGGGGACTGTGTCTCTCCAAGCCCCAACCGGAAAAACCCTATCTCTTTCTACCTATGAGGTGAGCGCAGAAGGACAAAAAATAACCCCAGCCTCCAAGAAAATAGAAGTCTATCGGTCCAAAAGTGTTGGCCATGAACCAAACTCAGAAGATTCTCCCTCCACATTTGCGGACACCAGCGTGAAAATACACTTGGAGGTTCTTGAAATTTGTGACAATGAAGAGGCCTTGGACACTGTGTCAATCATTAGCAACATCAGCCAGTCCTCCACACAGGTCCGATCTCCTTCCCTACGCTACTCACGGAAGGAAAACAGATTTGTTTCATGTGAGTTAGGGGAAACAGCCTCATATTCGCTCTTTTTACCCACGAGTAATCCTGATGGTGATATCAACATCTCCATTCCAGACACCGTTGAAGCACACAGGCAGAACAGTAAAAGGCAGAGCCAAGAGAGGGATAGCTACCAGGAGGAAATCCAGTTGTTAAATAAGGCTTACAGGAAAAGAGAAGAAGAAAGCAAGGGTAACTAGTGATCATTTGGCCTAATAAAGGCAAGAATGGCTCTGCAACTTCAAACTACTAAACTAACACTTTTGTTCTGTGGCTGATTTCCTCTTTTATTTGTTGGTTTACATAAGCTTTACAGACTTAATAGTTAATTACTTTTAGTGCAAACAGCTGGAACTAGTGCAAACACAAGTGCTTTTCATGTGTTACTTATAGATCACACACTGTGGCAATTATAAGATTCTATTTCTTATGTGATTTCTAAAAATCTTTTCTAAATCAAACTTCGGTCTTGTTTACTAATGTTTTAGCTTTTGTTTGTCAACCTCAGAGTAAACGGAAAATTATATAAGCTCAATGAATATACTGCGCTCATGCACGTGTTTCTACACATGTTGGTTGGCCTTTGCTGCAAGGGGGAAAATGACATTTTGGGAATGGAAAAAATGTAGCAAAACTCTTCGTTGTATTTGAAGAGGCTTGCCTTAATGTGGTTAGCAATGCAAGCTTACTACAGTTACTGCTTTAGCTTTACACTGATGTCTAGGAAACATATTCCTGTGTAAAATGGCAAAATTAGCTTCCAGCTTCGAAACATGCATGTCATGTAAACAGTTGTTCCCTTCATTTCTATAAAATACAAATTGTTTACTGTTTTTTTCTTTCTCTCTTAAATATGAGTGTTTTCCTTTCACCTTTTCAGTATGTCAACTGCTCTTAAAACAAATATGTTGTATGCTATAAGTAGAATTGGAAGTAGCTCTTAAACGTATCGGAAAAGTTTGTAAATGTATACTTATCATTTCTAGAATTCTTTTGTTTATTTGAACAGAAACTGGGGAAAAACACTGCAAGATTAAGTTCTGTGAGGTGCACCCAAGTAGACTAACAAACCTCTGGGCAGAGTAGAGGAAAAATCTTCTAAGTCCAAACAAAAGTGTCTATTTCTAAAGCTGCAGATTTGGCATACCTTTTCAGCCACTCTTGAAGCAAAGAAAATTTTAGTTCACATATTACTTTAAGTTTAGGTTCACATGTTACTTTAAGTTTAGGTGCTTTTTCATTTCCGTCCCAAAGATACGTATCTCAAGCAAAGAGACAATTCAATATACTTTATTAAGTGATTGTAAGCTATTACATTTCAAGATTAATTTTTAAATGTGTTACACTGTAAAAATACAGATATCACCTTGTCAGAATATTGGTAATGTATATCTTAAAAATTAGGAAGTGATTTTTCTTCAAATTGCTTTATTCTGATCTTTCTGTAAACATATATTAAATGTATTACCTAAATGTTTATTTTCCAAAGTTATTAAGAGTTGGCATTTTACACAGTTTTAAACTTTGTACGCTCTCACCCCACTCACATCTTAGTTATTATTTATAGACTGAGTGAACTTACTATTTTTTAATTTATTTTGGTTTCTATTTCATTATATTGAATCAGAATTCTAAATTACTTGACATGGGCTTTCAGAGTGTTTTATCTTCAGCTGATTTTTTTGCTACCAAGAAGTCATTTTCAGAACAAGTATCTCAATGGACTTTCCCTGTCTTTCATCTAACTTCTCAATATATCATTATCTGAACCTGGGAAACAAAAGTAATACCACTAGTGTTTGAAGAAAGCCTCAAATAATGCATAACTTAGAAATTTAAATTCAGATGTATTCTCATTACAAATATATTTAACTTAAGAAAATACTTTTTATCCCCAAACTTGAGGGTTAATTTAACATAAAGACAGATAGCCAGATCAATCTGATGTTATAAATCAACAGCGTTAAAGTCTGTTATAAAAGCAAAAATTGAATTGAATAGTCGAATAACACTTTGTAAAAGGTAGGTTTTGATATATTAAATTTAGATGTATAATTTTACAAAAGAGAAAAGTGATTTTGCTGCTTATAGTTTCTGGCAGCAAGGAAATTAGAAACTGAATCATAATAAAACTGAAGAAAATAATAAAGACATACCCTTTATAACTGCACGACACCTTGAGTGGAGAGAAGAAGACTTAAAGATTTAAAGAACACAAGAATTGGACGGGAAGACAGTAATATCCCTTTTCTCTCCTGTGTTCCATTTTCTTTACACTGGACTTGGGCCTATGCTGGGGTAACTGAAAGAAAAAAACAAAACAACAACAACAAAAAAAAACCCTAGGATATTGTATTCCCAATTAATTGCCCTCGGTTGTTGAATCAACTGGATAAACTTAAAAGTTCTGTCATATTGACACAATACCAGGATTATTTACCCCAAAGTCATAGACTAATCAGCATCACATTACTAACCCATAACACTTCAAATGCCAAGGCAACAGTAGTGAATCTACAAGAAAAATCTACAGGGGGCCATGCCTAAGCATGAAAAGCTCCTACCAATCCCTGTTAAGAGAGGGGAAGGTTCAGCCACAGCAGTATAAACTCTACTTACTCTTTAATGTGATTATTATTGTAAAAATGTGTTCTGGTATAGGATATACCCTTATAGGTATTTAGTGCTATATTTAAATATCTTACCTTTGCATTGTTATATTGTTCTTATTAATAAATGCTCTATTTCGTATAGTTTATCTCTTTTCTCCATAAATTGATGTATCTGATGACAGAAACTATTTACCTAATAAAAACATCACCATCTGGTGGTGACTCCTGTAAACTGAAAAGACATAATCCCTAAGATTTCCCAACAATATAAATACATATTACATAATGCCAAAGACTTCCAAGAGTTATGACTGACAGAGGCAACTATTTTGAAGACATCAAATATCACAGCATTACAAAAAAAGTCTTGGTTATGCATTATTTGGAAGCTTTTTCTCAACATAGTTCTGTAGTATTGGATTTCATAAATAGATTTTCTCTTAATTTCTTATACTATTCAGCTGCTTTCATTCATGTATTCATCATAATATTTAATGGATGCCTATTTCATGCTACAAATTGCTCTAGGCACATAGGATTACAACTGCAAACAAAACCAAAACAAACATTTATACTGAGAATGGACTGCGAGCGCACAGTCCACACAAGACTTCCCTCACTTCTGACACCATGTGCAAGTTCAGGGTGTTCCCTAAGCTACTATCAATTTTAATAATTCACTAGAAGAACTCACAGAACTCCTTGAAAGTTGTACACTCACAGTTATGGTGTATTACAAGGGAAGGATACAGATCAAAATCAGCCAAGAGAAGAAGCACATACAGCAGAATCCAGAAAAAGGCCTAAATGTGGAGCTTGCTTTCCTCTCCTTGAGTCATGAACAGCAGTACTTCCCTAGCATCAATGTGTGACAACACACATGGAGTATTGCGAACAAGAAGTGAATCTTGGTGTCCAGCCTTTCATGGGGCTTCATCATGGTAGGAGTAAGGCAGGCATGGTTGACTGTGCATAAGACTGATCTCAGTATCCAACTCCTCAGGAGGTCAAGCTTATACAGAATGAATAACTCAAAGCCTCCACCCTAAATCACATTGTTACTATCTAGCTGGTCCAAGGCCCCCAAACAAACAAAAGTCACTCCTATCAGGCATCACATTCTAAGGGTTTAGAGATTACCTCCTCAGAAGGGCAAAGGCCTTTGGATAGGATTAAGTTCTTCACTACACATATGTAATGTGTATTGTGTATGTATATATGTGTAAGTGTATATGTATATGATACATATATGTATATGTATACATCTCAGGTAATGCTAAATATTTTGACAAAATAGGCCCCATAGGTAATAAAAATGGAAAGAAGAAAAATTAGAATAAAAGGATAATGACAGAAGGAGTGTTTTTTCAAATATTTTAGTGAGGAAAGGCTTCACTAATTAAGGTAACATTTCATCAGAGACACAAGTCCAAGATCAAGGTGTTGACTGATGTGGTTCCTTGTAAAAGCTCTCTTCTTGGCTTGCAGCCAACCTGTGTCCTCACATAGCTTTTCATCTGGGGGAAGAGATAGCAAGCTCTCAGGTGTCTTTTCTTCCAAAACATTCAAACAATCCACACTATTTCCTTCTTGTTTTGTCCCTACCGTCTCCAATATGACTACCCAGTCTTACTTACTGAACAACTCATATACTTGTCATATCAGGTGTGCCCAATGGGTACAAGTTACTGGAACTATTCATTCCTATAATATTAATATTTGCGAAGAACTCCCAAAATGTATAATCTGTCTGCTTTCTCTATGCCTTTAACTTATATAACTAACTGCTTTCTAGACATCTCAATTTGTATGTTTCATAGGCACATCGAACTCTACCAGTATTAATTATACACATTAACTCAACCCTCCCCCCACCCCCCGCCAAAGTCTTCCTTGTCCTGTGTTCCTCATCTCAGGATATGGTACCTTTCCATTAGGTCATCTTTCAAATCTTAAACTTGGGAGTCATCTGACCCTTTCCTCTAATTCTCCACATCCAATGAATCATCAAATCTTGACAATTTTTTTCCTCTAGTGTCTCTTAATTCCAGTCCTTCCTATATTCTATCTTGCTCTCTCATCCCATTTTGCCTACCCTATATCACAGCCTGTTACGCAGTCTCTCTACATCCACTCTAGCCTCCTCAGTTCCTTTCTACTCAAAGCAAAGTAATTACTCCCCTACTTAAAATGTATTATTGTTCTATCTGCAGCATCATTTCTGTCTTTTATGGCGAGGCTCCTTTCTATCCCTTTGGCCTTCACCATCAGTCTCTTAAGTTTCACTGTGGAATTTTCTCACTCTCCAACATTTTGTCATCTTTCTTTGTGCACATCATTCCATCTACCTGTAATAATCTCTTCCTTCCCCATCAGTTTGTCTAAAGTCTACTTACCTCAGTCACTGCTTATCCTGTCATTCTTTAGAAAGAACTAACCTGACTCCAAAATTAAATTCTTTTTTGCTATAACATCTCATGGCTGTTGGGGGTTGCTTTTTCCTCTACCCTCCTATGTTTAGCTCTTGGGGACTTGCAGACAACTGACAAAAGACAGATTAGCAAGCAATAAAACAGGTTTAATCACATATCTATGGGAGTTCACAGAACAATGTGACTCAAGGCAGGGGTTAGAACTTGGGGCTTATATACCATCTTTTAGGGAAGGGAAGGAGGAGAAAGGTATTTTTGGGAAAACAAATAACTTTTAGGAAAGATAAATAGGCTCTTATAAGAACAGATGGAAGATATGATAGTTCTGTTACAATGTCTTTTTAGGTGTGATGCTGATTTGCAGTCTGCAGTGACAAAAGTCCATCTCCCCTGGTTCCTTTCCCGAAGAAGGGATTTATGACAAAAGAGTTCTTCTGAGTTCTTTTGGGAGGCTCTGCTTTTAGGCAGATAAGAGATTTCATGAACTCAAATGCCTCTGCTCAAAATAATTTTTCTGCCACAGAAATGTATTCTGGACCCCTTCAAATGGCATTTTCTTTCTTAACTCACAACACACATTTCTTTATCCTTTATCTTCTCAAGACTTTAAGCAAATGAAAGCTGATGCCATGCTTGTCTTGTTCAATGAGTATCCCCAGTACCTTTAAATCAGTTACATGTGTAGACGAACTGGATATTCCCTGGTAAACTTGCAAGCCTGTATGGCCCAGCCACTTGATGATTCAAGAACAGCTTGTGCTAGACACTCAGTAGCCTGGTCAATCAACAACAGCTTCACATGAACATAGGAATCTTCAACTGCTGTTTTATTTAAATTGCCTAAGTGCTCTGCACTGAATTTGGGTAGACAGGCTCATCTTATGACTTTGGATAAAGGTAGTAAATAATGATGACCCTTTAAAAGAGGCAGAGACATTTTTACACTTAATTACAGATTTGAAACAGATGCTAAGCAGTTTTCATGGCATAACCACCAGTCAAAAAAAAAAAAGAGAGAGAAAAGGAATTCATTTCTTTAAGGGCTTGAGAAGACAAAGGACTCGATCTACACGTTCTTTTATAGTGCTAATCAACGTTTACAGGGCCTACTGGGAAGAAAACTCCGGATTTTACCCACAGCAATAACAAAGTAAAACCCAAAACTCGTTTCCTCACATGCTGGGTGTCGGGAAAGAAAACCTGTGAGCCTACTGCTTGCTCTCCCGCCAAAGGTTCAAAGCGAAACAACTGACCGCACAACAAAGATTTCACCTGAGCCAACCCCGGGACCTCCAGGGCCGACGGCCCGTGACGTCACCGGAAACGTCTGCTTGTGACGCTCAACATCCCTCCCTCTTGCTCCGGGCGCCGGAAGCAAAGCGGAAGTGGACGCGCACCCGCTTCCGGGCCCGGTCGCCATTTCTAGCGGCTGCAGGTTCTCACGAGTTGTGGTCCGGTGGGACAATGAGCTATGACTACCATCAGAACTGGGGCCGCGATGGCGGGCCCCGGAGCTCTGGTGGGGGTTATGGTGGAAGCTATGGAGGGGGCCACGGAGGGAACCGAGGCTCTGGAGGTAGCGGCGGCGGAGGAGGGGGTGGTCGAGGCGGCAGAGGCCGACATCCCGGGCACCTGAAAGGCCGCGAAATTGGCTTGTGGTACGCGAAGAAACAAGGCCAGAAGAACAAGGAAGCGGAGAGGCAGGAGGTAAGCTGAGACTCGGCAGTGGAGGGGGATGAGGCCGGACAGGTTTTCTTTTCCCCTCTTACGCCCGTAACTTTTTCTTTCCTTTTTGGTTTGTTACTTGGTGCATGTGCTTTGTGAAGTGGAAATGCTGAAACTTCCTGTAGTGGATTTTGTAGCGGCTAACGTTGGTCCTGCGCATCTGACCTGAAGCAGTTGAGATTTATGCGGGCCGAGTGTATACTTTGCTTAAAAGACGTGGGAACTGGGAACAAAACAAATGTTAAATTCAGGGTCCATCCGAAATTAACTTTATTAGGGTGTCACTGTCATAGTATCTCTGGCTACCCTTTCCCTTTTTATAATTAATGTCACTTTTATTTAAGTTCTTTGTCTGATGAACTCTAAGATAGCGGCTTTATGTATTAGATCCAGGTAGTTTGCGCGGAACAAAAACTATCAAGCACTGTTTTGAATGTAGATCCTTTAGAAGGATAGTCTGACTTTCACTTTTAGTATTAAAATAGGCACAGACACAGGTTTTTTGTTTTTACGTTGGGCTGTGGAGGTTTCTGGTGATTAGCAGCTCCTCTTTGAGAAGGAAACCTAGGATCCTAGAAGTGGAAGAAATTTCCAGAGATGATTAGGCTTAGTCTCTTGTCTTCAGGTTGGTAGTTGTTTGATTGATTTGTATCCTGAACACCTGTAGTAAAGGAAACAGTGAAGTTCCCTGAGTGGCCTATTCTGATGATGATTGTACTGTATATGATTAAATCATTATATATGATTTAAGTTTTCTTAATATAAGTTTTACATCAGCTTTTTACTGACTTCAGAAGCATCTTTCATGTTAGGTACAGAGTGTAATTGAATCACTATTTAGGCTTCTGTTTTTAAATCATCCTATTTCTTTATTTTTCTTTTATCTATGTCATTTGTATTGGATTGGGGTGACATTATCTTCACAACTTATCATATTCTTTATTCTAATTTTTGAAAGTTTTTTATTACAGAAAATTTCAAACACATACAAAATTAGAAAGTATACCAGCATGTCCCCTCATTCAGCTTCAACAATTCCTCATGGGCAATTTTGTTTCATCTATACTCCCACCATGTACCTCCTCCTATGTCATTTTTTTTTTTTTTTGGAGTATAATTGCTTTACAATGTCGTGTTAGTTTCTGCTCTACAATGAAGTGAATCAGCTATATGTATCATAGTCTTCCTTAAAAAAAAAATTCTTTGACAACCAAAAATTAACTTGTCCACTGAGCAAACTGATTTTTTTTAAAAGTTAAGGGAAGTGCATCTAAGTCATCTTGAAATTGGAAAAATGATTGAGTCAATAGTGTTAAAGGATGTACATGGTAATTTCCTAAGAACTCTTTCTCAAATTTTATTTACCCCTTTTCCACAGAAGGTTTTATGTATGTTGCTGTGGGGATCTGAAGAAATATTCAAGGAGGTTACAGTCTAGTTGGAAAGATAACTGGACAGATGAAACATTCTTCATTATTATTTCCATTTGAAGCCAGTTGTGCAATGGATGATTATGAATTAAGCTCTTGACTCCCACCCCCTCCCCAAACCTCCATTTTAGCAAAAGTCACTACCATTTATTCAGTTGCCAAGGCCAAAATGAGATTTATTTTTGACTTTTCTGTTTCATTTCAGCAAATCTGTTTTCTCTTCCTTCAGTATATCTCAAATTTAACCACTTATCTCCACAGCATTTACCATAAATCAGGCCACTATTTTGTTTTCTGTCCATGGCTCTTAACTGGTCTTCTGTTTCTACTCCTTCCCATTAAGTCTGTCTTTTGTAGACCCTTAGATCATCTCATTCTTTCGCTCACAATTTGAAAGCCAGGTTGCTTCTGTCTCAGTCTCATACATTTCAGTTGAATCCTAATGTGTTTTCCAGGAATCTTGGCATTTTAGCTTCTACGTATCAGGTTTCCATTTACCTTTGTACTTACCTTTCTTAGCCCATGTTCCCAATCTGATGTAATTAAAGCTTTTGTAAACATACGTTTATTTTTATTTATTATAGTTCTCATGTTCTCTAAAATGTATCTCTCCATTTTCTTTACTAAATATGATCATATTTCAGTAATTAGTTCATCCTACCTCTTTCTTTGATCACCATCAGCCCTTTGTGATTGCTTCCCAGTCAGAATTTCCATAGCTTTTACTTTTTAAGTAATTCCTGTGTTTACAAAGTGACTGCATTCTAATGATGCACTCTTATTCTTTCAACAGGTATTTTTGAGGATCTAATATATTTGAAAGAGTGTCACAGGCACTGTGCTAATAACCTAGATACAGTCCCTACCTTATAGAAATTGTGATATATTGGGGGCTATAGGGTGGTTAGAATACAGTGGTAAAGTATTACAAAAAGGAGGATGTGGGTTTGTCTCCTAACTCAAATTAGGAAAAGCCTAGAAGATTTCCTAGAAGAAGTAACCCTTAAGCTGAAACTTGAAAGATAACAAAGCATGTCTGTGTTTGGGATTGGGGGGCTTGGAAAGGGATTTTTAGGCAGAGGCAGCAGCATGCACCACAACCTAGAGGTCAGGAAGAACGTGTTCAAGGAACTGAATGAGTAAGGGCGTGGGTGAAGAGGGTGGAGAGAGGAGGGAAGACCAGTGCCTTTTACACTTTTGACCACTTCCCACAAAAAAGAATATATTTTAATTTGCAACCCAGTACACATACGTATAACTGAGCAAAATTTTTCATAAAATCATATTTAATTACTTGTACATTGTCTGGGGCTTTTGTTCTCCTTGTTTGTACCTTTCTGCCCTCTTTTTTATTAATACTGGTCATGATCCTTTAATTTTACAGACAGCAGTATGAAAGGTCCTGGGCTAGAAATAAGCAGGGCTTTGAAATTCATTGACTTCCCCCTAAAAATTCTAGCAAGTCGTTAAAGCGTTATAAGCAAAAAATGAAATGATTGGATTTGTGTTTAAATTCACTCTGAGTAGCACTATAGAGAATGGATTGAAAAAGAGGCAGTCCTGGGACCAGGAGACCAGTTAAGTAGCCCTTGCAGTAATTAAGGTGAGAAATGACAGTTTGAATTAGGACATTAGTAGTGGAGATGGAGGGAAGTGAACAGCTTAAAGTGATTTAGGAGGTAGACTCAAAATGGTTTTATCTGGAGGGAAGGGGAAGGAGGTGTGAATGAATGACACTAATGACTATATAAGGAACTGGCTTGATGGAGGAAGACTGTGGACTCAGCTTAAGCACACTGAGTGTGATATTATAGGGCATACAAGTGGTGATTTCAAGGAGGTAGAAGACTGTGGACCTGATGTCTAGAGAAATCTAGGCTGCAGCTGAACATTTGACAGTTAGTGGGTCTATGAATAGTAGTTGGGATATAGAAGTGAATGAGAAGAGGAGTGGGTGCAGGCCTTAACTCTGTAGACCATTGCTTCTCAAACCTGAATCACCTGGCATCTTGTATAAACATCTAGAATTGGGGTGGGTCCAGAGATTCAACTTTTCTCACAGGCTCCCAGATGATGTCAGTGCTGCTGGTCTGCAGACTGTACAGTGTAGAACAAAAAAATTTAAGGTATAGGCTGAGGGAGAGAAGCTTGTGAAAGAGTAGGAAGGAGCAGCTAGAGAAGAGAAAAATAAGGAGATGGATGTTGTTTTGGAATCCAGGACTTTGGTTTAGGGAGAAAAGAGTATATGAAAAGAAAATAATAGTGGCAAACACTGCACGGATATCAAGTAAGGTAAGAGTTCAAGAGTGTCTTGGATTTAGCAACAAGGTAATTGGTAACCTTGATGAGAGCCCTTTTTGTGGAATGGTGGAAGTAAATACCAGGTTGCATTGGAGTGGCTAGAGAAGAGGAAGAAAAGGGGCACTTCTAGGCAGTTACACTGTGAAAAGGAGGAGGAAAAGTATATCAGAAGACTAAATTATGGTGCAGTAGTAGTAGATAGCCCCGAGATCTTAGTGGTTATAACAACAAAGGTTTGTTTTCTACTCATGTTAGTTGACCATTGGAGTTCACTAGAGAGTTGTCATTTTGAGAATGAAGTGCACAGAGTCTCCACCTGTCTGGAGCATAACTGGTTTTGGTGGCAGCAGGGAGGGATACAGTAAATCGCCCCTGATTCTTAGAAACTCCCATTCGTATGGCCATGGGAGATGCAGTTCTGCCTTATATCTGGAAAGAAGCAGCAAACTAGAATATTGATATACAGCCTAAAGACTATTAGAGAGAAAGAAATTTAGGAAAGGAAGGTGAATCTCAACAGAGATAGCCCTGAGGAGGTGGAAGGAAGGCTGCAGAGGTTAGATGGAAGAGTTAACCAAAAGCAGGAGAATATACTCCTCTTCCATTTTAACAGGAAAGAAAAGAGCAAAGGATGGGTTCTGATACAGGTGAATTTGGGTTTGGTGGCAAAATTGAGGACTTTTCCTTTGGATTCTGTTTTCTTTGTGAAAGATCATGTGTAAAACATCGAGGGTGAACAGGAAAATTGTATGGGTGTGTTACAGAGAATGGAGAAAGTTTGAAACAGTTACAGATAATTAGAAGCTGATGAAAAAGACAATTTGCTTGATGTAATTGAGGGTCTCCTTTGCCAGGAATTTCCAGTTAGAAGCAGAAAGACTATATGAGGATGTCCAAAAGGGGGGGGGGAATAATCAAAAAATCAAATACCTTGATAAAATAAAATGGTTATAAAACATAAAATGTGGGTCTGAGATTCTTCAGGCGGGGGTGAAGTAAAGTGAAGGATAATGGAGCTGGAAGATTGGGGCAGGGGAGGGGGACAAAGACAACCTGCACAGAAAGGCTAGATCCAGGGTTGGATCCTAAATTCACTGTCCACAGCTTATGGGGCCTCATTGTGCAGAGAACCACAGAAAAATAATTTTTAACATGTAAATTACGTTTTTATTAAAAAGTATTAAATTTTATTTTAAGGACTTATTGAAAAAGTATTAAATTTTCAGGGGCTATTTCATTTTTCAGTCATCCCACATTTTTGTGGATATCTGAAATTCCTATAACAAGATGAGGAGAACTTGTACTAGTAGCGTTAAAAGCTTCAAAATGTGAAGTTCTCTTTGGTTGAAGAAATGTGTTAGTACGAGTGAGTTTCATTGAGAAAGCAATCAGTCTTAAATTAATCTTTGCCGTTTTGAATGAAAGAAACTGTGGCTTTGAGTCCTTGAGGTGTTTGGAAAGGGTGTAAAAATTAAGGAATCTGTGCTTAAGGATGACCTTATGTCCTGGGGCTTCCTTTGCTGAGGATTCTTAAATTTCTAACAGCCAAAAAAAACCCATAGTAATCGATAACTATCTTATGTAGGTACACAGAGCATGTTAATATGTACTGAAGACATTACAGAATTTAAAGCATAGGGCAGAAGTGTTCTAATAATGATTCTCTGTGTTGCGAGTCCCCAAGACCACCTTCAGGTTCTGTGATTCGCTGGAAGGAGTCTCTGAAAAGCTGGTGTACTCACAGTGACTGTTTTTAACAGCAAATTATTACAGATTAAAATTCGTAAAGGTAAAAGGTACATAGGGTAGAGTCCGGGAGAAACCAGGTACAAGCTTCCAGTCCTAGAGGAGAGTGCATATCCTATACTATGGAGAAGAGATACGTTAGTCTAATTAACCATTAAAAAAAGATTTCTGTGTAGTACAGTTGTTAAAAAACAAATTTTAGACTTTAGTGTCTGTCAATAAATAGGTTTTGCTGCAGTTTGTAATTTACTAATGCTTTCTTATCAGCTAGAGTTTTGCTGTATTGGACTTTTTTAATTGTCTCAGCATAATAATGCTTTTAGTAAATTCTTTAAGAACTTCTCAGCAGAAATCTGGAATTCCCCAGAGATCTCATTATATTCTTTTTTGTTTGTGTTTTACTTCTTTAAAGACAAAAATGGTTTAACACAAAGGTCATATATGCTCATTGTAAAAGCTAGATTTATCCATTCATTTGACAGACTTCCCTGAGTATCTACCATGTGCCAGAATTATATTTGGAAGAAATACTGCAAAAAGCATAGAATATGAAAAGCAAATAACCTTTTTAAAAATTAATAGTAATGAAAGCGAGATCCTATTGCACATGTTTTCTGCATCTGGCTTTTTTCATTCAACAACTTGTCCATCTTTCCTGTCAGCACACTTGAGGGGAAAAAAATATACCCTTTTTTTTTTTTTTTAAACCTACTGGGTCTACTTTTATATTTTCTCTGGTATGTCTTTTTAATTTGATTCTCTGAGGCAGTTGCATCTTTTGGAGTATCATTTTCATGAGCACTGATCATTTTATTTATTCCCTCTGAGCTCAGCCTTCTTACTTCCCAGTTTATTCCTCCTCATGATGTAAGAGACTTAAATGCTCTTACAGTGCTTGTTGCAACCAAAATAGTATTTGCAGTTTTTAACACTTGTTTTTACTAGAACGTTTGGGTTTTAATAAATTTAATTGTGAGTATCTTTTAAAATTTAAGATAGGGAAAAGACCATAGCAATTAGTATCATGCAAAGGTAAGAAGTAAGGGAACCAAATTTTAGTAAGAGCCATAAATATGCTTTCTTTGCCAGTAATATCAGCGCTAACTTTATAGACATATAGTAGGAAAGGGTCTAGAGAGCAAGTGTGGGGTACCTTTAACTTTCTTGTATCTGTTCGTTGAACTTATATTACTTTGCCTTTATCTTTAGTTGTCGCATAATTTTGCATATGCTCTCATGTTGATATGGATGCCTTTTCCTTTGCTTAAAATAGAGAGCTGTAGTACATATGGATGAACATCGAGAAGAACAAATTGTGCAGCTGCTACATTCTGTGCAAGCTAAGAATGATAAAGATTCGGAAGCACAAATATCCTGGTTTGCTCCTGAAGATCACGGGTAAGATAAAAAGTATTCTTTTAAAAAATGAACAAGGGGAAGCTGAGACAAAGTGAGAGAGTGGCATAGACATATATATACTACCAACTGTAAAATTGATAGCCAGTGGGAAGTCGCTGAATAACAAAGGGAGTTCAACTCCAGGATGGATGATGCCTTAGAGGACTGGGACGGGGAGGGTGGGGGGGAGTCGAGGGAGGGAGGGAATACGGGGATATGTGTATAAAAACAGATGATTGAACTTGGTGTACCTCAAAGAAAAATAATAAATAAAATGGAAAAAAAATGAACAAAGTGACACTTCTTTCAGAGCACTGACTTGAAAGAATAAAAAAGATAATAAAAATAACATCTTTAGAGTCCTTCATGAATGAAATTTAGCCTCAAAGTAATCTTTTTTCTTATGTAGACTGAGCAAATTTGGTGGAAGATTTAGAAATTTAGGTGGCATATTTATTCCCACAGGAAAGCTAAATGATAGGAATAGTCCATCTCATAGGAGGTTGATGAAGTTATTATTTAGTTCTTCCTACCCATCATCTTGTATTTCTGAAATTTTCTTGTGGGGGAAATCTGTTAAGAAGTTAAATTCCTGCTGCTTTAAGAAAATCATAGGAACTGTGTCATCAGGGCACATTAGAAGTAGTTTTTCTGGGACCGTGTAATGTAGCATCCCATTTATAACCCAGAAAGGGTGGTGGGAAGAAAATGAAGTTGTGAAATAAGACATGGCTCAGAAAATGTGATAAAGAAAAACACTATAAGTCATTACAATGGAGGAATGACTATTGGGTGGATTTTCAGTTTAACTACCACAAGGAAATAACCTATCTGGCAAGGTCTATTTGTGGGATGGAAAAATTGAATTCATTATAAGAACCTAGTATTTTCAAATTGCTCTACTAAGAATGGCTTATGAGTTTGAAATCACTAAACAACATACTCTTTTATTTTGTTTCCGGGCTTGAGTGGCTCTTTATTTAATCTTTGTCATTCTTTTATTTTGTCAAAATAGATACGGAACTGAAGCTCCTGCTGAGAACAAACCAAACTCAGTAAAGAAAGTTGAGGATCAGGAAAAAAAATTGATAAATCAAGAAAAGAGGCCATTTAGAATCAGGGACAAATACATTGACCGTGATTCTGAATATCTCTTACAAGAAAATGAACCAGATGTAGCTTTAGACCAACAGTTATTGGAAGATTTACAGAAGAAAAAAACTGACCTTCGGTATATTGAAATGCAGGTAATGGAAAGCAAGATGGGGAAAAAATTTTTACTTGTCATCTCTTCTGACACTTGATAAAAATATATTTATGGTTAGAGGTAGCTGCCTGATATCAGTAAGATTCCTCAACATGCCATCCTTGGAATTTTTTCCCCTGTATAGTACAGAAAAGTAGTGGGAATGGAATTACACATAAGTGGCCTATCTCATCTACAGCAGTATATGTGAAGAGAAAAAATACTTGAGAAATGGTAGTGCAAATGAGAAAAAAATCACTCTTAAGTTTAATGTTTCTAGGCCATTTTAGTGAGATGTCATAAGAGACAAGGTGGTTAGAATTGTAGGTTTTCTTTTAGAACATCTAACCCACTTCTTTCATTTTACAGATGTTAAAATTAAATCTCTCTAAAGTTATATGATGTGCTTATATTCACCAACACTTTAAAGACAACTGTGACAACTGAAATTCTGCTGAGTTTTTACAGTATTTTCTTTTTCTGCTAGGCAAGATATTTTAAGGTCCCTTCCTGTTAAAACATAAAATTGAATGCTTTGTGGGTGTTTTAAAGAGAAAATACTGAGGGAATTCTGAGGACCGTGTCTTTAATATACAAGGGTAACTTATACTGCCAGTTTTGAGAAAGGCAGAATATCACAGATCCTGTAGGAAATAAAGGATCTAGACTGTCACTGAAGGTGGATATCCTCATTAGAACAGATCAGCTGAGGTTTTCCAGGGACCAAATTGTGCAGCTCTTTGATGCCTCTTGAGTGAAAATACGATTTGGGGACAGGAAATTTCAAGATGAATTAATTCAGAATGTTTTAATTGAGAGCAGAGCTTGTTTTATAGCTTTAGGAACAAGCAGAGTTAGCTACTGTCTCTATGGAGGATAGAACTCAAATATTATTGAAAATGAGTAGTTCAGAGAAAATTAGGAGAAATGTGCAAAACATAAAAACAGTTGGTGGTCTTCCTGTTGGTTAGGCACTGTTGTAAACGCTTCACATGTACTACATTATTTGAACCTCTCAACACCCTGTACAAGAGATTACATGTCTGTTATAGAGGAGGAAAAAGAATCTTAGGTTAAATGACCTATCTGCCATTGCACAGCTAGTAACAGAACCAAGACTAAAATTTAGGTGTGTTTAAGAGTTCAGCTTTTTAATCCTTCTTGGTAATATGCCATATTTTTTCAAGTTACAATTTTTTTGATAAACATCATTTTTCCACTTGCTAGATGTGTGTCATTGTGCTGTGTTTTCCAAAGACTAAGAAGACATTCTCTGTCCTCACACAGCTTATAATCTCATTGCTAAGTTTGTTAGTTCTTTTATAAAAATTCTTGTTTTTAAGTCTTGACACCTCACATAAGCTGTAAGGTAATAAAATATACTTTTGAACTCTAACGTTTATCTATGATATACTCTATTTACCAGGATTATAATTTGATTACATTTCTTTTGTGAAAAATTAAAAACTTTTTTTTAATTTCAGCATTTCAGGGAAAAACTGCCTTCATATGGAATGCAAAAGGTAAAATGAATATACACTATTTAATTTGTAAAATATTTAAATATATTTCTTAAGCTCTATATCAAGAAGAGATATAAATTAATGAACCTTTCCCTAAAGGATATTCTTGGATGTTCACTTTATTTTGAATTATTGAAGGACCAAACAGACAAACAGTTCTGAAACAGTTTTCTGGAAGTATTCTCATATTTATGTCCATGATTGAAATTTTTAGAGTTTGAAAATAGAATTTTCACTTATAAGCCGCTTTGCGTAAATACCCTTGCTCTTAATGTGAAACCAAATATTTTAATGAAAATTGGGGCACTACTAAAAATACAATGCTTTAACTTATTATGTTTCCTCATAAAATCACCCTAAATAGAATAATGTATTCTAGTCTCCTACCCTTCTCTCACTTCTCAGCCTTCCTTTATTTTGATTTTTCTTTACTTTTCATAGCACTTACTACCACCTGCCATCTGTGTCTTTCCCGTTCAGTCGTGTAAGTTTTTGAGGGCAGAGTCTGTTTTGTTTACTATGTACCTCTTTGCTCAGAACAGTGCTTGACATTCTGTAGACTCCCAGTAAATTTTTTTTTGAATGAATCACATTCTGCTTCTCAGTACTTGCCAGCTATAATTTCAGTGTTCAAGCTTGGAACTTGTTCTGGTATATATGAGGTGTTAAAATAGACAAGAAGTTTTTAAATGGTGTGTTTTCAAATTAGATTGTTTCGTTGGTAAAACTAACCTATAATACCCCTTTGAAGTAGTGGGATGGTTTTGTTAGTACAGTGAATATTTAAAAATATTCATGTTTGTCTAAAACTTGTAAGAAAGATCATCTTTCCCAAGTGGGCAGTTTTCCAAGTACCTGAATTTTAGCCATTTGATTTAGGTATTTAAAGCTTGTCTTAATTTTAATTACTTAAAAGGAAATTTAAAAATAAATTATACTCTTTGTTCTTGAAAACTGTATACAAAACTTGTCCTGCAGACAAAGCCGTATATATGATTTATGATATAAATCCTTAATTCTCTGAGTAGTTGTTTAGGTATTGGGGTTTACCTTGCACTCAATAGCCCCACATGTCAGCATTCTTATTAATTAATGATAATTCTTATGTGTGGACTTATAAGCTGTCTCATTCTTGTCAGTGTGTTTTTCTTTAACAGAGCCGTGGCTCTGTTTTTATAATTTGGTGCTTCTTATCTCTTGAAAACTGGTAAATCCAGATATCCAAACTACCAGCATTGCTTATAATAGAATTTTAGAAGTATTAATATGCTTGTTAAAAACAATTACTGTTCAAAAGAGAAAAATACTGTATGCTAATGCATATACATGGAATCTAGAGAGATGGTACTGATGAACCTAGTGGTAGGGCAGGAATAGAGATGCAGACGTAGAGAATGGACTTGAGGACTTGGTGGGGGAGGGGGAGATGCTGGGACGAAGTGAGAGAGCAACACTGACATATATGCTACCAAATTAAAATAGATAGCTAGTGGAAAGCTGTTGCAGAGCACAGGGAGATCAGCTCCATGCTTTGTGATAGCCTAGAAGGGTGGGATAGGGATGGTGGGAGGGAGGCTCAAGAGGGAAGGGATATGGGTATATATGTATACATACAGCTGATTCACTTTGCTGTGCAGCATAGACTAATAAAACATTGTAAAGAAATTATACTCCAATAAAGATGAAAAAAAAAGCAATTACCTTCAGTTTGGTAGGATCTTGGTAATTGTCTTTTCAGACTTAGTTAGCATGTGATGTCCTTCACTTATTTTCCCTTTTTGAAATAGGAATTGGTGAATATGATTGATAACCATCAGGTAACAGTAGTAAGTGGTGAAACTGGTTGTGGAAAAACTACTCAAGTTACTCAGTTCATTTTGGATAACTACATTGAAAGAGGAAAAGGATCTGCATGCAGGATAGTTTGTACTCAGCCGAGAAGAATTAGTGCCATTTCAGTAAGTAAGCTCTCACTTTTTAAAATTTCCCACTTTCTTTTCCATTCTCCTATGTAGTCCTCCTAGAACTACTGATTTTGAAGGTTGGGGTGATTCTTTATTAGGTTTAGGATATGTTGTTGTGAAAGCAAAGTTTAGTTAAGTATTTGGTAGTAAAGACCAAAAAATTGAATGACCTCTCTCTTACTGATAGTAGATGTTTAGGAGTTCAAGATAAACACAAATCCAGACAATTTTCAGTATAAAACTAAAAGAACGAAAAACTGATAATGTTTATAGAATTGATTACAAGCTTCAAATCTCCGTCATTAGATGCTTTACATTTTACTCTTTGATTATTCAGTACTGTTTTCAGCTCTCTAATAGTTTTTTTCAGTATATAAGTATACTGAATGGTGGTAGCTGTATTTCTGATTTTTTAATGCAATTCAGTAAGAGGAAATTTATCATAAAAAATAAGGCATTGTTTCAGGTTTATCATGAAGGAAGTATAAGTACATGTTTATTACAGATAACATTTTTTGTTTGTGTTTAGTTAGATGACTTGGGTAAATATATGTTTTATGTTCTTTAAAGATGTTTGGGGTTTCTTACAACATTCATTGTGTATAGTATGTTTATTTCAGTGTTATGTAATTCTGTGTGTAAATTTAAATTATGAACATTTATGGTTGTATTTGGCTTTATGATACCACTATTTATTACATCGCTAAGTCATTTAATACAGAATCCATGGTCAGGAACTGTATTACCAATTATAGCAGTGTTTTGTAGGAGCTACAATACATGGTTTAAGCTATGGTTTCTAAGAGATACTATTTTTTTTTTTAAATAAAGCAGCAATCTTTATAGGAGGATCATATTCCGAGAAATGTCATAAGTTTACAGAATGGTGAAAAATAAGCCATTTTTGTCATAACATTATTATGTAGCTAGTCTTAAGTAAGTTAAAAACCTAATTTTCACTAATATATGACTATATATATTGACAGTAAGGAGAAATGCAGGTTAGGTTATTTCTTTGCTTATTTTTCCAAGATCTGTTGATATTTGAATGGGCACTTGAATCAGTAGTAAAAAGTGAAGCAATGGTCTTAGTTTATATGGGATATAATGATTGAAAAATTTTCCTTCTGAAGTATTATTTCCTAAAAACCAATCATCTAACCTCATAAATCACTGTTCTGTCACTAGATGACTACTGGTTACTTTTAGTTATACAAATCACTGTTGGATTATAAGATTTCACCTGTTTAGAGCTTATCTTTGGCAGCCGTAACTTTAAGAACATAACCAAGGACTAGAAATTAAACCTATCAGTCTCTTCGAAAAAGAAACAAAAAAAAAGTATCAACATATATTTACCCTCATTATGTACAAGTTTAGATTACGGTTTCCAACTTTTTTAAAAAAAGACTAAGGTAGAGAGGATTTATAGAAAGTCTTTTTGAAAATAGGAGGGAGAATTTCAGAGGAAATGAAAAGTAAACATAAGAAGCAGGTAGTCTTCAGTTCTTAAGGGACACAATTTTTGATACCTCAGATTTTAATATGTTTTTATTTTTTTTAACACTCAAAATCTAATGAATAGTGTTTCAGCCACCAGATTTTCATAGCCATTCAGGATATTGACTCTAAAGGAAATGTTTTCTTTGTAATATTTTAATTAAAGGTTGCAGAGAGAGTGGCTGCAGAAAGGGCAGAATCTTGTGGCAATGGTAATAGTACCGGATACCAAATTCGTCTCCAGAGGTAAAGAATGTTCACTTCTTGTTTACAGGTAGATTTTAATGAAACTTCGAAGTTAGAGATTCAAGAGAAAGATTTTCAGTCCCTATTTTTATGCTGATTATTGCTATTAGAATTAACATTTAAAGTAATTGCAATATAGGAGGCTTGCAACCCACAAAATCATTTTAACCCAAATTCAGATTTGATTTGCCATTTTAAGATGCCTTTTACATTGTGGAATGATTAGAAAGATAACATTTTTCTTGGATGTACGTTAGTAGACCATCACTCATCCTGGAAGGAGTTGACCTCCTGTACATTTTGGTACCACCACACAGCCGCTGACTGATTTAATTTAGTTTGTATTTTTAACCCCCTATCCCACTCCCCTATTTCTTTAGTCATTCTCAGCACCTCAAGATCCCATTTACCTTTTCAAGTCACAGAAGTTTAGTTCCTTAAAGATTTGGTCCTCTTCTGTATGTTAGTGCTTATGCCTTAAAAAAGAAATCATTAACATCGTATCGTAACAACAAAAATAATGTATAATGAACTTGAATAATGTATAATGAATCGTCGGCATTCCAGTAACTAAAAAATTAAGTATAAAGGTTTTCATTAAAAGTGAAAGAATTTTTTACATGGAAGATTTTTCTTTTAAACTTGTGGTACTTAGTAGTCTGTTAGTAAAGGAAACCAAGAATTAACTCATGTCTTTCATTCACAGTCGATTGCCAAGGAAACAGGGTTCTATCTTATATTGTACAACAGGAATCATCCTTCAGTGGCTTCAGTCAGACCCGTGAGTATGTTTCAACTCAGGACATGTAGTTAAATATTATCAAAAGATGTAATTATTAAGTTGGATTTTATTTATGTAAAAGTAAAACGGTTCTGTTTTTGAATTTTGTGCTGAGTAATGAACTTTACACTTGTGCTTTAGGCATTTGTCCAGTGTCAGTCATGTTGTGCTGGATGAAATCCATGAGAGAAATCTGCAGTCAGATGTTTTAATGACTGTTATTAAAGATCTTCTCAATTATCGACCTGACCTAAAAGTAGTATTGATGAGTGCAACATTGAATGCTGAGAAATTTTCAGAATATTTTGGTGAGTAAAATTTATGGTTATTACTTTAGAAAGCTATCACAAAGCAATTCAATTTAGAAAAAATTTTTTTAAAAAATTAATACAGTGCTGTGTACAGAGTAGTCAAAATAAATGTTTAGCAATTAATTTTATTTGAATATTCACTTACCCTCTAGCCTCACAGATTAGAGAATTGGGCCTGTTTTTAAAAAATGGTGGCATCATCTCTGTTCTCGTAATGTAGACATGTAGCCTATTGCTGCTACCACCAGATAGTTAAGGTGACATCCGTGAAGTCAAATCACACATTTGAATAAGTTTATAAACTTTTTTTGTGATTCTTCTGTGGTTTTTATGTAGTATGATGGGCTAGGGTGGCAATTTGCTAATACCAGTAATAACTAGCAACCCCCATGCAATACTTTCAGTGTGCCAGGTAGTATATTTGGCATGTCTTCATCAATCCTTAGTATACCTTGTGAGGTAGGTGCTATTGTTTTCATTTTTACAGATGAAAAAACAGCCTCAGCATAGTTAAGTAGCTTACCCAAGATTGCATAATTAACACAGGGTCAAGATGATTTGAAACTAAATTTGACTAGCTATAGAGTACATTCTTTTAAAATTATGCCCTACTATCTCTCCTGTTTAAATTGTTGGGAGAAGGAGGAGAAAAGGGAGGGAGTTAAAATGGAATAGAACTATAATGTGTTTGTATTCAGCCCACTTGACCCTCAAAGCCTTGTGACATTAGTTGAGCATATTATACTTTGTCTTTGTCTCTGTTTCAGTCCTTTTTGATGAGAAATCCATACCTAACATTGAATAAACTTATGCAGGCCAGAGGCAGGGTTGTGCCACCTCAGGTACTTTGATCTGTGCTGCAGTGTTGGCCTTTGTTTACAGTGTATATGATTTATTTTGTTTGGTACAAAACATAAATAGCACTTAAATAACAGTACTAAGAGACTTCATTTTTAACTAGTGATTCTAAAATAATAATCAAAAATTTAATATTTGGTTAGTTCTTGCTATAACTACCTCTTTCTTTCCCTAATTCTGGATACCGCAGAGTCACGTTTCTTATATATATTTCACTAAAACTTACATTCTGATGGCACTATTTTGGCTAATGATGAAGGGAAAATAGACTTAACTAAGTCTTAAATCCAACTTAAAATACTCTATTCTTTGGTATTCTGGGTTACTTTGTAGAACTGTGAGAAATGTGTGTATAATTTGGTAACAATAAATTGGTACTGAGTGAAGACTAGACTGCCAGTTTTGTTAAATTAGGTATGGAAAAATAAGGTAGAGCTGTAAAAGCTTCAGGACCATTTTCTGAAGTTAAAACTGAGTCGTTGTCCTATTTACAGTCTTGGCCTGTTGATTTTTGTTGTTGTTTTTGTTTGTTTTTTTGAACATTTGAGTACAGATTTATGTTTTATTTACCATAACAGGTAACTGTCCAATGATACACATACCTGGTTTTACTTTTCCAGTTGTGGAGTATCTTTTGGAAGATATAATTGAAAAAATAAGGTACGTAAATATTAGGAACTGGAAGAGATTAAAAGTACTAACATGTCGCCATATTGTCAAAACTTTAGTCTCAGAAATTCCCACTTAACCACTTCTTTCTAAAACTTTGTCTTTCCTTAAATCAGGGATTCCCAAACTTGATTGCACATTAAAATCACCTGGAGCCTTTTAAATCTGCATTCACACCTCATACTTTAATTATGTTACAGCATCTGGGCTGGTAGCAAGGCATCAGTGTTGTTTAAAGACCCCTGGGCAGTAAAGTTTGGGAACCTCTGTTTTTAGTGCTGAATCTCTCTTCTGGTTCTCCTACCTGATATTCTCTTTTGCTGGCTTCCATTCCCTACCCTTTAAATATGATTTTTCCCTAGAGTTCTCACTTACACTGTTCTCAGCCTTTAATGATTTCACTGCGCAATCCTGTTTCCATGACCGTAGTTCCAAATTTTTAGAAGTTTCCAATAGCTTTCAGAACTGTAGCTTCAGAACTGAAGCTCTTCCTGAATTCTAAACTTATCTAACTCTATATTCAACAGCGTTTCAGTACCACAGATTTCTTGAACCCCACATTCTTCAAACAAAAATCATGATCTTGTATTTCATTCCCATCATGCTTCCACCAAAAAATTAAAACTACCTGTGTTGTTTAGTATGCTTTGTAATGGTTACTCCTGTTATCCTCCACCCGGTTGTCTGAGCTGTAAATCAGAAGAGGCGATGTTTATCAAGCAGTTTTGTATCAGGATATGTTAACTGCTTTATGTGGTTAGTAACCAAACTACTCTTAAGTTATTCTGTATTCCATCCCACTCTCCCCCATGAAAACGCTGAGAGCTTTCTTCTTGAACATACCTTCCCATTTTTGTTTCTTCTACTTAAGGTCCTTATTCTCTCTCCTGTGTTAATATAATACTTTCTTTCTTGGCACTGTGGTCTTCACTCTCACAACTGCTGCCATCTATTTCCCAAAAAAATCTGTTCATGTGAGCTTTCTTCCCCAGGGCATGCCCCTTGAGATTTCTCTTTGAAAACTGGTTGAAGAACCTTTATTGGTTTGTCATGGCCTGTAGCAGAGCAGCTCAGCTGGAATGCCCAAGTTATTGATCCCCTCAACAGTGGCCATTAGCTGCTAGCAGGCTTCTCAAGGAACCATACAAAATTATATTAGTATTCCTGGATGAGAAAGGGCTGAGAAAGCACAGCTCCACACGATCAGGTTCCAGTGCCTCAGCCTGTCACCCCAAGGCTTTTTACAGCCTAGCCCTGTCCTCTCTTTCTAGCCTCATGCGTCCTACGATCTGCCCATCTTAAGTGCACTATTCTCTATTCTGCCAGGGTGTGCCTGTTCTTTCATGACTTTATGCTTTGTTACATGCTATTTCCTCCTTTTAGAGTTATATTTGCCACCTTCCTCTTTTCATCTCTATTATGTAAGAACACATCTCAGCTTCATTGCCCATTGAGCCTTTTCTGATACCTCTCCCAGAGTAAGTTACCTTCTCAACAAGACTCCCAGAGCACTTTTATCATATCTCCTATAACACTTAGCCTTATTGCCATGTAATGTATCTTTCTATATTTGCCTTACACTAGATTTCAAATTTTCAAGGTCGAGGATTTTGTCCCGTTCATCTTTGTAACTAGTGCAAAGCACAGTGCCTGGCCTATAGTAAACATCTGAAAAATGTATGGACAGATGTAGAAACATTTATGCTGAGATTTTTCAAGACTCCACAGCTTACTTGTTAAAGGAGAAAACCAGGAAGTGATAGTGGGAAGGTGAGAACAAAGATCCTACTGCATATTTTACATGGAGAAAAGTCAGCTTTTGAGTGGACTTTTATTTAACAAATATTTTTTAAACTTTATGGCTTGCACTGTGCACTAAGATCTGAGCATAAAACAAGGAAAAGACTTGTTACAAACTGTCAGAGCTTATATCTAGAAAGGGAGATATACAAGCTATAACTCTAAGGTGTGATTGACCTGTTCTGGGGAAGTGAAGACTATATTGGGAATTAGTTTATAAAGCAGGGATAGGCTGGACAAGTCACGAAAGCAGTGAAATCAGTGTAGCGAAGAGGGAAGTGCGTATGTCAGGGTGGAACACATAAAAGTGAAAGAGTGTATGTTAGTCTTCCGTGTTCTGGTTTTATCATCAATGGTTATATATTTTTACGCTCTCCCTCCTCAATTCCACTTTACCGTGTGTCCCATTTCCTACCATAGCACATTTACCAATTGTTTTCTAAGATAATAGGCAACAGCTTGACAATAAAAATGAAGTTTCAGGGATCAGTAATTTAAAATTACATAAAGATAAATTGCTTTCTTAAGGTCCTTAGAAGGCAGGGGATCTACAAGGAATTACAGCTAAGGGGAGTCTCTTGAAGCAAAAGGATGGTATCTGTGCACTTGTCATTCTGTAGCCAGCCTAAGAGGGGAGGTGAAATAGGGTGGTCATTGGATAGAAGTTTTCAGCAGACTTTCCCCAGCTATTCCTTTCCCAGAAGAAGAGTTGCGCTACAGGGAAGTAGGGAAGAAAGTAGGTGAGATGTTCTGGAGGGTCGTGATTGGGTGCTTGGGGAGGACGGTTAAAGGTTTTTGGAATTGCTGGAAAGGGAGCCAACTCTGGGTCCATCCTGCTGACTAGACTAATCTCTGTCTCAGGTTGCCCTACCTCACGTTGGTGCCTCTATATGTATCGAAGACTTAGGGGAATCCTGGGTCACAGGTACTGAATAGGGAAGGGGATTGATTAACACTTTTGGGGTGTCTGCTATGTGTCAGGCACTGCACTTTATCACTTTTTAAAAATTCTCATGCTAATAACGTGATAAGAGTATTAATCTCTCAAATAAGGAAACCAAAGGCCAGAGATTTATACCTTGCCCAGGGTCACACAGCTAGTCAATGGCAGAGCAAGGGCATCAGTCCCATTCTGTCTGACTCACAAAGCCCATGCTCCAAATGCCCATTCCATCTAGATGCTGTCCTCTAGGTGAATAATGAGGGGCTTTGGAGTTAGAGTGTAGGTTCATTTTTCTTTGTCTCTCTCCACTCCCATGCCTGTCAGAACCCACTTATGGCAGATGTGCCCTCTGTTTTTAGCACTTACTGCAGCATGGTGGAGTCAGAGCATAGCACTGGACTGACAGGAGATTTGAATGCTGATTCTGGCTCTGCCATTAGCTATGGCTCTGAGACTGAGTAGAATTAAGTAGTTCTCAAGCATGGGTCTGTAGATCTGTAACTACTCCGTCTGAGTCTCCCGGGGCACTAATTAAAATTCCTGGATTAGCAGGCTCCATCCAGCCAGACCTGCTGAATCCGAATCACAAGGTATAGGATTTAGGAATCTATTTTACAAGCTCCCTGGGGGATTCTTATGTGCACTCAGGTTTGGAAACTTCCTATATTCGAAATCTGAGTCTTCTAGGCAATCGTTAACTATTATTTTGGACTTACCTTAATGTTAACTTTTGATTTAAAAGCAAATTCAAACTTAAAATGGAAGTTACTGTAGTTAATTTTAAATTTTTATTGTTTAAGATGATATATAGAGATTTATATACTTTGATAGAGAATGATTTTTATCTAAATTGTCATTTTATCTGTTAATATTTGCAAATAAATATATATTTAACTAGCATTCACTATAAAGTATAGTAAAGGTGTTCTTTAAAATTTCTTTTTAAAATTCTAAATGTAAAGTCAGAGATATTGGCTAAAACCAGTTTCAAAAAAGTGAAGCTATTTAAGAATGTTTTCATTTTAGATATGTTCCAGAACAAAAAGAACACAGATCTCAGTTTAAAAGGGGTTTCATGCAAGGGCATGTAAATCGACAAGAAAAAGAAGAAAAAGAAGCAATCTATAAAGAACGCTGGCCAGGTTATGTAAGGGAATTGCAAAAAAGGTAAGTCTGTTTTGTTTGAAAGTGAGAACATGGTGGCTAAATGAATCAAATAAAAAGCAGAATCGTCTTCTTGACTTTTTTCGTATTTGAGGATAGCATTGTAAATCTCCTTTTCTAGCTGAACACTATTGTTGATTATGTTTTCCCATTTGCTGATTGACTTAATTTTAAGATTTTATAGCGAGTTAAACTTCAGGAAACTATCAAGTATTGTATGACTTTCTATTTGACTTTGATAGGTATTCTGCAAGCACTGTAGATGTTATAGAAATGATGGATGATGATAAAGTTGATCTGAATTTGATTGCTGCCCTTATTCGATACATTGTTTTGGAAGAAGAGGTTAGTTTTCTTTTTCTCTAAGCTTAAAAATTGAAACGGTTTCAGTTTTATATTTGTATCAAGGCCATGAAAAAAGAAAAATAATTTTTTTAAATGCTTTTAAAAAGATAACCTATGGAAGAAATGGCTTTTGACACCAGAAATAGGAATTTCAAAATACCAAAAGATTTAGACATTTGACTTGTTTGAAGAAAAGATGAAAAAAATGAAGTGCCTGGATTATAAATCTTATTTTTAAAAAGCAAACATATATTCTTTAGTTATAATTAGCAACTACAGTTATCTTGAGCTAGTATAATTTTTTTTAATTAATTAATTTATTGGCTGCATTGGGTCTTTGTTGCTGCAAACGGGCTTTCTCTAATTGTGGCGAGTGGGGGCTACTCTATATTGTGGTGCTCAGGCTCTTCATTGCAGTGGCTTCTCTTATTGCAGAGCATGGGCTCTAGGCGCATGGACTTCAGTAGTTGTGGCGCATGGGCTTAGTTGCTTGGGGGCATATGGGATCTTCCTGGAGCAGGGATGGAACCTTTGTCCCCTGCATTGGCAGGCAGATTCTTAACCACTGCACCACCTAGGAAGTCCCCAGAGCTAGTAAAATTTTAATGAAGACTTAATTGTGCACAGAATTGTACTTAGTGTATTTTGTTATGTGATCTTTTGTAATGGTTATTTTCCCTCCATATAGGATGGTGCAATATTGGTCTTTCTGCCAGGCTGGGACAATATCAGCACTTTACATGATCTCTTGATGTCACAAGTGATGTTTAAATCAGGTAATAAAGAAATGCATTTTATTGCAATTCCAAGAGTGGTACTTGAATCATATGTCGCCTGGTTATTTTCTTTCATTTGTGCTTGGTGGTCTTAGTCCAGGTTGAGTTTTTTCAAAAGTTGGATTTTTTTTTTCCCCCCTAAAATTCTAGGTCAGAGGTGAAAGATAGTAGGTATGTAGTGAAGTTCCTTATTTAGTATTATGGTGAGACTGTTTTCCCTCTTCCTAAATTTGCCTGATAAAATTGAGTTCATAAAGTTAAGATGTTGGCATTTGAGGTTTTTGTTTTTTTCACTCACTTCTGCCCTAGTTGGGCAGAAAAGAAGTTTGAATTTATCACTTAGTCCAGTATTTCTCAGCTCTGACTATACAGCAGAGTCACCCATGGCACTTCTTTAAAATGCAAATACCCAGATCCCATCCCCAGCCCAAATATTAGAATGTGACCTCCTTGAAGTTAAAAAAACAAACAAACATAACCCTCCGGTAATTCTGGTTGTTTAACAGCATGTTTTGAGAGATATAACCTCTTATGTCTTAGAGAAATGCATGGGAACATTTTTCTCCTATGAAATTCAGTTAAAGCTTTTTCAGGAGTTGTTATTAACTTCAGTAAAATACAAAGCAAATTCTATTTAGTATTTTATAGTTCTGAATATGCTTCCTGTAACCTTACTCTGTTGAAGTGCTTCTGATACATTTTATTTTTACAAAACACTACAAAATATTTTGATCCAATTTTATTAGCTAAAATATTCTTTATTCTTTGTTAAATCCCATCATGGTAATGCCCTCAAAGCATTCTCTATAATTAAAATTATTTACTGTTCTTTAGTTGGAAAAATATTTTTATCTGATTACCATGGCTCTTCTCTAAAGAAATACTGCTTTCTCTTTTCCTTGTTATTCATAACCTTTCTCTATAGAAAAAATATAGTGATTAAACTATACAACCGAATTATCTTTTTAAACAACTGAAATACTTTTTTGGCTGAACCTTCCAACTTTGGCCTCTCCTTCCCCCATCATAAACCCTGTTGAATGATCTACTTTTAGTTTTTAAAAATATGAGTGTGTATATATTTTACAAGAAAAATGCAGGGAAGATCATTTTGGGGGGAGTGGGGAAAGGGTATGACATTATAGATTATTATAATTGACTTCAATAACTTTCTAATTTAATTATTCTCAAGGATGGAGGTATTAATTTGTACTTCCACCACCAGCTTAATTTCTTTTAAAGGAAATCTTTTAAAAATTTAACATACCTAATCTTTAACACCATCTGATAATCCAGCCTATTATCAGATTTTCCAGTTTTTCCCCCAAAGTGTCTTTCACAGCTAGCTTGCTCAGACTGTAGAAGAAGTCAAACTGATAGATCATTTACTCTAGCTCCAGAACATCACTCCCATTCTCCCCTTACTTTCCCCGTGGTGAAAAAGACTAGATGCAACTTTCTGGATTTATCTGAGTCTTTATGGTATTTCATTGGATACCTCTTACCCCTATTGCCTGCAAACTGGAAGTTATATCTGAATGCTTGATTCAATTCGAGTTAAGTATTTAGAGTTGATGTATTTCATATTGTGTCACAGAGATAAGTAATTCAGAGCATTCTTTTTTAGCAATACCAGTTGTTTGACAGATTTTTACTGCTTTTTAAGTTCAGGAGGGTCAGAGACAGTCTATGGGGAGCACCATATCTCCTTTGAATAACAGCAGTTCTCTATCTGGGGGAAATACAGCTATCCAGGGTCATTTGGAAACTCTTGCTGGAGATTTAAGTCAGGTTGCACTTCTGTAACTGTATCTAACTGAAATTTACCCTTGCTTCCTTAACACTCTTCCTCCTTCCCATTGCTGTACTACCTCAAACTTTCTCTCTTTGGGCTAGGAATCAGGAATGGGCTTGAGCAACTTCGTTTTGAAACTTAAAACATTTTCCTAACAAAATCATTTTTTAAAATTCGAGTCACTTTTGGAATGTATTACATTTAACCAGTGCTATTTCATTATTTTTAAGTAGGACATGGAAATTTAGTAAGTAATTTTTCTTTAAAAATTTAAATATTCTTTGTATGATTATAGTAGGATTACCCAAAGTCTACAAACATTTATCCATATTAAGCAGAATTCTTTGGTCTTCAATTAGTGGTGGGAATGGAGCTAATGATTTTTTTTAGTATAATTTGAAAAAATTGCTTCCAACTTTTAAGCATTCATTAAGAATTTAGAATTTACAGAAAAAAATATTAACAAGAACATAAAAAGAATAAAATCAGTCTGATTATCATGTGGCTTAGCATCTGAATTAATTGTTCCGTATATTTTTGATGGAGCGTTTCTACAACTATTTGTCTTAAAGTTTAATTTTCTTTTTAATTTTCAGACAGGTTTCTTATTATACCTTTACATTCACTGATGCCTACAGTTAACCAGACACAGGTATGTTGTTAAATTTATCGTCCAAACTGAGGCAAGCTTTAAGAATTGTATGTTTTATTTTCTTTTATTTTTTTTTAAGGTACATTTTCAAATAGTAATCCATATGAAAAAATACTTCTTTGAGTACCTTTGCAAATGAGTCCTCAGGGAATAATTGCACAAAAAGTTGAATAAGAGAGGGTAATCCACAAATCAAATTAGTTTTGTCAGCATTAGGGAAACATTTAAAGATTGGTTTTACCAATAACTTGTTTGGATTTCCTAAATAAAAGAAAAAGGTATGCCAATACCAATAAAAATAACTTAATCTAGAAGTTAATAGTCTATGACATGTACAGCTTGATATTTGAGATTTTGATTTAACAGAATTAGTACATTTGTAGGCATGAAATTTCAATAATAGTATGGTTTTGGATGTTTTGGCTTTGTCAGATGCAGGGAGTTCTCTAGTTAGAATGAACACTTCTTTCTCAAAGGCAAGATAATTTTCTGCAGTGTTTGCAGGTCCTGGTAGAATGAGATGGATCCGTTTTTCCACTCTTTGAGAGAAACTATCATGACATTTTTTATTGAGAGCTTTTTAATATCCTTTCTGCTGGTACCTTAGTTCTGAGTAAGGCTCAGGCAGCTGAATTAAATACAGAATGCATGCCTGAGGGAAGAGAAGAGGGGAGAGAGCTCTTGATTCCAAAGATTCTGAAATATCCAGTGTGGGGGTACCATTTCTGACACTCTAACCATAAATTATTTATTCCTTTGCTAGGGGATATGTGACTAAACTGGCAAACAACATTTTCTCTGTTGATTACCATTTCTATAAATGAGGGGATAAATTTATGCATTGTTTTGCTTTTCAGCCACGGTGGTACTTGTTGTCATGACATTGTTTGTAGGATTCGCCATGTGAAGGGGATTTTGTTTTTTTTTTAAATCCAGTCCAATCTCAAAAGCTAGTATATGGGGGCACAGCCAGCTCATTCATTCTAATGATTGGGCATCTGCCTGGTTGGTTGGTGTCCTTACCTATATAGGTTTGGGTAAATCATAATTCTTTTCCTTAAACTAAATTTCTGTCCGTCTCCCTTAAAAGTTTGACTACATAATAAGATGTTTGTACTCTCCAGCATTTGTTAAAGAATGAATTTTAAATTATCATATTTAAATATCATATTAATAATTTATATACTGCTTAAATATCTATAAATTCAAATTATCTCTAAATTTTAATTATATTTCATTTGAAATCTTTTTTGGTTCTGACATCTGTGGGAGATTTAGTTTGGTTTACCAAAAGGGAATTTTGTGGTATTGGAGATGTATACCTTATAAATATATCTATAAATGCTAGATGTATATGTCAGTGAACACAGAATTGCTAAAAATGAACAGTACCTGAAGTAATTCCTCTAATTGCAAGAATGATATATCAGAAATTAGTTCACTCTTGGAATTTTGATGTATTTATTCTTACAGGTATTTAAAAGAACCCCTCCTGGTGTTCGGAAAATAGTAATTGCTACCAACATTGCAGAGACTAGGTAAAAATTGTTTTAGTTAACAACTACTGATGATTTGCATTAGTTTTGAGGCACATAAGTTATTAACATACCTTAATCTTTTTTTCTACAAAATACTTTGTAATTTCTTAAAAGTAAAGCTATTTTTTTTTTTTAAGTAAAACTATTTTAATTTATGGTAGTGGACATAGGTTTTGTGGGGGTTTTTTGGTTTTTTTCCCAACCTATACTAATGTTTTAGTCTCTTTAGAAACAGCCTTTTAAGTGGTTGTTTTGAAACTTTTCTAAAGAAGCATGGGAACTGAGGTCAGTTTTTCTGGTTGGGAGTAAAAGTGTTTTGTGGTTTGGAAATTAGTTATGTACAGCCTTTAAAATGTATTCCCTTGGAAGTATTAATATACCAGTACAGTCACTGCAACAGATTGTTCTGTGGAAATTGATATTAAATCATGGCACCAGAGGGCTCATAAAGCTAGGTACAGAAGTCCTCTGGCAAGCTGTGAAGTTTGGCTGTAGGCAAATAAGCATTTAGCATGATCTGTAAGGCTGGCCCTGTGTGCTGCCACTGAATCTGCTGATGCTGCCTGTGATTTGGTGCTTGATCCCCATTATGTTGGTAAATGTGGGAAGAATGGCGAAAATCCTGAACTGCTAAAATCAAATTGATTCAATAAGAAATGCTTTAAAATCCCCATCTGTAGGCCTGTTATAGGTTAATGTGCTTTTGACATGTTTTTAACATTTTTTATATATTTATTTTCCAAACAGCATTACCATAGATGATGTAGTGTATGTAATAGATGGAGGAAAAATAAAGGAGACACACTTTGACACACAAAACAACATCAGTACAATGTCTGCTGAGTGGGTTAGTAAAGCTAATGCTAAACAGAGGAAAGGTCGAGCTGGAAGGTAAGATGGGACCTTTGTCTGAAGCCTTTAAAGCACAAAAAAATTTTGTGTAGCAAAATGTGTTGCTGGCATTTAAACATATTTATTTAGGAACATTACCTTTCGTATTTTCTAAAACTTAACTGCAGCATGTTTTTAAATAGAAAAGTTGTTTTAATCATAGTTGCTTTGGAAAAAGTATCTGCCAGGTTTTCTATTTTACAATTTTTCTACCTCAGATTCCTTAGTCTGGTTAATTAAAATCTATTCTTTATTCTTTTTTAACTATATTACTTATAATTGTGCTTTTTTAAAAGCCTATATTACTAATAATGATAGCTACTAATAGTATTAGAATGTCAGATCATCTCCTAGACACTTTGTATACATCAACTTGCTTAATCCTCACCACAATGCTATGAAGTAGGTTATTATCTCTATTTTAAGGGTAAAGAAATTGAGGTACAAAGAAATTAAGTCATCTGTCCAAAAGTCACACAGCTTTGTAAGTAGCAGAGTCAGGATTTGAATCTAGGCAGTCTAGCTCCACAGTCTGGGCTTCTCATCACTGTACTTCACAGATGTACTGGTCTTTCACTATCAGTTACCAATGAAAACACAAGGAAAATACCTTTTTCTCACTGATGTGGTGATAGCAAAAGAAATGAAAATACCTCTCTTTTAATGGTAGGAGAAAAGATTTGCCTTTAACACAAATAATTGCACTTATTATCTTAATGCTTTAGTTTTTTTATACCCTTACTCATATGATAGTAGTAGAATCATTTCTGGAGTTTTAGAAGAATTTGCCTCTTACACATAGAATGAAAAGATTCCCATTAATCTTCAAATATTGGCTTGAGTAAGGAAATGAGAGTTGAAAGAAAATTTTACAGACCATTTTATCAACTCTTTAAGTTTGTACTATGTCTTTAAAGCCCTGTCTTACTTGCTTTTCTCTTTGCTGATTATTCCAGTATAACTTGACTTCCAGGTAGTTTATTAGATTATGCAGTTGGTGCTATTGAGCATAGTCATGGCCTAGTCCAAGAAATGTACCTTCTAATCAGTTAACAGGAGATAACTTGATTGGGGTTTTCCCATGCA
The DNA here is from genome assembly GCF_030028045.1 of Hippopotamus amphibius kiboko. Taxonomy (NCBI): domain Eukaryota; kingdom Metazoa; phylum Chordata; class Mammalia; order Artiodactyla; family Hippopotamidae; genus Hippopotamus; species Hippopotamus amphibius. The sequence goes on along the minus strand of NC_080191.1, from coordinate 133,118,332 downwards.
GACGTATCACTACTGGATGCTGATTCAGGCAGTATTCACTGTGGTGAATGGGTTTTGGCACACTTTTATAAATGAATAGTAAATACACTAGGCCTTAGATTTGATCCATGGAACAATTATGGAAGTAAAATAAATGAAGTATTACATTTTATCTAATTCTTCATCCCCATTCTCCTGGTGAAAGTTAATGGAATTACAGTGGGTTTTTTGTTTGTTTTTTAATTGAAATATAGTTGGTTTACAATGTTGTGTTAGTTCCTGGTGTATAGCAAAGTGATTCAGATATTTATACACACACACTCACACTGGTTTAATTCAAATGGAAAATAGTCCCTTGTGGGTTCTGTAGATAAAAATTCCTTTAGCAAAGCTAATTAGGTTGATGACTATTTTGAAGGCCAGAGCAAACTGTATTATGTGGTCCTCAGTGGAGACGCTCTTACTTTTAGTTTCTGCAGACATGTTATATAATAGATAATGGGTCTTTGTAGACTTGTGACAGAAATAGCTCAGGTTTTTGGAATTTATTTTTATTCCTATAGGAAAAGGGCCTCCCCCTCCTTTAATAGCAGGTGCCTGTAGAAATATTTATTCTGCTTGAAGATGAATGAATTCCTTCACCTCTTCACATCTGTCCTTAACATTGTCCAAAGAATAGTATCATTCAGGTCATTAGATACAAACAATAAGAAAAAAAAGCGTTTCCAGCATTCCTCTGAGAACTCACTAAACAGCACATACTTACAAGCTTTTAAAATAATATAGACAGGTTAATATAATACCAGAATTTGTAACAAAAAGCTCACAAGGCCCAAAGAGATTAACCTGTGTATACTGCTGTTACTGTGCGTATCAGTCTGGAATCTGTAAGATAGGAATAGGGAACCAAATTATTGGTAGGGGGAGGGAATCTTGTAGTTTTTTAGAACTAGGATTTAGGGTTAGTGTGTTTAAGCTTATTCAGAACAGATGGGGAGAAGGAATATATGATTAATAAAAATGAAATAACAAATTAGTTATGGTGTGGCTTGTAAGAAATACTGACTACTTGCCCTGCCTGTTTTCTCTGGAGTTCTAAAAAGTCACTGATAATACTCCCCCCCCCCCTTTTTTTTTTTTAAAAAAGAGTTCAACCTGGTCATTGCTATCATCTGTATAATGGTCTTAGAGCAAGCCTTCTAGATGACTATCAACTGCCAGAAATTTTGAGAACACCTTTGGAAGAACTTTGTTTACAAATAAAGGTAAATTAGGTGGGAGAGTTAAGAAAGTAAATGGGGGTTTCGAATTTTCAACATCTTTTTAGAGGAAAGTAGTATATTAATCTGTCAGAAAGAATTTTTTACCATGCATTTGTTTCTGTGTGTGTTAGTACGGTAGATCCTTGAACAGAATGGGGATTAGGGTTGCTGAAAATCCACTTACTGCCTTCTCTGCCTTGAAAACAAAGCAAATAAAAAATGACTCACCCGGGGGTAGGTGGTTGAAACAGTTTGGAGAGAATCAGGACTCAAGCTCTTTTTTTTTTTTTTTTCCCCCGAAGCTCTTTTGATTCTGCCTTTTGTGATCTGTAATTGAACACAAGCTTATCAGTTAATTTAAAAATCTGTAAAATGAAAATGCAAGTATTATATTTATTGAAAAAAGTCTGCATATAAGTGGACCCATGCAGTTCAAAAAAGCTGTTTTTAAGCTTCCATCAGATACTTACTAAACAGTTTTTAATTACATACTGCTCTGGAGCCAGACTACCTGGGTTTGAATCCCATGTCCTCCTTGTGGCAAGCTAGTTCTGTTACATTGAGCAAGTTATTTAAGTTAACTTCATATAAAATTCTTAGAACAGTGCCTGGGACATAGTGAGTGTTCAGTAATCGTTAGCTACTGTTATTACATCTTAAGATCCCTCATTATAAACTACTTACCATTTTTTCAGCATCTTATGTATTTTGATAAAATTAGCCACCTTATTTTGAAGATAATTGGTAATCAGCTTGTCTCTTGGTATTTTAACCAGCTACTTTTCTCATTAATAGAGTTGGGGTGTTAGAAGGTAGCATGTTGGCCTTTGAACATGTTTTTATAGCATCACAAATATAATTTTAACTTATTCTGGTAAGATAACTAACTTGAAAATTGTATATAAGTTTGATGCTGTATTCAAGTGAGTTACATAGGCAGGATTAAACTTATGTCATTATATTTTTCTCCCCCCAGATTTTAAGGCTAGGTGGAATTGCTTACTTTCTGAGTAGGCTAATGGATCCACCATCGAATGAAGCAGTGCTACTCTCCATAAAACACCTGATGGAACTGGTAAATTTGATTTTTCTTTTTCAATTATAACTTAGATCTAGAGTGTTTAAGTAAGGCTGCTAATTATAAAATATACTGTCATTATTGCAAGGTAGGCCAGTGAATATGCAGTACCAAATCAGTTCGCTATTTGGCTGTTCAGTTTGGAGTATGACATATAAATTAGAAAGTTATAAAATGATACCTTTGTGATTTTCTTATCATACTGGCCTGTTTCCACACAACTTTTTTCATTGTAGGCCTGATTTAAAATTACATAAAATTTTGAAATATTTCAATTACTGGTCTTCTTCGTTTGTGTTCTTTTTTTTTTTAATGAAATTTTTTTAATTTATATAATTTATTTACTTTTGGCTGTGTTGGGTCTTAGTTGCTGCATGTGGGCTTTCTCTACTTGCGGTGAGTGGGGTTACTCTTCGTTGCAGTGAGCAGGCTTCTCATTGTGGTGGCTTCTCTTGTTGAGGAGCACAGGGTCTAGGCAAGTGGGCTTCAGTACTTGTGGCACATGGGCTGAATAATTGTGGCTCGTGGGCTCTAGAGCACAGGCTTAGTAGTTGTGACACATGGGCTTAGTTGCTCTGTGGTATATGGGATCTTCCCGACCAGGGCTCAAACCCGTGTCCCCTGCATTGGCAGGCAGATTCTTAACCACTGTGCCACCAGGGAAGCCCCCATTTGTATTCTTGAAATGAATTTGGTTGCTTTATTCTACTCTTTCTGATTAGCATAATGTTTTTAGAGCTTTTGTCAATTCCAGGTAACTTAATGACAGTATGGACATCTTATAAAGGCAACTGTTCTTGTTTTGAAGGAATGTTAGCAGGTGGCTTTTCTCCAAGATATCATATCTACCACCTATCATTTTATTTTTACAGCTTTTTTCCTTAGTTTCATTTATGAAGTCAGTGCTTTGAGGAACAAGTTTCAGTGTCTTAGTCAAGTGGCCACTTAGTTGTAGCCATCCCTGCACAAGACCATGTTGAGAAGCTGTAGGTGTAGGACTGGCTGTGAGTTAGTGCCCAAAGTGGAGAGAGGAGAGAAAGAAGTTAGAGCTGTGCCAGTAGACTAGCCACAGGTGACTATTTAAATTTAAATTTTGAATTAAATTACAAATTCAGTATCTTGGTCACACTTGCATGTTTTACATATTTAATAGGCACTGTGGCTAGTGGCTACCACGTGAACAGTACAGAAACACATTTCTGTCAGTGCTGCAAATTCTGTTGATTAGTGCTGGGTTAGAGGATGCTGAAGATGTATTTTACATATTTCAGCTTTATTTGAGCCATCCACGTAGGTAATTTTGAGAATTTGGTCCATGTGAAAACATTGAAATAAGCTCTTAATATGAGTAATGAGTTGTTTAAATGAAAAGCATTGTAACTTATCTGAGCATTTTTGTTGGAATTTGGATTAGATTTAGTGAGGTTACTGGTATTTTAGGGAGCAGTGAGGTTTTACTGCTGTCCTCTCTTCCCTTCCAGACTTTGATAGAAACATAGCAGTAGAGAGCTAGGTGATGGTCAGAAAATCAACTTATTGTTTATGGTAGAGACAGGACAGCTGGAGTCTGAAGCCGGAGTGGGATGACTTCCCCTCTCCCAACTGAATTTAAGAGCCAGTCTTTACTTAGCCATTTGTAGGCAACAAAATTGTGAAAAGGCCTGGGAAATCCTTACCAACAGTAGGATCCAAAGCCTACATTTTGAAAAAAGTTTTTATTGTGCAATACAGCATGCCCATCCATGGTAAAAGAGCAAAACAGAAATGTCTAGTGTAATGATTCATCACAAAGTGAGCACTGTGTTATTTTTATTCATGTCAAGAAGTTAAGAACATTTCTAGTATCCTAAAAACCAGCTTCCTACCCTCTCCCAATCACTGTACTCTCACTCAGTCTCGAAAATAACCTCTATCATGACTTTAATGGTAATTTCTTGCTTGTTTTTCTTGATGATTTTACCATACCAATATAGATCTCTATAAAGAGCTCAGTTTAATGTGGCCTTCTGTGAACTTTACGTGAAATCACACAGGATGAGGGGCAGGGGTTGCAGGGGGAAATGGGGTTCTGAATTCTTTCAGTGAACATTGTGAGATTCATGTGCATTATTGCTTTAAGCTATAGTTCATTCATTTTCATTTCTTTACCATATTGTATGACTACTGAAAGGCATTTTTGTTATTTCCGTTTTGAGGCAATTACATATAGCGCTGATATGAATATTCTTCAATATTTATTGTTTCTTGGTACACATGTGTTCTCATGGGTATACACTTAAGGAGTGAATTCCCTGGATCATAACATATTTATATGATTAACTTTGGTAGGTAATGCCCAACCATTTTCCAAAGTTGTGAAACTACTTACACTCCTACCAGTGCCAGTGGTAGGTAAGCATTCTCATTACTCTGTAGTGCCATCAACCTGTAGTCTTTTACCCTAAGTATGTTGATAGGTGATAGTTTTGTGGTTTTAATTTGCATTACCACAACTACTGTTGAATTTGTAGGCAGCTTTTCATGCTTATTGTCCATTTGCATAGTCTCATTTATAAATTATTTTTTTTAACTTTTTTTTTAATTAATTTATTTTATTGGCTGTGTTGGGTCTTTTTTGCTGTGCGCGGGCTTTCTTTAGTTGCAGTGAATGGGGCTACTCTTCGTTGTGGTGCACGGGCTCCTCATTGCCGTGGCTTCTCTTGTTGCAGAGCACGGGCTCTAGGTGCGTGGGCTTCATGGGCTCTAAAGCGCAGGCTCAATAGTCGTGGCTCACGGGCTCTAAAGCGCAGGCTCAATAGTTGTGGCGCACGGGCTTAGTTGCTCCGTGGCATGTGGGATCTTCCTGGAGCAGGGCTCGAACCCGTGTCCTCTGCATTTGCAGGCAGATTCTTAACCACTGCACCACGTAGGAAGCCCTCATTTATAAATTATTGATGCCTGTTTTTCTCTTATGTTGTAGAAGGTCATTATATACTTTTTGTGTACTCTTGATCTGCATCTTTTGTCAACTATGTATTGCACGTCTGTATATTTACCATTTCACTTTTTAACAGTGGTTTGATAAACAGAAATTCCTAATTTCAGTGTGGTCAAATGTATGTCTTTTTCTTTATTGTTACTGCTTTTTGTCCTTTAGTAAATATTTTTATCTACCCTGGAGTCATGAGGATATATTGTTTTAACTTTGTTTTCTTTTTCACACTTAGATGTATAATGCATCTGCAGTTGATTTTTGTGTGTGTGTAGGTGAGGTAGAAATCAAAGGTTTTAGATATTTAGAGCAGTTGACTGTAACCATTTATAGAAAAGTTCATCCTTTTCCTCTTTGTTCTGCAGCCATTGTCATAGATAAGTGTCTATGGATTTGTCTGTTTGTAGCTCTGCTTTATCATATTGGTGTATATTTCTGTCGAGCTGGTGTCACAACAAACACTGTCTTACCATACAAGAACATGATCTCTCCCATTGATTTAGTTATTTAATCTCTTGGTGTTTCGGTGTTTTCTGTGTATCATACAAGATTTATGTCTTGGTTAATGGTATTTTTGGATTATATTCAAACCTCAAAGGTTTTCATTTTCTTGTGAGTCTGATATACAGAAATTGAATTGATTTTGAATGTTTACCTTATATTCATCAATGCTGTGAAACTCACTTATTCTGATAACTGTATATTTTTGAATACAGTCACATTTATAAATAATTGCAATTTTATTTATTCCTTTCCAACTGTTGTCCAGGAAGGATCCTTAGTACAGTGTTAAGCAAAAGCAGTATGATAGTATGTGATCTTCTGTTCTTATTCTCAAAGGAAAAGCTGTCAATAATTTGTTGAGCATGTTTTTTGAAGATTTCTTGTAGAAACTATCAAATTAAAGAAGTTTCTGTTAGTTTACTAAGATTTTTATCATGCATGGATAATTGATTTTATCAAATACTTTTTCTGCTTCTGATGAGAATGTACGATTATGCTGTTTTTTGTTTGATTTGTAGTGTGTTGAATTACATTGATTTTTCAATTGTTAAACCAACTTTTATTCCAGAAACAAACAACTTTCTGGGATTCGATCTGCCATTACTTTGAGTTTCTCATGCATAAGATTATTTAGTCTTCTGTTCTCCAAAAGTCCCTGTCAAATAGGTACCAAGATTATGCTAGGCTCAGAAAATCAGTTGAGAGTAATAGTATGTATATATTTTTTCCTATTCTCTGAGTTTTTGTAAGATTGAGGTTATTTCCTCCATAAACGTTTAGTAGAAATCTTTGTCTGATTGGACATTTGAGTTATATTTTGTTTTTTAATTTTAATTTTTTAATTTTTTATACAGTTTTTAAAGGTTACACTCTTTACAGTTATTACAAAATATTGGTTATATTCCCCAATATTTAGAATACATCCTTGTAGTCCATTCTATACCCAGTAGTTTGTACCTACTATAACAAACTAGTGGTTGATTACCAGTGAGGGGGGCAATATGAATTATATATATATATATTTTTTTAATTTTTTATTATTTGTGGTGGTGTTCAAACCTTGTTATTTTGAATAGACATTGGACATTGTATTTACAAAGGTCTTTGTAGATAAAAGCTTGGAGCTTGGAGTGATGGTAATTTCTTCCAGGGAGAATTTATGTTGCTTCTTTTGGGAAAAGATCCCTCAATGTTGGGTTCACCTCCTTGGACTCCTGTCCTCCCCCAAATCCTGGACTTGTAATTTTTGTAATTCTTCAGTGTCTTCAAGCAGCTTTTCCATCTGTGCTTAGTGGGGTGATTATATCAAATTACCTAGGTAATCAGAGCAGAAGTCACCCCCATTTTGGGGGGTTCTAGATATGTCTTTTATCTCTTGCCCTCCTGTCTCATGTCTCCTAAAGTACTAGAATCAAAGGGCTATGCATTCTATATTCCAGATTTGTAATAGTGTCTCTTTTTTTTAAAATTTCTCCTGCAACTCTTATACTTGAGTGATTTTCTTTATTTTACTGAAGACTTACTGATGTGTTATTTCATTTCTCTTCCAAAGTTTATAGTAAAGCTAAGTTGTTTTTGTTTAAATAAGATTCTAACCTTTGCTGACCTTAAAACTTATGTTTTGATGAAGAGAACTAAAGCTGAACAATATTAGGGCATTTGGATATGCGTGGCCTATTTTTTTTTCTAAGCAAACTAAAATGTGCTTACAATGTGTGTTTTAAACATAAACTCTTATTTTACAGAATGCTTTGGATAAACAAGAAGAATTGACACCTCTTGGAGTCCACTTAGCACGATTACCAGTTGAGCCACACATTGGAAAAATGATTCTTTTTGGAGCTCTGTTCTGTTGCCTAGACCCAGTGCTCACCATTGCTGCTAGTCTCAGCTTCAAAGATCCCTTTGTGATTCCACTGGTAAGAAAGATACTAGTAAAAGATTAGGTATTTTTATTTTTTATTTATTTATTTATTTATTTTTTTATTTTTTTTTGGGGGGTACACCAGGTTCAACATCTGTTTTTATACACATATCCCCGTATTCCCTCCCTTCCTTGACTCGCCCCACCTCGAGTCCCCCCCACCCTCCCCATCCCAGTCCTCTAAGGCATCTTCCATCCTCGAGTTGGACTCCCTTTGTTATACAACTTCCCACTGACTATTTTACAGTTGGTAGTATATATATGTCTGTGCTACTCTCTTGCTTCGTCTCAGTTTCCCCTTCACCCCCCGCCCCCTCCCATACCTCGAGTTCTCCAGTCCATTCTCTATATCTGCATCCTTGTTCTTGTCACTGAGTTCATCAGTACCATTTTTAGATTCCGTATATGTGAGTTAGCATACAATATTTGTCCTTCTCTTTCTGACTTACTTCACTCTGTATGACAGATTGTAGTTCTATCCACCTCATTACATATAGCTCCATCTCATCCCTTTTTATAGCTGAGTAATATTCCATTGTATATATATGCCACATCTTCTGTATCCATTCATTTGTTGATGGGCATTTAGGTTGCTTCCATGTCCTGGCTATTGTAAATAGTGCTGCAATAAACATTATGGTACACGTTTCTTTTGGGATTATGGTTTTCTTTGGGTATATGCCCAGGAGTGGGATGACTGGATCATATGGTAGTTCTATTTGTAGTTTTTTAAGGAACCTCCAAATTGTTTTCCATAGTGGCTGTACCAACTTACAGTCCCACCAAAGGAGAGTTCCCTTTTCTCCACACCCTCTCCAACATTTGTTTCCAGATTTTGTGATGATGGCCATTCTGATCGGTGTGAGGTGATACCTCATTGTGGCTTTGACTTGCATTTCTCTGATGATTAGTGATGCTGAGCATCTTTTCATGTGTTTGTTGGCCATCTGTATGTCTTCTTTGGAGAAATGTCTATTTAGGTCTTCTGCCCATTTGTGGATTGGGTTATTTGCTTTTTTGGTATGAAGCTGCCTGAGCTGCTTGTATATTTTGGAGGTTAATCCTTTGTCCATTGTTTCATAGGCAATTATTTTCTCCCATTCTGAGGGTTGCCTTTTAGTCTTGTTTATGGTTTCTTTCGCTGTGCAAAAGCTTTTAAGTTTCATGAGGTCCCATTTGTTTATTCTTGATTTGATTTCCATGATTCTAGGAGGTGGGTCAAAAAGGATGTTGCTTTGATGGATGTCATAGAGTGTTCTGCCTATGTTTTCCTCTAGGAGTTTGATAGTGTCTGGCCTTACATGTAGGTCTTTAATCCATCTGGAGTTTATTTTTGTGTATGGTGTTAGGAAGTGTTCGAATTTCATTCTTTTACATGTTGCTGTCCAGTTTTCCCAGCACCACTTATTGAAGAGGCTGTCTTTTTTCCATTGTATATTCGTGCCTCCTTTGTCAAAGATAAGGTGCCCATATGCGTTTGGGCTTACTTCTGAGTTCTCTATTCTATTCCATTGATCTTCCTTTCTATTTTTGTGCCAGTACCATCCTGTCTTGATCACTATGGCCTTGTAGTATAGTTTGAAGTCAGGAAGCCTGATTCCACCAACTCCATTTTTCCTTCTCAAGATTGCTTTGGCTATTCGGGGTCTTTTGCATTTCCATACAAATCGTAAGATTTCTTGTTCTAGTTCTGTGAAAAATGCCATTGGTAATTTGATCGGGATTGCATTGAATCTGTAAATTGCTTTGGGTAGTACAGACATTTTCACGATGTTGATTCTTCCAATCCAGGAACATGGTATGTCTCTCCATCTGTTTGTGTCGTCTTTGATTTCTTTCATCAGTGTCTTAAAGTTTTCTGCATGCAGATCTTTTGCCTTCTTAGGCAGGTTTATTCCTAGGTATTTTATTCTTCTTGTTACAATGGTGAATGGGAGAGTTTCCTTCATTTCTCTTTCTGCTCTTCCGTTGTTAGTGTATAGGAATGCAAGAGATTTCTGTGCATTAATTTTGATTAGGTATTTTTAGATACACAAGATAGTTGTTTGCTTAGATACATTTTTCATTGGCTTTTTATTAGAATGCCATTCTCTGTTATATACCATCAGAGCAATTAAGTTGCCTTCATCTGTTTTAAGGGAAAAGAAAAGGTCGCAGATGCAAGAAGAAAGGAATTGGCAAAGGATACTAAAAGTGATCACCTGACAGTTGTGAATGCATTTGAGGTAAAACTAATATATTTAAATTTGTAAGATCTGTATTATAAGATCTGTATTATAATTGCTAAGAGAGAATGTTTAAAATTAGGTGAACATTTGAAAAAAACCTGTACATCATTTTTCAGTTTTGTGTTAGCTCATTACATTTACCCTTTTGGAAAAAAGTATATTTGTGTTTTGATTAAAGAACAAGTGGACAATTTATTTTAAAATTGTATTTGCTATTAATTATTCATTTGTATCGTTGTCTTATTGACATTCATGATAGAAGGTCTCATTCTGTTCATTAATAAACTATACCTATATTCAGATTTAACATTTTGATAGCACATGATAATCATGTACATTCTTCAGGATAGAGAGACATTTTCTCTTAATAGCCAGGCTTATCCAAGGATAAACATTTATCATTCATCTTTGCAACATTTAAATATAATTTCGTGTATAGAGACAGCATCTTTTTACTGTAGTTCTAGACTCAGTTTTGTACTATTATGGGAAAGTTTATATACATTTTTTTCCTTTGAGCTCATTCAGTATTTTATTTTTTCCCATCTTCCCTCATTCTCTAGCTTAAAGCAAAATAAAACAACATATTTGTGAAGTTGAAAACATACAAGAGCATTGAAATTTGTTCGAGTTCTCATTTTGATTAATACATGTACATAACGATGCTATTTTATGTAAAATGCACAATATGATACTATATAAACTTGCTCTTTTTTGTGTAAAGAAAGGTCTGCAGATTCACTTTCGGTTATCTTTTAACGACTAGAATCATGGGGATTTTGTTTTTTTAGTTTGTTAATATGGAAATTCTTTGAGTTTTTTACAAAGAAAATGAAATAGTAGAAGGTAAAATTATTACCAAAATAAAGACAAACTAGTAAGTAGTCTTTGCTTAGGGGAACAACATCAATACTTGTCTTCATTTCTTTGCCCCATAGGGCTGGGAAGAAGCTAGACGACGTGGTTTCAGATATGAAAAAGACTATTGCTGGGAATATTTTCTGTCTTCCAACACACTGCAGGTAATGGTGAATGTTTTGAAGTGATTCTCATATGTTAGATGAGGAAATACATGTATCTATTTTGTATAGTCAGATCTGTAGCAAAAAGTTAATTGCGTGAGTTTGTCTTATAAATTTGAATCATTATAGAAAATCATAAAAGGAATCTATTAAATCAGCTGCAACAAGACAAGAAAAGATGTATAGCATAATAAACAAAAAACTAATGACTAAGGAAAGAAATGAGTCCAGAGTTTACCAGGAAAACACAGAGAGGCTTGATAATTGTTCCTGTACCCACACTTTAGTTGCCATTTTGATGATTCATCCTGAAAATTTTCACTAATACTCCTAAAATCTGTTTTAAAATCTCAAATAGAGCAAGTATCTTTTCTTTAACTTTTGGGTAGGTATTTTTATCTTCAACTTAAGTCAGTGTAGTGAGAAGACACTGGACAGGAGGCATTTATGAAACAGAAGGAAATTAACAATTAACAGGGCAGATGCACATCAGACTTCAGACTCTACACTGAACTGGAGAAGTGATCTCAAGCTGGTGGGAGTAGGAATATCCTCACTTTCCCCCGTTATAGGTACACTCCAGCTATGTGGCCTAGATTTAACAAATCCAGAAGGAGGTTAAAAGAATCCAGAATCTAGCATATTTAATCAAAAGTGTCCAGACATTAACAGAATGAAAACAAGGGTAATGACAACTCTGAATGGTACTACAGCCAGTGGGAAAAAGGTAATAGGTGTCTCTACATAGAAAATTCAACACAAATTGAATACGTGTTCAGAGATACATTGTAAAAACATTTCTCTTAAGTGGAAAAAATGAAGTGAACTACAGTATGAAAAGATGGTTGAATCCAAGGGTTGAGAATATATCCAGTCAAGATATTAATTCAAGTATAAAGAACAATGACAGGCATTCAAGAAAGCACTTGAAATAGAATGAAATGCTGCCTATTAAGAGGTGAATCAAAAAGGATTTAGGAATGGAGAGTTCATGCTAAGTCAGCTGGTGGTGTATATTGAAATTATTTAAATATGGAAAAGTACAAAACAGTATGGGGAATTATGGATACAGAAGAAAGGTTATTATCCTGAACAATATAAAATAATGGTGATAGAAACCAGGAGGTGACCTAGAGAGTCAGTTATAAGAGAATTTAGGTGGGGAAACTAAAGTCATACAATTCATAAAAGGGATATATACCTAAATATGACAACTTTATGTTTCATAATTTCTTATTTTAAGCTCACAAGGATCCTTTATTAAATATCTCTTATGATTATAAAAATGTAAGATTCATCTAATTCAGTTTCATTTCTATTTAACCTTCTTAAATTGAACTAAAATTAATTCAAACGCTTTTATGAAAACAGCTTCTGTACTGTTATCCCATTGTTAGGATAGCATTTTTGTCTAATTCTTCTGTCAGTATAAATGCATAGTAAGTGTCTATAATATTATTTACTTAGTTAGTGATATTTCTGAGAGTATTGAGATTAGGGTGGTTTTCTTTCCTATACTACCTGAATGCTTTTTATAATGTCATGTTATCATTTTTACCCAAAGAGTGATTTTTCTTAAAAATAAAAACAAAGTAAGAAACAGGCCTTAAGCTTTTGTGCCAGGATGTAACAGTAGTTAATTCTCAGTAGTACATTTATGGATGTTGGTTACTGTCTTTATGCTTTTCTGTATTTTTTTCAAAATATGGGGTGGAGAGCAATTTTGAAAATTAAATTATGAGTCTTTTTGCAAAATGAAGTAATCCTTAAATATCAGTTGTTATTCCCTACAGCAGGCAAGCTTTTTCTGTGAAAGTTCAGACAATAAATATTTTTGCCTTACCATCCATCCGGTTTCTGTTGCAGCTGCTCACCTCTGCCATTATAATGCAAAAGCAACCAAAGATAATGTGTAGACAAGTGGGTGTGGCTTTGTTCCAATAAAACTTTATTGACAAAAACAGGTTTTTATAAATTGTGTACTTTATCAACCCCTGCTCCAAAACATCACATTTTTGCAAAAGTGTTTCATAAAGCAAGGAGAGCTCATAGCTAAATTTATAAGTACATGCTTTGTAACCCCTATAAATTCGTGTGAAAGGTATTCCAGTTCTGTCTGTTACCATTGCTCCCTAGATGCTGCATAACATGAAAGGGCAGTTTGCTGAGCATCTTCTTGGAGCTGGATTTGTAAGCAGTAGAAATCCTAAAGATCCAAAATCTAATATAAATTCAGGTAAAGCAGAAAATACAGTGTAACTAACTTGCTGCTGTTGTCAGTTGTATCAGTATTTTACTTTTTTTTTCTCTACCTTCCCACTCCCAATAGATAATGAGAAGATAATTAAAGCTGTCATCTGTGCTGGTTTATATCCCAAAGTTGCTAAAATCCGACTAAATTTGGGTAAAAAAAGAAAAATGTAAGCATTGAAGATTATTATGAATTATTTGTAGTTCTCTCAAACTTTTGAAATCCTCTACAGCAACAGGGCTTATATTGTTCATTTGTTTTTACTCATAATAGGGCCATATTCTTGTTCTTTACTTTTGGTTGTTTAAGAGAAGGCAAACTGTTTACTAGGCATCACCTTCCCTCCAGCACATCCCTGGAGTGTGCTCCTTCATCACCTATTATTCACAAAGAACGTTAGTGAAATATAATACCAGTGTAAATATGAGAACAGTAAGCCAGCTATTAAAAACCAGTGCCTAAGTGGACCTTGCTTAGAGTAGATTTTGTTTCAGGATTTTTTTTCCCTCTCTTATAAAACAGGTGATTTTCTCCTTGAACTCTTTGAATAAAATTGTGGTGATTTTACTGTTTTGAGAAATATAACTTTAAATATATGTACAAATAGAGTAATTCGAGATAACAATAAGGTATATTTTTGCCCAGTAAATGAACTCACTCTAGTGAGGAAAAAGAGAAACTGAAAGTCAGAAATGGCTAGTGGTATGTGAATTTGTGCCACCGTTTTGGAAGACAGTTTAGATTAGAATTATGTATTAGCAGTCATTAAAATAGTCTCTCGGCCAGTGGATTCATAAGTGAATATTTTAATGTAATTTAATATGTTCTAAGGAAGTAATTCCAAATATTTTTTGGAAAGTATATTGTAAACAACATAGATGTCTAGGAGCAGTGGGGAAATTACGGTTTTATAAGACCATATTATATAGTGTTTCTGTTAGGTGTATAAAACATCATTGTATATTGACATAAAATATTTGAACTGATGTTAAGTGAAAAAGTTGGATGTTCTATAAACAAGAAAAAATATAGGCCTCAAGGATAGCCTAAAGTGCAGACATTGTTCCAGTGCCTTGGTTCTCAACCTGGACAATTTTACCTCTCTGGGGACATTTGACAATGTCTGCAGACGTGGTGTAACTGGAGAAGTATGTACTACTGGCATCGTACATAGAGGTCAGAGATGCTATTAAGCATTCCATAGTGCACAGGACAGTCCCCCACAACAAAGAATTCACTATGTCAAGAATGCTGATGTTGAGAAACCCTATTCTCAGGGAGAAGACTATGGGTGACATGAAATTTAATCATTGTTGGATTATCCACATTTTAAATGATCTGAGTACTTCTTGACATCAGTACTCTGTCAGATTCTTCTTCATATCTATCCCTAAATTTACAAGTAGCTTGACAGAGAGACTCCTTGAAATACAAACATTTTGTATATCCCTCTGCCATCCTGAAAAAAATATAGTTCTCTTTGGGTTGGTGCTTTGTTTTGGTCTAGTGCCAGGGTCAGCACATTTTGGCCTACTGGCTAAGAGTGTGTAAATTTTTGTTGGAATATAGCTGTGCCTGTTCATTAACATGTTGTCTGAGCCTGCTTTCCAGCTACACTAGCAGAGTTGAGTAGTTGTGACAGAAGGCCCACAAAGCCTGAAGTATTTTCTCTCTGGTCCTGTATGGAAAAAATTTGCCAAACCCTGCTGCTCTGGTGATGTAGGGTTGCAGGATAGCATTGGTTAAATTGACTGTGTGGTGAGGAAAAACAGTTGCTGATTTTGTTCTGAATAATGGCTCATGGCTATGATTCATGATTTTGGTAGATGTATTATGGGTTCCTAGAACCATGAAAAAGATACTTTTAAAAACAAAGAGGAAGGATTAGTTATCAGCTTTATGCTGTAATTACCACTGACTATGTAAAAGTGTACTATCAGACATCTCTCTGTTGAATAATATTAAAGACTCCTACAAATTGAGGTAAAAGTTTTATGACTATCAAAGGAAAGACCCTTAAGAATGGAGAGACTGAACTAGAGCTGTGTACATTTATTCCAAGTATTCCTGTTTTTTGGGGGGGGGGGGGGGTTTTCAGTGAATGTGATTTCATTTAAAACATATTTTAGAATAGGTTTTAAAAACCAGTTTTAGCTAACTCCCTTTTAAACAAAATTCTTCATTTTTAATTTTATATTTGGGTGCATAACCTGAATTTTCTTCACTGATCATGTCACAGAGTTATTTTGTAAATTGACAGCTGTTGATCAGTATGATTTACAGTAAAATGTACAGACTGTTCTCTTGGTCTGATTCACTTAGAATTATTTCAAGTATTTATTTCATTCTTTGTGCTTTAGTGCTATAGTATATAAACATCATTAGGGAATATTTTGTCACCTTTCTAATATGTTGAGTTATATTATACCTATAAGAAAAGGATTTGTTGTATGATTTAGAGTATTCATATGTAGCTGATTATCTTTCCATGTCGTATTAAAATAAAAATTCTTTCCTCAAATATAAGTTTGAAAATTTATATTGCAAAAATAAACTGAACTCACTTGTGGAGTTTGTTTTGATTCTGGGATTGGTTTGGAATCCTCCAGAGTTGTTTTTGTTGTTTTTACTACATTTTAACTTTTTTAAAGGGTGAAAGTTTACACAAAAACTGATGGACTAGTTGCTATTCATCCTAAATCTGTTAATGTGGAGCAAACAGAGTTTCACTACAACTGGCTTATCTATCACCTGAAGATGAGAACAAGTAGTGTAAGTGAATATATGAAATAACCATGGATCTGAATAACAGCCTTGTATTTTTAAAATTGTATAGCTTTCATAATTATAAATGAAATTTGCTTTCTTCAAAAAAATTTTTTTCTGCCATGACACAACTTCTTCAAGCAGATAACCTATACTTTTAATGTGCAGGTCTGTCGTGATGGATCTATTTTAATTAATTGGGACAGTTATTTGATTTGTGTAATTTTCCTTCAGAGTCTGCTTTCAAGACATACTGGCATTTTATGGTATACAAGAGTTTACACTGTACAAAGAATTTTGTTGGCCTGTCAATACACAAGTATTGTCAGTATATTAAGTGGGAATTCTGTTAATATATAAATAAAAAGAACTTCAGCTACATTAGTGTTTTGGTTTCATCACTAAAAGTATTTTGTTTACAGAACAGTGCTATTGATTGAATTGAAACAAAAATGTAAAACTATTTTAGTTCTCTTGAGTAATGAAGAATGGCTTGTTTAAAATGGTATTTCTTGAAAATTAGTCTCTGTAATATACACTAACAGGATAATACCTGTTTTAGAAGGAAAGCACTAATAGGTTGATATTAGTGATATTATTGAATTAATGTGGCAATAATCCTTTCAGATGCCTTAATGTAGTAATTTACCTTAATTCTTCTTATAGATATACTTGTATGACTGCACAGAAGTTTCCCCATACTGTCTCCTGTTCTTTGGAGGTGATATTTCCATTCAGAAGGATAATGATCAAGAAACTATTGCTGTAGATGAATGGATTATCTTTCAGTCCCCAGCAAGAATTGCCCATCTTGTTAAGGTGACTGACTTTACATGGGTTGTCTTTGATTCTGCACACAAGTTAGTATGTAGTCTTGTGGTTTTATTCTTCCAAGTGTTATACATGTTACGTTAAATACTTGCTTTTTTCAATGGAGGAAATTGTGTTGAGAAATTGATTCATAGTTTTTCTGAATTGTTTTTTGAGATAATTACAGGCCAACCATTCTAAATGGCTCAGTGTGATGGAAGTTTGAATGTTTTTACTTAAGTTGGCTACTCGACCACACTTCATTAGTTGCTTATTAAATATTTCAGTCTTTTTGTGTAATAGCTTATGAAATTCCTTGTACCAGCTAGTCACTTTTAATTACTGTATTGTTTGATAGTACATCTGCCTTTGTTGAACATGTATAATTTTTCCAACTTCAGGAATTAAGAAAGGAACTAGATATACTGCTGCAAGAGAAGATCGAAAGTCCCCACCCTGTAGACTGGAAGGACACTAAATCCAGAGACTGTGCAGTACTTTCAGCTATTATAGACTTGCTCAAAACACAGGAAAAAGCAACTCCCAGGAACTTGCCGCCACGATTCCAGGATGGATATTACAGCTGACAGCTTTTCTGTGGTGCCCTGAAAAGCCAATTTGATAGCCATTTTCCATCATGGTTTAATTTTTGGCTAGATGCCAAACCCAGGACATGAATAATTTTCCTGTGTAAGGTAGAAACCTTCAGTAGGCAGTAAAGACTTAATGTGCATGAGTTAACAATGTTATCTGTAGCTATTATAAATATACCATAAAAAACAGTATGTTCTCTAATCATATACTCTGTAGTGGTCATGTCCACATTTTCAGAATATTCCTCTTACATATTTTGAATGTTGTACCACTTGAGAAATTCCTTTGTCCTGTTAGGAGATACGGATCTCTCTGTCCATAATGACTGAGTATAGAATCAGTAAAAATAGAATGGTTAGCCAAAAAGCCGTGTCAAGTAAGAATTTGAACACATCCACATTTTTTCTAATGAAACTTCTATCAGAAGTAAATTAATTTGTTGTAATAAAGCCCAGTATTTAATAAAGTGTACAGTGTGTAAATCTCAGCTAGCTTTTTGGCTTGGTTTCTGCACCTCCATCTGTCCCTTGATTTATTTGATGGTTTTTTATCTTTTTAGAATATATTTGTACCACTTCTACATCACCGTACGCAGTGTAATGTAGCAATTGAAAGTATGGGTCGAGAGTCTGTCTGAGTTGAAACTTTAGCTCTGTCACTTAGCATGTCATAGGCAAATTACTTGGCTTCTCTGTTTCCTTATCTGTAAAATATAGCTAACAATTGTGAGGATTAAATATGTTACCATATGTAAAGTGCCTAAGACTAGTGTCTGGCATGTATTGTGTACTCACTAAATTGTAGTTATTATTTGAAATGTTTTTTTAATAACAGTCCATTAAGTTACACTTTTCCTCCCCATGCTCTGAGTGCTGTTTTACCTTCTCAGCCAGCGTGACGCACTGTATCTTTTCAGCCCTGTCAGATTTTGATAAATACTGTTGGTTGCTATCCAGCCGCCATTTTGTCTCTCCCTTCCTGCTTGCTTGTTCATGTGTCCCCGCCTCTGTGCAGCATTGTTGCCAGGGATGTTGGATCTTCCTCCACAAGGGTGAACTGGATTGTTCCAAGCCGGTTATGCATGGTCTTGTTCTCCTTATAAGTAACTGATGAGGCATGAGTCTGTGAACCTGTCCTGGCTGACGGCAGCTGAGAAGAGATCTGCAAGGGGGCATCTGAGAAAGGTTCTCCTCACTAATAGACTGAGAGGAGGAAATTATGTACTCCTCCTTTGGACAGTGTCTGAATCTGGCACTTGGAACTGCTGCAGCCATCGTAGGATCACAAGGTGGGCTCAGCGGGCGGGTGGACATCACCAGAGTCCTTGATGATGCTAGTGAGCTGCTGAATTATCCAAACTCTGCAGCTGCCCTGCACGTGGACTTACTCTGACATAATAAACCCTTCATTGTTTTAGCCACTTTCAGAGGGGTCTTTGTATAACGTGGCAGAAAGCGTATTAACTGAAACACATACTATCCATCATTGAATGTTGTTTGCTGAGGCTTCTATTTTTATCATCTATTTTGTGATCTAATAGCTTGACCCTCACGTCTGAGAAAAGATGTAAAAGTTGTAGTCCTGGAAATACTATGAAAAGAAACATAGGAAGAACAAGCTGCTGCACACTAAAAACTACAGATTTTATTGTGCCTTTCAGAGAAGCCAAAGGAAAGGAGTATCGTATGATGACTGGGATTGATTGATAATGCTTTGACGATCTTAACAGCACTGGTTTAGGTACTGCTCCCATTTCTGGGAATGTATGTCAGCCTATCATTGTCTTCTAGGGTTGTGAATGTACTTGTGTGTTCTAAGTCCATTCTCTTGGCTAGTATCTCAGAAGTGATCTCTCACTAATTCTCATACTGGGTCATTTTGTGGCATATTAGCTTTGCCCCTAAACTGAAGGTGATCATTAGGTCCTATTTGTTCTCTAAGAATGTTTATGTTTTTATGTTTGTGTGTTTTGTCCTGCTTACTTTTACTGTCCAGTTTAAATTCAGTCAGTTGGCCAAAACGGTCTTGGCAGAAAGCATTTTAAAAATCTGTAAAAACAGATTACTAGTTAATTGGCTCTGTGTTTGTAGACCAATATTTAATCTCCATAAATGGAGAAAATATTCCTAAAGAATTGTTTAATAGATCAGCTATTCAGAGAGATCAAAGGAGTTATTATCACCTCCGGATTATGTCTTCTCTGCAGCCAATCAAGATGGAAATTCTACCTAAAGGTGCTATTTAGGTTTTTCTTTTGTTTGCAGAATAGGGTGTTAGTGAAAAATGTATTCCAGGTCTCAGAACTATACCTGCCTGTTAATTTGGTAGTTTTAAAGAATAAGTTACTAAATTAAGAAGAAAAGTCTATCTGCCTCACCATTCTGAGTGATACCAAGGATAACTCTTAAAAAAAAAAAAAAAAAAAAAAAACCCTGAAAGAGAAACTTGGGGAAAAAAAGAAACCACTGAAAAATCTTTAAAAAGTATCTTTGAAAAGTGAGTCCAAGTGACACCTTCCTAATTCATTAACGTGGGCAAAAGCTCCAGATACATTTACACCAATATTGCAAGTGATTTTCTCTTCATTTTTAAAACAAAGTACCCTGCAAGTTAGAAATCATAGAAGAGCTGTAGGAGAAATTTATTTTAGTACTGCATTACCCAGAGTAAATGGTAATTTTCCTTCCCCTCTTTTAGCTCTGAGTTTGTGTATATTTATTTTTAAGTAATTGTGATCCTGTAGTATAATCATATATTTATAATACACTAATTGTTTTTATGTGGCATTTTTATTCTGATTTTAAAAATACATATTCATTGTAGAATGTCTGGAAACTCAACATATAAAAAAAGTTACCACTGTTACATACTCTTTTTTAATAAACTTTAAGATATTTCATATATAATAAAGTTAGCCAAGTATAACTCTATGAATTTTGTCAAATGTATAAAGTCATGTAATTGCTCTCAGCACAGTCTTGATGTAGAACATTCCTGTCACCTAAAATGTCCCTTGTTTCCCTTACTGCAGTCAATCCCGTGCTCCCACTTCCACCCATTGGCAACCATCTGGTCAGTAGTATTGCCTTTTCTAGAATTTCAAATAAATGGAACCATATATGGTCTTTTGTGCCCAGCTTCTTTCACTTAACATAATGCGTTTGAGTTATTTATGTTGCTCTGTGTACCAGAAGTTAGTTCCTTGTTTATTGTTTAGTAGTATTGCATTGTATGGTTATACCACAGCTTGTTTATTCACTCACCAGTTGATGGATCTTTGAGTTTTCAGGTTTTTTGCTATTATAAATAAAGCTGCTATGAATATGTATATACAGGTCTATGTGTAAACAGATGTTTTCATTTCTCTTGGATAAATACCTATGATTAGGATTGTTGTGTCATATGGTAAATGTGTTTAACTATAAGAAATTGCCAAACTGACTTCCAAACTGGGTATACTATTTTACACACCCACCCTCCATATATTATGGTTCCAAGTGCTTTAAATCCTTGCCTGTACTTGGGTATTTTCAGTTATTTGTTGTTTTGTTTAATTTTTGCCTTTATTGGGTGTGGAGTCTCATAGCACGTTGTGGTTTTGTTTTGTGTTTCTATAATAATCAGTGACAAGCATATTCCATGTGCTTACTTGCCATCTTCCTTGGTTGTCTGAAATACTTAATGTGTGTTTAGAGCTGCACAAAATTTTAAGTTCATTGATGTTTAAAATGGCAAAATGTGCCACTCTTCAGTTGGTTAGTACAGTGGGAAGAGTTAAGCCACTGTTATCAAGTGCCAGAAAAGAATAGCACACACTTTAGGGGGTCCATGATGTCAGGAGGTTGCACATCCACCATGAGGTGAAGAACAGGGCGTAAGACAAAACATTTCTGGTGTGGGTAGAGACGTGAGAGCAAAAGAAGCCAGCTGACGTGGAAGCACTGCAAAGCCAACCGTTAAGACTGCTTAGAGTTTTGGTAGTTTGTGGTTTTCAAGGAATTGGCCCATTTTATCTGTTAAGTTGCTTGAATATCCTCTTATCCTTTTATATCTGTGGAATCTGTAACAACATGATCTTTCATTCTTGACACTGACAGTTTCTCTTTTTTTGGTCAGTCTTGTATCAACTGTATTCATCTTTTCAAAGAACTAGCTATTTGTTTCATTGATTTTCTCTGTATTTGAGTGGTTAGTGCCATTAATTCCCTTCTAAGCACTGCTTTAGCTGCAAACTGTTTTGATCATGTCATTCAATCAATATATTTTTTATTTATTTCTTTATATGTTTACCTCTGATCCACAAATTAAGAACAAGTGTGCTGTTTAATTTCCAAGTGTTTGAAGATTTTCCTGTGGTGTTTCTGTTGTTAATTTCTAGTTTGATTCTTTTATGCTGGTTGGAAAAAATACTTTGTATGATTTCTTTTTTTCAGTTTATGACCCAGAACATGATCCCTCTTGGTGAATATTACATATCTACATGAAAAAGTATAATCTGTTGTTGGGTGGAGTGTTCTCTAAATAAATGTCAGGTCCCATTCCTTAACGGTATTCTGTTCTATACCTTTAACCATGTATTGTGGATTTGTTTATTTTTTCCCTTCAGTTCTATTAGTTTTTGCTTCATGTATTTTGAAGCTGTTATTTGGTACATACACATTTTAGAGTTGTTATGTCTTCTTCACAGACTGACCCTTTTGTTGTTACCTAGAGTTCTTTGTTCCTGGCAATTTGTTTTTGCTCTGAAGTCCATTTTATCTGCTCTCGTATAGCCCCTCCAGCTTTCTTTTGATCGGCATTTGCTTGGTATTCTTTTTCCATTCCTTTTCTCTACACTTACCTATATAATTACATTTTAAATGTGTTTCCAAACGTTGACAGCATATAGTTAGGTCACTTTTTAAATCTATTCTGTCAATATCTGTCTTTTAATTAATCACATTTTATGTATGTCATTTTATTGTCTTTTAGTCCCTTTGTTTTTCATTCCTATTTCCCCCTTCCTGCCTTCCTGTGATGTGAGTTAGTTACCTGAAAATTTTTTTAATATTCCATTTTGCCTTGTCTGTTGTTTATCAGTATAATTTTATCAAGTTTGGGGGATTTCTGCCTGCTCTGTGAATTACAGTATACATGTATAGCTTCTCACAGCAAGTATCAACATTTTACCACTTCAAGTAAAACACATACATAAGACACTTATCACCATTTAGTTTTCCCAAATAATTCCTTTACATACATTGAGAACCAACCATATCAAACAATGTAATACTGCTTTCAGCCAACTAACATTTTAGAACCTCAAGGATAGTCTATTATATTTACCCAAATGTTTACCTATTCCTTCTTTTTTTTGAGTTTCCTTCTGCCACTTCCTTTGTTAGAGGAGCTTATTACTAGACTATTGTTTAGAGCAATTTTAGGTTTACAGGAAAATTGAGCAGGAGGTACAGAATTCCCATATACCCCTTTACCCCTTCCTAGTTTCCCCTATTATTAATGCCCCTATTATTAATGTCTTGGTACATTTGTTACAAGGGATGAGCCAATATTAATATATTACTAACTAAAATCTATAGTTTACATCAGGGTTCATTTTTTGTGTTGTGTATTTTGGCAAATGTATAATGACATGTATGCACCATAACTTAACCACGCAAAATGCTTTCACTGCCCTGAAAAAAGGTCCTCTGTGCTCCACCTATTCCTCCTTTTCTCACCTTGAACTCTTGGCAACCACTGATCTTTTTACTGTCTCCATAGTTTTGCCTTTTCCAAAATGTTTTATGGTTGGAATCATACAGTATATAGGCTTTTCACATTGACAGCTTTTACTTAGTAATATGCATTTAAGACCCCTTCATGTCTTTTCATAGCCTGATAGCTCATTTTGCTTAATGCTGGTTAACATTCAGTTGTCTGGATGTCTCACAGTTTATGCATTCATCTATTGAAGATTATCTGGGTTGCTTCCAACTTTGGCCATGATGAATAAAGCTCATATAAAAATTTGTGTGTAGACTTTTGTGTGGACATAGTTTTCAGCTCATTTGGGTAAATATCAAGGAGTGTGATTGCTGCATTGTATGGTGTTTAGTTCTCTAAGAAACTGCCAAACTGTCTTCCCAGTGGCTTTTGCATTCCCACCAGCAATCACTGCAAATTCTTCTTGCGCTGTGTCCTCACCAGTATTTGGTGTTGTCAGGGTTTTGGATTTTATAGCTTCTGATAGTGTGTAGTGGTATCTCACTTAAATCTTGCAGTTTCCTAATGATGTTTGATCTTGAGCATCTTTTCATATGCTTATTTTCCATCTGCATATCTTTGGTAAGTTTTCTAGATTTTTGCCCATTTTTTAATTGGGTTGTTTGTTTTCTAATTACTGAGTTTTAAGAGTTCTTTGTATATTTAGGATGCCGATCCTTTATCAGATATATTTTGCAAGATTTCCTCCAACTCTGTGGATTGTCTTTTCACTCTCTGGTCTTTTAATGATGTTCAACTTATCAAGTTTTTTCTTTCCTTGATCATGTCTTTGGTATTATATTTTAAAAGTCATCTCCAAACCCAAGATCACCTAGGTTTTCTCCTATATTCTAGCAGTTTTATAGTTTTGCATCTTAAATTTCAGAGTTTCCACATAAATGGTTCTTAGTTTTTGTTATTGATTTCCAACTTAATTACATTGTAATCAGAGACCTCACTCTGTATAACTTTCAGTGTTTTAAAATTTGTTGAAACTTGTTTTATGTCCCAGGAAATAGTCAAATGTAAATATTCTACGTGTGCTTGAAAAGAATGTATATGCTGAAATTGCTGCAGTGTGTCTTATGTAAGCCTATTATGTTATTCTTGTTCAAATCTTCTACATCTTCACTAATTTTCATGTTTCCACACTTTTATTTTTCGTATCAAATGAGAGAGGTGCATTAAAGTCTCATTCTGTGACCTTTGATTTAATTTTTGTATTTCTGCCATTTTCTGTCTTATGTTGAGACCATATTATTGGAAGAATATATATTTAGAACAGTTATTTCCTCCTGGTTAAATGAAACTTTCATCATTATGTACACTCCATCTCTAGTCATACCTTTTATCTTACAGACCTTTATCTAATACTGACATAACTACAGGTAGTGAATGTTGTGATGTTCTGCCCAGATCTTCTGTCAGGCCTGGTGGACTTATTCCCTTAGCTGCTGGAAGTGCTACCAGATGACAGCCTTCACTCATCAGCCCTCTGCAGAGATGGTCCTTAGCTGAAGGGGGTCGCCTCACCGCCACTATCCTTTCTGGACACAGCCTGCATCCTGTGACACAGAGCAGGGTTATAAAGACCGGTCCCCTTGCCGAAGCTCCCTCTTTCTCCATCTCCTCTGAGACTCCAGTTAAATCCTTGCACTCTCCATCTCCTCTCTATGCTTCCTTGTGGGTTTCTTCTAGCCTCTCTTCCAGTTCACCATTATCTTCAAACTATCAATCTGATGTTAAACCCAGTTCCATAATTTCTAGTTGCTTTTTCTCTGTCATTTCTTGTGGTTGTCAGTTCTGTATTGCTTTTTGAAGTTTGGCTTTATCTCCATAAATGTAGTGATTATATTTTACTGACTCTAATGATTATACTATCTAGAGTACCTGTGAGTGTACCCGTTTTTTTTGTTTTGTTTTTATTTTTTCTGTATCCAGATGCCATGTCTTGGGTTTTTGTTGTTGTTCTGTGGGGTTTTTTTTCTTTTTTTTTTTTTTTTTTGCTGAAACTTTCATTTGAGAATTTGCTTTTTTTGGAAATAATTGAGAACTAAGATGATGGTAGCTTTCTCCAGAGCAAGGTTTTGTTTCTTCTTGTCAGGACCTTGGTATGCTAGAAGACTGAAGAGTGAAGCTTGAGGTCCTTGAGGTTCATCTCCTCACTCAAGAGTAAGCCCTTTGGGGACCGAATCCACAACAAGGGAGATTATAGGAGGCACTAAACTCTGACCTGTGTTATTTAGTACTGCAAGTCTACTGAACAACTGCCTCTCTACTGCTTTCCAAAGTTCAAGGGAAATGCAGTGGTGATTTGGGATGGAGGATGGACCGAAGAGGAGGCTGCATCCTGCTACTTCCAGAGATGATATTCCCCATCTCTCCCCTCTTTATCACTTCTTGGAGTGAAAATCCAACAGAGATGCCTTTGATTTATGTATCCTATCACATAGCTGTATTTTAGCTGCAAAGAATGCTGGAAACCTAGCATTTTAAGGTATTCTAAAAGGTGTTGTAGACTGAATTCTAAGATGATCCCTATGATCTCTGCTTCCTTGGTGTTGCAGCTACGATTAGGTTACACTGCCTGGCGAAGGAATTTTGCAGATCTAAATAAGGTCCCAAATCAGTTGATTTTGAGTTCATAAAGGAAATTATTCTGTGGGTCTAACATACATGAGTTCTTTAAAAGCAGAGTTTTCTCCAGCTGGTAGCATAAGATGGAATGAGATTCAAAGTGAGAAGGACTGAACACACCACTGCTACCTCGAAGATGGAAGGAGCCACGTGGCCAGGGATTCCAGTGCCTGGAAGCTGAGCACCCTCCAATCTCCCCTCCCTCCAGCAGCCAGTAAGGAAACAGGCGCCTCAGTCCTATAATCACAAGGAATGGAACTCTGCAAATAACAGGTATGAGCTGAAAGCAGTTAAGCTAACATTTTGATTTCAGCCTTTTGCGACTAAGCAGAGAAGCCAGCCAAGCCATCCTGGGCTTCTGACTACAGAACTATGAGACCATAAAGGAATGTTTTAAGCCACTAAGTCTGTGGAAATTTTATGCAGGAAAAATAATACGGAGTCATTCTTTGTCTTTCACCAAGGAAGGTGATGAAATGTCCCAAGCACAAAGCTTCAGACAGAGTGGCCAAAATGAGTGACACGGTTGTATTCCAAGGGTCAACAGCACATAGGAAGCATGAACTATTTGAGATGAGCTGTTCAGTGATACAGTTTGGTGGAAACTATAAGATGAAACAGGATAGCCCAGTTCTCAAAAATGTCCCAGCCTTCTCGGGCAGCTGAGGCCCACATGTACCCAAAAAAGATCAGACACTTTCAACGTTTGCTGCAGATACCTTTTGAGTAGAACTCTGATCTGGCCCAAAATTCAGCAAACTATGTACTTAAATGAACACATCCTACAGTAAATTAAATCACATCAGCACAGAAGAACAAGTAGGTACAAAATCTTTATAAACTCACATATTTCACCAAAAGTGTACAAGCAGTTTCAATTCATTAGGACAAAAAATATTTTTGTTCTCCACAGGTCACTTAATGAAGTCATTGTACAGTTCAGAGAAGCTATTCATGGAAACTGAACTAGGTTTGAAAAACAGTACTGTGTCATGTAAAAACAATTCATGGTTGAACTGAAACATGAATGTGTTAATACCCGCCATAAAACAACAGTTTATCTAATAACAGTATTAACTTGCTTGCTAAACAGGCTTTGATTTATAAGATGCACATAGTTCCAAAATTGCTCAACATCTCTACTGATAAATTAATTCACAGAATTTGTATAGTTGCTTTTTAGTTTCAACACGGTGTTAGCAAAAAATAATACAAAATGGTCTCTTTGCAAGCAACACATTTACCTTCCTTCCTAAATGAAAACATCCCATTACATCAGATTTTAATTTGTTAGCCTCTCCTCCAAAAAGTCTGTGACATCAAAGAGGAGATAGATTTCTTGTTTCACCAACCCTGAGACCTCGCTTGCTGGGTCCACTGCTGTTTTCCATTGACAGACTGGCCCAGACCTCAAGGACCTCGGGGCCTGGCATGTCTTTGTAACCAGAAATTGTGTACTGACAAAGGAGAGCAATCCAGGGGCGAGGCAGCCACAGGTGCCTGCCGTGGGCTCACTGCTGCAGGGACAGGACACAGAGCACGTGAGCCCAGCACACTCACCTCCTGCACTGGGCTTCTGCAGAGTTACTCACAATTGAGTAACTGGTTGGCAGACAATAGCTGGGGACACGTCACACGTGGATCTGAGTCCTTGAAGGATACACACCTTGCCACGTTTTACCCCCGCCGTGGAAGAGAATGGAGTAGAGAGGGAACTTAGCTGCCAGTAAAAAATCACCCCTCCCCTCACTCTTCCAAACCCTCCAGTCCCTCTTGATGAAATATACGATTATAATGACTTTTCTTTCTCCTTGCGCTAGTGGAAGAAATAAAGTTCCACAGACACTGGCAGTTAAGAGAGACTTCAAATCCAGCAAGCAAGGCCTTCAGTGCAAATAAAATGAGTTCCCATTAAGGTCAAAATGTTATGTTTCCATTAGGTACCATGCTGGCTTCTTGCTACCTTTTAAGCTCTAATTTTATCTTCCTTGAGATTGTTAAAGTGTGTTTCAGCCAATTTCCTTTTGGAAATGGGAGTAGGAACACTCAGAAACCTTACATTATTGAAGGCAAAGCAGCCTCACGTCAGTTTATCAGCTCATGTAGGACTATTTTTAAAAAGTAGGATCCCTGTCCTATAATTCAGGATTTCTTATGTATGTGACCTATCTAAATTCTATTTTGTTAGAGTAGCTTATGTTTTATTAGCATATACTTACCTAGGACCAAAGTGGGGTGAGATGGATTATTTTAAAAAATCTTTAAAGTAAGGCTCCTTACTTCCCTTCTGATGAGGAAAGAGGTGGCAAAAATTCAAGTGTCAATTTCCCTTTCCTGGGAAGAGGTTTAGAAAAGCTGAGCTCACCTTCAGAACTCTACCAGTTTCTTTTGAAATTGAGAGAGCGTTAGAATCAGATCTAAAATATAAGAGACAGGAAAAATATTTACAGAACTGGGTATTCCTTAAAGACATTAAACCTTGCTAATACTGGAAGAACCATATGAAGGAGATGCTTAAAGAGGGATAGTCTACATTCTTGGTTAAGTGAGGACAGAGAAAACCAGGGTACAGCATTTTACATGTGTGTGTGTGTGTGTGTGTGTATATATATATATATATATATATTTTTTTTTTTTTAAATGCCAGAACATGACACAACTAGGAGTAGGTGAGGCTGCCTGATCCCTGAAGTAGACTGCTCAGCTATTCTGTTTACCTAAAGAGGTTTGCAAAATGATTGCTGTACACAAACTGAGCTTCGTGGACTAACTATTCCAGTAGCTGTTCTCCTGAGAGAACAGAACCACCTGGCAAGCTTAAAGGCAAGTGTTTCCATTCTTTTAATTAAATAGGCTGTGTTAAAATTAACATCAAAACCAGCCCTGAACCAACCAGCCCACCATGATGTAGTGCAAATCTCACAGTGACAAAATACCATTGGAGAGGCTACACGTTGGTCTCCAGTCCCAGCAAACGTCCCATTCTCTCCACATTCTTATCAATTGTTGCTTGACATGTTATCTCCTTGGCACATTCCATAGGAAACCAGCCCCTTTCTCCATCTCGCAGTCTTTCTCCTTCATACCAGCCTGTAAAGAAGAGCAGAGTCCTCATGGAGCGCCAAGTATTTGGATGAATCTTGACAGTCTGGCTCTGAGAGAGAAGGATATGGGCAAATATCAAAGGCAGTATCCTGCCCCAGGCTGGGTACCACAGATCATGCAAGGTGAGGAGAGAGACGTGGAACAGAGGGAAAGGTTTCAAGAGGGAAACAATGGCATATCATGATGAGAGGCAGATACATGATCAGAGGCCCTGAAGTGAGGGGGCTGGGAGAGTATGTGAGCTGGGGCTGGGAGAGTATGTGAGTTTGGGCTGAGCTGCAGAAAGAGATGATGCTTCGGGTAGGAATAACATGACTTTTTTATTTTTATTGAAGTATAGGTGATTTAGTGTTGTGTTAGTTTCAGGTTTACAGCAAAGTGTTTCAGTTATGCATCTTCTTTTTTTTCAGATTCTCTTCCCTTACAGGTTATTACGAAATATTGAATATAGTTCCCTATGCTATACAGTAGGTCTTTGTTGGTTACCTATTTTATATATAGCAGTGTGTACATGTTAATCCCAAACTCCTAATTTATCCCTCCTGCCCCCTCCTTTCCTCTGTGATAACCATAAGCGTGTTTTCTATGTCTTTGAGTCTGTTTCTGTTTTGTATATAAATTCATTTGTATCTTCTTTTAGATTCCACATATAAGTGAAATCATATATGTCTCTCTGTCTGGCTTACTTCACTTACTATGATAATCTCGAGCTACATCCATGTTGCCATAAATGGCATTATTTCATTATTTTTTATGGGTGAGTAATACTCCATTATATAAATACACCAAATCTTCTTTATCCATTCATCTGTCAAAGGACATTTAGGTTGCTTCCATGTCTTGGCTATTGTAAATAGTGCTGCAGTGAACACTGGGGTGCTTGTGCCTTTCTGAATTACGGTTTTCTGTAGATGTGTGCCCAGGAGTGGGATTACAGGATCAGATGGTAGCTCTATTTTTAGTTTTTTGAGGAACTGCCATACTGTTCTCCATAGTGGCTGCCCCAATTTACATTCCCACTGACAGTGTAGGAGGGTTTCCTTTTCTCCACACCCTCTCCAGCATTTGATATTTGTAGACTTTTTAATGATGGCCATTCTGATCGATGTGAGGTAATACCTCCTTATAGTTTTGATTTGCATTTCTCTAATAATGAGCAGTACTGAGCATCTTTTTCTTGTTCCTATTGGCCATCAGTATGTCTTCTTTGGAGAAATGTCTATTTAAATCTTCTGCCCATTTTTTTATTGGGTTGTCTACATTTTTGATATTGAGCTATAAGACCTGTTTATACATTCTGGAGATTAATCCCTTATCAGTTGCATCATTTACAAATATTTTCTCCCATTCTGTAGGTTGTCTTTTCATTTTGTTATGGTTTCCTTTGCTATGCAAAAACTTTTAAGTTTAATTAAGTCCCATTTGTTTATTTTTTGTTCTATTACCATTACTCTAGGAGACAGATCCAAAAAGATATTGCTACGATTTATGTCAGAGTGTTCTTCCTATGTTTTCCTCTAAGAGTTTTATAGTATTCAGCCTCACATTTAGATCTTTAATCCATTTTGAGTTTATTTTTGTGTAATGGCATTAGAGAATGTTCTAATTTCATTCTTTTGCATGTAGCTATCCAGTTATCCCAGCACCACTTATTGAAGAGACTCTTTTCTCCACTGTATATTTTTGCTTCCTTTGTTGTAGATTAATTGGCATAGGTGCATGGGTTTATTTATGGGCTTTCTATCCTGTTCCATTGATCTTTGTTTTTGTGTCAGTACCGTACTGTTGATTATTGTAGCTTTGTAGTATAGTCTGAAGTCAGGGAGCATGATTCTTCCAGCTCCATTTTTTCTTCTCAAGATTGTCTTGGCTATTTGGAATCTTTCATGTTTCCATACAAATGAAAACATTTTTTTGTCCTAGTTCTGTGAAAAATGCCATTGGTAATTTGATAGGGATTGCACTGAATCTGTAGATTGCCTTGGGTAGTACAGTCATTTCAACAGTACTGATTCTTCTAATCCAAGAACACAGTATATCTTTCCATCTGTTGGTGTCATTTTCAGTTTCTTTCATCAGAGTACAGGTATTCTGTCTCCTTAGGTAGGTTTATTCCTAGGCATTTTATTCTTAAGTCATGAAATGGTAAATGGGATTCTTTCCTTAATTTCTCTTTCTGATCTTTCACTGTTAATGTTGAGAAATGCACCAGATTTAAATTTTGTATCCTGTGACTCTACGAATTCATTGATGAGCTCTAGTAGTCTTCTGGTAGCATCTTTAGGATTTTCTATGTTTTGTGTACTATGTATAGTGCACTGTTACTGCAGACAATGACAGTTTTACTACTTTTTCAGTTTGGATTCCTTTTATTTCTTTTTCATCTGATTGCTGTGACTAGAACTTCCAAAACTATGTTGAATAAAAGTGGCAAGAGTGGACATCCTTGTCTTGTTCCTGATCTTAGAGGAAACACTTTCAGCTTTTCACTGCTGAGTGTATGTTAGGTGTGGGTTTGTATCAGGGTGATTGTGGCCTCACAGAATGAGTCTGGAAGTGTTCCATCCTCTGCAATTTTTTGGAATAGTTTCAGAAGGATAGGTGTTAACTCCTCTTTAGATGTTTGGTAGAATTCGCCTATGAACCATCTGGTCCTGGACTTTTGTTTTTTGGAAGTTTTTAAAACACAGATTCAATTTCAGTACTTGTAATTGGTCTGTACATACTTTCTATTTCTTCCTGGTTCAGTCTTGGGAGACTGTGCCTTTCTAAGAATTTGTCCATTTCTTCTAGGTTATCCAGTTTATTGGCATTCAGTTGCATGTAGTAGTCTCTTATGGTCCTTTGTATTTCTGTGGGGTTGACTGTAACTTCAGTTTCTAATTTTATTGATTGGTGCCCTCTCCCTTTTTTTCTCGATGAGTCTGGCTGAAGGTTTATTTCTGTTCTAATCTTTATGATTTCTTTCCTTCCACTAACTTTGGGTTTTGTTTGTTCTTTCTCTAGTTGCTTTAGGTGTGAGGTTAGGTTGTTTGAGATTTTTCTTGTTTCCTGAGGTAAGCTTGTATTGCTGTAAACTTCCCTCTTAGAACTACTTTTGCTGCATCCCATAGGGTTTGCATCATTGTGTTTTCATTTTCATTTGTCTCTAGATTTTTTTTTAATACCTATATAATTTTACTTTTTATTTTTTTAAGAACTTTTATCGAGATACAGTTAACATACAATAAACTGCATATATTTAGAATGTACAATTTGGTTTTTTTTTTTCCTTATTAGTAATGTATATACAGCAATCCCAATCTCCCAATTCATTTCCCCCCAACCCTCCCTGCTTTCCCCACTTGGTGTCCATATGTTTGTTCTCTACATCTGTGTGTCTATTTCTGCCTTGCAAACCAGTTGATTTGTACCATTTTGTCTCTAGATATTTTTTGATTTCTTCAGAAATCCACTGGTTGTTTAGTAGCATATTGTTCAGCCTCCACATGTTAGTGTTTTTGTCTTGTAGGTGATTTCTAATCTTGTAGCATTGTGGTCAGAAAAGATGCTTGATGTGATTTCAGTTGTTTTACATGTACTGAGGCTTGCTTTGTGGCCCATGTGATCTACCCTGGAGAATGTCCCATGTGCACGTGAAAAGAATGTGTATTCTGCTTTCAGATGGAGTGCTCTGTAAATATCAATTAAGTCAATCTGGTCTAGTGTGTCACTTAAGGCATGTGTTTCCTTATTGATTTTCTGTCTGGATGATCTGTCCATTGATGTAAGTGGGGTTTTGAAGTCCTCCACTACTATTGGGTTACACTCAATTTCTCCTTTTATAGCTGTTAGCATTTGCCTTATATGTTGAGGTGCTCCTGTCTTGGGTGCATATATATTTACGATTGTTTTATCTTCTTCTTGGACTGATCCCTTGATCATTATGTAGTGCCTTTTTTTGTCTTTTGTAACAGTCTATTTTGTCTGATATGAGTATTGCTACTCCAGCTTTAATTTGGAAATCCTTTTGCATGGAATTCCCTTTTTCAACCCCCCACTTTGTCTGTACATGTCCGTAGGTCTGAGGTGATTGTCTTGTAGACAGCATGTATATGGGTCTTGTTTTTGTATCCATCCTGCCAGCCTATGTCTTTTGGTTGGAGAATTTAATCCATTTACATTTAAGGTAATTATCAATATGTATGTTCTTTCTGATCTTTTGTTAATTGTTTTGGATTTGTTTCTGTAGGTCTTTTTTCTTCCTTTCCTCTTTTGTTCTCTTGTGATTTGATGACTATCGTTAGTGTTGTTTGGATTCCTTTTTTGTGTGTATATATCTATCATAGATTTTTGGTTTGTGATTACCATGAGGTTTTGATATAGCAATCTATATATTTTAGGTTGTTACATAATTTTTCTTTTTTTATTGGGGTATAGTTGTTTTACAATGTTGTGTTAGTTTCTACTGTACAGTGAAGTGGTTCCCTGTGCTATACAGCTGTTCTCATTAGTTATTTTTTTTATACATATTAGTGTATATATGTTAATCCCAATCTCCCAATTCATCCCACCTCCCCATCCCCTCTTTGGTGTCCATATGTTTGTTCTCTACATCTGTGTCTCTATTTCTGCCTTGCAAACTGGTTCATCTGTACCATTTTTCTGGATTCCACAAATATGCATTAATATACAATTTTTTTTTTCTCTGACTCACTGCACTCTCTATTACAGTCTCTAGGTCCATCCACATCTCTACAAATGACCCAATTTTGTTCTTTTTTATGGCTAAGTGATATTCCATTGTACATATGTACCACATCTTCTTTATCCATTCATCTGTTGATAGACATTTAGGTTGCTTCCATGACCTGGCTATTGTAAACAGTGCTGCAGTGAACAATGGGGTGAATGTGTCTTTTTGAATTGTGTTCTCTGGGTATATGCCCAGTAGTGGGATTGCTGGGTCATATGGTAATTCTGTTTTTCGTTTTCTAAGGAACTTCCATACTATTCTACATAATGGCTGTATCAGTTTATATTCCCACCAACAGTGCAAGAAGGTTCCCTTTTCTCCACACCCTCTGCAGCATTTATTGTTTGTAGATTTTCTGATGATGCCCATTCTAACTGGTGTGAGATGATACCTCACTGTGGTTTTGATTTGCATTTCTCTAATGATTAGTGATTTTGAGTATCTTTTAAAGTGCCTCTTGGCCTTTTTCTTGGAGAAATGTCTGTTTAGGTCTTCTGCTCATTTTTGGATTGGGTTGTTTTTTTTTGATATTGAGCTGCATGAGCTGTTTGTATGTTTTGGAAAGTAATCCTTTGTCCATTGATTTGTTTGCAAATATTTTCTCCCATTGTAAGAGTTGTTTGTCTTGTTACACACGATTGTTTTAAGTTGCTGATCTCTTAATTTCAAAAGCATTTCAAATATACTGCAATTGTAATCTCCTCCTCTCACGAGTACCGATTTAGATATCATATTTCTGTGTGGATGACTTCTTGTAACTTCTTGCTCTGTGCATACATTCTTTTTCCACGTTCTTGGACCATCTTTATGATCATGACTCGGAATTCTTTCTTGGGTAGATTTCCTAATTCCATGTCAGTTGTTTTTCTGGGGTTTTATTTTGTTCCTTCTTCTGGGACATTCCTTTGCCATCTCACTTTGTCTAAATTTCTATTTGTATTTTTCTGTATGAGGAAGGTTATGTTTCTCAACCTTGGAGAAGTGGCCCTCTACAGGGGATGTCCTATGTGTCCTAGTAATACACTCCCCTCTCATCACCCAAGGGCCAGAGACCAACTGGTCCCAGGGTAGGTTCTGATCTGTATTTGTGTACTTGGTCCTGTAGGCTGCTGCTTCTGGTGTTTGCCCCTGGTGCGTGAGGCTGGTCTAGAGCCTTGTTCAGGCTCCCTGGTAGGAGGGGCTGGTGCCTTCCCACTGATGGGCTGGGTCTTGGTACAAATGAGCCAATATGTCCACCACCAGGGTTGTTTGTGTGGTTGAATGTAACCAGTATGTCTCCCACCAGTGTCTATGTCCCCACAGTGAGCCACAGCTGACTCCCACTTCCCCAGGAGCCCTTCCAAGACCTGCAGGTAAGTCTGGCCCAGGCTTCTATTAAGTCACTGCTTTTGCCCTGGGTCCCAGTGTGCATGAGACCTTGTGTGCCCTCCAAGAGTGAAGTCTGCTTCCCTCATTCCTGTAGAGCTCCTGCACTCAAGGCCCACTGGCTTTCAAAGCCAGATGCTCTGGGGGCTCCTCCTCTTGATGCCAGACCCCTAGGCTGGGGAGCCTGATGTGGGGCTCAGAACTCTCATTTCTGTGGGAAAACTCCTGTGATATGATTGTTCACCAGTTTGTGGGTCACCCACCCAGCAGGGGTATGGGCTTTGCTTACATCATGAGTGCCCCCCTCCCACTGTCTCACTGGATTTCTTCTTTGCCTGTGGATATAGAATATCTTTTTTGGTAGGTTCCAGTCTTTTTTTTTTTTAATCAGTGGTTCAGCAGTTAGTTGTGATTTTGGTGTACCCACGAGAAGAGGTGAGCTTAGAGTCCTTCTACTCTGCCATCTTGTCTCCCATCCGACTTTTTTTTTCTCTAAGGAAGGAAGAACCTCTAGAGATGAGAACTAGGTCACTGGGAGACTGGGAAGGAAGGAAAACATTTCATGGTTGCTTTTGAGTAACAACCACATGGCCGTATCCTATTAAAAACCATTTAGAAGCAATAAAGTATAGATAAAGGAGAGGCAGGTGCATATGAGAAAACCAAAGGAATAGAGAATATGAGCACTGATGACAAAATGAGACCCTGAACACTGGACCACCAGTGCCCCATCAGAACACTCCCACTCACCATCACTGACACGCTGATAAATGAGGACCACGTCCGCCACCTGCAGGGAAAGTTCATCTGGTTGCTTGGCAGTAAATGATCTAATGATTTCCACTTGGGTCAGTGCTGAGGGGGAAAGGAGACATAATGAACTTCCAGGAGCAGTGGGAAAACAAAACAGGTACAAATCAATAATCTGCATGCACTTGGTCTTTCTGTGCAATTCAGAGCTGGCACAGATAGAAACAAGGTAGACATCTAAAAAGCAGAAAATCCTTTCCATGAATTCTCTTACTTGGGTAAGAGCTTTAGAATTTCAGAAGCTCAGAATCGAGAGAGGCCTTTTATGATACATGAATCCCCTCAAAAACAGCCTTGATAAGAAGTCATTAGATACATGACACAACACAGCTGAAAACAGTCATTGTGCACTGGGGAAACTGAGCCAAGACAGATTAGGTATGTGTCAAGGCCATGCAACTGAGGATATAATCCAAAATCTATCCAATTCTCCTGGCTCTCATCCAGGCTGCTCCCCTAGCCCACCCGGCAGCACGTAAAAGCTGCCAGAGAAGTTTAGAAATAAAAGGAGCTCTGAGGAAAAGTTAGAAAACATTTTAGAGTTCCCTCCAAATGCTCAATCATAACAAATCACTTTTTACTTCCGTGAGTTGCTGCTGGCTGACCTGAGTTTTCACTTTGTTTATTAATATGAAACTTGATTTCAGAGAACTTTCACACCAATCACTTGAGCTTTGACTCTAAGCTTAAAGCCATGATTTCTGAGTGCTCCAGGCTATCCAGTTTTGCTGCCCTAATTCTCTGAATTCGAGCTTCCAGCGAGAAGTATCCAGAGCAGCATAACAAGATGCTTAGCACATGGCACTACCCTTTACTGTATCAGGTGCTAGTTCCCTACAAGAATAAAATAATTTTTAATATTACTTTAATTTAAAAAATCAAAAGGAAGGGTAAAGTCATTTACCTTAGGGTGAAAAATACATTTCGGCTTAGAGTCACTGTCAGTATGGAGAAAGTTTAAACATTTTAGCAGTGCCCATTAACAACAGCTAGAAATGTAAGAGCTTTGCAGTAATAAGCAGGGCCTTCAATATAAATTTAACTTAATCCTCACTATCCCATGTTGTATATAATGATGCACCTAACTTGCAAATGATTTAAGAGGCTGAGAAAAGCTATGCAGTGACCTGCTAGGTTTACAAACCAAGAACTGCACTTTGGATTTGAACTTAGTCCCCTTGACTTCCAAAGCAGGGTGCGTCCAGAGCTGATGTGGGGTGGCAGGAAGGAAACCCCAGAGGAAAGTTACAGAGGTACTGTGGAAGTTAACCACGAATAACCCAGTGACCAGCAGGGGGCACAGCCCTCCACGTTCTAGAGCAGAAGGCCCTCCAGGGTACTTACAGGTTCGGTCTGGAGGCTGCTTCCCGCTGCTGTGTCCTAGGGCAGTTATCCAGCGGGCTCGCTCGCTCCTAAACACAGAGGGCATATCCCGTTGAGAAATTCAAAGGTGCTTAGACACAGAATAATGTTCTAGAGTGTGAAGGCATTACCCGAAAACAGGGCAGAGATTCTCTAGAGGGGTAAGTGGCTGGCCTTCAAAAGCAGGGTAAGAGTTATTTAAAAGTGATAATCTGGGAAATCTCAAATAGGCCTCAAACGAATCATTTTCAAAAGATTCTGAATGAATCTGGCTTGTTATTAAGTGGAATTTCTCATATAACAGTTTAACTTTTAATAAATAGCTGATTACACTAATACATTATAATCACAAAAATATATCATACACTCAAAATG
Organism: Hippopotamus amphibius kiboko; assembly: GCF_030028045.1. Lineage (NCBI taxonomy): Eukaryota > Metazoa > Chordata > Mammalia > Artiodactyla > Hippopotamidae > Hippopotamus > Hippopotamus amphibius. The sequence goes on along the minus strand of NC_080191.1, from coordinate 133,080,809 downwards.
TGATGTTTAACATTTCAAAAAAAAGTAAATTTCATTTTAAAAAATCCTAGTAAATCAGTCTCTCACCACTCCCTCCCCTCTTCTCTTTCCCCCACACTCAACCCATTTCCAAATAAATGAGAAACCTAACGTATTTAAAGTTGTTCTGTTCCTTGTAAAATAAATATTGCCAAATATGAGCCTTAGTGAAAATGAAATGCTTTGTTCTCAAATGGTTTAAAACAGTTTAGTGGTTACAGGCTGATCCTGTAGTTAAATAATTGTTTCATGTAATTAATAGCTTAATGTTGTGTAAAAGCTCTTGCTTTTTACCTTAAAAATTTACCTTAAAAAAAGTTTCAGATGAGCAAGCATTACTCCGTAATATAGTAACCAAGTTTTTGATTTGCAAAGTCAAGTATCAGGACTGTGATTAAATAAACCACACACACATATACACTTTCAAATCTTTTAAGAAGCATTTACATGACAAATACAGCACTTGACATACATTATTTCCTGTAAGCATCCCAAAACCTCATTTAAAGGATGAGAAGACTGAACAGAAGTTCTGAGATCAGCAACCCAAACCAAGGTCAGTTTCTATGCCATTCTACCTTCTTAAGAGAAGATGCCTTGTGGAAATAAAAACAAATGGGACCTACACTTACAAGCTTTTGCACAGTAAAGGAAACCATAAAAAAAAAAAAAAAAAAAAGACAACCTACAGAATGGGAGAAAATACCTGCAAATGATACAACCAACAAGGGCTTAATCTCCAAAATACACAAACAGCTTGTACAACTCAACAAGAACAACAACAACAAAAAAACCCTACTGAAAAATTAGCAGAAGACCTTAATAGACATTTCTCCAAAGAAGACACACAGATGGCCAGTAGGCACATGAAAAGATGCTCAACATCATTTAGGAAATGCAAATCAAAACTACAATGAAGGAGCACCTCACACCAGTCAGAATGGCCATCATTAATGGTCTACAAATAACAAATGCTGGAGAGGGTGTGGAGAAAAGGGAACCATCCTACACTGTTGGTGGGAATGTAAACTGTTACAGCCACTATGGAAAACAGTATAGTGGTTTCTCAGAAAACTAAAAATAGAACTACCATATGATCCAGCAGTTCCACTCCTGGGCATAAACCCAGACAAAATTATAGTTCAAAAAGATACATGCACCCCAATGTTCACTGCAGCACTATTTACATTAGCCAGGACAGGGAAGTAGCCTAAATGTCCATCGACAGATGAATGGATAAAGAAGATGTGGCACATACATACAATGGAATATTACTCGACCATAAAAAAAGAACAATGTCATTTACAGCAACATGGATGGACCTAGAGATTATCATACTAAGTGAAATAAGTCAAAGAGAAAGACAAATACTGTATGATATCACTTATATGTGGAACCTAAAATATGGCGCAAATGAACCTACATAGAAAACAAACAGACTTGTGGTTGCCAGGGCAAGGTAGGGAAGGGAGAGAGACTGACTGGGAATTTGGAGTTGGCAGATGCAAACTATTACATTTAGAATGGATAAACAACAAGGTCCTACTGTACAGCACAGGGAACTATGTCCAGTCTCCTGGGATAAACCATAATGGAAAAGAATATTAATAAAAGAATGTATACATGTGTAAAACTGAGTCACTTTGCTGTACTGCAGAGACTGGCACATTGTAAATCAACTATACATGAATTCTAAAAAATATTTTTAAAAAAAGGGGGGGATGCCTTTATATCTGGTACTTTAACAAAAAGCTTGGAGGAAAAAAATTTTTTTTCTCCCACAACAGCCTGCACCTAAAAGATGCTTCTCACCATCACCCTATCTTCACTCCCCGATGTGTATTCATCCTTCCATCCAGATGGAGCAGACTTCTTATACTCTGGAACTTGCCATGCTGTTCCACACCTTTCCTATTTGTTCTCACTCTCAAGTACAACCTTCCCTCTGTTTCTACCGAGCTGTGCCCACTCATTATCACTATTTGATCGCTTTATTGAAGAACACACACAGAAAACACTGCACTAATCTTAAGTGTATACAGATCTGTTGAGCGTTTACTTAGGTACAGCCAGGTACACATGCCGCCAGATCAAGACACAGATGTGCTAGGAGGCTCCTTTTTCGTCCCTATCCAATCAATAACCTCCCACAAAGGTAACTGCTCTTCTGATTTCCATCACATAGACAAGTTCTGCCACTCTTAAACTTTATGAAAATGGAATCCTATCATACTGTCCACTTTGGTATCTGGCTTCCTCTGTTCAACACATCCACTCAACATTGAAAACACAAGCCTCACCTCCTCCGGGTTGCCTCCTCTGATGTGTGAACCCATACTTCCGTCCCCATCCCGTTCTGATAACGCTTTTCCCGCGCCCCGCTCTGCACGGCTTTGACACACTGACCGGCAGCTGTAGGCCTCCTGAAGGCAGGCACCTTATCTCCGTAACTGCCTGCACATAATAGGAGCTCAGTAAACGCTGACCTCTTATAAATCATTACTACTCATTGCATACTGGCCCCCGATCTTTTATGGACGTGTCTGTTTCTCTGACTGGGCCATAAACTCCCCAAGGACAGGAACTGGAACTTGTTCTGAATAGCACAGGGGATGGATCACATATATGCCAAGCATGATGCTTTTTATTTGGCACGTACTATCTATTCTAATCTTTACAACCATCTTGAAAATATTACCGTTTTTATTTGCAATTTTTTTCAGAGGACGAAGCTGAAGTCTCAAGTGTTAAGGGCTTGCTCACAATAAAAGTGCCAAGTGATAGAGTCAGAATATAAGCTCAGCAGCCAGGGATCAAAGAGAGGGTGCTCCCTAGCAGGTGCTCACAAAATAATGAGGGATGGCAGCAAGGGTGGAAACTGCAGTCTGCTGAAGGACAGACTTACTTAAAAGAAGAAAATGAGGCTGGGCCCTGGTCAAGCTGGTGTGTCAAGTAGTAATATGCACAGTTTATACAGACACTGATGACACTGTCTTGCTTTTAAAAACGTTGTCTCTCTCTAACACAGAACAAAGGGCTTTCAGGTGGTTTTATAAGGAACAAGTAAAGCACAACCTCCTTTCAAATAATCCCAAGCAAACACTTAATTCTTTGATATCTCTCTGTTGGGTAAGATTTCTTAAATTCAGGCTCAACTAGAATTTCCACGGTACAAAGGCAACTGAAAACTAAACAATATCTTAAGGATGGAAGAGCTATTCGCCAAGAGTAACCTAAAACGATCCATTTGCATCTCCACACGCCATACCCAAATCTGTTAGACTCATCTTTGGCTTACCGTGGCATCTTCACATGGCCCTAACTACTGTCTGCAGTCTTTCCAGTCAGACCTCGCAGCTGTGGACCTTCTCTGGCATTGAGTGGCTGGTTTCAACGGCAGCCTCACCCTGCAGCCAGTTTCCAGCAGTCCAGATGAAATCTTTTACTCCCATGGCATGCTGCCTGGATGCTAATGGCATCCCTTCGACACGGCAGTCCCTCACAGGGACTCCAGAGGACAGAACAAGACACTCCTTGTTGCCTTGCTGAAAGGAGCCGCTTCTTGAAATGGCTTCAACTGAATCAGCCCCACCCCCTCTTAGATGCCATCAAAACCGCACGACATTACCCGGGGCTTCCGAGAACCGTGCCAAGGAGCTCCCTCTCATCACGAGGCAGAAAGCACTGCATCTCTAAAGCAGGGAGGAGACTCCCGCCACATAAAATGGAATTCACAAAAAAACCCCGGGCGGAGACATGTCCACTATTAAATTTAGATATCAAGTCCAGGACTCACACACAGACAGCTATTTTCTCCAGGGACAATGAGACAATCAACACAAATTCACAGTCCATGCCACACCCCGTTCACTGGGATTTCCCTTTGCACAAAATGCCAGAATCAGCAATGTGGCTAATGGGGACCCGGGGCAGATCAACGTCCAAGGCGCTCCTGACCCCTCCTTCCTTCAACCAGCATGCACCCAGTCCCTGCCTTTGCAGGAGCCCTGTGCTAGGCTGGGGTTGCAAAATGAATAAAACAGGGTCTCTTGCTCTTCACAGCCCTTAATGAGGGAGCAGACAGAGCAAAACACAAACGCACACAGAATCCAATACATTGTGCAACGTGCTGGGATGGCGCCCTCTACAGACAACGCATTTGGCCAGGAAAGGAGGCCCTTTTAACATAGCCCTTTCCCTATGCATGGCATGGAATGACGCACCTACAGCTCCCCACTCAGGAGTCAGCCGTCAGAGTACCTTGTTCTGTCCCTCATATGATTACGCGTAGCAGGTTCAAACTTAATTGCACAAAGGTTGAAGATACAGCCAAGCTGAACGTCTCACTGAACACCAGGCGTCTGCTAGAAAACAGATCCACACTCAGAAAGTGGGAAACAGGCTTTGGAACAGACGCAGGACTGCAGCTGAGACAGAAAGGAAAGAAAGCCCACTGAGAGCTTCACCGCTGTGGGGGGAGGGGGTCTCCCTGGTTTTTCAACAGAAGCAAAGAGACCTCAACTGCTGTTTAACCTTCCTTTTATCCCTTTTAAAATCGCATTTAACCAAATATCTTTTATGCTCCTTTTCACAGTCTGCAAATTCACCTATGGTTCCTTTTGAAACTCCTATAACCCATGGCCTTTGGAAAAAAGTCCTCTGAGCCTTTCTAAAGAGTAGATCATGGAGATGGTTGTTTTTGTTCATCCTCTCACACATTCAATTCAGTGATATGAGTTCAATAAGTTGATCCATGAAAGAAAACCCAGAGGGTAAAAAAATGTCCTCATGAACGCTGTGCACCAAAGCCTTACAAAGCTGGACACCAGCTCAACTCACTAATTTGAAAAAAATCTAACAAAAGCAAAGTTGTTCCCCTAGCCCACTAAGAGTTCTAGAATTTAGATTCTGTAACTTGTTATATAGTTAAATCAATGTTTCTCGTTTATCGTATCAAACAGCTTAAGAGACCTAGTCTGGTCCAGAATCCTAGGTTTCTGGTCTAGAAACCTAAAGCGAGTCAACTACCTGTTTCCTTGAAAAAAAACCCATACCATCACCTGTTCTCCTGTTTTATTGGAGGTCAGTGATGAGGAATCACCAAAGATTGAGTATCTTGTCAGGCAGTGTACAAACGTAAAAGATTATTGGACACAGATTCCAGAGTCAACGAAGAAAAAAATACTATAACCTGTAATAAAAACATTTGTTGCCATACAAACTGTGATCTCTATATGTGGATTTTTCTTAGAGGATTAAAGAGTATGTCAGACGTACTATTTACAATTTTATCCCATCCTATTTACTTCCTGTTAATTAAATCATTAACAGAAGCAGGAAGAGAGCAAAAGACTGCCTGCAAACAATGCCCCTTTATCAGGAGGCCCAGGAATGGGTTGTTGGAATAGTTGACAGGACGAACCACATCCATTAGGCGTCTAGTTCATTTTGTGAGACAGAAATGTTGAGGAGGATCTTTAATTACAGCTTAAGGTGATTACATGCTGTAGCTAAACAGAAGGGGTGAAGAGAGTCTGCGTTCATTACTAAATGTGTGCTGATGCCTCCTCACTGCACAGGCGCGACCCAACTGCCATCCAAATTCCACTGTGGATGCAGGAAGCCAAGGACGCCACTTGCCACAGCCTCGCTCCGCGCCAGCTGCAACTGTCTGGGCTTCATTTTAATAAAGGCAGACAAAGGGGGCTCCCGGCTCCAACATTCCCCTTGAAAGGCCCAGAGGGAAAAGTGACAATAGTAAAACATTCTTCCCTTGTCCTTTCATCAAGGGTAAGCTTCTGTATTTTCCACCGACTACTGTCTCATTAATAACACAGTGGCTTACGATCTTGAACACGCAAACAGATATAACACAGTATGGCTTAGATGTACATCCTAAAAAAAGTTTAACCACATCCTTGATAGCAAATGTTGAAAAACAAGTGGAATTTAGATAACACTTGCTCTAGCAGCACAAAACAAAATCCAGTGAATAGAGACTGATAGAGAAGCATTATTTCCCTACATATGGCTACTAGTCTACCTTACCTTGGATATAGAAAAGCGAATTATATTAATTGTGGGGCAATTCCAAAAATTACTTCTTGGGAACCTGCTATGTGCGAAGTGAGAAAAGGACAAAACTGAAGCTGACTGTGGGAATTAGTAATAAAACCGCGCATATAATTGATTGGAGAGAAGAATGGTTAGGAGGCTCTGATGGTGGTTCAAAAGATACAGGATGCATGGGTTGTCCTGGGAAGGAGACAGTGGGATGGAAACATGTGGGAAGATGTAACTGACTTTCAAACAGGAAGAACCAGTCCTGGACAGATCTGTTCAGATCTAGAAGCATCAGAAATGACACCAAGTCTCCAGAATGGGTAACCTGAAATGATGTCATGGGTACCATTTACAGAAATGTGCATGTTAGGGAAAGCAGAGGGTACTGGTGATGACTGGTTCCAGAGAGGCTGCATTTCTGAAGGGAGAGTGAAGAGGAAAGGTTACATCTGGGAGGAAAACTAAGAGCACACGGATAACAGGTTAAGAAAATCTCAAAGGTGGGGTTAGCACAAGAGAGCTGGACAGCTAACACAATTAAATGGTATTAGAGGTAAAGAAAGAGGAAGACTGGATGCTGGGTGTGGTACCTAGGAAGCCACTGCTCATCTTCTGATGGAGCACCCTCAACTGGGTGGCAGAGGAAGACACCATGCTGAAGACAGTTAAGGAGTAACTCAATCTAGGGCATCAGCTGCTCAAGCCAAAAACGCAAAGCATCCTTGATTCCTCTCTTTAACTCACAGCCATCCCAACTCACCCAATCCATAAGTCGGCCCTGTTGTCTCTGCCTCCACAATATAACATTTCCATCTCTTCTCATAGAGCACAGTCCATGCCACCATCAAGACTCCCCTGGACTAATACAACAGGACCCTAACTGCTCTCCCTACTGAAACTCCTGTGTCCACACTGGCTTTTCATGGAACTCCCCATTCCAGCTTATGAGGCTCTAAACCATTGCTTCTCAAAATATCTGGGGTGAAGAACTGGTCCTCACCACCCCAGCGCCACCCCTGCTCCAATCCACTGCGGACCAAGTGTTCTCAAATACAATAAAAATGAGTTACTGTTAAAATAATCACATGCTTTGATGCTGCAGGAATGTCAAACTGCTGTATGTTTTTGACTACTTCCCTCAAGCCTGGCCAGTAACAGTTTGAGGACTGGCAGCCCACAGACCACACTGGAATAACTCTGCTCTAAATGCTCTGGGCTCCACCAGGCCTCTCGACCACCCACTCTCTCCCTGGCTTATTCTGATCTAGCCACTTTCACTACATTCAAGCCAAGTTTAATGGCATCGAACTTGTTTCCCTAGGAGTTTGGCACTTGCTGTGCCTCTGCCTGGACCATCCTGGCCCTGCACTTTCCCCTGGGTGGACTCCTCCCACCACTCAGGGCTCAGCTCAAATGTCACCTGGAGAAGTCTTCCTGCGCCATCTAATTTAGAGGACAGATCCCCATTACAGCGCTTAACACTCACTCCAGGATACATCACCTGGCTTTACTGTCTCCACTGCATTTATTTTAAAAATCAGATAAAGAAACAATGCTTTCCTACCATCCTAGCTCACTGTAGGTCATCTGCCCAGGCAGGCTGGCAAAAGTTCAGTGCCACCAAAGTCACCTTGAGGGCAGCAGGCACACAGGCAAAGGTTCTTCACTGGAACAGAAGCCCCCAGAGGGCAGGGATCTGGTCTCTGCACTGTTCACCGTTACATTCCAGCACTTAGAATAGCACCTGAAAGGACGCAGGTGCGTGCTAAAAATTCACTGAATTAGGGAGAAATGAAAGCTATTCTCTTGAGAAGTGCAGCTGTAAAGGGAAGGAGAGACTTAGGGGTGGACTGGGGGTCAGGAGTAGTACAGCAGAAGATGAGTGAGACACAAAACAGAAGGAGAAAAATGAACAAGAGTGGCGCACACAGCCCGCACTCGAAATCCTAGGGAACAAGATCACCAGGAACAGCACTGAGGGGTTACCTTGTAGAGGAAAGATTTGACACTTGGCGTGAGCCCCAAGAACAAAGACTGTAATTCAAATTCAGTAATTCTCAGAGTTCTGGAAGGGCATTCCAGGAAGTGGGAAAAATAGGCAAAGGAACAGAAAAGAAGTTTTAAGTGGAAAATAATTTGGGGGATGCAACATCTATTCGGCATTTTATTATAAAATATTTCAAACCATATGATGCCCTAAATTTACCACAAACTTTTCCCTTTTTAGAGTCTATGGACTTTAAAAAAAAAAAAATCCACATTTTAGTCATTTCTAAACTGACTTCCTGGAGTTTGCCTTCCATATCCAGAACAAGGCCAAGTTGAACGGCAAAGTGGGGGTGGAACTGTCTCCTGGCGGGCAGCTTCTCAGTAAGAAGCTTAAAATTTGTTATTAGAAAGAACACTGGACCCAAGAAGGTCAAAGTCTAGTCCCATCTTTGGCAGTAACTTATTTCCCATGTGACTTTAGGCATATCACTTCACCTTTTTGAGTCTCATCTTACATTTGGGAGAAAACTGAGGAAACTGGACTACAGACCTATGATTAGGGTCACCGCATATTTTATCATCTAAAGACTTGAGAAAGACAAAGAGGGTGCTATTCTTACTTTTGCCAGAACAATGGACATAACACTGATCCCGAAGAAACCAAGATGTACAGTCCTCTTACTTACATGCTTCCACTCTGAAGCCCCATCCTTCTCTAGAAACACCCAAGGCTCCGCTCGTTCTTCTCTAGCTGGCCCTGTGCCTGGCACATCCCAGAGGCTCACTAAGCGTTTGCCCCATTTCCTCTTGGCGAGCTTTTCTGCATTCTTTATGTAAGCAAAGCTATTGATCTGTTCTTGCACAATTTCACTGCCTTATGATAGCTGAACTGCCCCGTGCCAAACAGCTGCACCCTTCCTACTGCTGATTTTACATTCCATATATCCCCAGGTGCCTCTACTAAGAATAGTTTTTCAAAGGAGGCAAATATTTAGGCACAAGCCCTATTCTCTTTCAAACCAAAGAATAAGTAGCCAAAGAATGTAACTGACCGGTCTGAAATTCTGCAATTACTCAAGGCCAGGGTGGTGGTGAAAACCTTGTTTTCTCAACTAGATTGCTAATGGACCATTTTAACCATGTATAACCTAAAAGAGAGAAAAGTTAAAAAACATACTCACCTATACATTTTGCAACCCTTAGAAGCAAAGAAAACATTCTGCACAGGCCAAAACTCTGATTGTTCAAAACCAGGTAGCCCAGGGACTTCCCTGGTGGCACAGTGGTTAAGAATCCACCTGCCAGTGCAGGGGACACGGGTTCGATCTCTGGTTCAGGAAGATCCCACATTCCACACGGAGCAACGAAGCCCGTGCACCACAACTACTGAGCCTGCACTCTAGAGCCCACGAGCCACAACTATTGAGCTCACGTGCCTCAACTACTGAAGTCCACACACCTAGAGCCCGTGCTCCTCAACAAGAAAAGCCACTGCAATGAGAAGCCCGCACACCGCAAAGAAATGTAGCCCTCGCTCGCCACAAGTAGAGAAAGCCTGTCTGCAGCAACGAAGACCCAACACAGCCAATAAATAAATAAATTTATTAAAAAAACAAACAAACAAATCAAAGAAAAACAGGTAGCCCACAGCGGACCTGCACATTTCTAAATACAACATATAACAACTTGCCAGACTTTTAAACAGCAGATTGGGTTGTCTTGTTTTGTTTTTAAGGAAAGTACATCCTCACTGTCATACATTTTCTTTAAGCACCAATATACTTTATGCCTTGTAGGTTTAAAAGTATTTGTCCAGTACCAAGTGGGGAAAGCAGGGAGGGCTGGGGGGGAATGAACTGGGAGCGTGGGATACCAAATTGTACACTCTAAATATATGCAGTTTATTGTCTGTTAACTGTATCTCAATAAAAGGTCTTAAAAAAAAAAAGTGTTTGTCCAGTTATTTACTTTTCAACCACAACTGAGTTGGGGGGGGGAGGGGAGTGAGGAAGTCACCATACCCAAGGAGACAGCTGCCCCTCTGCCCCTTCTGGAATGTTCTCTTGCTATTAATTAAAGAACTACAAATATGAGTCATACCCACGGGTTTACGGGTGACATAACTAGATATTCTGAGAACACTTCTGACGGAGGAAATGAACCTCCATTCGGTCCACGGCAAGATCACAAAAGGCAAGAGGGTGGAACAAAGCTGACGGAACGTCCCAGGGAAGGACCTAGCCTTGGTACAAACTGGACGCGCCGGCCTACTGCCCACTCTCTTGGAGTAATCTCAGAAACCAGGAGTAGAGATTACATAAACTATGGATGAGACAGTCAGGAAAAGCTCTGCTGATATGCTGGCAAGATCTGAATAAAGAACAAACAATCCTTATAAACAGAGAAAAGGAAAACGTAAGTGAAACCAACGACACTTTCTCCCTTACTAAAGATGACAAAAGAAAATCTTTATTTCAGAGAATTCTTTAGAACGGCTGGACAAGCAGTCACCTCCAAAGTGTTTAAGACTTTTTCCTCCTTGAAGTCCTTTAAGACCCAAAGCTCAGACATATGAACATTTTGTTTTTAAGAGAGGCTTCCCCAAACAGAGGAGGTCTAGATCTGCCCTCACAGGCCAAGGGGTTTGATTAGTTTTAGAGTCAAAGAAACGCCTTTCTCAGCCCTGGTCTTGGGGGTGTGTCTCCTGCTGGTTACCTGCACAGACCAGCAAGCACCACACCCACCAGAGGTGCCCTCTCCAGAGGGGCAAACAGACAGGAGCATCCTTGGAATGCAGCAGGGCTTCCTGGAAGAATTCTGGGACCTCAGGAAGAGGCATTCCTTTGTTTTATAAAGGAACCCAGAGGATGATGCTCCTTTTCTTACTCATTCCCTCTTGGTAGCTCTTGAGTGCATTTGCAATATTTTCTCTCAGCTGTTTTTGCAAATAGCTTTCTATCACTCTGCCCCTGCTGGTTTTCTTCACCCTTTGAAAAGTTACTTCTAGTGCCAAAAACATGAAATGATCATTTATCGTTTTTATGTGGATGGGTTTGTTCCATCTTTTTATTTTCTTATCTCTCTCTAACAATCCAGGGACCCTGTTAAAACACTCTTAAAAAGCAGAGATTATCTCTTTGCGTTGACGTTCACCAAGACTTTGTTACAGTCTTAGGGCTGTGATTCACCAGCTGCTGATCCAGGTTAATCACACCAGGTAGGAGGCCAAGTGGGCCAAGCATTCGCAAACTTCCTTCCCTCCAGGGCTCCACCCCCTGACCCAACATAATACCTGCCTGTGATGATTGTTCTAAGAGGAGGTTTCTGGTTTCCAAACAAATGGGTCCACTATCTCTAAATGGACAAAACTGCAATGTAACCAAACAGGACCCTACAGGGCCTTTCCAGGACAGAGGCCCCCTCCCTCAATATCCTCTGCTGCAGCTCCTCTTTGAAGTACCTAGATAACAGTATCTGGCGCACATTTCCTGAGTTGTTTTACAGATGCTAAGACCACCACCAAAATGGAAGAATGTAACTACTTGATGATCATGAGCCCCCAGACCTCCTGGCGCCTAAGGGTTGATAATGTCAACCACTTTGTTACCTCAACATCGACCATCAGAGAATCGTGCACGAACTGATCACGTATCCTGAGACCCCCTCCCTCACCTGGCCTTCAAAAATGCTTTGCTGAAACCCTTCTGGGAGTCTGGGGTTTTTAGAACACAAATACATCCATCCTCCTTGTATTTGGTGCCTTTACAATAAACGCCGCACTTTCCTTCACCGCAACCCGGTGTCAGTAGGTTGGCTTTACTGCGCGCAGGCAAACGGACCCAAGTTTGGTTCGGTAACAGCGAAGGTGGACTTGACAATTAAGCCCCCTTCCCTTCATCCCCTGTGAGGACGGACTGCCTACTAACTGCTGGTGAAACTGCAGGCACAAACAGGATGACTGTTCTGCCTCTGCATAAACTCTGGGTGGAAAAGAGGGCGCATCAACATGTTAGGGAACCGCTGACTGCAACTGCCAGCCTTGGCCAGGCAGAGGGATAGCCAGATGACAGCCACGTGCGTGAGCTGTCTCACAACAGGAGGTCCCAATAAGGAACAACGTGCTGCTGTTGGAAACTAACTGGGAGAACTCAGGAGGGACCAAAAGGAGGGAGGAGGTGCCAGCCTGTAAGGTGGGCCCATCTCCATGTTGGCTGAGAGATGTGTGCGCCACCTGGAAGGACCCTGAGTCAGACCAAATACGGGCACAGGCAAGAGGACTGGCTGGATTCTACCCCATCACCATAAAATCCAAGGCCGCAAGCCACAGGGCAGAGCAGTTCTCCTGGCTCCCTTACCCTGCGGCTCTCCCCACCGGGTGCCCCTGCCCAACAGTCTTTTGCGTCGTCAGGATGGTGTCTCCTCGGACAATTCATTTCTGCGTGTTAGACGAGGGTCCGCTCTGAGGCCCTGGAGGGGGGCCCGCTTCCTGCAACAAATATATTTCCCCAAACTGAGTATCTCTTTTGACAGAAATCACTGGGCTTTCCTGCTGCTTGGTCAAAGACAGGTGATTGCAAAATGACTTCAATTTCTACAGCTAAGAAAACGTAGGGCCTAGAATCAAACTACCAGTTAAGTCATATTCCTAGGTCTCCTGGGTCATATTTTTATTAATGATTAAAATAAAATGATTTTTAAACTACTCTATAAATATAAAAGCACACCGTCTAAAGTACAACATGTCCATCAGGATTCATGGGGACAGGACTTATCCCGTGGTCTGGTGGTTAAGAAACCAGCTTTCAATTCAGGGGATGTGGGTTTGATCCCTGGTTGGGGAAACTAAGATCCACATGGCACGGGGCAACTAAGCCCACGCACCACAACGAGAGAGCCCATGTGCCACAACTACTGAGCCCACACACTCTGGAGCCCGCATGCCACAACTAGAGAGCCTACATGCCACAACTAGAGAAGCCCATGCACAGCCGCAAAGAGCCCGAGCGCCACACGAAGACCCAGCGCAGCCAGAAACTTAATTTTTTAATAAAAGGGTTCACGGGGACGAAAATAACAACATCCATCTCTCAGGACATTGAGAGGATCACAGTGAGAAGACGGGCATCCGTATAAAGCACCCAGGCCCTATGCTTGGTGCATAACAGCTAATCAATAAAAAAATAAATAGTAGGTAACATTTCCTGTTTTTAGGGCATCTGTGGCCCAAGGGGAATTAGGCAGGGAAGACTGACAGCAGATATTCTGAAACCCTGTCCCAGCACATACTTACTGAGTCTCAGCTCCCAGCAGCATCTCCACTTTCTCGTTCGCGTGGTTACTAAGGACTATCAGCGTAAAGAGGTGACTAGCAGAGTTCTGCCTTGAATAAAGCGTTGTGGCACTGTTCCTCCCTGGAGAAGGACTGAGCTCTTCACCGTCACAAGACTCCACCAGTAGCTGATCTCTTAAAGAGTAATCATTGACGTTGTAACTTTCTTCACTGTAAGGAAGAAGGAAAAAGAGCATATCAGTAATGCGGTGGATGAGACTGTGACGTTGTCAGTTTTCAAGTCACATTTTGGGGGAAGGTGGCGAGGAGGAAAGGAGAACAGGGAGAGTGATGCATTTTGAAATAGAAACTGGACTCTGAATTAATCTACTGATTACAAGTCAATATAACCCTCCAAAATTAAACCTGTTAATTACTATTTTTCTGTAGTATACTACATGGTCTCTTACATATAAAAGCAAGATTAAAAACAATTATTAGAACCTACTGAATGGCACAGGGGACTCTACTCAGTATTCTATAATGGTCTATATGGGAACAGAATCTAAAAAAGAGTGGATATATGTATATATATAACTGATTCCCTTTGCTGTACACCTGAAGCTAACACAACATTGTAAATCAACTATAGTCCAAAAAAAAGATTATTAAACCCTCTAGGTCTCACTTTATATTATCCCGGCATTGCTGCAACAAGTGAGACACCCATGCATCGTGGTAATGCCTAACGCCTGAACAGCTATACTTCCCCAGTGTTACCCCCATCCGCAGGATGAAGAGGGCGTCCCAAACCTACTCACACTCTGGGTAGCAAGGCTGCACTCCCAGCCTTTAAACCACCAGGTACAGGAGGGAAGAACAGCCCCAGAGGTCTGCCTGCTTCTGGCAAGATGCCCAACCCATCCTTCTCTCCAATACGCATGGCCTCACCACCTGCTTCAGAAACCACCAGGACTGATCCCACCACGCGCTCTCTCCCTGCTTATGCCAACAACCACCTGGTATTCTTCATTCCCCTGGATGTACTCTCACCTGTGCAGCACTGTGAACATGCCTCATCAGGCCTCACCTCCCTGAGCCTCTTGGCTGAAGCCTTCCAGGGCGTCCTCTGGAAATGCACCTCATTTAGGGAATCCAGCAAAATCTTCTAAATCCTCAGCCTCTTCTGTGAGCTCTCCCTTTACCTTCTTGCCTTAACAGAAACTGGGCTCTTCCTAGAGAGCATGGCCTCCCCTGAAGGCTCTCTGCCTGCTTGAGTCTCATCACTTCTAGATAATGATCACTTCCCTCCTCCCAGAAGGTCCAACTTTGTGCTGCTCATGCCATCAGTCTCTATCTTGTCACCGAGGTCACCTCCAGGCCCCTGGATCATGCCTCATGCTCACTCAAGAGTTTGTTGCTGGCTGACTGTCACTCTCTCACACTACTTTCTTGAATTTCCACGTGGCAATCCTGCCATTACCCTGGCCTCTCAGGTCCTTGATTTCCCCTTCAGCAATCCACCTTGTCCTTACCACCACCTGCACCCTCTCTGCAACCCAACGTCAAACACCACTGTCTAACCAGGCCCGCCAATCTCTTGGACTCACCTTTGCTAATCCTTAACCCCAACGATTTTAACCCACCACTTCTACAACCCACTCACTCCACCACCTTTCCCTCCTCCATCCTTAAACCCTTCATAAGCTCTCATTCATGCTCACTTAATTATCCAACTTGAATTTCTTGATACCTAGTTATAATCACTCCTTGCATACACACTCATTTCCTTGGCAAATCCCAACTCTGGTTAGACATGGCTCCCCTTTGTTCTCTATCTGTACTCTATCTGAACACGGCAGAGCTCAATAATAACTGCTGCATAAGTGGATGACCAAGCAATACATTCTAGTGTATTCTAGGAACTGAATAATAAATGCAAACATATGAACTCAAGGAGAGCTAAGAGATAAAAAAAAAAAAAAAGAAATCCTTGTGCCCAACTATACTACGAATTTCAGAATAGGCCATTTTGTTCAAGATTTCTTAGAAGTTTTTTCATTCGGTGGTGGGCATCTGTCTCTCAACCACTGCCTTGTAACTCCTTTAAAAACTTTATAATCATTTTTAAAATTTAGTTTGATAGATTCTCCCCCGCAAAAAAAACCCCAGCAAACACAGTTATATCACCTATAAAAGTAAAATACTGCCTTTTGATCAAGCCTGTTTGTTGCTAGGGTAATCATTTGTATCAACTGAAAGTTCACATGGCAATTTCATCTCCAAAGCCTACAGACCAGCACAACTGCACTCAGAATATATAAAATATTTCTCATATCAAAATAAGACTTATCAAAGTTCACATGATTTTTATTAAAGAAGAAAGCAGTGTAATACACTTTACATACAAAAAACATTATATTTTTAAAAGACTGTGTTTATCAGAAACAAAGCAGTCAATTTTTGGCAGAGCAGGTGTTGGGCTGCACCCTGCAGACCTACAAGCCTTGCAGATGCCCAGTCTTGAGACCAAAGAAAGAGCCCGGAAACAGTGACAGAGACGTCAATGGCTTATTGGAGAGGGGATCTCACACATCCGAAATGTCTGCACCACGCGCTGCAGACAGCAGGCAGGATAGGGCAGCAGTCTTCATTGCGCGGGGAAAGAGGCTACCATTTATAGGGGGGGAAGAGATGTCAGGTGGGCTCCTCAGTTACCAGGGAAACCAGCAGCTGGGGTACGTCCCTTACAGCCCCTCAGGTTAACGACCATCAGGAGGGCAGATGTTTCTCTTTAATAAACCAGCAGCTGAAATCACTCTGGCCTGATGATTAGATCACCAGCTGGGGCAGGGGGCAAGCACGCTCCTGTAGGGTGTAGGTGGCACTGGTCCAGCAGGGGATGCACAGAGAGCAAGAGAAGAGCCATCTTGAGTGGCCTGATCACACAGCAGGTAAGGCTTATAATACTGTCTAGACATCTCAGACACAGATGTAATAAAAGCCAGGACTCGGGATAAAACCAAAAGGCAGAAAATAAAGACAAAAGCAAAACCTCAACAACAACGTCAAAAACAAGAGAAAAAAAACCAAGATGCACAAGGACTTGCTTGTTACTGTTCTCTCTCTGCACTTCCAAGTTACTCTTTTGGCCCAACTCACAAGTTTAAAAAGATGACCTTTTAGTTAAAGACACCCATTTCCAGTTAAAAATAATTCTGTTTCAGAGAGAGAAATCCAAGTTCCTTAATGTTGTGCACATGGGGCATTTATGCAGTGCCCTAAATAACGATATTGCATAGGTATTCTTTGCATTGCTGAAGAAATAAAAGGCAAAGAAATCTATATGCTATAAAGCCATCATTCAAGATGACTCAAGTTCCAAAAAGTCTTCAGCACAAAGTGGCTTTACCACTAGGCAGTCCCCAACAGAATCCAAGACCAAGAGGTCATAGGAAACTAATGTAAACAAATATGAAAAATCTAGTTGTCCTTTTTTCTTTTCCTCTTAATTTTCAGTGTTCCTATTTTCCCCAGTGTTTGCCTAAATACAAACAACACCAGCTAGTATATTACATTGGTGTGTTGAATCTTTGTCTTTGGGGGGTAATTAGAGACAGAAATAGTAGACAAATTAATAGAATGTGTTTTCAACTGTTCTCTTAAGCCATGACAACTACAATGCCATTAAGACCTAGGGTAACCGTTTGACCCAGTTTATGCCTGTGGTCCTCTCAAATGCCTAGCTGGGATGATAAAGAGCAGATGCCTTACTTACAGCTGTGTGAGTTCACCTCAAGGTATCCATGGCTACACATCTGTACGTCTGCATCATTTAATGTACCTGGACACGGAACATCCCCACTGTTTTACCTTCTGTATCCAAAATAGGATGCAGGAAACAAGTCTGCTTTTTTTTTTTTTTTTTAAACTGATTCAATAGTGGTCACCCAGTAACATTATTTTATCTAGACCTGCAAACATCTTCATTATGTAATACATAATGTCCACAACTTCTTCACTACTCCTTTAATGAATTTAATACAATAAAACCTGACTTAACAGCAATCAAGTAAGTTGATTATTTATCCTTGTCAGCTACTATTCAAATCTGATGGAATAAAAACTGAAAAGGAGCTCACTCTTGCTAGCGTGTCTGTGCTCTCTCACACACAGACACACTTACACACTTAATCTCAGAAAGGTTCAAAACAATATCTTCCCCTCTCGGAATCTGCTAAATACTACATGAAATCCACTCTCCTCATGTCAGCCAGCACCTACTCTTTCTCTTGTGCTAATGCAGGAGGATAACTGTTAAAATATGTGCTCAAGCAGAAGGAAGAGGAGCAAATCCACTGGAATCATCCCACTCCCTCTCCTGCCCACCCCGCCGTGTCCAGTAGGTGTAAAGCAAGCTCCGCTGGGTTGGGAGAGATGCCCCTTTCTCCTAGGGAAGTTGTTGCTAATCGGACTTGTTTCCTCCATTTAGCAAACATACGGTTTACATAGTCTCTGAAACAATTCAGGTCATGTCATTAGGAAGTTAAACTGCTCAGAAAAAGGCAAATGGAAAAACCATCTTTCCTAGCATGGAGAAGTTTATATGTAGACTTCCTCTGATTGTCTTAGACGTGCTCCAAGTTTACCAGCTGCTCATCAAACAAGCGGTGGCTTTGTGCAAGCAGAGGCTCCTACCAGGCGCAGGAATCAAATCTATATCCAAGCCTGTTGCTCTGTGGAGTAAACAATGAGGGGTCTCCCTGTTGAAACCCACTTAAAGTCCTAGTAACCTTTGTTGAGACTCCTTTCTTTTCTTTTTTTAACAAGATAAAAAACTATCAGTAGAGAACAGGATATGGTGGTAAATAAATACCTCAATTATCCTTTCCTCAGAAGGCATTCTTTTGCTAAGCACCTAGGTAGCGTTTGGTTCTACTTCATGCAACCTAACAGCATGGGCTGAAAACTGATACGCCCTTTTGTGAACAGCACATTTCTTAAAGTGATTATTATGGAGCACTTTTAACTTTCTCCCCCATAAATTTCTATAAAGGTGGGAATTTTTTCATCATGGGCATATATTTATTACTTTTAAATAAGGACAACATTCACAACTGCATACAACATACACACATTTTTAGAATACCAAAGCCGCATTATGTACACACGGAGTGGAGAGTGCAGCATGACAGACACCCAGCTCAGCACAGGACTTACTTTGGGAAGGAGAGAGAGGAAGAAGGGATGATGATGGAGAGGCTTTAGGTGTACCTGCAGTGTTACATCAAGGCTTGTTTAAAAAGAGATCTGACAGTGAGATCGCAAAACATTTATATCTGTGAAACCTGGATGATAGGCATGTCAGTGTTTGATAATTTTCTGTATGTTTGAAATATTTTGCAATTCAATGTAAAAAAATTTAATAATAAATGCACAGATGTGAAGACTATCATCATTCCAGTTGTCTGTGGATGCCTGAGGGTACAGGTGAAGGGACTCTTGGGCAATGGAATTTTTTTCACCCTACAAACAACTGATTTTGTGCAGATAACATCACTGACTGAAAATATGTTACAAGGTAAGAGTGAATTCACTGAAGTGGCAGGGTTAAAAAAAATGACAATTAAAAAAGGCTTTTCTGAGACTTCCCTGGTGATCCAGTGGTTAAGACTCTGTGCTCCCAATGCAGGGGGCCCGGGTTCGATCCCTGGAGAGGGAACTGGATCCTGCATGCCACAACTTAAAAAAAAAAAAAAAAAAAAATTCCCGCATGCCACAACAAAGATCCTATTGCTGCAACTAAGACCCAGTGCCGCTAGCTAAATAAATAAATAAATCACACAAACAAATAAATAAAACTCTTTTACATATATGAATGAATAACACTCAGAAAATATAATGGAAGAAATGATCTTATTTAAAATAGACACAAAACCCACAGAATATTTAGGATTAAACTTAAAGAGTTTCTCTTATATGAAGACAGGTTTCAAATACTTTAGAAGAAGGCCTGAATGGATAGAAAAGTTTGATATTAGAGAAGTATCAATTCTTCCTAAATTTTAACACAATCTCATTGGAAACATCTCAGGGTTTTGGGGAGCAGCAAGGAGGGAGAATAAGCAAGCGGACTCTAAAACATACAAAAAATAAACATGTAAGAACAGAGTGTGAAAAAAAATGAGTGAACAAGCCATATGATATATTAAAACCATATTTTAAAGCTACAGTAATTCAAAGACTGAGACTTACAGGTATTAGCTGACATAGATGGACTAGTGAAACAGAACAGTGGGTTCACAAATTGACCCAAAACACATCTGGGAATATACTACATGATTTAAGTGACATTTCAAATCTGCGGAATACTGATGGTTTAGTCGACGAATCATATTGGGATGTCTGGAGAAACATCTGAAAAATTTTCAAAAGCTGTATCCCAATCTCATTCCATAAACCAGGGTACTTCCTTGGACCCAAGCTCTGGATTCGTAAGAGTCTTGAGAAAAGGTGGTGATGGAACAGGTCTTTCTGTGGGGCCTTGTGTCCAGGGGGGTACTTTTAAACAGGCAATTACTTAACCCTTATGAGCAAACATCTTAGGTACATAATAAGGATGACTGGGAATGAGAAATAGGTTAGAGGACCAAGATAGAACCAGGAGTAGGAAAGCAAAGCAGAGATGGGGAAAGTGAGCAAAAGGGTTAGGCTATAAAGACCAGCTTTCCCACCCCCTCTGCTTAAGTCAGCCTTAACTGTCAGTTGTCTCACCATCCACCTTGCGTTGTTCTCGAATTTCCTTTCAGAGCCAAAATCTGACAGGCTGGAAGAAGAACTTCCAATTCTTCCTTTTGTAAAAGAGTTAAATTTAAAAGAAAAGATGCTAGCAAGGATTATCCAAAACAAACTGCAATGATTTTCCACATCTATTGTCAAGAAGAACATTTACTTTTTACCTGTTCAATAGCTCCTTTTCCACAGGCTTTGTTTAAAGCATTCACGCAGCTTCCCTGTCCTGAAAACATCTTTATTTGAATCTGCTGGTGAAAAGACAAATGTCTCCTGAGCTAGTAGCTGCCTGCACTTTCTCAGACCCTTGTGCTCACATGCCAGTGAAACTGCTCCCCAAAGTCATGGCAGCCCAACACCCCACAAATCCAGTGACCTGGATGTCACCACTATTCTTGACATCTACAGAATTTGATGAGGTTGAGCACCTGTGACATCCTGAAACTCTATTTTCCTCTTCTAATGCCTTCTACAATAGTTCTAAGTCACCCTTTTTTATGGCCATTCTCCAAGATCCTCTCCTAGACCCTCCTGCTCTTCTCTCAGGGATTTATAACGACTCTGCCATTCTCCCTGAGGGCAGATTCACAAAAGTCCATGGGGTTTTATAAAATCAAAGAGATTCTTCCCACTTCCCTTCAAGGCATGTACAAGAATTCTTCCTCTGTGGATTTCAACTTGTTTCCCTTCCACTTCTGAAAACAAGATTAGTAAATCCCTACACTTGATCTTGTGCTTAACTGGAATAAGAATACCCTAGTTAAACATTTCTAGGATGGAGGAGATTGGATTATGCTGAAATTTACTTTGAGTTAGAGGATAAAACACTTTTTTCACATGACTGAAGTTGATTTCAATTTTTTTTTTTTTTGAAGTTGATTTCAATTTTAAATCTTGGTTTAGAATTACACAAATTTTTACTAGAATAATATACAATTTTAAAGTAATGAAGTACAGTATAACAGGTAAGAGTACAGACTTGATTGAGAATGTCTGGTAAGAATCCCAATTCCATCACTCACTGGCTTTACTGATCCTCTCTGTGTTTCCTCATATGTAAACTGGGGATAACAATACAGAGATCTCTTAGAACTGTTGGGAGGATTAAATGAGATAATAAATCTATTATCTCTTTTGCTTGTAAAGCTCTTACAATCATGCTTGGCTTACAGTCAGTAAATGTTATTAGCTTTTATTTTAAATCTTCCTGCAGAACACCACGCCTTTAAATTGCCTGACATTTTGTTAAAAGCCTAATAATTACAGGTGTTTTGCAAATGAGTAAGTGGCCTAAGCATAATCAGAGGTAAATACCTGTGTCAACAAATTCATCCCTTGGCAGGGGCTCTGAGCAGCGAAACAAGGCATGATATTTACCCAAAATCTGATTTCAAACACGCTTACTTGCTCAGTTCCTCAGAGTAATTCTGAAGGCTAACAAACATGCCACATGTATGTTATGAACACTAACCTACAAGTCTTTGTGAACAGTTTTCATTTCTCTTAGGAGGCATCATTGAATGGACTTGCTGGGTCATATGGTAAACTGCTTAACTTTTAAAGAAACTGCCAGACCACTTTCCAAAGTGGCTGCATCATTTTACATTCCCACCAGCAGTGTATTAGGG
Source organism: Hippopotamus amphibius kiboko (assembly GCF_030028045.1). NCBI lineage: Eukaryota > Metazoa > Chordata > Mammalia > Artiodactyla > Hippopotamidae > Hippopotamus > Hippopotamus amphibius. The sequence goes on along the minus strand of NC_080191.1, from coordinate 133,059,050 downwards.
TTCCAGTTTCTCCACATCCTCAGCAACACCATCTCTGTCTGTGTTATAATCATCCTAGTGGCTGTGAAGTGGTATCTAATTTTGGTTTTAACTTGCATTTCCCTAATGACTAGTGATGCTGAGCATCTCTGCATGCTTAGACATTTGGGTATCTTCTTTGCTGAAATATCTATTCAAATTTTTGCCCACTTAAACACTGAGCTGTCTTACTATTGAGTTTCAAGAATTCTTTATGTAAGCTGGATATAAGTCCTTTATCAAGTATGATTTCAAAATATGTTATCCCAGTCTGTCACTTGTCAATTCATTTTCTTAATGATTTTTTTTTCTATTATGTAAGTTTCAGATGTACATTGCTCAGATGTACCACTTTATAGCACAGCCGGCTTCTTTAAAAGAATAGAGACTAGACTCCCAAAAGGGAAAAATAAAACATGCCACATGCTTCCTATCACTGTCGAGAGTATAACAAATAGTGGAGATGAGGGCCACATTCGTTGGTAAGGTAAGGATCTGCTGTGATTCACTGTCACCCAAGAAGATGGCCAATGATTCACAACAGGACCAGAAAGCCTCCATTCTTGTCACCACGGACCTCCAGATTCCACAACCTGGGACCTCCCTGCCACAGGACATCCTGAACCCGTGGTCCTTGACAAAAAGGAGATGGGCAGGTCCAAGAGACTGTCCGGCCCTACCCTCTTTGGCATGACCAGAACTAAGCAAGCTCTGAAGAACAAGTAGGCAGCTTCTGAAGTTGGTGACTCCAAATTACGGGAGCAACGCCCACAATCCAATCCAGGTTTATCTCCACTGACCTCCTTGAGTGAAGGGAAAAATATACTGAGTTCACTTTTTTCAGCCTCAAAGTTATAGTGTCTCCTAATCAGATATGAGGGATGGTACAAGAAAATCGCTACTACAAACATGTACATAGGTTTCACTTCAACATATAAAAGAAAAAGTCAATCAATGGTTATCCTTCACTCACTTGCCATCTGATATGGGTTCTTGATGAGAAGGAAGAGGCATAGCATTAAACATATTTATTTCTAAGGCCATATTTCAGAGATTTGGCCTTGGAGTGCATCAAACCTTCAGCTGTGTAGCAGTGGCTTAAGGTTTCAAACCATTTTTTTTTAAAAAAAAAGAAAGTATTCTAGAAGCAGAAGGGCAATAATTTGGTTTGTGCAAATCTTCAGGGAGATACACAATACTAGGAATAATGATGATATTCAGCAGGTATCGGTCCCTCGGCAGGGACTATTCACTGTGTTAAGAGCTCTGTGTGCATTACCTCAGTTAATTCCAGGAAGACGATGACATTGTTATCCCCATGATACAGATGAGAACACTGAGACTCTGAAAGATGAAAGGCAACTTGCCCCAGGATTTTGAGCACAGTTCTGTCTGACCTCAGACATCATACTGTGCTTCTCAGCTGATGCAGCTTTTGACACTGAATGGCAACATCGACTCTTCTTACAGACACAGAGGAAACAATACTCTTACTACTCACAATGTCAGGGGATCAAGAGTATGTGGGGAGGCGAGAGAACAAGAGGAGGAAGAGGAAAGGGGGCTCTCACTTCTCTCTGACCCCATCGCTCCATCTTAATCTTAGAACCCAATCCAAGTGGTAAGAAACAACCAAGTTTATGTTCCAGGAATAAAAGTACTTTGAGTTAGAGTCTTATTGCCTTTTCTTTACCTAAGACACTCAAAGTTAATTTCCCGTGGAAGGAATTTATTCTGCAGAGGCAGAGGGACAATGCCAGGTGGCCTCAGCTTTCTATAATGGGAAAGCTGTCAAAATGGAAAAACTCAAAATGGGGCCAAATCAGGCCATGAACCTTTCCAGGGAGCCTGCACCGCTTTAAGCTACTGGGTATTCAAACTACTTAGGAAAATGCAAGTTCTAACTTAAATCTCAGAACTCCTGATAATGATCAGGTAGAATTCTATGACAGAAAATCCTTTTTTTTTAAACCCGAGGATTTGTAATGTGTCACAGAGTTCAAGTTATGTCAATATACACAATAATTATGGAACTAGGAATCAGGAAGTGGAAAGCTTCTGTCTTAAATAACTGTGGGAAGGAAATGTTATGAAAAGGAAATGTCTTCCCCACACTCTGACACTAGATTAGCTCAAGGTAGAGGAAAGCTCACAAATGCAGTTTGGGACAACTTCTAATTTTCTCCTACAACCAATAAAACTATAACTATAGTCACTTAACAAAAACTTGCTTTGAAAAAGGTGTTTATCAAAACAAATAAAAAAGGCACAAGTATCTAGGCTATTTTTCCCAATAACATTACAGGATGGCAGAAAGAAAACTATTCTAGAAAAATGAAACTGGGAAGTAATGTACATAATCACTAAGACGAGGTTGTGGAGTCGCAGACTCAGATTAAAACTCTGACTCTGCTGAGAGAACTCGAAAAAGACTTTCTCTCTCTCTGCCTCAGTGTCCTCATCTGTAAAATGGAAATAATACTTGGTTGCTGTCATAAATCAATGATACGTTCGTATACACTCTGAGCACCGTGAATGGCACATTGTAACGCTCAATAATACAGGCTCTTATCATCATTATTACTATTACTACTCATCTAACTATTGGGAACACCCAGAAACATCATGGCTAGATCGTCAGTGGGTACCAAATTCAGGAGAAGAATGAAAAAAACAAATCAGGAAACGATTACATTTACTGGTATAGATAACAAGACCAGACTAGATTTCTGCATTCTTTTGGAATTGTGCCCAACACCCAGTCCAGGCCAATCTATTTGCAGCTCTAAATGTGTTCAAGGGAACAGCAGGGCTGGTCAGAGAAAAAAGGCACCACCAGGCTTCCCTGGTGGCACAGTGGTTAAGAACACACCTGCCAATGCAGGGATCACGGGTTTGAGCCCTGGGCTGGGAAGTTCCCACATGCTGCGGAGCAGCTAAGCCCATGCACCGCAACTACTGAGCCTGCGAGCCACAATTACTAAGTCCACGTGCCGCAATTACTGAAGGCTGCACGCCTAGAGCCCGTGCTCCACAACAAGAGAAGCCACTGCAATGAGAAGCCCTCGCACTGCAACGAAGAGTAGCCCCTGCTCGCTGCAACTAGAGAAAGTCCATGCGCAGCAACAAAGACCCAATGAAGCCAAAAAGAGATACATAAATAATAAAATAAATCTTAAAAAATAAAAAAAGGCACTACCAAGGAGATACTCACATGAACCACAGCTGGAGGACTAACACCAGCCAAAGGGAAGTGGGTTCTAAATCTCCAGTCACTTCTGTCTTTTTTGAACCTACCCCCAACCCCATTTATCTTAAAGGCAACATGTTAGTTATTTTAAAAAGCTCTTGGGAATTCCTTGGTGGTCCTGTAGTTAGGACTCCACGCTTCCACTGTAGGGAGCACAGGTTTGATCCCTGGTCAGGGAACTAAGATCCCACAAGACACGCAGAGCGGAGTGACAAAAAAATAAAAAATAAAAAATAAATAAAACAAAACTCTTCTTGTTTTCCAAACTACCCATGTTAATTGGTTTCTGTGGAAAAGAGGGTTTCCTAGTTGTGGTTGGAACTGTCTACGATCTAATCAGCTACCATCTTTCCCTACTTCATGGATGAACTAAAACAACCCTGGCTGTCTTACTCCCCTCTGTCATATGCTGGCTTTCCCAGCCTCCTTTATAAGGACAAGTCTTATGACCCAAGACTGATGCATGAGATACAAAAAGTCTTCTGAAGATTGTCTGGGAGAGGTTTTGCTCTGCTGATAAAAAGAAAAGCCACTAGAGAAAAGAGTCCCTTTGGCCAGGCTCTATTCCTCACCCTTGTCTCCCTCCTGTGGCCTCGAATGAAATCATAATGCCTGCGCCTGCAGGAGCCACCCGCAACCATGAAGCTGTGTGCACAGGGGCAAAAAGTGAAGAGAACACAGTGCAGCCAAAGAACGGGAAGGGGCTGGGTTACTGGTGACCCCTGGACCCGGACTACCCCACCCTCGGTCTTCATGTTTGGTGAGACAGGTAAATGCCTTAATTGCTTGAACCACTGAGATTTGGGGATCCTGTTACCTGTATCCAAAAGTCTTCCTAAATGATCCAACAGTGAATCTCCTAAAGGGGAATGGAGTTTGCAGGGTTTCTCAAACTCATCTGACTTCTTATGTATGTGTGTGTATGTGAGTGTGTGTGTGTGTGTGTGATAAATCAAAATTTTTATTGTTTAAACCCTTTTGTATGGGTAGCTCAAAACATTAGTTGACATAATAGTACAAAAGAAAAAGAAAAAAAAAAAACTTCCTCCATAGAGCATAGTTTTGCAAATACAATCCTAAATGTTTTCAGATTGAGGTTACGTGTCAGGTTACGTGTCATTTATAGATTAAGTTTACAGGTAAAATTCCAGAAGATGTGAGAAGCCACATGATAAAGGTCCAGATTTGTTTTCACCAAAGTTAGTTAAAACTGAATATAAAATGGAACAGAATACAAAAATCATATATCTTTTAAAAATAAAAGAGAATTCAGAGAAATTTTAGCTTGGGTGTGGAATGGGGGAAGGCTGCCCACTGGGTAATACAGTCACTTACTTGTTTATAATTAACCATCTAGCTGATTGGTTTGCATTTGACAGACATTTATAAAATGGTCATTACAGGCCAGGCACAGGCTCTGCACTGAGGATGCAAAGGTCAACATGACAGACGTGAACACATAGTAACACAAATATTATGACAGAGGAAGTGCAGGGTTCTATGGGAACACAGAGCAGCAGAAATCAACCCACTCTAGAGCAATGGAGAAGAGCTCCCCGTGGATGCGGCAATTAATCTAAGACCTAAAGAATGAAAAGGACTTTGTCTAGAAAAGATGTGGGGTGGAATGAGGTTATGGGGTAGGGAGAGTATTCCAGGCAGAGAAAGGAGCACCAGCCAGGTCCTGGGGACCAGAAGTAGGGTTCAGTGAGGCATTTATGCTGAGTGCAAGGTGGGACCACGGAAAGGCTGTTTCCAAAGGACAAACTGAATCTTTTAAAAAGCACACTCTGGCTGTGGAATGTAAATGGATGCAGGGATGAGGGCATGAATCCAGTTATGTGTCTGTTCCAGGCGAGCTGAAGGTGGTGGTACAAGGGCGTGGCAATGTGTGAGGAAAGAAGTTGTTCCATCGTGCATATAAGATGGGGACTGGATGGATGGGGGGCACAGCGAGGAAAAGGATAAAGTTTCAGGTTTACTGTGGAGCAACTGGGTGGATGGAGGTGCCCTTTACTAAGGAGGGAACAGACCCTGGAGAAGGAACAAGTAGAAGATCTGGACATGAAGGTAACCTGAGAAATCTCCAAATAGAGCTGTTCAAGTCACATGACCATGATGACATTCAGAAATCTTTGGAAAATGGTATTAACGTTTAAAAAAAAAAAAAGTGTGTTGCAGAACTAGCTAAGACATTACAGCACATTTCTTCACTGTATGTTTAAGTGAGGCAGTAGTGATGTGCCAAGGAGTAAAGAGGTTGAACTGTGTTCTCCAAAAAATATGTTGAAGCCCTAAACCCTAGTGCCGTGCACGTGACCTTATTTGGGAATAAGGTCTTTGCAGATGGAATCTGTTAAGATGAGATCATTCTGGATTAGGGCGGACCTTAAATCCAATAACTGGTATCTTTATAAGGAAAGCAAGATTTCAAGACACACAGAGACACAGGAGGCAAGAAGGCCAGATGAAGGCAGAGGCACAGACTGGAGTTATGTTACCACAAGCCAAGGATCCTGGGGGGCCACCAGGAACAGAAGCAAGGAAGGATTCTCTCCTGGAGCCTTTGGAGGTGTGTGACCCTGTCAGTTTCTTGACTGTGGAATTCTGCCTGCAGAACTATGAGAGAATAAATGCCTATTGTTGTCAGCCACCCAATGTATGGTACTTTGCTACAGGAGCTGTAGAAACTATCAGGGAGAAAGACTTTGTTTTTAGCTTCAGAAGAAATTGGAAAGGAAGACGTAAGCCAGAAATAAGGCACTGAATGAAACCAGTAAGACAGTTAACTATCTTGCAAAATAAGTGTTTGTGGAGTCTGAACCTATTTAGGTCTTGAATTCAGTTTTCACATTCTGAAACTGGGGACAACAGTTCTTAATCCATAAGGTTGTACATGGGGGTGTAGTCTGTGCATTGTAATGGATGACTAATTATATATGTTATCACTGGGCACAAAGTGGATATTATAACAAGTTATTCATTAATCTATGAATACAACATGGTGATCTATTCCTTTTTTATTACAATATTACTGCTATTGCTGTATCAGTTCTGATAAGTTCACACATCTTCAATCCTCCGAAGGCAAAGCTGGTAGACAGTTTGCCATCATTCTAGTACACTGGTTCTCAGCTGGGGGACATATGACAATGTCTGGAGACAGTTTTGGTTGTCACAATGGGAGAGAGGTGCTATTAGCAAACAGTAGGTAGAGGCCGGGGATGCTGCTAAAACACCCTACACAGCATAGGGCACCCCCTGCAACAAAGAACTGTCAGGCCTGAATAGTGCCAAGTTGAGAACTCTGCTCTAGAAGTACCCAGACAACCTTCAGTCAAAGCTTCAAGTACTAAGAATTCACTTTCTCATCCAAGGTAGTCAAACTGATCACATATCCTTCTGAAATGTGATAGAACAGACTATCAATACAGTGACTCACAAGCAGCCCAGAACTAATGGAAACTTTAAACTTCTTTTTGATAGTCTAAAAAAGAGTGAAAATTCCTGTCCTAGAAGACAGCGGCCTGGTCACTAGCCGCTCTGCAAGCACGAGCAGCGATACACAGACACACACGGCAGAGCTGAGGCGGCCATACACCCCATCCGCCAGCATAAACCATCTCAGCACAAACCATCGGAGGAGGAAGAGCCACTGTCCTCCCAAGCAGTCCCTCCCAGTAGCTGGGGAGCTTCCCTGAGGCTGAAAACCACTGGAGACCCAGAAACTAAGCTCCTTGACTGAACCCTGGAATTATAATTAAGCAGTGGGTGGCTGGGTCAGTCCTACAGAGCTGGCAAAGGTAGTTATCTTTTATCTGTAGCTCGTAGCCAAGCCTAAATTATTGCCTCATTCAAAGCTGCTGTATCTCCTTCGTGGCTGCCTCTGGCATGCGAAGCATTTGTAGTTGCCTCCTGGAAGCTATAATGTAAATACGGCTGTGCATATTGTATATTTTTAACCAAGCCTGTTTATCAAGGCTCTGTGGTCTGCTTGTCACCCTCACCACATGTTCAGGTCGTAAACAACTTGAACCTCCGATGCTATTCTCAGTCAAGAGCACCTTAGAAATATAATGAGCTAACTGGTAAGGGCAAGAAAATCTCAGTTTTGGTCAAGGCAAAGTTAGGTACTCAGGGTTGCCCTCTCCACTGAAGCTGTATTTCTTTCTTTTATTAGCAAAGAAGTTCAAACATATCTAAGGAAGTAAATGTGGGACAGCTCACAGTGCAACATTTAATATAACGGCAAAATCTCCTGTGGAGGGCAAAGTACACTGCTATGTAGAATAGCATATACCTTAATTCTAACTTTCAAAAGTCTATATTTACTGGGTTCTAGGCAAGTTCAAGAACAAAAGTTGTGCCATGTTGATTTAAATACCCTTAATGTTTTCATCACCATAATCAAAACTACGTTTATATTTAACATTGGCTTGGTACTGTCAATGTATATTTTATCATTAAAATTGAAAGTTCAGTTAAAGCTTTTGGTTCACTGAGATAGAACAAATATTTCAACAGCTGGAAGATGTTAAAAGTCAAGAGTTCTGGCATTTGAAGAGTCATATATAATTACCCTCCTCTAAAAACAAAACATCACAAAGAAAGCCAAAGAAATATACTATCTCATAGGAAACTAACAAAACACAAAAATACAAAAATTATAATTCCTCTCCTATCTGAATTTACAAGATTTAGCTACTAGAACTATTTAAATTGCCCCAGGTAAGAGAAATAATTTCTCCTTGAAGTGACGGGAACACTGTTTTCCTAAGTATGAAAAATACTCCTCAGCATCTTTAGGTATTCATTGTTGCCCATTAGGGCTTTTCAGGGCAGACCATACAACGTTTTCATTTCACCTCGACAGCCCAGCAGCTGAAATAATTCATAATACAGTTCGATTCAAAGGAGCAGAAAGAAAAGCTCAATCTCTGTTTCAATTCAGTTTGAATTTTCAAGCTAAAAAGTCAGCAACTCAGAAGTAGAATTCAAATAAATATTTCATGATAAATTTGGACATTAAGTTTACACGAGGGTGAGTCAAAAATTATCAGCACTCTGGCTGTAGAATTTATTTTCATTAACTTTTAGAAAAGACAAATACATCATTTTTCGACATAATCTCCTTGCTTTTCAATACACTTTGTCCTTCTGTCAACAAGCTTTCATATTCCCTCATTAAAAAATGTTTTAGGCTGAGCTGCGAGCCACGAATGCACTGCTGTTTTCACTTCATCAGAAGTGAACCTTCGTCCTCGTAGGGCTACTTTCAGGGGACCAAACAGGTGAAAGTCCAATGGAGCAAGATCAGGACTATAGGGAGGATGCTTTAACACCTCAAAATGAAGTTTCTGCAGACTGTCGACAGTGTGGGCAGAAGTGTGTGGATGTGCACACTCTCAGACCACAAAAAATGCATCACTGAACACTGTTCTTATTTCATGCAAATAAGAAGTGGGGCATCCATTTTTGCTTGCACCACAGTTACAAATGAACTGATGTAACACGTTCACATTGTACAACAGTGACTGGGGAGACAGTAGCCTCGAACGGAAAGCACTGATAAGACAGTGTGGCCAACAGAAGTTTTAATATAACCAGAGTGTGTATAATTTTTGACTCACCCCTGTATTTCACCAAAGGCTGTTCCCATGATCTCTTTACCTTGTCTAAACTGTACCCCGTGAAATAACTACTGCTACTCCTACCACATGCCAGCAATTCAGCCTCCCTTCATTTGCCCTCATACGTGGAAGCAACAAACCACATATTTATATTTTCATTCTAAATTCATATTCTAGGAAAGACGGACTATTTATGGAGAAACAGCAGGAAAATATTTTATAATCCTACATAGATTGAGCACATTTAATAAAGAATGTTCCGAGACAGGCAGAGCTAAGGGGAGTGTGTGTATCTGTGTGTGTGCTTTGAGTGGAAACAGTTAGAACAAATGCCATAAAGAAAAGACTTGTACAGTATTCCTCCTGGAAGTGTCCCTAGAGGAGGACCTGACTACACAACCAGAAGTCTAAAGTAAGGAATAAACACTCTGCCAACCACGGGATTGACTTTCTTCCCTGAAGCAGGGAGTACCGGAGTATTGCTAACATCCTCCCACACACGGGGAAACTTTTTTGGACTAACAATCTTTAAGAGCTGCGGATTTTAACTTAAGCGACAAGAAGCACTGGAGTTGCGCCCCAGCTTGTTCTCAAACAGAGCAACTTTTATCTGTTTTATACAAAGGTTCTACAGCAGAAGAAGTGTGAAAAATGCTGATGGAGAATCATAAGAGGCTTGCTTCCCCAGGGATGTCAAGAGACTCCAATGACATGAGCATGTGAAATGCTTAGAAAAGAGGTTTGCACGCTGTAAAATCTCAGCAGCGGTTGCCTAGAATGATGATGCCCTTAACGATTTGAGTCTTTGCTGTAGAGGTCATTTAAAGAAAATGAAGCACAGATGCTCGTATGATTCCATGTGTGGAAACTATACACTAACACCTCAAACTTTTAAAGGATAATCACCTCCAACAGGTGTTTGAATTACAGAGCTTCAAAACTGGATGTACAGCGGGCAGCGCCACAAAAAGGCTTACCTCTTCTTCTTGGTGATAATGAGCACATCGTTAAAGAGGAAGAAGTAGACTTGCTGTTTGGACGTCCTTTTTGAGAAAAGCACAGTGTCTTCCACATAGGCTGTCAACTCGCCTCTTTTGACCAACCACCGAGAAGAGGAGACTAGAGGAAAAGGCTACAAAAAGAGAAACACTCAGTACCCAAAGCCAAAGTAAAGTCCCTTTAGGATCACTAAAAGTAAAGTATAAAACTTACATTCAAACACAATACATCATTATTTTATATAATAGTGTATGTAATAGGTACATAATAGTGAAATAAAATTAGAGAAGGACAGCACCTTCTTCAAGAGAAAATCAAAAAGAACAATTTATTTTCCAATAAAAAACTATTACTATTAACTTGCCTATATAAAAACTAAAACTCAATCAGAAAATGTTACTGGGTTAACCAAAAAATTATTACCCTTCCATTAACTCTCAACTGAAAAAGAAGATGGATAAGGAGTCACTTAAAACTGAAAAGCCTCAAAATGAAATCTATCAGTATCAACTGCAGTTATTTTAAATATCACAAATCAGAATCTAAACATACGAAAAAACACTGATAACTGTAGTTAAGAGACAAGTTAAAAAGTATGCATTCAATTCATGAACTTTCATGACTTTATTCAAAAGGAAAGAAAAAAAAAAATCCCTGCAAATGTATGTTCTGTCTATTGATTATCTACTTAGCTGTATTCTGGAGGACACCTATTCTTAAGTTTATGGTAGTTTCCCTCATGGAAGTTCATCCCTGAAAGCATCATGCCACTTTCTGGTCATGAAAACGAACTTCTTTCAGAATAATCCATCTTAATCTCACAGAAAAGGCTATATTCAAGGAATTACATACTGCCTTTTAAAGAAAAGGCAGTTTACAGTTTCCAACTGGAAAACTCTCAAAACCTCAGAATAATCCTTACCCTGAGAGTTCTTTTTTTTTTAAGTTACCAGAAATGCTGACTGCCAAAAATCTGATTGAAAAAAAAAAACCAACATCCATAAAATAAGCAAAAGTTTTTGGACACAGAAAAGATAACTCTAGTAAGTGTGGTGCAACCAAATGTCATTCATTTCAGCGAATAATGATTAAAAACAACCAAAGGAAATTGAGGATATTAGGGAGGAAATAAGACTAAGAAAGGATTTCATTTTTTTTTAATTTATAAAGGATATTTATAAGAAGGTTGCTCATCAGTTACATACTATTTTCCTGAAGATTTAACAGGGAAGATGAAAGATTATGGCTGATTTCAAGATTTCAAAACTGGCTATGAAAGGAGTTCATGTATAGTTTTCAGCCTCCAAATCTCCGACTATGGCTGAGACTTAGAAGGTGACACAGAGGTTGCTTAGATAAGTCAGGAGGACCCCACCAGCACACACAAGAGGTCACCACAAATAACGAGAGTCAGACTAGGCCCTGCCAAAGGGCTGCAGTTACTGGGAACACCCTGCTACTTTGCCAGGGCAGGTACCGGAGGAACCAACAACAGTATGGTGCAATGCCACTCTAGGACTGCTCTCAGTTTAAAGGAAAGGGGAAAACGTTTTTTAAACTCTTGTTCTTAAAACAGACTGAGTTTTATGGACATCTCATACTCTACTAGGCAAAAATAAATTTCTACTGTCTATCTAAAATTGACAGTGACTTGCAATATGTCTACGCTTCTTTAAAAAACAAAAGTCTAACACTATAAATGTTTGTTTCAGAGTTTATTGTTGGAAAATTAAACTCACTCAGAGAGTTTTTTTTAAGAAGAAGCTATAACAATGAACAAAATAGAAGAATCACAATAGTCCAAATTGCTCCTAAGTGGATGTCCATAGTTCAGAAGCTCTAAGACTAGAATTCAGGTGTGAATCAAAAACTAGAAAAGAAATTCATGAGCATAAATACATCCTTCAAGGTACTGACATAATTCCCACGGAGAAAAGACTTTTCATTCTTTTTGGTGTTACTTAGCATCCTAGAAAACCAGCCTCAGCATACAATTTAACTAACTGTATGGGCCAGTGAGAAGGAAGAGCAAGCTTTTTCTAAACTGACATAAAAATGAGCCATTGAGCCATTTTAGCGTATACATATAATTCAGCGGCTTTTAGCACATTCACAATGTTGTGCAATGAAGATCAGCATCTCGTTCCAGAACATTTTCATTATCCTAAAAAGAAAGCCCACATGCACTGAGCAGTCACTCTCCACTCTGCCCTCCCGTTAAATAATCTAATCCTCGCAATAACTCCCTGAGGGAAAAATACCATTATCAGCCCCGTTTTACAGTTCCGAAAACTATGAAATGGAAGTTTAGTAATGCCCAAAGTCCTACGGCTAGAAAGGAGGGGAACCACGACTGGAACTCAGGAGGGCTGGCTCCAGAGTCCCTGCTGTTAACTGACACTGGCTTCCTGTGCTGGTTCAGGGGACGCTCCCCACCCCTCTCACACTGCCATGTGCAGCACATGACATTCACCCAGAAACTCACACATTTACAAGCGAAAAACATGTGTCTATGCATACACACACATACATATATATATATAAAACACACACACATACATATATATAAGCTTTTATTCCCTTCAAATGAAAAGAACACCAGCCTCATTATACCATCATGGTTATAATAATGAGACTCTAAGAATGTGGACTCTGCAGTCAGTTGCAGGTCTGAATCCAGGCTTCAATACTTCTTGGTGTATGACACTGAGCAAATAATTTAATATTTCTAGCTTCATATTCCTCAATTATAAAGTGGGAATAATAAGAAGATACTTCATAGGGTTCTTGTGAGAACTCAATGAGACTATGTGAAAATGGCACACAGTAAACAATACATATTTTCGTGGCTAGGGTAGGACCGCAAACCAAACACGGCCAACACAGAACCTGCTACCTCTTCCTCGGGGTCGTTCCTCCTCACGGATCCTCTATTTAGGTGGATGGTGTGACTCTCCAGCCAGTCAACCAGACTTGACACCTGTGGTACCCTTGCTAATGCCCTCCTCTCCAGGCATCCCGCATCTCTCCACATCTGCTTCCAGTCTCCTGACTGGTTTTCTGCTTCTGGTCTTATAATGTTCCCAACTTACCCTCCACATAGCTGCTGTAATACTTTCTCTTTTTCTTTCTTTTTTTTTTGGCTGTGCTGCACAGCTATGGGATTCTAGTTACCCGACCAGGAACTGAATCTGTGCCCTCTGCAGAGAAAGCACAGAGCCCTAACCACTGGCCTTCCAGGGAAGTCCTTGTGATACATCTTTAAAATAAACTGAATTTGATGTACATGTGTAGAGTGGGAAGGCGGCAGGTGTTAAAAAAAAAAAAAAAGTCCTGTGAAAAATTATTAAGTGAAAAACATCCTTCCCAGCCTGTTCCTCATCTACCCAGTTCCCAACCACTGATTACTGCCCCTGCAGGCAGTAATTGTTATTTTGTTCTCCTATAACTTTCCAGAGATTTCTTACATATAAGCAACTTTTATATTCTTTTTCCCTCCTGTTCTGCACCTTATTTTTTTCACTTAATAATATAATAATATAAACATGCTTACCATATCGATTCCTAAAATTCTTCTTTTTAAAGTTGAGTGGTCTTACATAATTTAGGTATACTATAATTTATTTAGTCACTGCCCTATTCATAGATATTTAGGTTGTTTCCAATCTTTTGCAATTACAAACATTGCCATATCAGTAACTCTGTATGTGTCTGTACGTGTGTGTGTGTGTGTGTGTAATTTTATACATTCATGAGCATATCTATAGGATAAATTCTTAAAAGTAAAGTTGCTGGGTCATAGTAACTTGCATTTGTAATTTTGATAGTTATTGACAAATTGCCCACCACTGGGGTTATAACAGTCTTTCCCATGAGCAACCGATAAACGTGGCTTTCCCAACAACTCATTGATAAAATGTTATTACTTTTGAATTATTTATAAATCTAAGCGGTAAAAAGGATTATTTTAATTTCAGTTAGCAATTTTCTTCTGAATGAAGTAAAGTATCTTTTCAGATGTTTAACAGTCATTTGTATTTCCTCTTCGATGACAGTTTTCTAGCTTGCGATTTTCTAATGGATTTTTTCCAAATCTTTTTCTTATCCCTTTGAGGTTGTATGTTGGGAATATTAACCCTTTATCTATATGTGAGTTCTAAATTTTTTTTCCCAGTTTCCTAGTTCCTGTTTCAGTTTTTAAATGGCCTTTAATTTTCCCTCCACAAAGAAGTTTAAAAAATTTTTCATATAGATGAATTCACCAATTTTTCTTTTAATGACTTCTGGATTTGGAATAAGTTTAAAAGGCTTTTACTACGATGCTAGAGTCATCTTTACTAAATGCGCATCTGACTGTGTCACTGCCTTGCTCAAAACTTTTCAGTGACTCCCAGATGACCCTGCTCTGCTCCTCCTCTTGGCACACAAAGCCCTTCCCATGAGTTCCAGTTCTGCCCTGCTCCCCTCCACCCTGCTGAATGTGTGTAATTCCTGGGCTACAGCAGCTGAAACCATGCCCTGTGCACTTGCTCCTGTTCGTCACTCCCAGGAGACCCCTCCTATTTCACCTCTTGGGCAGGATGCAGCTCAAGCATACCTCCAGCATGAAGCCTTGCTTGGCTGCTACAAGCTCCCCACCCCTCTGTCCCTCACTCTCAGCGCTGGCCACAGCCTCTCCATTGCTTGTGTTCTCAAAGCTCTTCCATCTCCCGTGACCAGTCGTAGACTTGGCTCGCTCCTTTGTATTTCTGTAGTCTTCTACTAGATGGGAAGCTCCCCAAGGGCAGTGCTCATGCTTTTGTTTTCCCACTTCAGTCCACAAAGAAGGTGCTCATGAAATTTGTTGAAAGAATGCATGTGCTTGGATAAATCACTTAACTTCTTTGAACATCTGTTTTCTCATCTTTAAAATGAACTGAATAAAAATGTCCATTGTTATCCATAAAGTGTTACAGAAATAAGGTCCTAAGACTGTATTAGTATTTCTAAGTAGTCTGAATTAAGTCCTTCATTGTAAATCTAAACTTAGAATATTTTCCATAAGCTTGCAAATTCAATCACTGAACCAAGAGAAAACAAACAACCCATGAACTCAATTGATGTTAAACACTTATTTTTAAGAACCCCTGCGGTGTTTTTTCAATTACAAATTAATTGTGGTTCTAAAGAAACAGACCTTAAAGGTATCTTAAACCAACTGATTATCAGTGAAGAAAGAAAAATAAAACTGGTTAGGGAAGGGAGTTATCAACTTTTAAAATGGAAATGGTTAGAGATTTATCATCTTTAAAAAGGAGGGGATAAAGGAAACTCTGCTGTATAGATATATTTTCTAAAATACGTAGAAACCAATGAAAGAGGAGGATAAGATTCTTGTTGAAGGTCAGGAAAAAAACTGGATTTTGAAATTGCTGTAAATTTCTACATGCGGGCATTATAACTAGTGCGTGTGTGTGTGTGTGTGTGTGTGTGTTTGGCAAGTACCCATCCTCTTCTAAGAAGAATCACGGATCACGCTTTCTGCAGTTAAATCTTCACAGTCGAGGTGTCATGGTGGAAGAGTTTACACTGATCTGCAAGTTAGACGTTTGGACCCTAGTCCTGATTCTGCCACCACGAGCCAAATGACCCTGCTAACAATTAATTATTCTCTGGGTTGTATTTTCCTCATTTATAAATTAAAACGGTGTAGCAGTACTGTATCAGTGGCCCTCAAACTATATGACACAGCAGAGAGCTATATGCATAGTGCCACGATCACTCTAATCCCACTGCACAAATGAGAAACACTTTCATTGTGAAAAAATACCACCAGTCACTTGAAGTTGCTTAATTAAATTCCAGTGGCATAAAACAAAACATAATCACAACCGTGAGCACTGACATCCATTAAGCACTCGACTGTGAGCCAACAAAGGACTTCACCATGGCCTAGCCTCACCGTTAATTGTCATTTCCTTCTTTGTTTATCCTGTCATTTGCCCCAGGGCCAGTATGAGACAAGCATAACAGGCAGCACAGATGCAAAAAAGAATTACAAGTAAAAGGAATTTGAAAAGAACAGTTGACTAATAGTTCTTTTTTGCAAACTGAGAAAGGAGTGTCCTTATTTGATTTAGGAGAACACCCTGGTCCAGCTCGTGCGACAGCACCGTTTTACAGGACACTTTGAGAATACTAAAGAAATCTCCTTTCTATTCTAAAATTCTATTACTTTAAACTACCCTTTTCTCAAGTTTGGTATCTTCCTAGGGCATAAAAAGTGCTAGTTAGATAATATCTAACTCTGTGGCCTAGAGAAAGGTTACTTTATCTGGTATTAGCAAGAGCAGAATTGTCCAAAGCCAAGCATCTGCTATTTCCCCTGCCAGCTTCTCTGTAATCAATTTATGGTCCTTCTTTGAAAAGCAAATTCCTCTCCACTTTGTTGCCCTCAGCTATCTCTCTATTCACATAAGATTTAAGCAAGAGCAGCAATAAATCTGTTTATGAAAAAGTATGAGAGAATACCTTAATTTTAAATTCCAGCTGGGAGTTAATTGTATACATCATTTCGGTCCTTTCCATTTTCCGGGCTCCTTCATTGCAGAGTCGAACCAACTGGAAAGAGAGAATAATAAGGAGGGTTAAGAGGTGAAGGAGAGAAACCTCACTTTCAAATGCAGATCTCGCAGGAAATAATTAGCACTTTGGAAGCTCCAGAGACTCATTCCAGACAGTTAAAGAACTCAGTTTCACACAGTCAAGACTTTGTACCCAGTTGGAAACGGCGTCATTAGGACGTAAAGGCAAAGTAAAAAAAAGTCCTGAGAATTTTGGGGGACACACATCCTCTGTGTGTTCTTATCACACGATGCCCTCCAACACATACTCAGCAGGTTCCTCGCATGGTCCAGTCTGTCCATTCTGCTCCTTTCCTCTGCCCCTCCCTCCTTGCCTTCACCCATGGGAACCTCACCAACCCGAGGGCAAGCTGCACCTCTCTCCCCACTTCAAATCAGAGAGGCCGGGGACGGACTACCAACTTCCAAGGCAAATTCTTAGGAGAATGCTATGGCGGTGGGGGGTGGGGGGGGAGGAGGGGGTGTTGGATGAATTGGGAGATTGGGATTGCCATATACACACTAATATGCATAAAATAGATAACTAATGAGAAAGTGCTGTATAGCAAAGGGAACTCTACTTCACTTTGCTGTACAGAAGAAACTAACACAACACTGTAAAACAAGTATACCCCAATAAAAATTTTAAGAAATTTAAAAAAAATTGTTAATAAAAAAACATAAGAATGCTACATGCAAAGCATGTGACTAGTAACTCAGATGCTGGAAGAAGAAAGCCTTCTGTTGGAACCTAATGGTCAATGATTCTTCAAGAACAGCCAAGCTAAGGGAAATTCAGTTTCATTAGAACTACTGAATTATCCATAAACAGAATGAACTCATAGTCCTTTGATGAGTAGCTGCAATATCGTGATTTATAATAAACAAAATATATATTTTGTTTTTGTCCATGGTTTCTGGTACACAGTTCCTAAAAGCCTTGTAATTTCCTATATAACAGCCACTGGGACATCTTTGGCTATAATAGAATTTAGTTTTGCTACCAGGTCCTGAAATAGCTCCAGGGCATAAAACTGAAATGGGTATCTTTTGTTATTCATAACAAGCCCCTTTCAACCACGTCTGAGTTTATGTTAATGAGGTGACTTTTGGGAAGCCCCCTAAGGATGGGGCGGTTGCCAAGTGATTAGAGAGAGGGCTGGAACGTTCAGCCCTGCCGCCAGACTTCCAGGGAGGGGAGAAGGGCTGGAGATAACTTGATCACTACTGGACGATGATTTAACAAATCATGCCTATGCAATGAAGCCTCCATAAAGATTCCTGAGCTTTGGATTTGAAGAGCTTCCAGGTTGGTGAACAAGAACATTTCCACATGATGGAAGGGTGGCATCTTAAACTCCATGAGGACAGAACATCCTGAGCCAGGGAACCTTCTGGACCTGAGCTTCTCTCTTCATCTGGCTGTTTATTCATATCCTTTCATTTCCTTTGT
Organism: Hippopotamus amphibius kiboko; assembly: GCF_030028045.1. Taxonomy (NCBI): domain Eukaryota; kingdom Metazoa; phylum Chordata; class Mammalia; order Artiodactyla; family Hippopotamidae; genus Hippopotamus; species Hippopotamus amphibius. Next base: position 133,041,098 of record NC_080191.1, on the reverse strand, counting down.
AATAAACTGCTAATCTACTAAATAAACTGTTTTCCTGAGTTCGGTGAGCCCCTCTAGCAAATTAATCAACCTGAGGAGGAGATCCTGGGAATTTCTGATTTATAGCCCTGGGTCAGCAGCACAGGTAACAAGCTGGACTTGTGATCGGTGACTGACGTGAGGCTGGACGTGTAGTCTTGTGGGCCTGAGCCCTTACCCTGGGGGATGCAATGCTGTCTCCAGCTAGAGGGAACTGAATTGAACAGAGTATGACACCCACCTGGTACAGCAGACTTGTTTGGCGTGGGGAAACACCCCCACACATTGGGTGACCACAAGCGTCAGAACTGAAGTGTTCTGTGGGTAGAGTATTAAGCACAGGGGAGACACACAGGAATACCTAATACATAACTACACTGTACTTAATACCTAAGTAGGTCATTGGCCTAAACCAAAACCAACTCTGTATTTCCAATTTCTTATTAACTGAAAAACCTGCGGGGGAAAAACGTCCATAACAAGGATCATTGGCCACAAAGACAAATGTGATTATTAAAAATAGAAGCTGGTAATTCCAATTAGATTTATTTTTTTAATATCACTGCTTTATTAAGTAATATATGCCTACTGTTAAAAATAAAAAAGGTAATACACAAGTAAATACAATAGGTCATAAAAGGCCCTGACCTAATCCTGCTCCATGGAGGTAACTGGAAACAAGATGGGTTATATGCTTTCTCTTTTTTCCCTGTGCCTATATGAACAAATAAACACTCATATATAATGTGTAGAAATTCTTTTTTTTTTTTAATTTTATTTATTTATTATTTTTGGGGGGTACACCAAGTTCAATCATCTGTTTTTATACACATATCCCCGTATTCCCTCCCTTCCTTGACTCCCCCCACCTCGAGTCCCCCCCACCCTCCCCGCCCCAGTAGAAATTCTTTTATTTTTGTAAATGGATCATTCAATGCTTGTCTGTGTCAATGCATTTAATTTTTTCACTTGCCAATATTTCCCCTTATAAATTTAACATTCACTGAAAAAAAAAAAAAGTTTATTTTGTACCTGGTATGTGTCAGGTGCTAGGGTTACAACACTTAAGAGACACAATCCCTATCCTTATAAAAGAAGGGCGGACACAATAATTACAGACTGAAATCTTAAAGGGAAAAAAACCTGGGGGGTCAGAGAGGAGGAGGGTGGGGGAGGGAGCCAGGGGACTCTCCTTGAGAGGTCATTTAAGCTGACAGCTGAAGGACAAAAGGGAGTCAGTAACCAAATCAACAGAGAGCACTGGTCCAGGCAGAGTGAACACCAGAAGCAAAGGGCCAACAATGGGAAAGTGCTGTGTGCCTGAGAAAGTAAAAGGTCCTAACACAGGGAAATGGCACAAGAGGAAACGAGACGACACGGCCAGGGTCAAAGCATGCAAGTTCTTCACGCGTGTGGATTGTATTCTAAGTGCAAAGAGAAGCCACCAGTGGGCTTTCAGCAGAGGAGTGATAAGGAGGCAACGTATGCTATAAGCATATGTGCTTTCCACTGCCTATTTATCAGTCCCCCACTGATGGACGCTTGGATGATTCCCAATTGCTTAACAGATATTCTAGGCTTAAAGGGTACACCTGTCTTCAGTTCCAGCGTATCTTTAGGTCTGAATGGTCTTGAAAAGTTCACTGATACAGGGACTGATGGCTATACCTGATCAAAGCTAGGAGAAGAAAATATCCTGGCTGGGCTTAAGGGCAACTTGCAATTAAAATATCCTAAAAGGATTAAGATAGGACAAAATCCAGTCAAGCAGCCTTGCTCAGGCCATTTTTATGACTTCTCTTCAAGAGTATGCTCACAGTTCCCAAATCTGTGCCCCCAGACTTGGTTTGTTCCCTAAGCTCTACCTGGATGTCCCACCGCCATCTCAAACTCAGAATGCGTTTGAGACCAAACCAGGAACACCTGAACACCACCTTCATCACCCCCTCCTCTGGCCCCCTGTTCTCTATGTCAGTGGCTAATCCCAACATCATCCACTTTTCCAAGCCAAAGAGCTGGGTCCTCAGATGCCTCCTGCTCCTCTGTCTTCCACATCCAAACAGTATCCTCAATGTTGCCGTCCTGCCATCCACTCATCCATCTGCTTCCCCTCCCCCCACCCCTGCACCCAGGCTCAAGCCCCTTCTCCTCTAGATGACTGGCCTCCCGATTCTCTGCCATCACCTCTGCCCTACCCTTAGGAAAACATTTTCAATCTTTCTAAGTTCAAATCTGATCATGAAACTCCTCAGCTTGCAATCCTGAAAAGGCTCCTCCAAGCTTTCAGAGTTAAATCTCAGCAAGACCACCTTGATCTTGGCACTGACTTACTTGATCCCTAACCTCCTAATTCTCTTATCTTGGGCCTCAGTCCCACCAAATTTCTGGCCGAAATCCCACACTCTGCCATGTCCTTTGCACTTCTGCACGTGTGTTTCCCTCTGCCTGAACAATCTTCACCCTACTCGGTCCCACTGACTCCTTCTTATCTAGACTATACTCCCTACGTGTCTTTCAGGACTCATCCTGGGTATCACCTCTCTAAAAAGACTGGAGAGCAGAGACTGTGAAACTTCCATGTTTGTTAGCTCAGTGCACAGCCCAGTACCTAAGACACAAGGAACACGCAGCAAATGTTAATTCAGAGACCATTTACAAGCCACTTAAAAAGGGGGGACAGTTCCTTTATCGTTATCCCACTTTAAAATGAAAGGGGAAAACGGCATTATCAAGTGTGGGTTATCATCTTTATTTCCTTAACTTGCAAATAGCGACTCCACCAGCCACCACGTCCAAAGGCATATTAAAAACAAAAAAATTTCCCCAAATGTATCAAGCAATGGTATCATCAGAGGGCTCTGTTTAACGACTATTTGGAAGGCATGAGCCTAATTTGGATATGATAATGTGTGCTCTCGTGTTTTTATTATAATCAGCCTCCGAATATTAAAATCGTGCCTTCCTTCAGCGACTGTCAAGGCTTTATTAAATTTGGCTGAATTTTTTGTTTTAGGCCAAATTTATGTGGGGAAAAAAAAAACTCAATCTCTCTAATGAAGAAATATAAATTAAAACAAAAATAAAATATTTTCAATCTATCAAATTCAACAAAGACGAAAAGAATATTGGATGCTGGGGAGTGTGCAGTAAGACAGACACTTAGAAATACTTGTGGTTGTCACGGACACAGGGACATTTCTCTTGAAGGCACTTGGGGGACTTTAAAACGTATGTACTTTTTTTCCCCAATAAACACACTTCTGGAAACTTTTCAGTAGAAATCATCAGAGGAGCACTATCATTTATATAAGACCATATCTCATGCAGCACTATTTAGAAGAACAAATGAAATGGGTACCGCATGAATCCGTCTTTAAGTGTACATTTACATCCACTGGAAGGACATGCTATAAAATGACAATAGTCATTATCTTTGACAAGATTACTGATACATTTTATTTTCTCTTTTTTAAATCTTCAAATTTTCTGTAATGGACACATTATTTTAAAAATGCACCTTTGTAAACCTTAAATGTATTCTTTCAGAGCAGTACTTAGAGTGAAAAATTAAAACCTTATTAATTCCTCCCTTCTGCACTCCTCTCCCTTTACCATCAGTAACCACGATTGAAAGTTTCATGTGTATGATTCTGGGTACTATTTCCATACACTGATGACATAAAATATGTATGTAAACACATTTGATGTCATTACACTGTTTGTTCTGTTCTGCAACTTAATGTTCTTCACATAACAATATAGCTTAGAGATCTTTCCAAGTTAATAGATAGATATCTACTTCTTTGTAAATAGCTAAGCAATAAGTTACAGGAGAAGATTCAAGGGAATTTGGCTCTTCTGCCACCAGGAGAAAAGCTTATAACTTAATATCATCTCCAAATAGAAGTAGAATTTTTATGAGGTACAAGTTAAAGTGGTTAGTCTCTTTCCACGGGGAAGATTTCATTGGCATAAGAAACCATCTCCTGACCACCACTCCTTAGACAGCAGGCACCACTCTGCACCATCTGAACTATGAGATTCCCTGGAAATTTCCCTCCCCCAGCTCCGCTCCAGCATACGAGCAGAAAATCAGGAAGTAAATATATGTTTCACTTGATAGAAACATCTTTCCTGTTTTTGAGTTGTTTGACCAAGTCATTAAGTCTTTGCAAAGCCCTCAATTCAGTAAGTTGTCACCGTCATTTGAGCCACACACAGGAACAATTTCACTGAAGTATTATTCACACTACGCAAATAAATTCTGTTAGCATTTTAATTACCAAAAAATATATTATTCATTTTTTCCAAGAATGAATAACTATCTAGAGAGACCTGCCCAAGGGCCTTAGGTAGAGCCTGGTTCTAAAAACTTGGGCCTCAATATACAAAACCTCACTCTCTTAAATACTGAGAACTCCCAATTTCTTTCATTTCAAATAAAGCAAGCAAGTGAAATTCTGCATTTTGATTTTGAACCACAAATGCTCTATGTACACACCCTTTTTGTTAAAAATACTTATATACTGTTTTCCCAGAATCTATAAAACCCCATCAGTAACCTGCACAAATGAAAAAGAAGATGAACCCCTGAGCTGGCTGTACTGATGACCTCAAGTTCCCTATAACACTAGGAGACTAGGGGAAGAATCCTGATATTCAGGACTCCTGCTCAAGAGAGAAACGCTGCCCGAGAGAAAACAAGTCACTAGAACAGCACTTCTTCACAGAGGGTCTTTCATATTGTAGGTATCAAGGTAAGGCAGTAACATTACATTTTTGCCAGCCTTACCAGTGTCAAATCAAGTGAACCAGAGACACCTGAAGGAATGCAGCCATCGACTGAGACTGGGATGTAAAAGTCTCAAAAAAATTAAGTATCATTCCTAACCCAATTCAATTACTACTGCCTTCCTCCTTTCTCTTCTGTGTAAATTCTTTTCCATCTTCTCAGTAACAACCAAACAAAATCTGACACAATCTCTTTCATGTCCAAGGCTAGAACTCCTCTAAGTAAGCTTCTCCTAAAGGCCCTCCCCCCCCCCAACAGGAGTTGGGGTCCTGGAGGAGAGACCCGTGGGCAGCAGGACCTTAGGTAGCTTCATGCCTGTCAGATTAAGTTTCTTCACTTAGTGTTTCCCAAAGTGGGATATGCAGACCACTGACGGAGCAAGAGATGCATTCAACTGACTGACAGATCGCCATGGTTTCAATGTTCGTATCTCCCCCAAAGTACCTGTTGAAATCTTAAAGCCCAAAAATGGTGGTATGAGGACTTGGGAGATGCTCAGAAGTCATGAGAACAGAGCCCTCATGAATGGGGCGAGTGCTTCATACAAGAGGCCCCAGAGAGCTCTCTTGCTGCCTTCTGCCATGTGAGCCTACAAGGAGAAGTCTGCAACCCGGCTGGAAGAGGACCCCCACACCAACCGTGCTGGTACCTTGATCTTGAACTTTCAGCCTCCAGAACTGTGAAAAATAAGTTTCTGTTCTTTATAAGCCAATCAGTCCACTTGGGCTGCTAGAACAACATATCACAGACTAAGACACAAACTTATTTTTAATATAAAAATGTGTATTAGAAAAATAAACAACCAACTCATAAAACCCATGGTTTTGTAGTTATTATTGGCAAAGACGAGGATAACGAAAATAGAGTCAATTTAAAGTTGACTGAAAGAAACAGACTTCACAGTAAAGCAGTACAAAGACATACCAAACTCAAAGCAGCTTCGGGATGTTTAGGACACTTCTGATGTGATCACGAGCTTTACTCCCCTGGGCCGAGATCATCCTGTATCCTCACTGATTCCCACAGCTTTGATTGCTTTCTTGCAGCTGAATACTCCTTTCAGCATTTAAACATACCCACATTTTTCTAATCTTTAAACAAAAAAATCCCCCTCCCCCCTTTCCCTTCAACTACAGCTCTCTTTTTACCCTCAGCCCGACTGTTGAAATAGCTACATTCGCTGGCTGCATATTCCAACCTCCCACTCACTCAACACACTCCAATCTGGCTTCCACACCCACCCCTGCAAGGCCACAACCCACCTGACGATAAGTAAACCCAGGGAACGTGTCCCTCATTATCTCAACTTTATCTTTCAGGACCAGCCAACGGGGCTGACCTTCCTCCCACCAAATTACATGCCCTTTGCCAGACCGTTACAGTTTTCCTCGTACTTTGGTACATTTTGTTTTGTTTTTCAAGTCTCCTTTGCTGTTTCCTTTTCCCTAAACAAGATGAAGTCTGGTGTTCTTCACAGTTGTACCTCAGACTCACTAACTACTCCCGGGTACACACTCCTGGGTACTTTCATCCACTCTCCCAGCTTCAAAAATCATCGCTGGGCTGAGGATCCACAAATTCGTGTCTCCAATTCAAGTCTCTCCACCGAGCTCCTGACTCGGATATTCTACAGGAATCTCAATTACAACATATCCAAAATGGATCTCATCAGCTTCTCCCTATGTTTCTACTGCAGAGATAAGTAAGAGCTTCCATCCAGCTGTCCAAGTGAGAGACTATTTTCCTTGACTCTGCAAATATGACCACCCAACAATCTCGACGCCTACCTTCCCAATGTTGTAGGTTTGCTTCTCTCCATCTTACTGTCGCATCAGTATAGGCCCCGTCTTCTGCAGCTTAATCAACTGTAAAGGCCTCATCATTGGGGCCCATCCCCACTGTCATCTTCACAGCACGTGAACTTACAGCTTCCACAGGATCCTAGAGAAGGTTCACAATTCCCTAACGTGGTTGCTCAGCGCTCTCTCCTGGACTGGGCTCTAGTCACATGCAGAACATTCCAGTTCTCCAAATTCTGTAAACGTGTTCCTGGGCTTGGGGTCTCTATGTATTCCTGAGACCCTCTCTCCCCCAGGCCCTGGCTCACAGCTACTCCTGCTTCAGGTTCCAGCGTCAGCTTTACTGCGTTCTTCCCTCTCACGTCACTCACCCTCCTTTACCGTAACTCTTACTTAACGTCTGCCTTCCCCTTTACACGGCACATTCCACAAGGGCAGGAACCACATGTGTCTTATTCATCCCCATATTTTCAGGGGCTGGCATCGTCCCTGGCACTGTAGTGGATATGCAATAAATACTTGTTGAATGAAAGAATGAATAAACAGCTATTCAGACACCAAAAGAAAATGAGACCTCTAAAGGCCCTTAAGACAAGACTGTCTGAAACAGTAAACATGCCGGTTTCACTTGAGTACGGCAAACGTTGTTTTGTTTTTCAGCTACCTGAAGAATGGTGTGCGAATGGCTGTGAGCATCTGCCAGTGTTCAGCATCAAACCCAGACATGTTCCCTACAGAGGGCTCTGAACGGGTGGTCCCATCACTGCGTCATGAGCCCCTCAACACTTACCTTGCTTACTTCCTTGAAGGCCCTTTTGCAAACTTCATACTTCGGAGAATCCTTAGGGGTCTTTTGACAGATAGTCTGCAATGAAGTAAAAGAAGAACAAAATCAACAGATTTGTTGTGTTAAGTAAAGTAAAACCAAAGCCGAGCCATACACCCTTACTCACAGCAAACTAAACGATGCTCAACACAGTACTATGGGTGCGTATGAAGATGACATTATAATCCAGTTACAAAACTAGCAAATCGTCATTTTAACTGTACTAGATCCACATAATAAATCCAGGGGATATTTAGATAAGAGGATAGACTTAGGAGGTGGATGAACCCAGTTTCAAATCCCAGATCTGCTCCTTACTAACTATTTGACCTTGGGCAAGTCACCTACCCTGTCTCTAAAAGCCTCAGTTTCCTCATCTGGAAAATCAGGATAATGCCAACTATGTCACAGGTTGTTACAAAAGTAAAATGAATGTAAAGTTCTTTGTGAGTGCCTGGCATGCAGGAGGCCCTCAATGAATGACATTATTATTAGAGGTTATTATATTTGCAGATGATACAATGAGAATAAAAAGATCAAGAAACAATGGCTGCTGGATTTTCTCTTGATATGCTTACACTTCAATTCTTGTGATGGTAAAATTGAGCTCAAGGAAGGTCAACTGAAGTATATCGAATTACGTATAACTTTCAAAACTATACCCATTCACAGCCAACAGAATCATTTCAATTGTTAAAAATGTTCACCTCAATTCATAAGTTTAAATCTTTAAATGAAGTAAAATTGAAGACCATGTTTTAGGTACATTTAGATTCTGCCTAGGTGGCCAGATCCTCACACTTGGGAAGCAGATTAGGGCAACTGGCAGCTAGCAGAGCTGGAAGATAATAGGAACTACCAAACCACTGGTACCTTAAATGCAGACAAGCACCAAGCCGATAAATCCGAAAGTCACGTGTCAGGATTGTTACATGTGATACATGAGATGCACAGAGTGCACCATGGGTGGGTTTATATGAATGGTTCTCAATATTTTTTTTACTATGACCCACTGTAAGAAATACTTTCGCACTGCGACCAGTACACATGCACACAAAAATGAAACAAGTTTTCTATGAAATAATATTTAACCACATTACTGCATGTTCTATTCTATTTCATTTTTAAGAACACTGCTCATGATTCAAAAATCAATTTCATGACCCACTAATGGGTACAAAAACAGTCTGAAAAACATTAGTTTTTGTCTCTGGAAGCAAACATCCTGAGTCCACAATTTCTTTGCACACTTCAATTTTAAGTAAAATTTTGCACACACTGAATTTTCCAGGGAAAATGACTACACCTTTACTCACAATCTCAAAAGGGTCTCTGACCCCAAAAAGTTTAGAGCCCACTGGACAATCATGGCATAAACCTCCCACATGGTATATAAAACACTGCATGTTAGATTTTGTGAGTCCCAACCTAAGCAATTTCCTCAAAATCAAAAAGGGAGAGAATATACAAAGGCTGAGAGATCACAGAACATACAGAATCTAAGGAAACATGGCTAACAAGCATTTTCAGAAGAAAAAGAACCCTGAAAATTTATAACATTATAAAAAATGTGACATTTAGAAAACAACCATTTCTTGTTAAAAACAGTAAAGTTTGAATCACTATTTCCCTATGTGGGTCGAAGTGTCATTATTTTTATAAAAGTCTTAGAAGTCACATGAAATAAGCCTTTTTAGAGCCCAAATTTAGCTCTGATAACCTGGCGGCATTCTATTTTAGACACGATAAATATTGATTTAAAAAAATCAGAGCTAGATTTGCAAAACTGCAAGTTTCCCAATATTTACAAGGAGAGAAGTTTCTAAATTACAGGTGACAAGGAAGGGTGTGAAGGTAATGGACCGAGGTGAACTCGTAGAGCAGCACGTGCTGTGAATTCCGAAATGACAGTCAAGCCTCCCCAACACCACGCAGCAGAGCCAACAAAGTGACCATGATCACACGATGTTACTTGTTTCTAAATTTCAGCGCTTCTTTAGAATATCTCTTAGAATTTATAATGGAATTGCGAAAATAGAATTTATTTTGTAACCTTACTCAATAGTAGTTTTTGCGATATTTTTATCCTGTGTTTTGACTTGTAAAAAGCAAGTATGTCAAACTGATAATATATTATCATCCAATTTTAAAGTAGAACTATGCCAAAATATTTTAATTTGATTAAAAAGGTACTCTTTGAGCTACCATATGATCCAGCAATCACACTCCTGGGCATATTTCTGGAAAAGACAAAAACTCTAATTCGAAAAGATAACATGCATTCCAGTGTTCAAAGCAGCACTATTCACAACAGCCAAGACATGGAAACAACCCAAATGCCCATCAACAGACAACTGGTTTGAGAAGATAATGCCATTTGCAGCAACAGGAATGGATGTAGTGATTACCATACCAAGTGAAGCAAGTCAAAGATAGATATTATATAATATCACTTATATGTGGAATTTAAAAGATAATACGAATGAATCTATATACAAAACAAACAATCCACAGACATAGAAAACAAACTTACAGTTACCAAAGAGGAAACAGAGGTGGGGGGGCAGGGAGGTGGGGGATAAACCAGGAGGATAAAACTATAGTAGGATGAAACTACTATACGTAAAAGAGATAGGAGTTTGGGATTAATGATACAAGCTACTATATGAAATAAATAAGCAACAAAGATTTACTGTATAACCCAATAAATATCTTATAATAACCTATAATGGAAAATAATCTGAACATATACACATAAACTGAATCACTTTGCAGTATACCTGAAACTAACACAACACTGTAAATCAACTATACTTCAGTTAAAAAAAAAAAAGACACCCTGGCCCACTAGCTGGATGGGAGTCAGGTCGGACCACCCTGTTCTCTCATGGCTGCCACTGCAGCTCCAGCGCAGCCAGGGTGCAGCCCTCCTGAGCCACCGCCTGGCTGTCCTCCCAGCTGTGCTTCCCACCGGGCAGTCTCTACTCTTCTCCCAGCCACGTCTTCCCACTATTCAAAATCAAATACTTGCTTTCTCCATGAATGTTTCCTAAGATAAGATGGATGCCTGGACTTTCCCCACACATTCTGAGCCGGGCAAAACAGGGCAGGTTTGTGCCTTGTGATCCTGAAGAGGATCTCCTTCCCGTGTGAAATGGAAGCACCTCAGCAACGTGGAACATGACGGGGAAGGGATCACAGTGGTCACCCAGAGGAAACTGAGGCCCAAAGAGATTCAGTGACTTGCCCAAATCCACAGGCCTACTGGCTCAGCCGGAAAAGGAATCCAGGACTCTCGACTTCAAGAAGTCAATAGTCTTTCCATTTCAAAACATGTTGAGTAAGTGAGAGATGTAATCTAACTTCTTCAGAGCGACCCTGCAGGCCTAAATTGAAGTTAATTTCCAAAGGTATTGGACATAAGTGGGACTTTCCATCCGAATAGCACCTTCTCACTTAATTAGGGGATTTTCTAGAAGGGATATAATTTAAGTGGAATTAGAGTAATTTTCTTAATCAGACTTGTGGCAGCACAGCTGTCCACAGAGGAAAGAGACATCAGGCCACATCTTACATCCATCAGCAGGGGAAGGCGGGTCACCCTCTGCATGGGGAGGATGAGAAAAGAGATCATGGGCAAGTTCCTACAGTCTTCGTGGGACTCGATACGGGACAAAGCTTCCTTAAAAGACGGGTTGGTGGCTCTGAGGAAAAACAAAGACAGACAAAACTTCAAAATACTTCCTCTTCAAGTTAAGAAGCAAGTAAAAATGTATCATAAAATATTGTGATAAATTAAAATCATATTATCAATGACTTTTCAATACAGAAACAACATAAACACATAATTACATAGGTAGACATGGATGGCTTGTCTCCCTTTTATGGTCAAGACTGAATATAAGTTTAAGGGAACAATATGAACAATAAGATGAAAACGTTACGTGCTAGAAATTTTTAGAAGTAGAAAGTAAATGAATGAAGCAGCAATGGTATCATAATGGTGAACGTACACATTACAAATTAGTATACACACTAGATCTCATATCGGATAATCTATAAACAGTTTATTTAAAAGATAACACATGTTTTAAGCCACTTCTCCAGCTGCAGATAATAATCTAAGAAAGAAATGTCAGACTCGATTTATTTACTAGGAGGCTTTTGGACTTTTTCAAAGCTTCTAAGACAGAAAAACTTCTGATCGTGTCGGCCAGAATATTGCTCCTCTCCTGTCATTAGAACAGTGATAATACTGGCACGACATTTTTACAGAATTTAGCAAGATACATCGACATAAAGGATCTCATGTGGAATCACCTACATAATGTTTAAGGAGGGCCGAGAGGGGATTCCAGTAGGAATGGAGCCTCATAAAGGTCCCCAACTCGCCAAATAAAAGACCTGGCATTCAGTAAAGAAAGAAGTCAAGCCAAGGTCTTTTGACTTTCAGTAGGTCCCTGACACTGCATCTCTCACTCTGTCCCCTCACTTCATCCCAAGGGGAGCTCTGAGGAGTTCCAGTGTGACTTGTGAGGAGGAGGTAGGGAGGAGATGGTCCTGGATTCTGTAATCCTGAGGTGGGGGGAAGCCAAGAGGCAGGGTAGTGGCAATTGTAACCTTTTTTTTTTTTTTAAAAAAAAGAATACACTTTGAAACTTAGATGACTGAATTCAAGGCTGCTAGAAATAAATTAGGAAATACCCAGAAGAGCAAATTAAAAGAAAGTGCACAGAAATGTTTTAATCTCGTTTTCTCAAATGAGGAGTTTTAAGTTTCCTGCTGGCTTTGAAAAGATTTTTAGGAAGTTAAAAAAAAAAATCAAATTCTAAATCAGTGACATATTTAAATCACTTAGGCCCCAGGCCCCCCACTTCCGAAGATTCTGATGAAACAGTCTAGAATGAACCCTGGGCATCATCTGTTTGTTGGTTTTCAGATTTCAAAGTGCAGCTGAAGTTGAAAGTCACAGCCCTAAATGTAAATGTACATCAACTGCAATAAGGCTTCTGAAAACACAATTACTAATTTCCAGGTCAAAGCTAAAATAATGATATCACTGAGCTAATTTAAATAAAACCTTTATTTTAAGAGAATTACATAAAGTACAGCAGTACCGATTCATTTTTTTTACAAAATGAAAATAAAATGAAATTTAGCTCTAATTCCAGCCTTTGTTTTCACACATGTAACTTGGATTTTCAACAGTTATAGAGTAACCTTTACATCAGCAGTTCCCATGGTAGATTGGAGGAGGGTGAGGGAAAGTGAAGGGTGTGGTCCTCCACAACCCTCCCCTGCAAGGGATATGGGGCAATGTCTGTAGATATTTTTGTTTATCAGGACTGGGGTGAAGTGGTGCTGCCAGCATCTTGCAGGCAGGGGCTAAAGATGCTGTTAGACGCGCTACAATGTATAGGACAGTCTCCACAACAAGGACTAATCTAGGACAAAAAGTCAGTAGCGCCAACAAACCCTGCTTTGTACGAACAGCCTCATTTGGGGTGGGCTGCTGTGGGTTTTCCACCCTGCCTGTACAAGATTTTAATGAGGACGTGGAGGGGAAGGAGCATAATCAGCCCTTCTCACCAACTTCGGGGCCGTTTCTCTACGCGGCCGTGAGGTAATCGTCACCACAGGGTCTCGCGCACCACACAGCAACGGACCAGTGTTCCACGCGACGGTCATAAATGCCGCAACTCACCGGAGGGGAGGACGGTGACAACAGCCAGCCAGCCCCCAACCTGAGTTTACAGCAACGTACGACTGCACTGCCAAACAGACTGCTCCCTGTGGTAAACGAGCCCCCCACTGCCACCCACAGAGCAGTACAGACATCACTGAACCACTGCGGACTCTTGTTAAGGATAGAGATGGCATATACATCACACCGAAACTCTCAGTAACCTAAACAGAACAAAGGGGGAAAGTGTGGGGGGAAATTTAAAGTTTAATTCTTTTTTGTTTCCTAATTAAAGGCTTTAAGAATTTTTTACAAACTGCCTTCCTTCACGCCTTCCCTGCTCTCCTCACCCCTAACTACCCAGATGGGGAAAATCAGTACTTCCTATGAACAAGTGAATAGAGCTATCATTTGAATCGGAGGAAGATTAGAAGAGAGAAGGCTTTGGCTCCTAGACCCTAGTTTAACCTACTCAAGAACTCTGTCCTGGCCTCAGGCTACTGAATGGACACAGGACAGCTTAGAAAACCTTACAGAATGATGACGGCTGATCACCTCCCACCCTCCTTCCGTGTCTGGCAGCAACAAAAAAAATAAGGAAACAAGGAAAACAACAACAAATTATAATTTCATAATTGCTTTAGAGACAAAACTCTCCACAAAGTGGATTTTTCTAATCAAACACCCTCACCCTTAAAACAATCCTCTTAAAAATTTCTCCTTGGGAAACAGATCGTCAGGAGGCATTTCTGAATATAATTGAAGCGATCAATTAATTTCAATCAACGTGACCTAATTAAAACAAGCTTAGATAATTAAAACTGTAACATTCAATATTGCTTACAACAATTTCTGTAGTGTCCGCTGTTGGTAGACTTCATTTGTGCAGTATTTCACATACGGGTCAAATGTGGATGCTGTGTGTTTTTCCACAATGTCACTTATGTCATCTATGAAGATATTATTCTGATGTCTTGCTTCCAACTCTGTAAAGAATCTGAAAAAAAAGAAAAGGAAAGCATTTACACTTTCTTCTATATAGTTTAATACACAACAGAGCATCCTCATGTAATGCTATTATACAGGGTTTGAAAATATCAACAGTACATGGTACAAAAAAATACAAGAAAAAAACTATAAAAGTTTAAATTTAAATCTATCATATTAACATCTTTTATTATTTCATATGGTTGGCCTAAAACATTGATAATCCAGGGCATTTCTGTGCTTTCAGATATATTTTAGAATGTACAGATTTCACTATTTTTCAAGAATTCCCTAGATACTGGGGCGGGGGGGGGGGGCAGGATTCATGCTTACATACTTTATTATATTGAAAAGCATATAAGCAAAACACCTAAATAAGTGCCTAAAAAATAAGTCTGAAACAAACCCAATTATATGTATTCTTTCTCTCAAAATAAAAATAATATCATTTAAATCCAATGCAAACAGGATACTGCGTGTAGTTTCTTACTCAGATGGTGTTAATAAATTTAAAGGATTCAAGTCAAAAACAAAGGCAATGCAAAGAAACACAAAGCAGGTTCATTCCGTGATTTGATATCCTGAGAGAAATGACTGTCAATTTCTTCTGGAGGGTCTTAATGCAAATGTCGTAAATGACCAATTTACCCCATCATGTACAAAAGAAAGATTTTAACATGGCTAGATTATGTGAAGCAAGTATGTATCCCTAAAACCTAAATTCCAAATAAATTGCATATTACTTATGATAAAAATAAATAAATAAATAAATAAATCCAATACATGACATTTAAGTGACTTTATAAATGATTTAGATTTTGATTTAGAGTTTCCAGTGTGTCTGTGTTGTGTGCACTCGCACACACGTTTATTGTGTCTAGTTCCGTTAAAATTAAATTTCAGATAAACAATGAATAATTTTTTAATACAACTATGTGCCAAATACTGCATGGGACTTTTCTTGCATGTCTTGTATATTCTCTGGAAACCTGAGATTGCATCCAATTTTAACAGAGCCTCTAACTCAGATATTTGAAACAGAGTGTTCTTGCTCAAAATGTGGTCCCACAGACTAGCAGCACTGGTATCATCTAAGAGCTTCTGAGAAATACAGTATCTCACCACCCACCTCCCCAAATCCGAACCTGCATTTTATCTGAACGCACACTAAAAACTGAGAACTTCCCTAGAGCACACTTACTAACCAAGTACAGAGCGGCAGGAAAATATATCAGAAATAACTATCACACAAGGACGAAAGCATTTTCTAAAAACGTGTGATGAAGGTGAAATCAACAGTAATGTCTAATGCTGGCTTCTGGAAGAGTAATACAAGGGAAAGTTAGTTTTCCATAGACCCTTTAGCATTCAGCATGCCACTGCTCCTTACCACTTTGCTGGGTGGACTCCATAACACAAAATTTAAGGCAGACAGTGAATCAGACAACAGAAATTTATTTTATTTTAATTTATCTTATTTTATTGGCCACACCGCATGATTTGGGGGATCTTAGTTCCCTGAACAGGGATTGAACCCGGGCCCCCTGCAGTGGAAGCATGCAGTCCTAACCACTGGACTGCAAGGGAGAAATTTATGAGATGATTAATAGTAAATACAGGCTAACATTTTCTCACATTTACGTCTCCGTTCTTTTCAAAGAAAATCCTGGCACTCAGAAATAAAACAACTAAGACATTAAGAAGTCTTATTTTTACAAATTTACATGTACATTAAACTCATTTTACTATAAACTGTATTAGGCTTATCATCATCTGTTCAATTTTTGAAAGTCTTCATAAGAGCTTAAAAGACAAAGAAATACATTTTAACTTCCTAGAAGAATAAACTTACTTGTATTCTGGGAAAGGACCTACATTTTTATTACCTTTAAAAAGGACTTAGGGAAAATAATCAATATAGTTCCCGCCCACATGACCTTGTCATCCAAACCCCTTTGTTTAAAACAACAAAAGGAGCAACTGAAAGCACACTTTGCTGGACTATTTGGCTTTCCTCTCAATGGGATCAGGGTTAATATCCACAGGTCCTGGACAGCAGGTCAGAAAAACACATCCATGTTTCAAAACTCAGTCAGCCAGCGCAAGAATAAAGATGCAGACGTAGAGAATGGACTCGAGCACACAGGGTGGAGGGTGAAGGGGAAGCCGGGACAAAGTGAGAGAGCAGCATAGACACAGATACACTACCAAATGTAAAATAGATAGCTAGTGGGAAGCTGCTGCATAACACATGGAGATCAACTCGATGATGGGTGATGACTTAGAGGGCTGGGATAGGGAAGGTGGGAAGGAGTCACAGGAGGGAGGGGATATGGGGATACATGTATAAATACAGCTGATTCACTCTGCTCTACAGCAAAAACTGGCACATCAGTGTAAAGCAATTATATTCCAATAAAGAGCTTAAAATTAATAAAATAAAATGCAAGAAAAAAAAAAACAGTCAGCGACTGCATGTCATTTTGTCATGGCAAGTTTATTAACATTCAAATAAAAAATCAAACCCTCTCCAAAAGTTTTATAATTTCCAAAACATCCAACTCCAAACCCTATACAAACAAAAACCATGTTTCTTAAAGAATACTTTCTATCTAGACTGGTCCCTGACTTCAAGAAGTTTATGATTTATTAAGAAGGTAAGAATGATAAACATAAATGATATAGGAAGACAACATGCTTGTATACAACTAACTACATGTTGGAATATATATCATAAGGGTGTTGGTGGCAGTATCTTTTCTAAAATTACATCAACTATATATTTTTCTTTCTGGTAAAATATACATTACATAAATTTTGCCATTTTAACCATTTTCAATGGCTTTAATTACTTTCACAATATTGTGCAACCATTATCACTATTTCCAAAATACTTTCCACACCCCAAACAGAAATGCTGTACCCATTAAACAATAATTCCCCATTTTCCCCTCTCTCCAGCCCCCAATAACCTCTAATCTACTTTCTATCTCTATGAATCTGCCTATTCTAGATATTTTGTACACCTGGAATCATACCATATGTATACTTTTTGTCTGGCTCATTTCACTTAGTATATAATGTTTCCTAGGTTCATCCGTGTTAAAGGATGTATCAGAACCTTTTCCTCTTTATGGCTGAATACTATTTCACTGTAGGCACACACTATGATTGGTTTATCCATTCATCTCCTGACGACCTTGGGTTGTCTCCCCCTTTTGGTTACTGTGAGTAATGCTGCTGTGAACATTTCCATATGAGTGTGTTTGAGTTGCTGTTTTCAGATCTTTGGGACATATATCTACAGGTGGATTTTCAACCTCGCTGACTCTGCCACGAATAGTGTAAATCAAGAAATGAGAGTAAAATACCCAGAACCAATACAGAATAAGCTGAGTTAGATGATGCCAAGGAGAGATTATTCCACTAAATGAAGGCTGAGTAAGAAATGATCCTTTCCCTCCTGACACTCAGAGTTGAACAGCCCACGGGAGGCATGGAGCCAATTAACTGCAATACAAGACCAACAGCAGAGACACACAGTGAAAAGTGCAGGGCAGGGTGACTGGCAGCGTGAGGTGAGGAAAGGTGTGAGGGGTCCTCAGTGATGAAAATGGCCATACGGGGAGCAGGGGCGCAGAGCACTGCAGGCAGGGACACGACGTGGGCACAGGCAGGACTCTCGTCCAGAAAACCGTGGGGTTCCGTGAGGCGAGGTGTCGGCCCCAGGAGGAACAGGTGCAGAGGATGAGGGCTGGAAAAACAAGCGGGTCAGAGCTGGACTGCAAAGTCTGTCTACTGAGGAGCTGGGGCTTAATCTACGCACAAGGAGAACCTGCTGGAGACGTTGAAACCAATGAACCATCCAATCAGACAGAGATGATCGAGACAGAAGTGGGGAGGGACAGACCACAAGCAGGCCACTGAGATGCCAATCTGGGCAAGTGACAATAAAGCCTGGCAGTGGGAAGTCAAAAAGGGAGGACACATTAGGGTAACAATTTGGAAGGGAAGTTAATAGAATGGAGAAACTCATTAGATGGAAAAGTCAAGGAAGACACTGCAGTTTCTAATTCAAAGTTCCTCGCTGGGCATCAAGGTGGGTGATGAAGCCATTCATGAAGACAGAGATTTAGGAGGAAGGGGAAAAGCAAGAAAAAAGCAGTTTAACTTTCCCTGAAAATATGTATCTGTGAGAATTCAGAGCCACAGGAATTCTAGGTAGTATATAATCAGGAGTAGTTCACGTTTGCTGGTTTTCATACAAATGCAAAATATTTGTAATTTCTTTCAGCCTCGTGTCGTTTAAGAAAATGTTCAAAGAAAATGGAAAAAATAAGAAACCATTCATAAGGTCATTATCATCTAAATCTAAGAAATAAATATCTTAGAGGCAAAGATCTCTTCCAGTTTCTTGTCTTCAGCTAACTGTTACAGTCTGAAGGAATGCAACTATGTGACCAAAAACAACAGTAACTTGGCTTTTTCCAAAGAAAAGGAAAATTCATTTATCACTATAGAAGGTTTGCCAAAGTACAAGATTAAAAACAAAGTTCTAATGAAATATCTGTTTATGCTACTTATTTTAATATAAACGAAGCCATCCATCTTTTATTTTGACATTAGCATAATTAAGACATAATTCAAAGCTTTCTATGTTAAATTATCTATTGGTTATATTTGGCAAATTTGCATCGTTTACTAAGTGAGCTGAGCTACAAACAGGCCAAGAAAGTATTACTAAAGAATGAGGTATTATTTCAATAACCAAGAAAGCTGGAGATCCAAATGAAATCTGAAGCAAAAATAAAAGCATTCTGGTTCCCTAGATGAAAGCTGAATGAGTCCATGAAGCAATTTGGCTTACTTGAAGGACAACTTTTTAATGGAAATCTATTTCAGCCCAACGAATTTTTTTTTTTTCTGGCCCAATAACTTCATTATTTCCTTTGTGTAGCATTACCAAAATCATCGTGTTTTACAACCAGTTATGTTACACAACCTTTCTTTTTTTTTTTTCCTACCAAAATTCGAATGTCATTGCTAACGTCTAGATTTTGAGAAACCTCTGATGGGCCAGGAAAGGCTTCCTTAGAAGCACTGGCCCTTACCCAGAGGCCCAGGGTAGCCCTGTTCAACTGCTGACTCACCATCACCAGCATCCGGTGGCTCTGAATTCTCACAGATGGGACTGCCAGCCATGTGACATCTCCAAAGGAAAAGTAAACTTCTTGCCTCCTGCTTCTTCTCCCTCCACCTCATCACACTTCACAAGAGTGCTGCAAATGACTGCAGCATGCCCAGGTGAGCTTCTTGGCTAGGCAGAGAAAGGTCAGACCACCAAGAAACACCAGGGTAGCCTCCCAGGAGGTGGGGACTTCGAGACGAGAACTACACGGCCATGTCTGAGGAGCTTGCTCGAGGCCTGTAACCTCTCCTCTAATATTTCCTAGGACTGGGCGTTCTTTAGTGGCTTTTTGTGGTTGCTTTACCGCGTGATGGTCTTAAACGTGGCACTGCATTTTCAGAGAAAAAAGTCAAAAGGGAGGTAGCCGCTTCTGACACACTCACCTTTTATGAGCATCACTTTCTCCCTGCTGTAGTAGGCAGAAAAGACCCACACATGTGAGGATAAATGTCCCCATACCATCACCAACAGCCTTCTTAAAATTCAACCGGTAATGTCACTGGCATGTCAGGGACAAGCGTTCCTGAGAGCTCTTGAACACAGTACAGTAAATCCACCCATCGATAGAGTAGATTAAAATTTAATGCAGACAACAAATCTGGTTTCATCAGTCAGCCCACAAAATCCCACATGTCTAGCACAGGATGACCTGCTTCAGCGGACGTCAAGGAGCAAACAATTGACAACCACGGCCACCGTTCGCTGCGCCTGCGGCGAGCCCAGTGCCTCCCATGCACCGCCTCCTCTACTTTAATCCTCAAGCTGACTTTATGAGACGGCCAATAAACCCATATGAAAACCAAGGCTAAGAGAACTTATGTCAAAGCTCGAAGCAACTAAGCCTCAGTTTGAACCCAGAGCCAGAGCCTTTCTGAGTCCAGGGCCTGTGCTTGAACTACTACACCTACTGCCTCTGCTCACAGGTGCCCACTGCTGTTACTACTGGCCTGCCCTCCATCTAGACACCTAGCAAGAAGGCTGACAAATGGAACTGAAGAAGAAGTATATTACTTCCCAAAAAGACCAACTGTTTACCTATCTCAGCAAATAATTTACACACATCAACACAGTAAAGACTTCTACAGTAGATTTATCCTGTGGCACGATGTGCAAGACAGCAGAAGAGCTGATGGCCTCCCTAGGCCCTAGGTGCAGCCTCCAGGAGGATGGCAGCCAGCGATGCGTTCTGATCCGGTCTACACAGCAAGAGCAAATACTGTTTTACGGGTACCAGGTGAAGCCCTCTGGGAGTCATTCATCTTAGCCCTCCCTGCTCCCTGCTGCCCTTCCCTTTGCCCCACTCATTCTTTAAGTCTCAGATGAAAGTGTGCCTCCTCCAGGAAGCCCTCCTTGACCCTTCTGGGCTGGGTTAGGCACGCTTATTTTATATCTCAATAAACCTCTATGCTTTCCCTTTGGTGTACCTACTATGATCGTAATTAACTATATTATGATTTTGTTTACCTTTGTCTCTCTCAGCAAGGGCTAGAGGACAGAGGTCATGTCTGTTTTGTTCAACACTATGCTGGGGACCTGGCCATGGGACCTGGAATAATAAAAGACAGTCCAATATTTGATGGGTGAATAAATCTAATCTGGGTCTTAAACAAATTAATTTATGAAGATGGAACCTGAAGAATTCTGAAAACCGTGAAGAATTTGAAGAATTTTGTCTGTTGCTATTTTCCAAGAATGTAACACCTACAAAGAAGTCAGGCTCTACCTTGCTTTACTCACTGGTAAATCAAGTCAGTATATACTTACTGACCACAAACGGAGCTCCCAGAGCTATTCTAGGCACAGTGAAGGTCACCAATGAAGACATGAACTCCCAGCACAAGATTTTACAATCCGGTCAAGTAGGGTCACTAAAGTGAGACCCAGTTCAGCCCAAGTTTCTTCAATGCCAGCTGTACTTGCTGAAAACCCTGCCAGACCGGCCCCTCCCCCACCTGATTTAGGGAGGATTCCAGGCAGCTAAGAAGCTCAGCACTGAGCGCTTTAGCTGGAGAAGCAGAGAAAGCAGGGCTCTGGTTATAATCAGCGCTGTCCTGTGCCTTTCTTGGAATGGCATCCTTTCAAGGTACTTTTCCTTCATTAATATCCATCTGCCTAAAGCAAACTCAGATCACTCCCAGATACCTTCCTCGCTTGAATGAGCTGTCAGTCTAAGTGGCTGCAGTATCCTGCCAGAGAGGGTCACAGTCACTTATGCTGGAGACATGTAACATACCAGGCAGGTTTCACGTGTCTAAATTGCTATTATATAATAAAATATCTTCACTAAACAAAGAAATATTCCAGATAAGTGGCAGCAAACTATGTGCTGCTGGAAATACTTTCCTAACAGAGTAACAACAGAACATTCTGTACTCTACCAAAATGAATTTCTATTCTGCTGTGGATAAGTGAGATTTGGGGCTTATCTGTTTGGGTTTGTTGGTGGGGGCAGAGGGGGCTGTTGTTGATTTGGGGGGTTTATTTATTTATTTATTTTGGTGGTCATGTTGACACTAAAGCATCGATTTCTTTTAATACATTAGATCAGGGAAGCAAACGCATGGCAAGAATACCACTACTAACCCACGGCAGGCATTACTACCTGATTACGGTGTTTTGCTACATGCAGAATCTGCACTCCAGGCAGCCATCATCAATCAATCAAAATCAATGATGAGCAAGATGAAGCTCATCTCTGAACCCTTTCCCGGACTCACACTGATAGGAAATCTGTTAATTCCACAGAAATACAGGGCTGTTGCTTCTCAGTGAGAATACCCTATATCCTGATCTGGTAAAGGTCTCACAGGGTTTCCTCCCCAGCAGAATATACATCTTCTCCCATTCCATTTTAGCGTTTTCTGAAATTTCTCTCTGGGTTGATAATAAAGGGATAAGGACTGTATTAAAAGTGGGAATGTGAGAAGAAACGTTCTCAACAAAAAAATGTTCTGGTAGCCCTCACTGCCATCCTGAGAGCTACTGTTTGATCCTTACAATCTCTAGGATGGTTTTTTGTTAAAAGACTCTTATCCCATCAAAACCTTTGAAATCAACCTGGACACATGACAGAAGGGACTGAAGTGAAGAGATAAACAAAGGGTTTTCTTACCCTTAATACCACACAACACAGAGCCTGCTAGGTTTAAATCCAGGTCTCCACAGATGCCTTCAGTTCAGGGCACCCAGCAGATCCCAAAGAGGAAAGGTGGAGCTGGGGGCTGGGGAAGGGAGGGGCAAGGAGAGAACACAAAACCAAGCGCCCCTGACACTCCCCTGCATCAGCTCCCATTTGCTTAGTCCTTCCTCTCACTGATCACATACATGCCAGAGGGAACAGACACAGGACCATACAAACATATAAAAACAGTATTTTTAAAGTCCCTGAAATTTTAATATCATTAGACCAAGTTTCTGCTTAAAATATACTTCAGAATTTATCATATGAATCTGCTTCACAGAAGCTGGAGGAAAAGGGTCTTGTTCCCATGGTAACCTTCTGCATACTTGATTCTTTTGTTTCAGCCCTACTCACGCATTAATTCACATTTTAATTTCTCTCAGAAATGAAGATAATACTCCAATGAATGACAGGAAGCATCAAAATGTCCTGAGAAGAGAAGAAAGCTTGTGTATGCATGGAGCTGGGATGCCCTGGGTTATTATGGACACTTTGCAGTTTTTAACTATGTTTTTTTTAAAATTTGAGCACAACTATATATTTACATCTAAAAGAAAATCCCCCCTCCGCAGTTTTATATATGACCATGAAGACCGAGACCAAGTATGCCTGGTTCATCACTGGATTTCCAGGACCTAATAAAGAGTGAGGACTCAATAAAGCTGCTGACTGACTCAATACTAGGTACCTATTATTCCTCCCTGCCCCACTGTGAAAGTGCCGTCTTCCAAGGAGAGAACAGCACGTAATATGAAACAAGTATCTGCCAGGCATGAGTTAATAACTTCAGGCATGAGATAAATTAGCAGGTCCTCACCCGCGGGGGTGGGCTGGGGTGAGGCAGCGCTGAATGGCCCTGCTGGTTGGCAAGTGTGGCAGATGGGTGTTTACGCTCCTGAAACAGCATCCACGACACAGGCTTGGAACCTCAAGAAGAGTTTTGCTAATCCACTGCCTGGCCAAAATTCTCTGAAAACTCCAAACCTAGAAAAGATTGATGACTTTCTGAGGAACTGTTTCCTTTTATTAGATGACAGTTACATAACCAATTCTGTGACCCTTTCCCCTTGGCTGGCTGGAAGGGTGCTGCTGTGTTCAACCCTCACTCGCAGCAGCTCTAGCAGGAGAGCCTGCTGGGCACGCCGGCTCCCTTCGCCCTTGCCTTGTTTCCTGGGTCCCACTCAAACAGCTGCACTGTGCACATGTCATTTACTGCAAGTTGCCTTCAGCCTTTGGTGGATGCAGCTGGCAGATAAATGATCAATTATAAACCAAACAAATCAGGAAAATGTGGATTCTTGGTTGCCGCTTGGAAACAGCACGGAGAAAGAATTTATAAGAACACTGGAACAAAGTCACGTAAAACAATAACGTCTTTTCATGCTGAAGCCCCCCTTCCTATTGTGAATCGGTCATTCTGGAATAAAATCAGCACAGAGAAGGATATGTTTGCCTTCAGGCAGTATTCCCAGATCCTTTTTAGGTAGCGCCCTTGGAATTTCAAGTCAGAATTCAATCCACAAGAAGAATAACGTTTAAAATAAGCCCGAAATCTCTGCACCTTGGTTTTTCTTTGTTAAATATGCCCCCAAAAGTTGTCTTCCTAAAAGGAAGAAATGCTTTCTATGGCTCCCATCAGTTTCATTAAAAAGAAAAAGGAACCAGGACACAGAATTTTGAAAAACTCTAGAGGTCAGTTTCCTAAAGCCATAATATCCTAAGAAAAAGAATGCTTGTCTGGAGGAGGGAAACAGAATTCCATGACTTTGCTGACATTTTTTCAAACCTGCTCCGGTGTATCAGCAGCTGGCTCCACTCTGCCCCTTCTCACACAAGCCTCTCCTTCACCTTTCATCAAGGATTTTAAAAATACTTTCTTTTTAGATGGTTATTAGCACTGCCTAGCAAAGTAGCCAAAGAATAGGATCTATGGGGTAAACAAGTTCTTATCCTGGTTTTAAGTGGATTTGGGGTAATGATAAATTTGTTTCTTCATTTATTAAAATGAAAGGAACTTAGTAGAGAAGACTGGATCAACCAACAGCCCTGCTACAGTCAGGAATCAGCTCAAGAAAGACCACTGGCAACACAGGGAAGCCGGAAACATTCCAGGAAGAGGGGAACAGATCCTACAGGCCCATGGTAGGGGAGCATGAAAGCATGAAAAGAGAGCACATGCAATTATTAAACCTCCAAATCACTTCCTCAATACCAAAGACCAGGTTTTCCGCTTTCTCTTTTTCTCAACCTTTATGCTTTCCTCCAACATTAGCTATGTGTGATCTCTTATCTCATTAGTAAACTCTATTAGATAACAATACCTTTAAGTAAACACACTTCCAGCTAAAGTCCATTTTGCCCTGTACCTACTATAACAAGGCTATCATGTACCATTACATCACACCTCTGGAAGATGAATGCAGGGTATTGCTTAAGAGTACAGGCTCTGAAATGCAAATCAAAACTACAACGAGGTATCACCTCACACCTGTTAGAATGGGCATCATCAGAAAATCTACAAACAGTAAATGCTGGAGAGGGTGTGGAGAAAAGGGAACCCTCTTGCACAGTTGGTGGGAATGTAAATTGATACAGCCACTATGGAGAACAGTATGGAGGTTCCTTGAAAAACTAAAAATAGAGTTACCATATGACCCAGCAATCCCACTACTGGGCATATACCCAGAGAACACCATAATTCAAAAAGACACATGCAGCCCAGTGTTCACTGCAGCACTATTTACAACAGCCAGGACATGGAAGCAACCTAAACGTCCATCAACAGATGAATGGATAAAGAAGATGTGGTACATATATACAATGGAATATTACCCAGCTGTAAAAAGGAATGAAATTGGGACATTTGTAAGACATGGATGGACCTAGAGATTGTCATACAGAGTGAAGTGAGTCAGAAAGAGAAAAACAAATATCGTATGTTAACATACATATGCGGAATATAGAAAAATGGTACAAATCAGCCAGTTTGCAAGGCAGAAATAGAGACACAGATATAGAGAACAAACATATGGACACCAAGTGGGGAAAGCGGGGTGGGGCCGGGGGGGGATTGGGGGGGAGTGAATTGGGAGATTGGGATTGCCATATATACATTACTAACAAGAAAAAAAAATCAAATTCTACACTTTAAAAATATGCAGTTTATGTATGTCTACTGTATCTCAACAAAAGTTCTTAAAAAAAAAAAAAAAAGAGTGCCCAGATGGCCTGGATTCAAATCCCGACCCCCTCTTTCGCCAGACATGTAACCTTAGGCTACTTAATGTCTCCATGTGGTATTTCCTCACTTGTAAAGTGGGAATAATAATGGTATGACCTCATGTGGCTCTCATGATGACTGAATGAATTAAAACCTAAGTGGTTAGAACCTGGTCTGGCATGTGGTGCGTGCTCGTTAACACTGTTACTTCAAGTGCAATAAAATGCCTTTCCCTCCTACGTGAATTTACACCATTCACATGTCTTGTAAATAAAGACAGTAGGCTTTCTTGCTTTTCCAGTCCACACTGGTGAAGGACAGCAAGTCTAGCTCCTATATTTCCAGCAAGTGAGTCTGGGTGGACAGGTGTAATACCATCCCACCATACACCAAATCATTCAAAGTCACAGGTATGCACTTCCTCAACCTAAAAACTGTAACAGGCACTCACCAGTGAAAAAATTGGAGGAGATTCTAGCTCAGTCTTTCATAGGGTCTATATGTTGGTACCTCCTCGGTGAGGGGGAAAGCAACAGACTAGAGCAAACTGAAAACACGTTGCCGAGAAAT
Source organism: Hippopotamus amphibius kiboko (assembly GCF_030028045.1). Lineage (NCBI taxonomy): Eukaryota > Metazoa > Chordata > Mammalia > Artiodactyla > Hippopotamidae > Hippopotamus > Hippopotamus amphibius. The sequence continues at coordinate 133,014,834 of NC_080191.1, read as the reverse complement.
AGTGGAACATTTCTTTACATATAAACACTGTTCTTAGTTTTGGCCTCCTACTCATTGTAAGGAAGAAGTCATGTCAATCAAGAGGCTTTAAGTCAGGCAAGGCCCAGACGCACCTGGCAAAAACACAAAGGGCACCGTGTTTATTTTTAGAGTCTCCCAAGGTAGGCTACGTAATGTTCCCCCCAAAATGTCCACGTCCTGTGAATATGCTATCTTCCATGGTCAAAGGGACCCTGCAGCTGTGATGAAAGATCCTGAGATTGGGAAGGCATCCTGGACTATCTAGGCAGGTTCAATGTCATCACAAGGGTCAGAGGCAGTAAGATCAGAATCAGAGAGAAGATAGAAGGATGGAAGCAGAAATCAGAGAGGAAAGAAGGCACGATGCAGTTGGCCTTGAAGAAGCAAGAAATGGTCAAAAGCCAAGGGATGCAGGTGACCTCTGGGAGCTAGAAAAGGCCAGTAACAAATTCCCCCCTAAAGCCTCCAGAAGGAATCAGCCCTGGTGACACCTTGACATTAGCCCAGTGAAACTGACTTCAGCCTGCTGACTTTCACAATTACAAGAGAAAAAATTTGTGCTGCTTTAAACCACTAAGTCTGGAGTAGTTTGTTACAGCAGCAACAGGAAACTAATACATCCCCTTAATATTTTAAACCTCTCTCTCTTCTACTAACCTCCTGTTCCCTCCCCAGTATCCAACATCCAGTGTCTGTATGCAGATGCCTTAATTACTTATGGGCCTGACTTTAGAGCTTGATCAATTCTAGAAAGCTGGAGGTTCCAGACCCAGCTCTCTCGCCTACTCATTCAATCAGTGACTATTTACTCAACAGCTACTATGTACCAGACTCTACTGGAGGCACAGATAATACAAAGCCCAGGGCAATTACAACCAAAATCCCTGCCTTCCAAGCACTTGTAATCTAGGTCCTAGGGAGGTGAACCCCTCCTTGTTCAATTCCTTTGGGGCCCTGCTAGAAGCCAGCACAAACAGTTATTAGCACCACAGACAAGAAACAGAACAAAACACTTTCTCTTTTAAGTCCTCCAAGAGACACTCTAAAATGGCAAGAGATTTTCACATTAGGTTACCATTAGGAAGGAGAGGCGGGTGAGGGGCAGGCGTGGTATATACCAGGAAAGATGGGAACTAGCAAGTTATACCTAGGCAATGTGGTGATGGACTTATCCATGCTAGACTTTCAAAGGGGTCCAAGACACAAAGACGCTTAAGAACCACTGGCTTTCAATCAAAACAGTTTCAATAAAGCTAAATTTCTAATTATCTGAGAATTTAATTGTATCTTACTAAATTTAAAAACAGTCTTCTAATCATAAGTTTGCTTTCTGTGTCCCCTGAGTCTGTTTCTGTTTTGTAAATAAGTTGATTCATATTACTTTTTTAGATTGTTTAGAAAACAAACTTACAGTTGCCAAAGGGGAAAGGGGAGGGGGAGGGATGGATGAGGAGTATGGGATTAAGAGATACACACCACTATACAGAAAATAAATAAACAAGGATATACTGTGTAGCACAGGAAACTATATTCGATATCTTGCAATAACCTATAACGGAAAAGAATCTGAAGCTGTACACCTGGAAAAAGAAAGTCCGCTCACAATTCTAGAGTTCAATGTCCATCACACTGATCTTACATCCTATCCCAGTCCTTTGTCTTTCCCTTCATTATCATGAAGGTCACCTCCTTATGAAGAGGTCTGATTCCTTCCAACTCTGTGCAACATGACTTTTGCCCATTTCATCTCATAGACATTACTCCCTCAAAAGTCTCAAATGGAGTGTGACACTATTACTAGTTATAGCTTGCTTTTTAACCTAAATAGATAATTGTAAATGTTTTAGAAGAAAATAATTTTTACTGAAACCATGATAATTTTAAAACTTGCATTTTACTTTAATTCACACTTTAATGATAATATATTAAAATTTTGTATACTTTGAATATAATGACATTTTTACTTTATAACTGTTTAGATTAACATGATCCAATAGAAATATAATGTGTCACACATGTAAGTCATGTAAGTAATTCAAACTAGAAAAATGGTACTGATGAACCTAGGGCAGGGCAGGAATAAGGATGCAGATGTAGAGAACAGACTTGAGGACATGGAAGGGTGGGGGGCAGCTGGGACGTAGTGAGTGAGAGAGTAGCATTGACATATACACACTACCAAATAAAATAGATAGCTAGTGGGAAGCTGCTGCATAACACAGGGAGATCAACTCAATGACGGGTGATGACCTAGAGGGGTGGGATAGGGAGGGTGGGAGGGAGGCTTAAGAGGGAGGGGATATGGGGATAATACGTATACATATAGCTGATTCACTTTGTTGTACAGCAGACACTTACACAATGCTGTAAAGCAATTATACTCCTATAAAGATGAAAAAAGTTAAAAACAAGAACAAAAAACAGGTGAAGTTAATTCTAATAATATACTTTATCTACCAATACATTAAAAATATTACCATTTCAAAATATAATTAATATAAAATTATTAATAAGATATTTTACATTTTTTTCAAATTAACTCTTGGAGTCAACGTATATTTTACACTTACAGTCCATCTCAATTTGGACAAACCACATTTCAAGTGCTCAATAGTCACATATGGCTAGTGGCTACCACAGGACAATATATCTTGAGATCACTGAAGTCAACAGAAAAAAAAATGTGAAAATCTTTATTATAAGAACTTAATTCATGTTTTTGCTGAGATGAAGGCAAGGAAATAAAATTTTGTGAAATAAATGTATAATGATTAAAAAAAGAAAAGAACCACTGGCTTTGTATAATGAAAAACCTAATACAGAAAGACAAAAAAAAACAGAGAAACTACTGGAGGATAAAATCATAAACATAGCCAGGCCTAGGCTGGGAGGAACTCGGACTGCCACATTAAGTAGTTTCATTCTTTCCTTAAGTAACAGAGAACCACTGAGGTTTCTTCTATTTTAGGAAAGTAACCTAGAGGTATCAGGGTGAAGGACAGGATGTAGGCTGAAGGTTGAACTGAGGTGCAAAGAAGAAGGCAAAGATGGCCAACCACATGTCTACACACAGAATCCACTTAAAAGAAGAGGCTGGCTGTTCCTCAAAATGTTAAACGCAGAGTTACCATGTGACCCAGCAATCCCACTCCTAGGTGTATACCCAAGAGAAATGGAAACGTATGTTCACACAAAAAACCTGTGCACAAATGTTCATAGCAGCATAAAATATAACAGCAAAAAGAAGAAACAGCCCAATGTCCATTCGCTAATGAATGGATACATAATATGATATATCCATACAATGGAATACTATTCAGCAATAAAAAGAAAGACTCACATGTTTTACAACATGGATGAACCTTGAAAATATTATACTAGATGAAAAAAGCTAGTCATAAAAGATCACATATTATATGATTCCATTAATACGCAATGTCGAGAATAGCTAACTCCACAGAAACAGAAAGTGGACTGGTAGAGATAGCTGGTGGGAAGCTGTTGTATAACCGAGGGTAATCAACTTGATGATGGGTGATGACTTAGAGGGCTGGGATAGGGAGGGTGAAAGCCAGTCGAGGGAAGGAGGGGATACGGGGATATATGTATAAATACAGCTGATTCATTTTGCTGTACAGCAAAAACTGGCACAACAGTGTAAAGCAATTACATTCCAATAAAGAGCTTAAAAAGAAAAAAAAAGTGGACTGGTGGTTGCCTAGAGCTGGTGAGGTCTGGGGGAAAATGAATAAGCTCTCATGGGTGCAGTGTCTCTTTTTGAGGAGATGAAAATGTAAAACTGTGGTGATGTTTGCTCAATCTGTGAACACATTAAAAACCACCAAATTATACCACTTAAATGGGTTATTTGCATGGTATGTGAATCATTCTCTCAATAAAGCTCTTTTAATAAAAAGGACAGCAGCTGGAAAATGGACGGAAGGGGAGCGAGTGGATATCCACGCACTCTGTTCTTGTATAGAGCTCCCTCTAGTCCTACTTTCCCAGAGAGCAGATTCTGTGTGTGTTTCATCTCTTTTCAAGTGACTCTTATGAAAAGTCCCAAGACTTAAACAATAAACGAGAGCTGTTCTGGTTCAGGCCGGGTCAGAGGCCCAGAATCCAGTTGTTTGGACTGACACCCAACGTGGCCGACCCTACAGTGCCTTCAGGGAATTCCGGGCCCCCCAGGAACGCAATCTGAAACCACTCAATGGATCCAAAGGGCGGAGAGATGTGGGAATGTGAAGCATCTCTGTAGGGTCAGCAGGAGGGAATCCAGCCAGAATCTCTCTAGTCACACCAGAGAGACAGCGTGTCCACACCAAAGCAGCTCTGTCCCACTGCTCACGCCTTCAATCCAAGCGACAACTGCCAGCCTGTTGCCTCCTCACCATACAGACTCCCTCGTAAGGGTGAGTAATGGGTTCACTTATAGAGAGCTTTCTTAAGAAAGGTTTGTTTTTACATCCTCCCATAAGGCTTTCAAAGAGCACCAATGATGCAACTGAGTCCAAAAGAGTCAAAATGATCCAAAAATCTTACCCTGCATTTGACCACAATCAAGAGGCTGGCAGCCTTTAACTTTCTTTACTAATGGTGCATTTAGAATTACAAAATACATTATCTACTCCCTCAAAGAAATTTCTATAGCATATGTACTTCTTAAGTCTACATTTCCTGCTGCCAGTCAGTAACCTATAAACTATGAGCAGTTACATTTCACCAATGTGTGTGTTCTTCTTATACATGCACCCCTTCCTTCGCTTATTTCTCTGCCAAAACTCTGGTCCCCAAACACACATCTTCTGCAATGGTATTTTGCTCTCCATGGTATTCCCCACCTCTTTTTTTTTTTCCTTGCATCAATCTACTTTTAAAGAACTTCCCCAAACCCTTTCTAAAAACTCTGGCCCCATCACCCCCTTACTCTGAACTATCAACGAGACCCAGCTGTCCAAACCAAATCTCTAACGTCTGGCCTCTAACCACACAATTGCCTCTAAGAAAAGCCCTCAGATGCAGTCCTCTCTTGGTTCCTTCCTAACCAGCCCTCTGAGCCACTTTATAAAGCCAGCCTACTACCTGCAGAAGGACATCACTGCAGAAGCGTCTTTCACTGCTTGTTAAGAATGCTGACACTAGATCACTGCAACTATGTCATTTGCCAGGATGTATAGTGGCTGGATTGTAGAGCAGTGACACCACTTGTAGTTTGCAGGGAGTTTATCATTCTCTAATGTTCCTTTTTTTTCCTTCTTTCTTTTTTTAATCAATATCTTCACAGTTGTGGTGGAAATGACTGTCAAAAGCTAACCTGGACTTATCGCCAAGATACACATACATTTGCCTTTGGTCACTTCACCAGAGAGTAACTCCCAACCATCTTCGCTTTTTGTCAGAGAAGCAGAGCAGGCTCCCAGATAGTTGCAGGAACTTGAGAAAGACTTAAACTGCCTACTCATGGTTTACTCGAGGGAGAGCTGCACGGTGATCCCTTCATAAGGTGATGGTCTCTAGCTTAAAAGGAATGCGAGTGGCTACCCCTCTGGGAGAGAAGGGATGTGCTACCGGAGCTGCAAGACCCCGGTCCGGCCAAGGCATGTGACTGTTCAAACTGTCAGCAGCTTCTCTCGTTTCTCTAGAAACCGAAAATGCCTGGGCACCTGTGCTAACAAGGCCAGCGTGAATCTGAACTACAGAACTGTTATCTGCTATTATACCTGATAGCTTAACTAGGCTTTGTATAGTGCTTTATAGTTTCCAAGTGGTTTTATATATCTTTCTATTAAACAGTAATACTTTTTCCAAGGGCTGTCCTTAGCTTTAAGCTATGTAAAATAAATCCCCACTGCTCCTTTCTAAAATAAAATGAAACAAAACATACAGTAAAATACTTTCTTTTTTGGGGGGGCAAACAGAAAAATCCTAATTCACCGATAGTGAATTACTCCATGAGAAGGGGTTTCTGAAACAAAAGATCATTTGTAGGTTTTATTATTATGAATCAGTGATATATTAAATAAATCAGAGGCAGTCAGCTTTATAAAAAAAAAAGAATATCTCTAGGAACTTTGAAAGAATTCAAGACCTTTGAAAAATATAATTTTATTAAGGTTTGCTTTTCTTTTATAAATCTTCAGGTTTCCGTATATTAATTCCTTACATATTTTTTTTTTTTTTTTTTTTGCTTTTTAAGGTTGGCTTGAAGATAAACAAGAGAAAAAGAAGAGGGAAGGATTTCATTTCCTTGGCAAGCTGATGAACATATGATGTTCTAGGTAAAAAGAGTCACCACCATGCCTGCTCTCTTTCTCCAAGTCTAAATGACCTATAGATAAGCAGCTTTCACATTCTCAGCTCTATGTGCAGGCCGCAGGCCAAGTCAGACATGAACTGTTTGACTAAAGTGCAGCTGCAGGTGTGGGGCAGAGGTCAAAAATCTAAGCATGACCTTTTACAGAGCCCTTTAAAACAAGATGAAAGGGATGCCGTCACTATTCCTTAGACTTTCAAAACCTGCACTTCACCCTCTACTCTATGACACAGGGTGGTAAATTCAATTTTTGAAAAAATAAACTCTTGAAGCATTATAAGGAGACCCTTCACTGGTAAAATCCTGATCTGCATGCTGAGGGCACTTCCACTATATCTAAGATCTCCAGAGATTCAGCATAACAATAGTCTCCATCATCATTTTTCTTTGCTGTGCTTATAGAAGGTGTGTTTCTCTTATCGAGCTATTTCCTAATTTTAAGCACGTCTCAGTTTTCAGTAGTTGCCTTACCTCCTTGCCAGAGTAATACCTGGAAGCCAACTCAAGTTTCTTAATTTTTTTAACGAGGAAAAAAAAAAGTGTGTATATGTATATATTTTCTTTTTTTTTTTAAAGGGCACTGTTTTTACTCCCACGTTAATTCCGTAAAAAATGCAAACCGACCTGATCCTTCAGTTGCTCTCTTATCAAAAATTTGACAATGCAGTATTATTTAACTGAGTATCCATCTAATTTTAACAGAGGGGAAAAAAGTAAGCATGTGTTACTGAAAATTATACAACTGCATTTTGTATTTTCTTAATGCCTCAAATTACATAGTATCATAGACAAAGGTATATTTGAAAGTCTTTATGCTTAATTTCCCTAAGTCCTGGTGAAAGCATTCACCCTGACATTCAATACATTAAAACATTCTCCCTTTCTCCCCTCCAATACTGCTAAATTGACAGAGAGGAGCTCTGAGGAACTTCAAGTGTGTAACCTTGTGCATGGGCGCAAGGTTCATTGATTTTATCAGGCTAATTCAGAACAAATGATCAAACCAACAAAATGAGTACCAGAGGTCTCAAATGGGTGGCTGACAGGTTGAAACTGCTCTACATATGCATATTTTTAAAAATCTGAATTATCTCCCAACACTTAAAAATCAAGAGACTGCACCCCACACAGCCAGCTTTCCCACTTATCTTGACATATCAGATCTCAACACTGAGCTCACAGCCCCACAAGCGCCACAGTGCCTGGGGATGCACTCACACCCCCGTGTGCAGCGACACCTACCACTCAGAACCACCTCATACCCATCCTGCCTTACTCAGCGATGTGATCTGGCTGCCAAGACAGAGATCTGAATTTCCCCCGCTCCAGAGAGGGCTCCAGAGTCAGATGTGGGTCTGAATTCTGGCTCATCCCTTAATATCTGAGTACTTCTTAACTTGAGTGGAATTTACTTAAACTCTGTGCTTCTCATCCGTTAAGAAAGATCCATCCCCTGCATAGATCATGGCAAGGATTAAATAACACAAAGTACAGAAAGGACTTAGCACAGTACCTGGCACGTGGGGCTGAATAAATGGTGACAGGCATTGCCATTATCATCATCAAATGACAACGCATCCAAGGGATGCTTGAGAAGATGCTGATTTCCACTCAAGTCAAAAGGTTTCTGAAATCACTATTTCCACCCCCCTTAAACGTATGTATTATTTAGAAGCAATCTAAGTTATCAGGGACTCGTTAAACTTTTGCTTCCATGTATTAGGATCATGCAAGCCCAGACTCCGAGTATGTGGGAAAAAGAAAAACCTACGTAACCTCTGGTTTTAATTCCTAAGGAAAGTAACACATTGTTCATCAGAAATACTTCTATGCATGAATCAATCTGTCCTCTACCCCTGAGAAGTTTCTCATATTAATATAAAAAGAAAGAATACAAGCTTTTATCAGCCTGCAAAATGTTATTTAAACTGTGGGCAAGAATTAATTGCTGCAATTAGCATCAAATTTTAACAAATGTATGGTGGTAGAATGTTTGTCTTTCATTATAAAGGCTTTGGAGTTTGCAAATTGCAATAACTGATATTTCTGTAAGAACTGTAATTAATTGGGAACTTTTAAAGTTCAATTACAGAAGGAATAAAGGAAGAAAAATTATACCCAGCCATCACTTCATAATCTTAATGCAATCTCTGAGTTGAAATCAGTAGATAAGTCTTTTCAGCTTATATTTGTAAGCTGAGCCATAAGAAACTAGATGAGAAGTTAGGTCCAATTATTTATAGCATTCTGGCAAAAGTCCATAATGAATTTTTAGGCAGGCTGGGGGAGGCGGGAAAAAGAATCCATGGCAACCTTACTAATAAATTCTCTTGCAATGGCATATTTAGATATTAATAGCACCTTGCTGAACACACCATATTCTGATGATAAGAAAACTGTGCTATAAAGCCTCAGGTTTTTCTCAAATGTTGATTTTGGCTACTGCATATTGAAAATTGGTATAAACAAGGGCTCCTTATAAACATTTTACTTCAAAGTCCATAATAGTAAAGCACAGCCCAGCCCTTACACAACAATGTGAAGTAAAAACAGGCATCTTATTTAGGCAATAGATGTTTTTATTAATACCTTTTGCAAATCAAATCACTACAAAGAGCCAAGAAAAGCCCTGGATGGTTCATTTTGTAAAAAGAAAGGCAAACTGGGGGTGGAAATGCTCCCTCTTAGACTGTATCTGTGCTATATGTCTGAATCTTAAGCCAACCTGTTATTATTTTATTTTTTATTATTATTTTTTATTTTATTATTTTACTGAAGTACAGTGGATGTACAGTATTATATGTTACAGGTGTACAATATAGTGATTGGCAATTTTTAGAAGTTATATTCCTTTTATAGTTATTATAAAATATTGGCTATATTCCCTGTGTTGTACAATATATCCTTGTACCTTATTTATTTTATACCTAATCGTTTGTACCCCTTAACCCCCTACCCCTACACTGTCCCTCCTCTCTTCCCTCTCCCCACTGGTAACCACTAGTTTGTTCTCTATATCTGTGAGTCTGCTTATTTTTTGTTATATTTACTAGTTTGTTGTATTTTATTTTATTTTTTATAAATTTATTTATTTACTTATTGGCTGCATTGGGTCTTCATTGCTGCACACGGGCTTTCTCTAGTTGCAGCAAGAGGGGACTACTCTTCATGTGCTGTGCAGGCTCCTCATTGCGGTGGCTTCTCTTGTGAAGTATGGGCTCTAGGCACGTGGGCTTCAGTAGTTGTGGCACATGGGCTCAACAGTGGCACAAGGGCTTAGCTGCTCCATGGCATGTGGGATCCTCCTGGAGCAGGGATCGAACCCATGTCCCCTGCATTGGCAGGCGGATTCTTAACCACTGCGCCACCAGGGAAGTTCTTTATTTTTTTATTTTTATTGGGGTACAGTTGTTTTACAATGTTGTGCCAACCTGTGTTCAAACAAAACCTGTACTTCCTGCATTCAGAAAACAAGTGAACCAGGAAGAAGCATCCAAGTCCACTGCCACAGCGAAAGTCCATTAGCAGCATTATCGCCATGTAGAGCTCAGTGTCCTCCCTTTCTTTTCTCCATTTGGAAGTGATGCCAATTACTCTGATAATCCTCTGTAGGCACAAAAGCCACGTGGAGACTAGGGGGCTCTGAAGGTGCATCCTTGATTACTCGGTGAAGCGCAACTTCATCTACAGCTTCCTGTGCAGAACTTTGCATCTCACAGACACAGTACAAAATTTGGATCCTCAACAGGATTCCACAAGAGACTAATGTCATTCTTAAGATATGTTGATTTTTTTCCTTTATAAATATAGAAAGGAAAAAAAACAAAACCATTTGGCTTCTAGAGCACACCATCCTCCTGGGTTTCCTTCTGCCCCACTGACTGCTTCATCTTGGTCTCATTTGCCAGCTCCTCCCCCATCTTCCCAATCTCTTAGAGCTGGAAGGTCCCAGGCTTGGTGCTCAGTGCTCTCTCCTCTATCTCCATTCTTTCTCCAGTAACCTCATCCAGTATCATTGCTTTAAATTCCATCTATTTATGGCAACCACTCCCACATATGTCTCCACCCTTCAAACTGCCCCAACCCAGACTCACATATCAAACTGCCTATTCAACAGTGCCTCTGACGGCTCACAGCCATCTCCAAAGGTACAGGGCATGTGGGACAAAGAACCACTTCAGAACTCAATACTCTGTTAAAGGCAAAACTACGGAGACAGTAAAAACATCAGTAGGTGCTAGGGGCCTGGGGAGATGGAAGGATAGATAGGCCACAGAGGATTTTTAAGGCAGTGAAAACCATTCTGGTATATTACTGTAATGGTAGATACACGTCATCACACATTTGACAAAACCCATAGACTGTACAACACCAAAAGTGAACCCTAACATAAGCCAGGACTTTGGGTGATAATGATGTCAATGTAGGGTCATAGCTGTAAAAAATGGGCCACTCTGGTGGGGATGTTACTAACGAAGGAGGCTGTGCTTGTGGGAGGTCAGAGGGGTATATGAGAAATCTCTGTACTTTCCACTCAATTTTGCTCTAACCCAAAACTGTTCTAAAAAATAAAGTGTATTAAAAAAAATACAACTCTACAGTGAATGAACAAAATGAAGAGGAACACCTAAAAGCTTATCACTCCATTTCTGTTCCTCTGTACCATGATTTTACAGCATCTCAGCTGAAAAGATATGTAACACTTTCTCTAAAAGATCTCCAGAAGAAAGGTCCTAGGCATCCTTCAGTAATGGTGACATCAGTCACTAGTATATACGACCTTACATCAAATGGAGTCCATAGGCACCCTGAGTCTGTTCGTGAGGTTAAAATTTAAGACAAGCTTCATGAGAACTTTAACAAGACACTGATCTCTCAGCTCCCTTGACCACTGGTGTTTCCCACAAGCCTTTCCTGGCTCCTCGAGAAAAAGCTGATCAGTGGGAAAGACATGGCCTCTCTACTCTAGTACCAGAACCAGACTCCAGACCACACTTTCATAGAGCAGGAAACAAAATGAGTAAGAGTCACAGCTTCGTGCCACATCTGAACACTCAACCTGTCCCTCCCTCTCCTTTTCCTCTTCTCCAAGCAGCCGTCCAAAACTAAGAGGAGTGAGTTTTCAACTTAGTTCTTGAAGAGGAAAAAGAAATTAATCATCCCAACTTGTATCTGCAGAAGTAGCCACCGATTAGGTATTAGCTGATACTTAAGAATCATCCTCACAGATAACTGACATCACCACACAGTTTATCTTTCACATTGGGGCACCTCTTGAGTAAGAAAGCAGTACTCAATAACCACACCCAATAACTGAAATTATACTGGACAAACAAGCATGTACAGTTATCCTAATAATTTAGAGAGTACTTCCTAGGAGCTGTTCTAACTGCTTTTCATGCACTAATTTAATTTCCACAAAACCCAAGAAGTAGGTACTGCCACTGTCTCCAGTCCGCACACGTGTGTACTGAGAGACAAAGATGTTCGGAAGTTTGCCCAAGGTCCCACAGGGCAAGTGGTAGAGCAGGGGCTGGAACCCAGGCAGACTGATGACACGGTTAGGCACCATGCTGATGCTGTCAGGAACACTGAGTTTAGCGACATTCTAAAAGACTCAGTCTTTACCATGTTTTCGAATAAACAAAGCTTAATTGTAGTTTTTCACAGTCCTGAGTCATTTCATTCCCAGGAATTTTTTTTCTCTCACATCTGACTGAAATTATTTCTGCTGCACCTTCAGATAAAATGAGCAGAAATAAACCCAACCAGAGCTAGCAAGGAGCAGGCCACGGAAGTTCCGCATGTGTTGCCCATTCTTGTTATTTATGGTAGTCGTGTTCTCTAAAGTTACTGTGACCACTGAATTAGGAAACACGGAACCATTACTCCTAACTGGAAATACAGAGTTAAATTCCTATAAGCCGCTGGTCACAGCATTTTCATCAACTGATCAATACATAACCTTGCTTATATGTGTTTATTTAATATTGTGATTGACTGCTTAGCATTGAACTTGTGCCAACAGCACTGTAACTCATGCCTGAACAAAGCTTATCTAACACACACATTTTCTCCGTAAGACACATTCATCACAGCCTTCTTGAACTTGGGCACTGCAGACAGCACTTCAGCACTGTAGACAGCACTTCAGCACTATACTTGGGGCCGTTTTAAACAGCAAAATCACCAACAAAAAACCCCACAAAATGCAAAAAATAGACCACCCGTCTGAATGAGTACAAAAGCACAGCAAGTATTGATTTTGGGTTACAAGTAGATTTTAGTGGAAGGCAAATTAGCAAATATGGAAACCACAAATAATGAGTATCAAGCTCGTGAGGCAGAAGTTGCACAGAGACTTCAATTCTGGCAGAAAAATCGGAGTGCAGGTCCTCAGTCAGACAGCTGCTGGTTGGGTGGCTGTGGGTAACTCACTTTACCTCCCTCTGAGCCTTCTTTTTCACCTGCAAACTAATAATGCCCAAAACCTTCTCTTCCTTGGGTCAAATAAGAGCAACTTCAGTAACTTTCAATCTTGAGTTTTATTTTCCATTTCTCATCATTTTTCACTACATAGTCTTTACAGAGGTAAGTTCCCATATTTGTCACATGCTATGCAGTCAGGTTAAATAGAGCAACCTGGTCCTGATCTAACAGGAGCAAGTGAAGTGGGATCTGCAGGTGCAGACTCTTCTCCAAAGCTTTCATTTAAACTTCAATGAGAGAGAAAAAAGATGCAGGATAGTGTATTTCATCCGTATGCTACTTTTTAAGAAAAGGGGGACAATAAGAACTAATTTGTATTATATTTGCCTGAATTTGCATAAAGAAATGCTGGAAGCAGAAAGAAGATACCTAATACATTACTAGGAGGTGAAAGGGGGGCAAGCAGGTGTCTCTGAATTCAATTATATGTCATTTCACATAGTTGTACTTTTAAGCCTTGTAACTATATAACTTATTAAAACCACAATGAAATATCCTCTCCTGTAAAATAATGAACCAAGGGTCAGAAGTCCTAGGTTCTAGTCTTAGCTCTGATTCTAATTAGCTGTGAGGCCGGGGTACTGCCTGTGAGTCCCAGAATAGGACAGATGGTTTCTAAGCTCCCTCTCTATCCCCAAATTCCATAGAAATAATTTGTTAGTCACAAGACAAAATAGAAGAGTAAACCGAGCTCAGTTGTACCACAGTGTTTACTGTGAGAAATAAATTGACAGCAGATGAGCTCTCTCTTAACCAAGTTAACATGATTGACAGGTTTTACAATTTCTATCTCCTATTTCAAATACATTAACTAAATTTTTACAAATAAAAGAGTAATCATGAGAAATTTTAACAAAACCAAATGTTACCTAAGGACATGATGCAAAAGGAGTGCTTAGTAAATAAATCTGAAGCATAAATGAGTTTCCCTTAAGCTAGATTAACTGAAGGTATCCAAACCCTCCAGATTCATAAATAATTCAGAGGCAAGGAAATCGAAGAATTATGCACTCAAACTAGAAGTATGTTTAGTATTTTGAACTGAGACATAACCCAGGTTCTGTTAATCTTCAAACAAAAACCTTCATATTGTAGTTAAATAACCAATTTAATTATGTTGCAGAAATGTCAGTCTATTAAGTTCCCCTCCATACACCCCAATTTTCCATTTAACGAAGTTACTTGCAAATATAAAATAAGTAACAACAAATGACTAGTGTGGGATTTCTACATATAGAGACGAGATTGAATTGTATTTGAATTAAAACATCTATTAATAAAGTACAGCATGGAGGCCATAGTTAATACTCTATTGTATTTTTGATAGTTGCTAAGAGTATAGCACTTAAATGTTTTCATCACAAGAAAAAAATTCTATCACTATGGTGACAGATGTTGACTTATTCGCAATGATCTTTTTGCAATAGTATATATGAATACCAAATTATTACATTGTATATCGAAACTAATATAATGTTATATGTTAATTGTATCTAAATTAAAATAAAAATCTGTTAAGGACCATTAATCTTATGAGATAAATCTGATGAGAGAGCATAAGGAAAGACAAGTAATTAAGAGTTAAGAGAAAAGACACTTCCCTAGTTCCCCTGACCATTGCAAGGTCCTGCGTTGAGGGGTACCCTGTTCTCGTGTACCTGTACCACGTGCGTTTATCTCACCAGATCACCAGAACAGGGATCCTGCCTGTCATCCTCACTGTTGTATTTCCAGTGCCTAGCACATTCCCTGGTACACAGCAGGTCCCTTATAAATGACACTAAGCAAAACTCACCCTCAAATATTTTATTACAGAATAAAGATATAATGCTCAATAAAAGTCTCATATTCAGAATGATGACAATTTCCCCAAGAAATAAAATTCCATAACGCATGTGGAACCACTCATTCAAAGTTCCTAAACAGAAGAAACTAGACAGAGGACACCCTGGTTTATTTTGGGGAGTACAGGAAGAGAAAAAAAAAGGATATCTACTGTTATTCTTCACTTAAGACTAACTATTTGACAGACTGAAAGAAAAGTAAATTAGTATTGGTCACGACAGTGTGTATGGAAGGTTATAATTGTATTTTAAAAAGCATACTTATATATGCAGAGAACATCTCTGGAAGCTACACCACAAACCAGCTGTACTGGGGGACTTCTCACTGCATACCCTTTGGCAGAATTTGAGTTTTTCACCATGTTATGTATTATTTTGGGTGGTGGTAGGTGGGATGTCTCACCCACTGTTACTTGGCTTAAAGCAGAGCAGCCGCCTCCACAGGAATCAATAGTAAGCCAGCCCTTGACCAGGACGTACAGAGCTCGCAAGGGAAAAGCAGGCATTTCAGAAGACCAAAGCAGTTCTCAAACACGTATCATGTCAAACTTTGCCTACCACTCAATTCTAGGCTTGTTAAAAGAAACACATCTACTAAGATTATCAAAATGCCACGCCACATTTCCTCAAATACAGTGTTCAACAGTTCCCAGAGGGAGAAGGCAGCCCTGCCCCGTCTGCTTTTCATAGCTTGGACATTCACTCTCAGAAAACTGTTTTCAAATATTATCCTCCTATTAGAAGGTTATTCACATCTTTACTTCCTCCAGCCAATTTTTCCCACATTAAAAAAAAAAAAAGACTGGCAGCACGTACAGCTGCATTTTTTCATATCATCCCCAAAAGGCTTTTACCATATCCAGGCTCTAATGGAAGTCAGATTTCTGAGCCTAAGAGTGGCATTTGCAAAGTCCACCCTCTGTGAGACTAACTTGCCCGAGTTCATATGCTGTAGAGAGAATATGCTATGTAGGAAAAGCACTGGTAGGAATACGTAATTATCCAGTGAGAGCTGGTAATAACAGACTCACAGCAGGCAAGGACCTCAGTGCTCTGGTTTTAGATTCTTAGTTATTCTGATCACCACTAGCTCCGTGCTCACTTAAGCAGCTGACATGCAGAGGGACGAAGTGATCTTCCTAAGAATGAGATTAGGAGGATTCCTTGCTCTGGTCTCAGGAAAGAGAAATGTGATCAGTAAAAACTAGTCTTCATTAGAGGGCCAGGGAGGGTGGGAGGGAGTCGCGGGAGGGAGGGGATATGGGGACATATGTATAAATACAGCTGATTCACTTTGGTGTACCTCAAAAGCTGGTACAAGAGTGTAAAGCAATTATATCCCAATAAAGAACTTAAAAAAACAAACAAACAAACAAAGAAAACTAGTCTTCAAAGTTGGGGATATTCATGCCAAGAAATTCTCCAATACAAGTCAGAGGCAAGCCAAAGTTTCTCTAGTTTGAACATCTAAGTTTCCAAATATAAGGGTCTTCAAGGAGTCCAGAAGAATATATTTTATTCAATAGTATGCACGGGAAGAGTGTTTGGAGTCTAAAGAACTATACCTTCCCCCTTCTCTAAGCTGGAAAGGATGCTTCATAAGCAAGAAGAAGATCACTTAGTATATCTCTCAGAAATGTTAATAAAATGATACTCTAAGCTTTAAATTAAGAAATTGGTAAAATTCTGATACTCAATAAAATTACATCCTGATCACAAAAGTTGTTTTGTGGAAGTAAACTGGATATTGGCCAGGAAAACTAAAAAAGAAAAAGGGATAAAGGGATAAGCAAAGGTTTAAAACAGAAGGCATTTCAATACAGTGACCCCCCCCCCCCCCGCCCCGGGACAGCATAAATACAAACAAGATAAACCAAACTCTTAGCCCATATTTAAGGTGCTTTAAAACCCACAAAATGTGAATTCTCAAATGACTCTATCAGATGCTCCAAACATTAAAGATAAGATAGCTAAATCATATAGGTTTCTTTTTTTAATTGGGGTATAACTGATTTACAATATTGTGTTAGTTTCAGGTGTACAGCAAAGTGAACCTGTTATACAAATACATATGTCCACTATTTTTTAGATTCTTTTCCCATTATAGGCCATATGGAACACTGAGTAGAGTTCCCTGTACTACACAATAGGTCCTTATTAGTTATGCATTTTATATATAGTAGTGTGTATATGTTAATTCCAATCTCCCAACTTATCCTCCCCAGCCCCACCCCAGTAACCATAAGTTTATTTTCTACATCTGTAACTCTATTTTGGTATATAGGTTTTTAAAAAACCTTCCTCCTAAAGATTTTTAACTTAATGCTACCTAGTGAATGATTTCATGGTTTAATCATTTCTGATCTGTTTTCAAGAGACACACTCAAGCAAAATTTCAACTTGTTGAGAACGGCTATCAAAGATGTCCTGGGAAACATCTTATTCCTGGAAGATTTTTCAAAGATATCTACGTACATACACAAATACATACCTAAGTATGTATGTAACTAAATGTCAAACATCAAATATACACACGATGGAAGAGAAGAAGTAGGAGTTACACGGCAGGATAACCTCAGCAGATAAACACAAATGCTGCTATTGTGCCCTGCTCTGGTTGTTCATATCACTTCTCTGCTAGAAAAGAAATTCCAATGAACTCCCGATACAGAGACAGTTTTCTTGCTACAAAGGGACTTTTGTCTGAATCCCCCCACAAGTGACAAGGTCAATCTTAGCCAATCTTGACATTTCTATGGAACCTTTCCACCAAATTTTTTTCCAAGTTCAAATCATTTCCTGAAACCTATCTGAAATCCAAAGAAAACACTGTATAGATAAAGGTATCGGGTAAATTCTTTAACAAATGCCATTCATGACACACATTTTCCTCAAGATATTTTTCTATAAATATATTTGCAAAATCTAAAATCACAAGGCTTGTATGATTTAATCCACATCCTTAAAAAGTCAGACTCAGAGTATGGTAATAATATACTGAATTAATATTTAAAACTGTATTCACCTGTCTTCTTAGCATACAGAAAGTGATTTCAGAATTTTTTAATAAAATCATATTTTCATAGCTTTTACACAAAGTTGACATTTTGAAAAATTAAAACATTTGCCATGAGGTTTCTCAATATTTACATTACCAACTACGGGATAAAGAATTCTTTCATTTACGTCCTAAGAAAGACTTGCAAATTGATTTTCTATGAAAGTTTATTTTGGAAACATTAGATTTTTTAAAGAAGCAGAAGATTATAATCTGAATTCAGTCAGCACTTTCCAAACATGCATTCTTTTCCTTCCCCAAATCACTGTAAAAGTAGTTTAAGGAGTTTACTATAAACAACTTGGATGTCTTTTTAATTTTACTGTAGCGTTGAACATTAGGGCATCTGATGAGATAGGAACTATAT
This sequence comes from Hippopotamus amphibius kiboko, assembly GCF_030028045.1. Taxonomy (NCBI): domain Eukaryota; kingdom Metazoa; phylum Chordata; class Mammalia; order Artiodactyla; family Hippopotamidae; genus Hippopotamus; species Hippopotamus amphibius. Next base: position 132,996,739 of record NC_080191.1, on the reverse strand, counting down.
AGGGCACTTTTATAATCAACTGGCTTATTTCCAGAGGATACTGCAATACTTCAACCATGGCGACACATTCAGACACTGCTTATGATAAAGATACTAGAAAATATCCCTCACTTAGGGAACCATGTCCACCGGGAAATGATAAGACAATGATGTCTATGACATGCCACGGAGCTGTGTCAGAAAACTAGACGCTCTTTGCTTTTAAGGTCTCCACATTCTAAGGAGTCAAAGACATTCAAATATGAGACAAGAGTCTAATCACTCTCCATGACTAGCTTCATGGGTGATGTACATCGAAAAGAGCAAATCCTAATACTTTTCCAGATGAGTAATCCTTAGCAGAAGCCTAAACTGAAATTTAGTTATTCAGACTGAAACATTAACTGTACTTAAAATATGTGTATTTTTGCACACATGGTCTAGGGGAATGCATTCTGAAAAATCAAAAAACTCACTAGTTTCTATTCCATTTAAGTGAATGATCTTAAATTCATATAATTAATTGGGGTCTCAGTCTCCTTACCTGCAAAAGGGAAAAGATGGTATATCACAGGATGCTCTAAAGGATTAAATCAGATGAAATACAAAAAGTGTTGGAAAAACACAAAACTGATGCCCAGCGGCTAAAGATTAATGCGTAGCAATTAGAGGCAACGTCCCACAATAAACAAGCCATCAGAAAGCCTGAAAAGAGCTTGCTTTTGAAAATTAATTCATCAACCATCTTCCTTGTTCTTAAATCAAGTGCTAGATTTAACTTGGCTAAATCACAAAGTTTACATTAAAATCTTTTCCATCAGCCAGAAAAACTGTGTGGTCCTGTGCTTGTTTAACTTACAACTGGCAGTCAAAAATCCATGTAATGGTTCAAAACCCACAGCTGCAAATGCAGTGCAGATGAAATTCAGCAACCAAACCCCAGCCATTGTTTCTTTTTCCACAAAGTTCTACCCTAGTTTAAGATTGATAACAGCTAATGACTAAGCTTGGTAACACTTTTGTCTGTCCCAACCAGGATCATTATCCAAGTTTAAATCTCCATGTGACAACTCAGAATCCACAGACTCTTGGAGCTAGCAAAAGCAATGCAGAAAGGCAAAAAAGCACGTAATGGCCCAAATGTCTGCAAAAAAATAACCAGGAGAATAGACCAATTGGCAGCTGGAGCATGTCAGGGCCTGTTTTGAAGTCCTGGTCCAAAGAATCTACCACTCACAAGCAAACACCAGGCACGGAGGAAGCAAACAGCTCAGATTTTAGCCCTAACCTAAGTCATGACTGTTATACTTTATGATTAGGGAAGAATCCATTTATTTTGACTTCATTCAATGTCAAAATAAAGATGATCACTACAATGTTGTAAAACTTGCCACAACCATCTTTAAATATAAACTCATGCAAACCATTGTGCTAGGGTCTTTATAAAACAAGACCTGTTCTTTAACCTGGTCCTAGACCAATGCGGGCAGAGGCTAATATAAAGAGGACATACATACCAAAGTCAATAAATACAAAATCCAGAGATATTTCAGAATACCAGATTTAGATGATCAAAATAACAGTAACAATATCAACAAAATCATTGCTATTTGAGAAGGTACCAAGTGCTGTGCTAAGCCCTCTCTATATATTATCTCACGTAATTCTATACCAACCCTAGGAGGCTAGATAAACTATCATCCCCATTAGACAGGGGGAGACACTTAAGATTTAGAGTTAATAAGTATTTGCCTAACATGTTACTGAAATGGATATATTTTCAAAGTTTGAGGCTTTATATATTCGTGCTGTACTCGTACAAACCTTAATATTAATAATAATAATGTATTTGAATATAAATACCGTTGTTGAAAATTATAAAATATTACTTAACTTGAACTAATGCCAGTCACCATTTGACAAAAATAGGATGAAGATTACACATATGCCTGGTTAACAGCATTCCAAAAAGAGAGTGGAGCAGAAGCCTTCAGGTGTCAAATGTCACTATATCCTTGTTTCATGTACGTTGGTCCCTTCCTCATCTGGGGCTGGATCTCCTGGTCCAGAGTTCATCTACTCTGCCTTGATGTTGGGGTGAGGCGGCGTATCCTCCAGCTGTACAGGGTTGAAGAGGTGGGGCAGGTGTGGGCTCTATTTCTCAAACAGGTTTTCACAAAACTCCTGTTTTTAGTCACACCTATACCCCAACTTCATTAATTCCTGCACCTTCCAGAGGTTCTGGGGTTTAAATCTGGTTCCTCCTTGGCTTTCCTCACTACCAACTATTTAGAGTTAAACTTTCTCAGATTGCCTGAAATATTTGCTGAGAGTACTCATGTTTTTCAGGTTTCAAAATATCATTGCTTATGTCTCTTTTCTTGTTTTTGTTTAATTTTTTAAAGCCTTTCGTGCCTTTGTGCATTGACTATCCCATCATTTTTAATGGGATTTCAGAAGGGAATGAATGTCAGGGCATGTGTCTACTCAACCATGGGTCTCCCACTAACTTCTACAAAGATTTCAGATACGCCCTACTCCTCTCCTTCAGTCTTAACTAAAAGGACTGCATCAATTATTAAAACATTTGTTGTCTTTTCTTTATGTCTCTACTTGAAATGATAGTTAAATAACTTATTTCTCTACTACTTCAGACACTGGTTATTGGTAAAAGCTGAACAACGTAGATTAAAATACCCATATTATTGCAGAATTCTTGAGGTGAATTTCAAATGAACTCCTTTGTTTATTCATCTGAGAATAGAGAAAAAGTCAAAGAACATCATAAAAGTAGCTTCTGAATGTCACTGTCTTTCAAACGTCAGCTGAAGAAGTTTGGTTTCAGAAAGAATAAAGTTTCTCTGTTACAATGAGTGATATAGGGCAACTGCTTTAGTTACCAAATAAACTTTGTAAAGTTGGTACCAAATAAACTTGGTAAACTTACACTGGGTATTGTGAAAGCAAAGAACATTTGCTAATGAAAAACAATGGCAACAGCCATTACTTCAGGGCAAAAATAAAACAGGTTCTACAACGTAAGGAATTCCATACTCCCTGGCCTAGTTAAATTTAATATGTTTTTCTTTTAAAATTTAGCTTTACAAACTAGTCAGGAAAGATGGAATGCTAATATTAATACTACAAAACTTTTGTAAGTTTGCTGTCAATGCATTAAAGTTGAGAATTTTAATTACCAAATAGAGAAAAAACTTTACAATGCAGATATTGTGCCGTTATTTGAGTAAAATGTCACTTTTTTTTATAATATGAAGTCATTTTCTAAAATAATATTAAAACATGCATTTAACAGTATCAAGTGTTCCATGATATTTCTATTTTAATATAATCTGATTAAAATTAGGGAAAAGAATCTTCTGGAGAAGCAAGTTCTGGATAAGTCCCATTTTGTCTGTTTACTATTACTGTAATTTACTCTTTCACACAAAGCAGAAACTGGAGAATTTGGCATTAGCTGCTCATTATATGTTGGGAACAAACTCAGTTCCTCAGGACACAAAAGCACATTGATGGATATTTTTATTTTACTCTGTAGAAATTGAAGAAGTCACAGTTTTAGCTTTAAATTACTTTCCAAAGAAATACCAATGTTTTAACTTTGTAATGGGAACAAGAAAAACAGGCATGTTGCAAAGTTCTTTAGCAGCATATTTTTACAGGTTACAAATAATAGTATGTTCTATTATTTTAAAAATGCACATGAACTATTGTTAGCATAATCCAGATATTTAGAATGAAAGCTCAGAATTAAGGTTCAAAACATAACATTTTATAAAACATCAAAACAGAGGTTCATTTAGTTTTCATTTTGCAGAAAACATTTTAATACAAAATACCTTACTTAGACCTTAATGTTTCTAAACAAAGCAGTGGGATTCATATTCAGTCTTATACAAAAAGCAATTTCTTTTCCTGATAGTATCAGTCTTTTACCATCAACAGATCTTAAATTTAAAAACGAGTGGAATTAAGATCGTATTCTGTCGCAAATTAATGGAAACTAATCAGTTGTAGGTCTTTTTTTTTTTTACTAATATGGCAACTATCTATAAGTTATTCTAAATGAAAACAGATATGTGAAAGCAGAACAAAAAAATAATCAAATGATATATACCAACAGGCAACGCGTTTACTGTGTGTGGGGTATAGTTATGAATTAAGCCTATTCATTTCTAAACAAAATATCTCTAATACGCCCGTTTTTCATGGGATGATTAGGTTTTTAGGACATCTTTGCATGTTAAAAGACAGAGAGACCATGAATCCAGGGAGATTTCATGCATTTGAGTCAGAGGGAAGATAACACGGGTAAAGGTAAAAGGAAGTATGTCCATAGCTGGGAGGTCAAAGGCTCTGCCCTGGCACTGACCAAAGGCATACTGGAGCTGCCCGAACTGTAAGATTTAGCTCTAATCTTCCCAAGAAAAAGAAAAGAGCCTCACTCTTTGTAGGAGGGGTCAAATACAGGACCAGTAGGGTTCCAGCTGCCTCCCCACACATATGCTTTTAAAGAAGATTACAAAGCAAACAGTTGCCTGGCCCATGGCACTGACAGAGAGGGTGGCAGGAAGGCATTAAAGAGAGGGAAAAGCCTCCACAGCCAAGGAGCTTGGAAAGATGCACGCAGTTCTTGTTACCCTATTTACTTCAATTTTGTCCCAACCCCCAGGCTCCCTTTAATGTTTCTGTGCCAAAATTCTGACCTTGGTTTTCTTTTCTTTTTACTCTACCCATGCATCTCGAGGAGGATACATCTGGCATTTGGGTGGGACAATTCATGCGTGTCTGGGGCAGTCCTACCAACTGTAGGATGTCTGGCACCTCTGGCCCCCACCTACTAATGCCAGCAGAGTCTACAGGTCACTGGGGCAACCAAAAACACACTTCAAATGCCCCTAGGAGGCAAACACAACCACCACCACCACCGCTTAAAAACCATTACTACAAGCTCTACTATCTCGTTTAAACCTACCGTGCCAAGAACGTACATGACTCTACGTCTCAAGATTTTTCTGGAATTCTAATCATTTTCTCCTTTCAATTAGACACCTTCCCCTCATGCTCCACAGTCATTTCAAACTTGCCCCAAACTGAATTCCTTATCTCCCTCACTAAGCCCTAACCTGTTTCTCTTACACCCTTGGCAATACAACACCACCCACAGTCAACCAGGCAGAAACTGGGAGGCAAACAAAACTCCTCCCTCTCTTGCCAAGTCCTCAGCATTGTAGGTTCTAAATATCCCTCATCCTTCCTCTTAGGACTCCTATCAGATTCCCAACATCTCTGGCTGTGTTACTGCAATGGCCCCAAATCTTTCACCACCTGCACCTCCTCTCTAATGCAAACACTGTACTACTGCCATCTCCCATTTCACATCAGTCCCCTACTTAATTGTTCAAAGTGTCCACCCAGACTTCAGGAAACAGTTAAAAACTCCTCAGCAGGCCCACAAAGGCCTTTACCATCTTCTCTCATCCTCACCTGTGATTCTCACCAGGTGCCCTAACCCCATAACCTCCAGCCTGACCCAAACCTGCCCATTTGGGGGAAGTGCCCTGCCCGAAGATGCCTCTGCACACACACTGGGGAACGTCCCACTGGCCCCTGAGGACCAAGAGCCACAGGGCAGAAGGCACCAGCTGAAATGCTCTAGAACCCAGGCATCCGGCCGAACAGGAGGCTCCACAAGTGTTGACTGCAGTGAGCAATTCTTTATAAAGCAGGAAAGAATTCAGTAGGAACATCCACTGATAAATGCACACACCCAGAATCAGAATGATCTTGTCCAGGCCTGTCTGTTTTCATATAGCGTCCTCTTACACATAAGGGCTTCTTGGTGACATTTACTGTCTGTTTTCATATAGTGTCCTCTTACACATAAGGGCTTCTTGGTGACATTTACTGGAAAACAGTGAACAGCCTGAGCCAAAGACATCACATTAAGTCAAATGCTGAGCATGTTGCGACCTCAGCCTCCACTAAACATCCCGTCAGCTATAGCTACAATTTTTCATCAGGTAAAAGTAAAGCAACAAAGATAGTCTTGATTACACCACACTTAACAATGCCACACTTAATCCGTAATTAATTCAGACACTGATCATTTGTTTATTCAAGAAAAGAAACGAAAAATTTATGATTTCTTACGACTGGAAACTCTTTCACGGGTAGCACATGAAAGCATTATCACTTGAGAGTCACTCTTGGAGCCCAAATGCTGGAAATTCAACAAGCGGGCTTTACATAAGGAAATAGGTTTTGTAAATCTTGTGTGCACTTTGAATTTTAAAAAGGCTGTATCTGAAATGACTGTTTCAAACAATCAAATAAACTTCTGTAATGTAAGTTATTATGATACTGACATAGGATTATCATGTAGAAGCTGATCATTTTTAGTTGAAATATATCATAACAGAGATCAACTATTACACAGGCATCTCTCCAAGTTAAAACACTGCATTTCAAATAAAAACAAAACAAAAATGTAAAGGATAAGGATATTTCTTTCTTTATCGTTTAATGGAAGCTGAGAAGTTTCTGAGTTTTGTTTTAAAAATGAAAAACGGACAAAAATGTACATAATAGCCTCTTATTGTAAGTTACTATAGAAAAAACATTTACATAAAATCATAAGAGATTTAAATTTTATAAATGGATGAAATTAAAATAAAAATTTCATCTATAACTAACTTATTTCAGGGTTAACCAATTATGGCTTTTTTAATCCCCATTTTATAGATAAGAAATGAGTCGGAGAGGTTTAGCAACCTCCTCAAGGTTAACCTCCTACCAAGAAAAGAACTGATTGCTGGGACCCAGGCTCCCTCTGAACCACACCTGATACACGAGCAGTGTATCAGGCCCAAAGACTCTTAGGACCCCAAACACGCCATGTTCAAGAACTGCTCTTACTCAACAATCAGAATTGACTAAGCGCTTTCTCTGGAGTCATTTATATACTGTGAGAAGCGAACCGATAACCACACGATTCAAAGAATAATTCCAGAAAGGAGTAAAAACATGCCACCATGGTTTTCAGAAAACATTTTCTAATTAAAATCACATTTTACAGTTATCAAAACAGTAATAATTCTTTATAGCGATATATCTAATACGGAGATTTATTTTTGTATTTAAACCAAAGTACCAGTTAAAATGAAAGAGACTCATTTTGAAATCTGAATACCTGTTGAACAGGGACACACCATCTAAAGCTCTTGCTGTGCCCTCCTCACTGAAGGGAAAAAGGAGACTTTTCATTTCTCTTACCAAAACAGGCAAGACTAGTACCAAAAAAATCAATGGGCTAAACACGAGCAATGACCCAGCTTTGGAAAAAGGACTTCCAAGCGACAGTGCGTGTCACCCGCCAAACACCACAAGCCCAGCAGATCCCCTGAATACATATTTTTAAGAATCCATATCCAATCTTTTAACAAGATTGCGAAGATTTTTTCTTGCAGCAGAATCTGGCTTCTGAAGTTGTGTCACTACCATAAAATACTGGGAGAGCTCATTGATCTGACCACGAAACCCATCTCTGCAGTAGCCCCAACTCACACACTAACCTGTTCAGCAGATGTTCGATCCTGCAGCTCAAAAGGAAAATCTACCTGCACACAGTGACGGAGCCAGGAATACAAATGTATTACCATCACTGTCTACTTGGCTTTTCCCTAAAGTGATAAATGAACAATATCCAGATTCACAAGGGTACTCACCCCAGGGACAGATACAGTTTTTGTGGGTCCTGAAGCATGTACAATTTGGAGGCCCTCTAAGAAAAAATCAGGCACAAAAGCAAATATTTAAAGGTGCCCTTGCAAGTGAGGAGCCTTGAAGCTTAAGCTTCATTAGTTGTACAGTAAACCCATCTTTGACTCAACCATACAAAACTGCCAATATTCAATCCATTTTGACCTACCAAAATAACAACTTTGGAAGGCTCAGTTTAGTACACTGCTGGCACAGGGCTCCAGTACAGACCATGCAGTTCCCTTGGAAGGACAGAAGAGCTCACCACTAGTGTACAAACTGAGTTTCCTGCACTCATTAAAAATAATAATGGAAACTCTTCTAACAGTGCTTATGGAAAATGAAATAGGGAAAATCTATAGAAATCATTATGGTCACTATGACTACATTTTAAAAATAATATATACATATCTTAACAAAAACAAGACTACGAAAATGTAAAGAAAAATAATTTCGGTATTTGAATGGTATGACTGTGAGTTACTTTTTTCCCTTCCAACTAAATGTTGTTACATTACTGGCATAATTAAAAAGGGAAAAAGGAGAAGTAGAGAGAAAGAGAGGAATAAAGAGAACTTAGATATAAATGTCTGCTGTGACAATTAATTACACACTTAGCGTCTGTCTATACATTAACAACTTGAAACAGATCTTAAAATTTATTTCAAGGAATAAAGAAAAAAGCCAATTGAGGGCTTCCTCGATGGAGCAGTGGTTAAGAATCCGCCTGCCAATGCAGAGGACACAGGTTCGAGCCTTGGTCCAGGAAGATCCCACATGCTGCGGAGTAACTAAGGCTGTGTGCCACAGCTACTGAGCCTGTGCTCTAGAGCCTGCGAGCCACAACTACTGAAGCCCGCGCCTAGAGCCTGTGCTCCAGAAGCAAAGTCACCACAATGAGAAGCCCGCACACTGCGACAGAGAGCCCCTGCTCATCACAACTAGAATAAGCCCGCACACAGCAACGAAGACCCGATGCAGCCAAAAGATAAAAAAATAAAAAATAAACAAATTAGAAAAAAAAAAAAAAAAGACAACTGAATGAATGAGAGACTTCACACTTCTAAATGTCTTCCTTTTGAGATAACATAGATACCTGTTAGTAAGTAATGTCTCGGCGTGACCAAAAGCAAACAAAAGTAAACTTACTTTTTGCTTGCCTCGCAGACGTCTGTAATATTGGAGAAAAGATGGTGATTCTCTGTTTTGGTCATCGTGTCACTCAATGCTTTAGAATTTTTAAACATTCGTATCAAGATCTCTAAGCTGAGTAAATATGAATGTTCAGAGGATATAACTTCAAAGATAGCCTGGTAAGAAGGAAGAATAAACATGTTATTAATCTTTTCAATTAAAGAATTAAACCTAGCTTTCATAATTCTGCTACAAGAATAACATAATATCTTTAAAAATACAAAAAGATAAGTATTTAAAAAAAAAAAACATTACCAAACTACTGTCTTCATAAAAGGCACATATACCCAAACTTTGAGAAGTAAGAGTCACTGCCTAGAGTGTAAATAGGAAAAAAATGAAAGCATTTGGATGACTTGAGACTGCATCCTGAGGTCACACTTTGCCAGGGGGCAGAATCTCTGAGAGGAAGCTAGGGTATGTCGTAAAATCTCAATGTGACATTAATTAACCTTTGGGGTCATCTCCTACAGCCCTGATTTCAAAGCATGCTGCTCTGGGACAGTGAAGATTTATGGACCTCACTTGGGATTCAGAGAAAATTTCTCACAAATACATTTCTTCCCTCCCTTGTGGGTCCTTTCTCTCCCTATGTTTTAATCCAACTAATCTGTGGTTAATAAGAACAAATATTCTGGGTGCATTAAAGAGCATGACTAGACCTACCCTCAAAAGGTTCTTATCAGCCACAGGAATTCTTTTATATAAACTCATACAACTGAAAGTAATTCTATCCAACAAGCCACCCTCTTTGCTCTCATCAGTGTCTCAAGAAGGAGCGAAGGACCCTCGGCAGAAACATTTGGTGTCAGACACACAGCAGTTTACCTGATAAGCATTCATTAATGACGAAAAGCCAACCCACATATGTGGAGAGACACCAACGCCCTGCGTAAGGAATTCATCTAGCACCTTAACAAAATCAGCTTCTCCAAGAATGGCCAGGCAAGGAGAATTCCTCCTCAGGGAGAGGTGGTGAACGTCCTTGTAGGCTTGAGGTTCCCATCATTCCTGGAGACCTTCCTTAATGACACTGCCATCAACCACCTGGACCTCCAGGGTTCCTCCCCACAGTGCTTGGCCCAAAGGGCACAGAAGATTCTCCACGTGAGACCCTGTGTTCCAGCTGAGGCCAAGTGGGAGCAGACAGGCACAGGCAGGTGGACGCCCCGCTGCGGATAGGTGGGCCATAATTCTGTAAGTCAGGTTAGTGGTGCTAGGCTCTGTGTTCACCTCCCTTTTTAGCATCCATAAGCTTTTAGGGAAGTCGTGCTTAAATGTGTCAGTCTCGGGCTTCCTAGGTGGCGCAGTGGTTGGGAGTCTGCCTGCCAATGCGGAGGACGTGAGTTCGATCCCTGCTCCAGGAAGATCCCACATGCCGCGGAGCAACTAAGCCCGTGTGCCAAAAAATAAATAAATAAATAAATAAATAAATAAATAAAAATGTGTCAGTCTAACCTCAGCTGTGCTCCAGGGACTTAAGTGATATAACCATCTAACGAGTAAAGAGTATTAAGAGTCCCAGTCAACTTGTATCTTGTGTGATTCTATTAAATCTATACAATATCCCCAGGAAATATAATGCAAATCTAATCCAGAGACCCCATGCAAGGCTCACCAACTGTCCCAACAACATTCTTTATACCAAAAAAGATTCAGTTCAGAACCACGTTGCATTTAGATATCACGTCTCTTTTGACTCCTTAAATCTGTAACTGTTCCTCCGTTTTTCCTTGACTTTAATGATCTTGACATTTTTAAAGACCACAGGCCATTTACTTTATAGAATGTCCCTCGATATGAATCTGACCTTTATTTCCTCATGATGCTATCTAGGGTCTGCATCATTGGCAAGAACACTAATGAAGCAGTGCTGAGTCCTCATTGCCTCCTATCAGGTGGAACATCACTTAGTTCTCTTCCTTTGTTGATGATGTTCTCTTTTTTTTTCTCTTTTACTGTATCGGAAAAACTTCAATGTAGACTGTATATTAGATTATTTTAGTATAATTTTAGATTTATAGAAATCTTTCAAAGAGGGTTCAGAGTTCCTATGTTCCCTTCACCTGGCTTTCCCTAACCAGGGTACATTACATTTTGTCTCTAGACAAATGTTCACATTTTATTCAGATTTTACCAGTTTTTCCACTAACATCCTTTTTCAGTTCCAGGATCTAATTAAAGTCTGTTTCATTTTTCAACATACTTCTTCCAGTATAAATACGTGGACTAGGGGCTTTGTTAAGTTAAAATTACCTTGGGATATTTTAAATTTTCCTTTATAGGAGTTTATATGAAGTTTTATTTGACAACGATCACATACTCCTTTTGTAAAAACAAAACAAAACCAAAACCAAAATGAATTCGTTGTCAAAGGAAGATGATGAACATAACAGGCATCCCTGAGAACCCTAAAGCATCGGCTTGGTAGAAAACGTACCTCTTGTCTCTTTCTTTCCTCCTGGCTAACTGTCTGAGATAATCCATTCCTTTTCACCTAGGGGAAAAAGCAAAATAAAGTTGAGCTTATTTACTTAAACGACTTCTTTATTATGCAAGGCATAACTCTATGCCCTTCAGAAACGAATTAAGAGCAATTATGCAAAATGTTGAATTCAGTACGTGTTAATTTTGAGTCTCACACCCCTCAAATGACATTTATTCACATTAATAAACCATCACAGTTCAACACCAAAGAAATGAAACATGTCTAGAACACTATCCTATTAGCTTGAGTTAATCTGTTCTAGTCTTAGTTCTGGCTATTTCTAAAATACTTATGAAATTAATCTACCAAATCATAAGTGAAGACATTCCTGATAATAAAGAAAATGAAGCCACCACTCTAAGAGTTTACTGCCCAGGATCCCTAGTCAGTAATACAGTGTCCCAGTTACAGTGAAAGAGTAATTTTAACACTATTTTTCACAAAGACTCAATGGAGGGACTTCCCTGGTGGCATAGCAGTTAAGAATCTTCCTGCCAATGCAGGGGACACAGGTTTGACCCCTGGTCAGGGAAGATCCCACATGCCGTGGAGCAACTAAGCCCGTGCACCACAACTCCAGAAGCCCCTGCTCCTAGAACCCGTGCTCTGCAACAAGAGAAGCCACCGCAATGAGAAGCCTGTGCACTGCAACGAAGAGTAGCCCCCACTTGCCACAACTAGAGAAAGCCCGCGCAGAGCAACAAAGATCCAGCGCAGCCAGTAAATAAATTTAAAGTAAATAAATAAATATTCTTAGGTACACAAAAAAATAGATATGAGTGAAATTAAGTTTAAAAAAAAAAAAAAGACTCCATGGGATACCAATGCTCTTTATAAAAACCCAATCAAACAAGAAAACACAGTCCCCTTCGCCCAATTTCAGCAGTCTTTTAGGCACATTTAATTTTGACAAATAAGGATGTTACCCTGATATTCTTTGGAGAAGCCACAGTACCTACAAGTACCAAGAATACCAGTACCATACTTGGAGTAATGCAGTTGTATCCTTAGTTGAATCACTCCGGTTCCTATCTCAACCGCCACACATTTTTACTTGATTGGTGCAGTTCCTATCAAAATTCAGTCTCTAACCCAAGAGTAAAGGCTGAACTATGAACTCCGTGAAGGTAGGACCTGGAGTCTCTTCTGGTAATACCCAGCACTGAGTCTGGCACATGAAAGACATTCATGTTTTTCCGTTAAAGTTTAACTAGCAAAAGGTAAGGCATATGCAAAATACCAACCAATTAAATACTGCACTTACAGAAAGAAGAGCAATAAAATACAACAAAGATCTTCAAATGTTTTGCTATCATACATCTTAAAAATAAATTGAAAACCATGTTACCCTAAATCCATTCTCAAGTTGACATCTCAAATTTTCATCCTAAATTTAGAGAATTTTAGAGACATATTTTCCTGATAATTGGTAAATCTAGACACTTTAACCATGTGTTACTATACTCTTTTAAATGTATCCAATGGAATGCAAAAACCATGATGACTGAATATCCACCACCTTCCATTTAAAAATAAATAAGCTTTTCTTAAGAGCTGGAGATTGTACATTATTCTTCTTTCTCCTTGAAAGCTCATATCTATGTCAACTTTCCCCCCAAATTTCCCAATGTACTTCTACGTGTCAGGATCTTATTAGTCACCCTAATATACTTTAATGCAAAAATAGCTTTTATTTTTTTTCCCATCTTTATTGGAGTAAAAATTGCTTTACAATGTTGTGTTAGTTTCTGCTGTACAACAAAGTAAATCAGCTATATGTATACCTATATCCCCATGTCCCCTCCCTCTTGAGCCCCTCTCCCAGCCTCCCTATCCCACCCCTCTAAGTCATCACAAAGCATCAAGCTGACCTCCCTGTGCTCTGAAGCAGCTTCCCACTAGCTATCTATTTTACATTTGGTAGTGCATATATGTCAATGCTACTCTCACTTCATCCCAGCTTCCCCTTCCCCCACTGTGTCCTCAAGTCCATTATCTATTTCTGCATCTCTACTCCTGCCCTGCCACTAGTTTCATCATTACCATTTTTCTAGATTCCATATATATGTGTTACCATACAGCAGTAAAAAATAGCTTTTAAAATTTAATTTTCTAAAATTTCCTGTGACCAATGAGCTTTAATCTTCTGGATTATAAAATCACTACAAATAGCATCACTAATCTATAACCAAAACAACACAATTACTTCCAATTTCAATGCATTAAGCCCTAAAAGTAAAGTTTTACTGAGAATGCAACTCTGAGATGCAGAGGTGTATGGTGGCTTAATTAAAGGAGGCTTTGCTGAAACCAATATTTCAAATTGACCCCATTTTATTTCGTGCCCTGTGATTTAACATGTTGAGATCAGACATCAAAGTAAGATCTGACGTGGGTAAGAGAGATGCCTTTCTTTAGAAAAATGGCAAAAGGGGTAACTGTGAAAATGGAAAGTGGAAAAACAAAAACAAAAAAAACCTAGTGTAACACTAACTGAAGATACAGTCTCAGTTTTAGAAAAAAAAGAATACATAGGAGTTGAGGTTCTAGAAAATGACCCCCCTAAAACCATTCCTGCCCACCTCGCATGGTCTTGCTGACGTGTATCCCAGCGTGAAGACCACTGGTACACAGTTCTCTACATTGTGGGTTCAGGGAAATAAAGACAACTACATGTTACTGCCTTTAATCTGATTGTTGGAAAAGGTTAGAACGTAGTACAGTAGAGTAGAAAGAGTCCTAAATCAACAGTAAAATCAGTAATCATTTTACTGAGTACCAGGAAATATGTTATGTATTTTATACCCCTGTTCCCACTGAATCCTCATAAAAAGTCTACAAAGCCAGTGCTATCTGTATGCCCGTTTCACAGACGGGAATAACATCTAACGCCTAGGATCCCAGATCACACAGCTAACAGGTAGGAGGCCAGCATCCCCATCCAGGCCTACCAACTCCAGGGCGCCTGCTCTTAATTATGATATTATCAGGAATAGGGACTCCCAGCTTTCTATGAGAGGCACCTCATTTCTAAGGTTGGGTGATCATCATGATGGCCGCTTCTAATGCCAGGTCTGTACCAAGTCTCCATATGTTTGTTTTCATCCACCCATATCACGGAATGTTCTTAGCCTTACCCACCATCCTGATCCTGGGTCAGCCTGTCAGCAAGAATTCATTGCTAAAAAGGCTTCTTCACACATTTTAATAAGGGAGAAGACTGGCTACAAGAATGAAACCATTCAGAGCTGCTCCCGTTTGGTTAACCCTGAGCAGGAATTTCACAGGATTTCCTGCCTGACACAAAGCCTTGGCAGATCCATATCCTGGCGCCGTGCCCACAGTCTCTGCAGGTGAGGTCACTGGCAAGAATCTCCACGCCACCGGCATCTCCATCCATAACTGCCACTGAGTTCAAACCCGGAAATCTTAACGGGAAGAGAGTGAAGCATGTGGGCTTAGAGACCTACCCAGATACAAACAGCTAGTTCATGAGGGATTAACAGTACTTCATCCTATCAAAAAAAAAAAAAAAAAAAAAATCCCAGCTAAAGTAGTTTTGCTCTACTGAGTAGGGGAAAGAAGGTAATTTTGAAAAATGCAAAGTGCTAATTGCATAGAATTATCACCTTTCACTAGTAATACTAATTTAAAAAATGACAAAATATTCCTTTGATGAAAAAGTCATCAGTAAGAGACCAGCAGCCCGCACAAAACTGACCAAAAACCTAAATGCCCATCAACAAATGAATGGATACAGAAGATGTGGCATATATATACAATGGAATATTACTCAGCTATAAAAAGGGATGAGATGGAGCTATATGTAATGAGGTGGATAGAACTACAGTCTGTCATACAGAGTGAAGTAAGTCAGAAAGAGAAAGACAAATATTGTATGCTAACTCACATATACGGAATCTAAAAATGGTACTGATGAACTCAGTGACAAGAACAGGGAAGCAGATACAGAGAATGGACTGGAGAACTCGAGGTTTGGGAGGGGGCAGGGGGTGAAGGGGAAGCTGAGACGAGGCGAGAGAGTAGCACAGACATATGTATACTACCAACTGTAGGATAGATAGTCAGTGGGAAGTTGTTGTATAACAAAGGGAGTCCAACTCGAGGATGGAAGATGCCGTGGAGGACTGGGGCGGGGAGGGTGGGGTGAGTCAAGGAAGGGAGGAAATACGGGGCTATGTGTATAAAAACAGCTGATTGAACTTGGTGTACCCCCCCAAAAATAATAAATAAATAAATAAAATTTAAAAAAAAAAAAGTCCCCCAGGATGATAGCACCTTGATCCAGCCCTACCTGAAGCAGGACCTACAGTTTAAAAAAAAAAAAAAACTGACCAAAAAGAAAAAGAAAAAAGATTCCAGGAAGCAGTCTTGGGTTATAATTAAGAAAACCGGCACATTCGAGGAACCTGAAGACTGGCCCTGCAGAGTTATGACAAGCCAGCTCCACCTGGCTGGCTGCCAGACCACTGCTCCAGGGCCCGGCTGGACAGGTTCCTCCCCTGAGCCAAGAGGAAGCATTCTGTCCACCCGAGACCTTCTACATTCAACTTTAAATTAAGTAATACCTGAGAGAAGGTGCCCTGGAGGTAGAAGGTCAAGAGCAGGCAAGATGATTTCAGAGACCGAGGAGACTGCAGAGATGAAACCAAAGAAAGAAGGGGAGAGAAGATATAAAAGAGGGCCCCATAGAGACTGGCAGGCAAGAGAAAACTGGGGGAGAATGAAAACACAGAGCAAAATGTCAGGAAGAAAGAACAGAGGAAGAAAAAGGAAAGAAGGTGAAAGAATGTGTGCAAAGATTTTAATAGTAAATATCTATGGAAATTTTCTATTCAAAACCAGTGACCTTATTGCTAAACTGAGGTAAAAATCACTGGTAGGCCAAGGCTTTTTTTTTTTTTTGCACAAAAAAATATGTGTATAAAGCATATGTTTACATCTATAGTTTACATTTACATGTTTTCTGCAGTTTGCACATTTTTGCTAAGAGATTCTAAAATATTATCAAGTTTATGACATTTCTCCAAGTGTTCTCCTTGCTTCCATGTATGCAAAAGAAAAGATAATAACACATCAGCTTCCAAAATGGATTCCCATTTTGTTATCTAAAATGAAAGAAATTAAATTGTACAGGCTCTTTTTTTTATTTTTTAAATACATATTTTGCAGTGGTGGCTCTAGCCCAGCACAAATGGGAACACACAGACAGCCAAGCAACACTCCTTTACAGCCCTCTTCTGACCTCATGTGAACTTTCTCATTCCTCACTGGTTTACATTTTTTATTTAACTATATCATCAATAAGTAGTGTTACACAAGTAGTTTAATGAAACATTAAGAACTAGATTTAATTTGGGATTCTTGATTTTGTATAATCTAACCAATTCAGAAAACTGTTCAAATCTTGCTGTGGCAGATTCTAGACTCTAAGGAGAAAGTGTGAATATATGTCAATATTGTCAACATTTGAAATGGATAAAAATTAATTCAAATAAAATAACAAAATTGGGGCTTCCCTGGTGGCACAGGGGTTAAGAATCTGCCTGCCAATGCAGGGACACAGGTTCAAACCCTGGTCTGGGAAGATCCCACATGCCGTGGAGCAACAAAGCCCGTGCGCCACAACTACTGAGCCTGCGCTCTAGAGCCCGTGAGCCACAACTATTGAGCCCACGCGACTTAGAGCCTGTGCTCCGCAACAAGAGAAGCCACCGCAATGAAAAAACAACAACAAAAACAAAACTGTAGCCCACAACTATAGATCTGACATAAGTTAAAACATATGAACCTATATTATGTGGCCCGTCAAGACAGTGAATCCAAGGAACTTACTAATGTCATAGCAGTTCTAAATTTGTAATTATATTTTTACTGCTGTAATTGGATTGAAATTCTCCACCCATGATTTTTGTAACCAGTATATTTTTCAGGTTCAAGGAGACAGAAATTAACAATTGGCTAAAACTAATAAAGATGATACTTCATCTATGGACATGATATTGTCTAATCAGACGCAAGATATTAGTTTTCGAAATTCACAAAAGGGCACACTCCCTAAAGTAGAGACCCAAAAGTTAATTAATAGATGCTCCACCTAAAATTGATGCCAAGTAAGTCAGACAGGGAAAGACAAATATCATATGATATGACTTACATGTGGAATCTAAAAAAATGATACGTGAACTTATTTACGAAACAGAAATAGACTCACAGATACAGAAAACAAACTTACTGTTACCAAAGGGGAAAGGGGGGGAGAGATAAATTAGGAAATTGGGAGTAACATGTATACACTGCTACATATAAAATAAACAACAAGGACCTGATGTATAGCACAGGGAACTGACACTCCATATTTTGTAATAACCTATATATGGGAAAAAAATTCAAGAAAAGAATAGATACATGTATATGTACAACCGAATCACTTTGCTGTATACCTGAAACTAACACGGCATTATAAATTAACTACACTTCGATTTTTAAAAATGGTTAAAAATTAAATAAAATAAAATTTAATTAAAATAAAATAAAATAAAACAAAACAGATGCCGATCTCCTTCTTGATACTTTGCAAGTCTGAGCTCGTTAGATGACTATCCCACGAAGGAACAAGCATGCTTTAGGTAGTAATTCCACTTCTACACTCACCACAGCTACAGGTGTTTTCACCTCGTGAAGAACTGTGTTAGAAAAACCACAAGCTTTTGTGCAATATTCCTTGGCCTTTGACGCCTATGAATGGAATAGGTGATGAGCCAGGTTCTCTAAGCCTCCAACAGAGCTCTGAGGTTGCCGTTTGTTTATACAGAGCCTATCTACATGATAGAGCCGGCCCCACACCGGCTGATTAGCGTCCTGGCTAATCAGATCCTCATTTTCTATGGAGTAAACAGGGATATGTCCTCAGGCCCTCTGTGACTTCTAGATAAGATGGCTGCACATTCCTTCTATGTTTTCCCACCAGCCAGAGAAATCAGAATAGGAGGGCCCCCAAAAGACTGACTGACTGACTGAAAAGGCTCAGAAATGTAGTCAATTAAAAATTAGATCAGATATTTATAATCCAAGATCACTCAGGTTCCATAAAGCACTAACGTCCATTGAATACCCACCCACTGGAGCTAAGACCTTTAAACTCGGAGTTACCCATTTGCTGAAAATCGACTGGTTTATTCATGCCTCCTGGTGACTCACTATTCACTGGCTTCTATTCTCAAGAGCTCAAGTGGGAAGAGAATGAACTGCAAAGTAAAATTATACCACAGGACATAATCACTCCTAGGTCCTTTCTACCGACTTAACACAAGCAGAATAGCCCCTGAATGACAAATGAGCTGGAATTCTTTCACTGCCAATAACATGGGAACAGCGGCTCTCTGCGAGTATGTTTGAAGTTCCTAAAATGAAAACTCTGCCACAGGCCCGAAACACTGTCCTCTGTAAGCAGTCCCCGCAGGCTGTCTCTGGCTCCGCCTCGTCCACTGAGAAATCACTGAGATACCGTCCACCTAAGCCGCAAGCTCCCACAGAACATCCATATCAAAGGGCCAGAGAGCTGGATAACCAAAGATCAGATAAATGAGGTCAAGATGGGGACAGTGCCATATTTCTAGGGAAGAGCAGGTCAATAGCACACTATTTTTTAGAATTATGAAAGGTAGAAGACAATGGCGCATTTAATAAAAGCACATGCTTTAATTTAAGATGATGTCAAGTAACATGCCAGAGACCTCCTAATTCATTGGTTCAAAAAACCAGATCTCCTCTCTGATCCATCATTGTTAAGCTTCATTCCATAATCCTCACCAAAGTTCTTGAATCCCAAAAAACAGCAAGCTCTCCCAGCCTCTGGGATGTAACCTCAGGTCTGCTAAAACTGGTGAACTCAGATAAGGCAGACCAGGGCTTGGGGCTTTTACCCTACAATGGCCTGTGTCACCCTCTACAGACAGAGCCAGGATTCCTGATTGAGCCCCAGTTACCTCAATATACATAGGAGGCCAAGAATATAGACCACAAACAGCGAGGTCATTAAATGTACAAGAATAAACTGCTGCGCTTTGTATGATTTAGGAGATACGTGTGCATTACTTCGTTTGTAGCCAGCTCTCGTAAACCAACGTCCTGTATCTAGCCAACTCCCCGATTCAGAGTTCTGGTTGGTCCCTTGTGTATTTCCCCAACAACCAATGTATCAAATGCTTACCATGCACCAGGTACTGTTCTTTCCATGCATCTAACCCTTCTAACAACACCGCAAGGAAGCTATTACTATCGCTGTTTTACAAATAAGAAAATGGAGACACAGGAAAGTTAAATCATTAGCCCTAGTAAGTGGCCAAGCTGGGATTCAACCCAGGCCTGCCTGCTGCCTCCAGGGACTAATCTCCTAACTACCGTGGTGAACTGCCTTCTCCCACTTCTGGATTTCTTAGAGGTGTGACCTGCAGCTACTTCTCCCTTAAACTAAGGTCCTCTCCCTGGATGCACCAGAAACTGCATCCCCAACTGAATTCCCAGCTCCCGCAGCAAAAAAAGTTAAGCTGTCAGCAGGGCGCCTGGCAACTTAACTTGTTGATTAGTCCTGACATTTGTGGAATCTCCACAAATTCCTCCCTTTGACTGTGGCTCTCAATATCCTTCATTCCCCTTTGGGCTTCTAAGCCTGGACCCAAGTGTACTCTATCCCCCACTGAGAGGGAAACCCAGTTCTCCTTTATCTATCAGCAATCAAAAGGAGAAAATAAGATTAGGACATACATGAGAAGCTAATGACACAGAGGTAGAGAGGATAAAAAGGAAACTGGTTTGGAGGAAAAAGGCAATTCTATACAATTATTGAATAAAAATGAGCAGTTTTTAAAAGTGGAATATTTAATAAAATACTGAGGAGAAGACCAGACTAATAATAGTGGTGAACAGTGGAGGGGTTGGGAATGGTGGTAAAATCAAAGCAACTTTCACTCTTAACTGTAACTGTTGTGTTTAGTTTTGTAATAAGATGAATGTATTTGCATTACTTTTGTAATTCAAAAGTAGCTGTTTCAAAGAACTTAAATTCTGAATTTTAAATTGGAATATTAGGAACAAACTAAGGACTAACAATGGGTAACTGGTTAAAAGAACCAAACGTCTACCTACTTGATTAAATATAATATGGGCATTACAAAAGTTGTTGTGGAATAAAGTTTAATGACATGGAAAGTCACTTAGAACATTTATAAGAGAAAAAAAAAATGGGTTACAAAACAGCAGATTTAATGACCTGAGAAAATATTTACAACATCGTTAAAAGAAAAATATGAGTAATAAGACAATATTATTGTATTATTTTTGCTCAAAGGGAAAGGTCTAAAAGTTATATACCAAAATGTCAACTAATGTCAACTGTGACTGGATGAAAGATTTCAACTAATTTTTATTTTCTTTTTATCTACTGGTGCTTCTTGATTTTTCTGTAACACACACCTCTTGGCTTTGGAATTAGAGTATCGTTTTTAATAAAAACTAAAACACGTTTCAAAGTCCTCTCTCAAAAAAGAAACCAAGCAAGTAGGGCAGGCAAGTGGAACTGTTTAAGGATGCCAATAATACCTGCATTTCTTTGTTGCTGACCACAGGAAAGCTCTTCAGTGAGAGGTGACCACTCGCAGATAAAACAAAGAACGTAGCTGAGATAAAGGGAGGCAATGAGAAAGATTTCAGTCAAGCCCGAACCAAGCAGTGGCTTATGCGGCAGTGTTGAAAATGAGTGATGACAGGTAGGTGTGCAGATGGCGAGCAGAGGAGGACTGGGCTGGAGCCCCGTCACTGACAAAGACGCGGATGACACATGGTGAAGGCATGAGTCAGGAAGGGGCTGACGAAGGCAGAACAGCTCTGAGGGGCTCCTCCTGCAGAAGAGGACACCTGTTGGTAAAGGCGGTGCCAACATCTTTCTTGCCATTTTGTTTTCACTTGTTGTTTTTGTAAAGTGGCAGATGGACAGGAATGATCGACTCCAAACAGTAAGTTCCTTACAATAACACTGACACTGAAGTTTGTTTCTTCGATTCGCAATACAACCTAAGCTGAGCAAAACCTGTTTCGGAAAAATGGGTACTAAAGTGAACTGATGTTTTACATGAGATGTTCAAAACATGCAGTGCACTGGACAGGAATTACCTTATTATATGGAGGAGATCTGAGAAACAGGCATAGAGTTACCACTGTTCTCCCATTTGCCTATATCTCAAGCTTCATTCAAGCAATATTTTATACTTCTATTGCTTTTATCTCCCACTCTCGCACCCATCTAGCCCATCTAGTTTCAGTCATAATCTCTAGAGGACTTTCCTGACCTTTACTGCTTTCTGTGACATCTATCTGTGTCATTCATTTTCGAATTTTGTCTTACATTCTTTCAAAAACATCACTTAGACCTTTCATTTCTATTGTCTTCTAAACCAGCTTCTAAGTAGGTAAAACCAGGTACTGGTTTTAGGCTTGTTTTCTTTGCCCCATCCACCACGATGCAGTAGAATACAAATGAAGTTTGGAGTCAGATACCAGCGTTTTCAAACTACAAGCTTGTCACCTCTTAATGAATGGCAAAATAAAGCCCAAGAATTTCTGATTGCCATCTACTTAAAGGTAATAAAACAGAAACGACAGAACAGAAAATACCATAGTGCACTGCATGTATTAAGGTTAACTTCTACTTTGCAAAGCTTTTGTTTGAGATACACAGACATGCACCCACAAACACGTATCCTGGGTTACAAGTAAAATGTATTTCTCATTATGTTAAGCCACTGATATAGACCATGGTTGCAATGTCAACTCCACCATGTGTAAATTTATACTAGATATGTCAGTCATGTCACTTAACATGCCACACACCCTTAGAAGAAAAGCTGTTCTACTCAGAGCTTCTGCAAAAGCAGTAGACCAAGTGGCCACATTTCACATCATCATGCATCATGGAGGCCAAAGTCGATTGGAATGGAGTAGTTCAGCACCTGATCAAATAATGGTAAATGTTTAAGTGACCTATTTAAGTGGGGGGAAAGTGACTGAGCCTATACGATTCTCTCTCAAGAAACTGAACTGGATAGCTATGCAGGGAAGCTGAAAGGATAACAAGAGGAAGGGCAGGACCATGCCAGGTAACCTCAAGTCTCAGTTACAAGAACTTAGAAACTCTGAGTGCACAGGAGCTCTCAGGAGAGAAGACAGACCTGGCAAAAGGGAAAATGAGCCAATTCATGAGAAGAAGATAGCCAACAGGCCACTTCTGAGACTCAGTCACATTGCTGGCCAAGTACCAGATGGAAATGTGGTTCCTGCTCTTCCAGAGCCCTAGGGAAACGTGAGAGGCTCTGTTCCAGGTAATCTCAAGACCCGAAAGAAAATGGTAGGAGAGTAACCATATTCATCACCTCAGCGTCTCAGCTGCCTCAACATATAGTGGAGAAATAGTACTTGTTCTCATGGTATTGGCACAAGGACAACATAAGCTGAGTGAAATGACCCAGTAAAATACCTGATGCACAGTATTTTCTGCAAATACTGGGTTCATAATTTAACTGCATGTAAATAAATTAATGTGATGATCCAATGACAGGTTCCAGAGCTACAGCCACCCTGCAAGTCAGCCTTGGCACTGCTGGCTCACACTGAGACCTTAGCCCCAGCTGAGTATGAGTTGAGCAGACAACCACCATACTCCTTTGCACATCACCACCAGAAGCAGGGTTTCTTGTCGCACCACATGGGAACTACTCCATTTTTATGTTATTGCAGTTGGATGGGTAGCAGAAGGGAAAATAATCTGCAATTTCCTTCCACTGGCAACAATACTTCCTTCTGTAGAAGCTGGCCATTGGCTAGTCCTTATCCCCCCAAATAATAGATATACAGATAATATATGCCATAATTATCAGAAGAAATAAGAATACAGACTAATAACATAGAAAATCAACAGGCTATAAGTACTCTGGATAAATAAACCAAATTTAGAAACAAAATTTTAAGCACGAGTTCCATATTTAAAGATTCTGTAGTAATTTTGATGGTGACAGTTTCTCTAATCAATCACTATGGAGACAAATTACTCTGTGGATGTGGTTTTGAGGAATAGCCCCATCACTGAAACAAGAGAAGAGACACCCCAAGGGGGCATCTTAAGGTTAAGAGGGCAAATACAAGAATCTGATGATTTCCACAAACCCAAGCTCAGTATTACAGAGCCCCTCCCCATAGCTACTCAGAACTCCTCAAAGTAAATGAGCCTTCTTTCCTTTTACTTGATTACACTGTATTCTTACAGATTCCTATTGTTCCTGAATGCATCCCATCCACCTCCCCAAAAGAAATATCAAGAGGACAAGTTTGTAATTTAATTTGACTTCATAGCATGAAAATACCTACCATGGATAGTTCTAAACTATGAAGATACAAAATTTCCTAATGTATCAAAGATGTTTATTAAATCTTGGATGTAGCCAGACAACTGTCAAGAATTTTTCTTTTAAAATAAAAATTAAACTTGGTGTACCCCCCCAAAAAATTATAAATAAATAAATAAAATTTTAAAAAAATAAAATAAAAAAATAAAAAATAAAAATTAAAAACAGCCTCCAAATAGTCCCTAAATAGGAAACTTCCCGGCTGTTTTCACTGCTGAGTAACTCTGTTATTTTCACTTATGGGATTAGGTTTTTGCCTTTATTCATTCATTCATACATTCACTCATAAATTCACATATTTACCGTAAGCCTACTGTAAGCCAGGCACTGTTTCACATGCTAGGGATATGATAGGAAACATAACAGACAAAAATTTCTGCCTTCATGCAGTTTTTATTCCAGTGGGAGTAGATGGACAATTTAACAAAAAAAGTAAATCACATGGCAGGTTAGAGGGGTGAGTATCAGGAAGAGAAAGAAAAGTTAAGAGGGTGGTAGTGAGAAAGTCATGTGGCTCTCTGGAAGAAGAGCTATTTATTGTAAGCTGAGGAGAAAGCAAGTGCAAAGGCCCTGAGGCAGAGTGCACCTCTCATTTATTGGAGGAACATCAGTGTGACTGAGCAACAAGAAAGAGAAGAAGGAGATAAGTCCACGAGAGTAACCAGGGGCCAGAATACACAGCCTCCCTGGCCCCTGTTGAGGCTTGGCCTTTCCTTTTAGTGGAGTTAAGAAATCATTTGAGGGTTCAGAACAAAGAGACAATATCTCAGTATATTTTAACAGGATCACAAATCAACAATATAACTATATAGCTGCTATATAGAGAAGAGACCAAAAGGGACCCAGTTAGATGCAGGGAGTTGAGCTGGGAAGAGATGGGGAAAATGCACCTTGCATTAACAGGGTGGCAGCAAAAAAGTAGCTCTATTCTGAAGGTTCGGACAACAAGCTTTGCATCAAATCAGAAGTAGATTATGGGAAAAAGAGAAGAGTGAGGAACAGCTCCAAGGGTTTTGACCTTCACAAGTTGAAAATGGAGTCATTATTTGCTGAGAAAAAGAAGAGATTGTGAGAGAAGCTGATTTGGGTGGGAGAGAAGGGAGTGATCAGAAGTCAGCTTTTGGAAAAGTTAACTTTGAGATGCTGGTTAGATACCAGAAACGAAGTTGGAGATCCTTGTCTGATGCTCAAGGTAAGGTCCAGTCTAGAGATAGAAACCTGGAAGTCATTAGAGCAGATGAAGTATTTAAAGCTACAAGACTGGATGAGATCACCAGGGGAGTTCAGATAAGAGAGGAGCTCCAAGGATGGAGCACTGGGACCCCCAGACAGGTGGAGACTGGAAGAATGAGGAGGACCCATATCGAGAAGCTCCAGGTGCACTGACTTTATCTCAAATCCTCTGACCCTCCATCACCCGGAAAGGTCTGCATATGTGATGTCTTCTCTGCCTGGGACTCCTCCAGCCTGCACCCGTCCCTCCAACAACTCTGACTTGACACTTATCTGGTTGCCACTCAGATGGCAGCTCTTGTCACCTCCTTTGCCACCTTCCCTTGACTGATAGCATCTTGCCCAGACAGGTGCCCTCCCCACAGGACCTCAGAGCAGCACGTGCACGTCCTTCAAGGCATTAACACAGCAATTCTGCATGTACTCATGGGATTATTTGGTGTCTGTCTTGCCACTCAGGGTGTCTGTTAAGGACATGAAAGCAAAGTGGAGCCTGTCTGCGCTCCATCTTCACTGCCTAGAACAGGGCCCTCCATAAAGACTAGGGGAATGAAGGAATCATTCATCAATCTGTTTCATCAATTTTCTGCTCAAGGAAATAAGACCCTCTTTGTCTGGGTCCCAGGTCTAGGTTTCCAGCTGAAACACCTCCTTCTGTACTTACACCAACCAAAATGAAATATCCCTGTGCCCATGTCCTCCCACTTTCTTGGAGTACCTGTCTCTTCTGCTCCCTACTTCCCCTCAGGGCCTAAGGCACACACTCCCACATTTTCACAACCCACTGTTCTCTCCGGAGAATCAATAACATAAATATTGGCACATCTGCCACTCAACTGCCCTTTCCTTACTAAGCTCCAACCAGAGTAGTTTTTTCTCTCAGTCTCTATATATTTTTCAGAAGGGGTTATGTAGTTAAAGTTCCACCATTGCTATAATTCAGAAAAAGAAAAACTTCTAAAGGTAATATGAACAACATGGAATCTGTACTCAATACACAGAGAGCTATAGTAAGATACCTCCAGTATTTGGAGATAAAGCCAAAGAAAAAAATACTCCCAAACTGAAACTGAAAAAACAAAAATTATAAACAAATTTTACGCATATATTTGTGTGTGTGCATTTTTCTAAAGAGAAGGTCCATGGCTCACAGGTTTTGTCAGATTCTCAAAGCAGGTATAGCTCCCTGGAAAAGAAAGATGGCAAAATGTATATCCATCCAGTAGACTAACCCAGAGACTAGAAAGAACACTGAAGATCACCATGTATAGACATGAAATGATTTCTAGGACACATTGTTCAGGAAAAAAAGCAAGTTGCACAGTATATTATTTATGTAAATGCACATAATCTTTACTTTTTCCTTACATGTATATATGCGAATTTTGAGAAGAGTGTTACCAAATTGAGAACAGCATTGCCTAGAGAGAAAGGGAAAGAGATTGGGATTGCAGGTATGATCAAGAGACTTTGGTCTTACCTGAAATGTTTAATTTCTTTTTTTTCATGGAGAATGTGCTATGTACTGCTTATACAGTCAAAATCAATTTTCAAAAATGTTAAGGGGCTTGCCTGGTGGTGCAGTGGTTAAGAGTCCACCTGCCAATGCAGGGGACACAGGTTCGAGCCCTGGACCGGGAAGATCCCACATGCCTCGGAGCAACTAGGCCTGTGTGCCACAACTACTCAGCCTGCCCCTAGAGCCCGCGAGCCACAACTATTGAGCCCATGTGCCACAACTACTGAAGCCCCCATGCCTAGAGCCTGTGCTCCTCAACAGGAGAAGCCACCGCAATGAGAGGCCTGTGCACCACAACGAAGCGCTGCCCTCACTCTCTGCAACTAGAGAAAGCCCGTGTGCAGCAACAGAGACCAAACACAGCCAATGAACAAACAAATAAACTTACTTAAAAAAATGTTAAGGTAACACCACCAATCTAATTGTACTGAAATGGCAAGAGTATAAGAGAGTCCCCTCCTTGCCCCAGGCTAAGCAGATCCCAGCTCCAGCCCTCTTAGCTGGACTAGGATCTCTGCTGGGGGTCCCAGGTCCAGGCACATGGACCTCCAGTTCTGTTTATAAAGATACAAACACTCCAGGAGACCTACTGCCCATCCAGCTTAACAGTGTGCACAAGTACACGTCTGAAGCCCTGACTAACTGTTTACATTGTGAGTACTAAAAGTAAGCCAGAGGTGAAAAATGGGAATGTCGTTTCTATTTTTTAAACATAAAAGAGAGAAATGATAAAAGGTATTAATCACCATTTAGAGTAAAAAAAAATAATTTTATGACTGTTGCAAGAACATAAATGGAAAATTCTATGACTGAAGAGATTATTTTAAGCAGCAAGTCACTGAACTGAAAATTAATTCAGACAAGTGTGAAAATGTAAGCAAAAAGGATGAAATTTTCGATGACCTCTAAACACGTTGTGTTTCTGCAAACAGAAGGATATTCACGTGTACTACAACTGCTGAGCGCTGATTTTCAGTAGAAAACAGTATGTCTTTCACAATAAACACGGTGTAAATTCTAAAAGAATAAGTCCCACCAGATGGAACTGCTAAGACTTCAAAGTGTGTTATATTTTGCAACTGAATGAAATTACATTTATAATCAAATGGCCATTTTTCAAATCGTCCTTTCTCATTTGGCAGTTCCAGAAAGTCATCCACAGCAAACTATGTGCGTCTTAGGAGCTGAGTCCAGAGTTCAAGAGATCAAAGTCCTAATTTTAGATATGAACCTAGTTAGCCATACTAAGGAGAGCTGAAGATGTACTTTAAAGAAAACATAAAAAAGCAGTTTCAGAATAAAGAGTTTAAAATTTTTGAGCAAACTGAAGAAATAGTCAATATGATTTAAGATTACTGATAAAGCCGCGGGTCATCAAGTCCAAAGGAAGAGTCTAATAAAAGAATGACTATATGGACTTCCTAGGTGGTGCAGTGGTTAAGAATCCACCTGCCAATGCAGGGGACATGGGTTTGATCCCTGCCCTAGGAAGATCCCACATGCTGCGGAGCAGCCAAGCCTGTGTGCCACAACTCCTGAAGCCTAAACTCCTAGAGCCCGTGCTCTGCAGCAAGAGAGTCCACCACAATGAGAAGCCCACACACCACAATGAAGAGTAGCCCCCGCTCACCACAACTAGAGAAAACCCTTGTGCAGCAATGAAGACCCAACACAGCCAAATAAATAAATAAACAAATAAATAATTAAAAAAAAAAAGAATGACTATATTAGGTGTACATCAGGTGACTGCACTCAGTGTCGAACGCAAGTAAAAAGTTTGCCTGCATGCTTGTTTTTGCCTCTGGAGCCTGAACACCCTTGTCAAAGGTATCTGGCATGTCAAGGTGATGGAAATTACACAAACACGCCCCATGGCAAACAAATGCGGTCAGGGCACAGCTAGCCAAGTGTGGCTTTGGTACTGTCACTGAACTTAACAAAACAAATACTGATTTTGCAACTGTCATTTTTTTAGTCCAATGCATAGCAAGTGATGGGGGGAGGGGTCGAGTATGACAAAAAGCAAAAAGACTCCAGTCAAAATTTAATTTTTATTTTCGGTAATACTGTAAATCCTTCCAGGATCCCATTAAGGGATGAAACTTATTAAAACCTGAAGCTCACTTTGCATGGAGGACTCAGCTGCTACCCACCTGGCACTAACTACAGCAGGCACTTAGTGTTCTGTCCCACACTAATAATACAATCAATATTTTTCTTCAAACCCACAAGCATTTCCAGAGATCCAAGAACTGCTGTCTTAGTCCCCACGATGCCATTTTAGGTGAGTCACTGGGTAATTCAACTGGGTATGGCATGTTCCTTTGGAGGACAAAAATGACTTTTCAAATTTAGACCTCAAATTTCTTCCACTTACAACTAACTAAAACCTGGTAACCACGATCATTTATTTCTCATATAGTAGTGTTCCCCAAGGCTTGAAGAGCAGCATAAAGTTATGTTCCCTGGAATGATGAAATCCTGTTATTTCCAACAAAGAACAGATGGAGGAACTCTGACCATCAAGTGAAGGAAGAGAAAGCCTGGCACCACCTGACGACACGAAGGAGCCCACGTAGTGTTCCTAACACCGAAGAACACGGATAGCCTGTGGGCAGAGCCACACTCTACACACATTCACCACTAAGTCACTATAATCCAACTAGGGAAGTGGGTGGCGGCTTATTCTCTATTCTGTTGAGGCCCAATTAAATGCCTCTCTTACTCGGTTCTAATTCTCCCTCATTCCTAAGTGACCACAACACTACAGTTAAACCTGTCCCAACACCATAGACGGAAAACCACCTTTCACCTGTGTGATTGTCCAGTGAAACCAAAGGAGACACATCATAAACAAACTCACTAAGACAAATTACATACAGAATGAAGGCTTCGGGACCTTACACAACAAACCAGAAATGACTGCAAATTGCTGCTCTTCTACACAGTCTCCCACATGCTGGATGCTCCTTACAGTCAACCGATAAAAGTTTCATCATCTCAGGAGACAGTCTGGTGTTGGCAACAAAGATGAGAGATTTTTACAAAATAAAACAATCAACAGGGCTTCCCTGGTGGCACAGTGGTTAAGAATCTGCCTGCCAATGCAGGGAACGCAGATTCAATCCCTGGTCTCGGAAGATCCCACATGCCACGGAGCTACTAAGCCCGTGAGCCACAACTATTGGGCCCACATGCCACAACTACTGAAGCTCACATGCCTAGAGCCTGTGCTCCGCAACAAGAGGAGCCACCACAATGAGAAGAGTCCATGCACCACAACAAAGAGTAGCCTCTGCTCTCTGCAACTAGAGAAAGCCTGCGCGCAGCAATGAAGACCCAATGCAGCCAATAAATAAATAAATAAATTTATTAAAACTAAAACAAAAACAAAAACAATCAACAGCAGCTAATGCACTTGTGTGCTCATACGCACCACTCCCAACTACAAAGTCAAGGCAGATGCCAAATTGATACCTAACCCCTTTGCCAGAAAACCCCCCGTCCTACTCCCTTTCTGGGACCAGGCCTTATTCGAAGAAGAGTTTTGTGTTAAAGACTGGATGGGGACTACTTTACTTATTTGGCATTATTAAAAGTTAAGCATGGAAAGATGACGCAAAATAAATAAATAGAGAAAACGCCAAAGTGTCCCAAAACCTGCCCTAAACACTGTAGCCCCTTTACAAGGAGAGATTAGGGCACCAGTTCAGACAGAGAAATGGAGGTGCCAACCTCTTACGGAAAGCGTCCTGACATTTTCATAATTCATGAAGCCTCTTCTCTTTAGGGTCCTAACTGCAACCTGGATATTTACTAACTGCTAGGCTTCTAAAAAAGTAATGGCTGCTTTTTGTTGTTAAAATATCTATTTTCCTAAAAGCCAGAGCTGCTTGCACTTTTTAGTGGGTAGGAAATCCACGTGGGAAGGACAGAACAGAACTGCAGGACAGTGATGACCCCTGGGGAGGCAGGAAGGAGAAAAGGACTGGAGAGGACGAGGAGGATGGTTAACTGGATCTGTCTTAAAAAACAGAGGCCTGAAGTAAATACGGTAAAATGTTAACAGCTGTTCAAGCTGGTACCTGGGTGGCAGGTACCTGGAAATCTATTACATAAACTTATGTTTTAATTTTTCTGTATGCTTGAAGTACTTTCTAACAAAAAAAATTAAAATGTCTGAAAGTGAAACAGAGACAAAAGGCACAAAGAAAATGCAGACTGGTGCCCAAGCGATGCAAAGTGGCAAAGTCCAATTATGCTGCTTTGATTAAATGTAACTGCCAAGCAACACAATAAATACACACAAGCCTCTTGGGAACACTCAAACCCAAGATAACACACGCTGCAGTTAGGACCCACTTCATAGCTTTCCATTTTATCACCAGAGAGTCTTCTGATATCAGTCTTATTAACAAAAGACACATCAGTACGTTGATCCTTCGCCAAATAAAATGCATGCCCATATTTGAAGTTGTACTAAAGGATATGTAGTATTATTTCAATGTGCATTTGTTCATCTAAATGAAAGCCAAACTCCAGGAGGCATAAATATGGCAGCCTGGTTTTTCGTACTAAAGCTAAGTTGGAGCAGAATGTAAGTGACACAGAAGTACACATTTTTGTTTAGCATTCAGAGAACAACAGCAGGATTCAGGCCTGCTAACAAACGCAGCTGCTGCCCCAGAGGAAGAACTCAAAAAATCCACCGTTTTCTGCTCAAGGATCCTCTACCAAGTGGTCCTGACCAACAACATAATGACAGCCATTTAGAGCCAACTTGGCCTGTGTGGACCTCGTCACCAGTTTTTTCAAGTATCTGCGTTGCTATCTAATAACATGAGATCATCAGGTTAGGGAATACGGCTACCAACATGCTGGTTCTGTGGACAGATGATTCCACCTTGCCACTGCAAAATTCAAACAGTATCACAGAATTTACAAACCGTTAGCACAGGAGTCAAGTCTAGCCCACAGATATTATTGGGCTCATACAACATTTTTTAAATCTTGAATTAAGAAAAAACCCATGAAGATCTGGCTTTCTGTATTCTCTTTTCTAAATACCACAAAATACTGACACTTGGCTGGTTTGAACTAAGTGGCAGCTGCTCAATTCACACAAGGCCTGTGGACCACAGTCCCCACCACTCCCCATCACCTACACTCACCAGCATCACTTATAACACTACTTGCCCTGCCCCGTAGGCATTTTATCTGTAGGCATTTTAATCTGTGGTGTAACACTAAAGGTGTCACACCATGGGGGCAGTGGAAATATTGACACATAGGTTCTCCCTAGAACAAAATTTGGGAGTGGGAAGGAGACAGGAAAAAAGAGCTTGTTTTCTAGAATTCTGACTTCCAATACAGGGCAGAAGACCACAGGAAGAGCCTGAGCCAGAAGTCATCCCCATCATCAATATGCATCCATTTCCATGGTCAAGTTTTATGTGTGCTAACATATATAACTTCTTTACTTATGCTGATGGGTTCCCTAGATACACGAGATTCCTGACTCTGAACAATGCTCATTTTGGCTTAAGAGGGAATCCCTTCTGCTCTCATATTGCCGAAGAACTAACAGAGGTGAACTGGCTTGTTTTTCATGCAATGCTCCCACCACTCAAGCCAGCCACGGGAACTCCTTCCTACTTGGTAATGCATCAGATTCCCACAAATGCTGTACCATCAAGTAAACTAAGCATCACACTGTGACACTGCTAAGCCAGTAAGAAAAGAAATTACGGCTAAAAACAATAGATGTTTAATGCAGAGAAGAGAAGTTACTCATCAACACAAAAACAAGTGTCAGACACTTCCACACAAAAGATGCACACGGGGAGATAGAACAGAATGCCATTCATTACCCAATGTCATTACCCAATTCATTCATTACCCAATTTTTAAAATATAAATGTGTCTCCGTCAAATGAAATTTCCAAGGAAGAACTGTAATAAATTCTCTGCTGTGCACAGGTACATATATTGGGTTGGCCAAAAAGTTCGTTCATGTTTTTGCCGTAAGATGTTACAGAAAAACCTGAACAAACTTTTTGGCCAACCCAATACATACATATATACATAAATCATATGTACATACAGCCATAATTATGATAAAGTTCAGGATATATTAAGCTACCACTACGTACACACTATATTAACAAACAAGAAAAGATTCTGAGTAGGAAGAGTTTCCAGAGTCCATAATACATCAGTCTTAAGACACTATATATTATAAAAACCTGATAAATTTTCCTGATCAGAATTGTCAAAGTTCATGTTCTCACTAGTGCCTGCAGAGTTTCAAAAAATATTTCACAATCTAAAAAGAAGAGCCTTTCTCCTTACGGTTACCAGATCACTGGTAGAAAAAATTAAAACCACAACCAGGCATAATTTCCACAACTTGGTCTTCTCACTCCCAGACAGAAAGAGAAGGTACACACTTACCGCAGAGAGCTGGCTCCATGTGGACCTCAGCGGCTTATGGTGAATCACGATTTTTTCATCTGATTTCTGTTCTTTGGGCTCCGACTCTTCATCAGAGTCAATGTCAAGGGCCTTTTCTTTGTAGTTCTGATACAGGACAGCATTTTCTGCAAGGAAACCAAACTCTTCATGTCACTAATTGCCCCTCATCATGATGCTACTTGGTCTAAACAAACATCCGTATTTATACTATGCTTGGTCTCCAGTTTAATAAACAAGAGACAAATGGATTTCTTCACTTAAGAGTCATTACCAAAAAGTGATTTTCTCACTCACACAGCTCTATTCCCAATTCATCTGCAGGGGAAGGGGAAGGGCCCACACATGAAATGCCAACTGAAGCAAAGTTTCCATGTCTCTGTCCACCACCCATGGAAGTCACGTCTGTTACATCACTGTTTTTTAGGTGAAATTGAATTTACACCCTTGTATTTATCTATTTAACAAATATTTACTGTACATCTACAATGTGCCAAGGGCTGGGAGTAAATGGAAAATAAAAGATCCTTCCCATGCCCTCATGAGCTAAGAATTTAATGAGAAAAATAGTCAAAGTCACTCATTCATGTATTCATTCAACTGATATTTAGAAACTAGACGCCAGCGACTGCTAGGCACTGGGGATAAAACAAAGAACAACAACAGATAAAGATAAAAATCTTGTTCTTCATGGAGCTGACATCAGAGTGAGGAAAGGATGACAATAAATAAACAAGTAACTTTTATAATATATCAGATGCTTATAAGTATCATGGAGAAAAAATAAAACAGGGAAAGGAGAAGCATGTTACAAGGGGTGATATGCAGATTTTTAAACAGGGCCGTTTAGGAAGCCCTCACAGAAATGACATTGAAGCAAAGATCTAAAAGAAGTGAGAAAGTAAGCCACCTGCACAGCTGGGGAAAGAACATCCCATCAGAGAGAACAGCCAGTACAAAGGCCCTGGGGAAGGAGTCTGCTGCATCTATACGTTCAAGGATCAGCAAGGAGGCCTGTGTGGCTGGAACAGGAGGGGAGAAAGTACAGGAATTGGGGGTTGGGATGAATAGAGGGCAGACCGTGTAGGGTCTTGCCTCAATGCCATTGAAAGGACTTTGGTTTTTTATTCCAAGCGAGATGGCAAGCCATTTTAGAGTTGAGGACACAATGAGTACAAATACATACCTACGAACAGGAAGATTTATACACAGGCACTCTGAGAACAGACTCTCAGCGGATATGATCTAGTCTGGGGGTCAGAAAGGTGCTAATGAGGAAAATCTTAAGATCTAAAAGCTGAGAAACTACAGAGCTACAGAAAAAAGCACATGCAAAAGCCCGAGGCAAGAGGAAACAAAGGAAAGTCATTCACTGGGGTAAGGGTGTCTAGTAGACAAAAGGTATAAGGTGAGTTCAGGGGGAAGAGCCAAACAGTCCAAATCAAGCAGAGTTTTGCAAGCAATGTTAAAGAACTAGATTTTATCCTGAGTCCAAAAGGACTGAGTTTCTTTCATACTGTAAGGGTTGTATTTTATCCCAATTGCAGTGGGAATCCACTGAAAGGAAAAGACTTATCAGATTGGAAGAGCAAAACATTGACTACTTAAAGGACTAATTAGGATGCTATTGAAGTGGTCAGTGAAAGACAATGGAGACTTGGGGGATGGACTGGATACAGTGATAAGGATGTTTCCCAGCTCTGTAAGTCCCACAATGGAAAAGTAGGAATGGGAACACCAGAAGAGATTCAGCTTTAGAGGAAAAATTATGAGTTCAGTTTGAGACATACTAAGTTTGAAATGCTTTTCCCATCTACTGAAGCCAGCAAACATCTGCCTCATTTCTCATCCACCATTGCATGTTCGTATGCACCATCACTAAAGTAATACTGGAATCTATGCAAAATTTTACTGTCGTCTGGTTGTTCCGCATATGTAAAGAAGATTACGAGGGTGTAGACTGAGTTTCCCCCACCTCTGTAGTGCCCTTTAAAGTACTTGTCATATGGCACAAAATATATGCACACATTGTTGATATACATTCATTCATCCTCACAACAACCGTGGGCAATGAGACTGAGACTCAGTGAAGTTAAGACTTGTTCAGTGTCACTCAACTGATGAGTAGAAGCAGCAGGACAGGAACTCAGGTCCCTGCTTCCAATACAGCAGCTTCTCACCACTCTACCACACAGCTTCCTGACTTACATTCTTGTTAGTCATTAACTGTAAGACTCCTGCATTCCTCATATACGCATATGTGAAAAAGAATTTCTAGGTCATCAAATTTGAGAAGAGAGGAGAGGGTGCACAGAAACATCTCCTTATAAAAAGAAACAACATAAGACTAGTTATCATGAAGGTCTGTTCTCGGACTTCAAAAAAGCTCAACATTTTTAACCCTTTGAGGTAAAGGTCCCAAAACCAATACCAAATTCCAGAAGATGTAAAACATCTCTCAAAATTGATATTAGGTAGATGCTCTGTTCACTTCATGGCCATAACGGAATAAAAGAGGAAGCAAACTGGACTAAGAACCAGATCTCTGTCCTAGTCCTGGCTGTGTGAAAGTATAGACAAGGTACTAAACCTCTCTGAGCTTCCAGATTCCTCAGTTATAAAATCTGGAAGATGAATTTATCCCAACCAGCTAAAGTACTGTATCTGGGTTTCCTCTCCATAAAGGAACAGTTTTCTAAGATTCATTCAGTAAATACATTTTTATAAACTGGTCATGTTTAAATGCTCCAAAGAGAACTGATTTTTGTAAGAATTATATGGGGGAATGTTTTATATAATTAAATCAGCCAAAGTGATATAACTCTGAGTGGTTTTACCTTAGATTTACTTATAGAGGGGCACACCCTTCTTCACTGTTCTTTAAAGGTTGGGAAATCTTAGCATTTCAGAGTATGACAGGAAATAATCACACTCACCTCCACCACACTCCTCCAGCCCTACAAGCGCTGCAGCTGGGGCTTCCTCCTTCATGCTCTTCCAGTCCATTGACACTGAATCCCATCTATTTACACAAAGTCCCCTAATCTGATTAGGGTCTGAACAACTGGTAAAAGCCGCTTTTTTTTGCTTCACAAAAATACTATATGGGTTCGAAATTCTTAGGAGTATGTTTCTATCAGCCAGGAGAGTTAGATTTCCCCCAAACTGAAACTTGATTAGGAAACAGGAAGTCAGAAATGATATTAAATGTAGAAATATGGGGAAAAGTCAAAGGAAATATGGAAAGGAGAGATGTAAGATCTAAATGCCAAACTTTCAGAATTTTTAACTAAAGAGCTAGAGCTTGCTCTTACTCTTTCTCCATTTTTTTAGGGAGGTGGGGATAGAGCCAGAGTAGAGAAGAATTAAAAATCCCAGAACATTTCTCTGACAAAGTCATCTGCCTACAAAGAATGCCATTAATTTTATTCACTGCTGGTGTTACTAGATGAAAATTTAGCTTAGTGCAGAGCTTTGTGCTGTATAATTTGGGAAGAAGTTGTACATTTTTCTCTCTTGTGTTTTTGTTACTTCAGTTATTTCAGCTTATAATTGATATTCCACATTGAAACAGCAATAAAAGTCTGGAAAATCAAATGCTTACCTTCCCCATCAAATGTTCCTTGTCCTTTCAGCATTTTTTTCTAAGAAACAAGAAAAGCAAAAAGAGGAAAAGCAAAGCAAACTATGTATGAATGAGCCAAACAGAAAATACAGCTATTTTAAGAAAAAAGTACTTTTTCTGTTGTTACATTCATTAGACTTACAAGAGCACACAGCAGATGATCCTGGAGTAGTTCACTCATAAGACTACTACAACTCACTAAAAGGGTGAAATAAAATGTACAATATCCCCCATGCTCTGTCAATACAGCTTGAGAATCCTCAAATGACCAGCAGTCCAGCTTATTTCATTACTCATGATTCACCATCACTGTTAAACTGAACTTTACTATACTTGCAGAATTGGAGGGGAAAAAAAAAAACAACATAAAATGTTATGTAACTTCTTTAAGGCCATAGGATCTAAAATAAAACAGGCTTGCTTGTGTATTACACATGTGACATTTATATAGACTGGTTCCAGCTCTCTGATTAATCAAGAGAAGATGTGGCTGCCAAAATGAATTTCTGCCCTATTGCTGAGATCTGTCTTGTGTCTGCAGAAGGCAGCACATGCACACTCCAAAATCTCCTTCCCTAGTTTTCCCTATTTCTTTATGTCATATTTGGTAATATTCTAAAGAGTGCTGCTCCTAGGCCTTCACCGGGGAGCAACACCACACCATTCACTCGAACCTGAAGTTTCCAGCTACCAACCTGTTAAATGCACTCAAGGCACAAAATGGCAATAAGATGCAACCACAGGCAGCGGTGAGAGAAACCAGAAACAACAAAGATGACAAACTATGTCTTTTGTGATTCTGGCAACTGACTTTTAAAATTCACATTTTACCTGAATGGCATTTAGTATGTGATCGCCACTGAAAAAAAAACAATTCAGTAATTAAGTCATTAGTATAAGGAATTAAAATAATTGATAGGCTCAAAGAAAATCAGTTTTCCTGTATCAGCTGTGATGAATCAGCAACCAATGATTGACACTTCTAAACAAGCACTAGGCAGCTTGACCACACAACCAAGAGAGCAGATCCACACCTGCCCACCACCCCCTTTTCAGCTGCCTGTATTAAAACTGTTTAGGACTCACTCAGCCAATACTTAATTTTCTGTGTTTTTTTCCCTATTTGTCCCCCACATTTTGCCCTAACTTAGAAAATCTAAACAATAAGAGTTTCAGTTTCTCCCACAAAGCCGTATTAACCTGGGCTGTGCCTGCCAGCAACAAAACAGCCAAGAGATAAATGTGTACGGGTCTGATTAACAAACAACAGAATTTAAAAAAAGAACAATAACCTCTGGTTTCCTCTGTGCCCCTCCTCCCCACCCCCATCACCTTCACTTGTGACTTAGTGAACGCCTAACTTGCGACGCACCGTGACCACTCTTACCTTTATCCTTCCCAGGCTGGAAAACTTCTCCTTGTCTTCCATCACTGCTTTCAGAACAGGCTGGGACATTCTGTTCTTCTTCTTCGAGGTGGTAGGACTGTCGAAATCAACGCCACTGACCACGGCCCTGCGATAGGACGTGGACCGCAAGCCTCTCCGCAGAGACCCCGGGCTGTCCAAGTCGTTCTCCGCCTCGCCTTCGTCCTCGGCGGGGCCCAGGGGCGCTCCCAGGCCCTCCACCATGCTGCGCACCTTGAGCAGCCTCTTGTGCGGCTCCACATTCTGACTGTTGGATTTACTGATCTTAATTTCCGAGGCCAGGCTCTTCGGGATGATCTGCTGTTTTCCCACTTTGAGGGCGGCGGGGCTGTTTGTGCTCAAAACCACTGAAGCATTCTCCAGGAGCTCGTTCTCCTGTGAGGGTAGCCTTTGGAGGGGGAGTTTTTGTCCCAAAGACCTTTTCTGGGGCGCAGGAGAGAGCCTCGACGGTCCCCGCTCAGGGTCCTTAGCCATTTGGCCGGATGGCGAACGAGCGCCTGGGGAGGCGATAGTAGGGATAAACCCATTTGCAGCAGGCGAAGGCAGGGGGCTGGCGGGGAATCCCGCCCTGTCCCCCTCGGGGCTGCTGGGGGCAGGCCCATGAGGAGTCCGCGGGGGGTGCAGCGGGTGCCGCGCGGGCGAAGTCGCCGTGCCGTTCGCTGGGGATTTGGGGGGGCCGCCCGACGCCGCTTTGGGGACCTGGGGTGACTTGGGCCGTCGAAGCCGAGGAGAGACAGCCCTGAACTCCGGGGAGACGGTCTTCCCATTGGTCGCCAACCTCCGATGGCCACGCGGAAGCTGGGGGCTCCTCTGCATCTTCCTGCCGTCGGAGGCGGCGGATAACTGGGCCGGAGTCTGCGCCGCGGGGAGCGTCCCTCGATCCTCCACCGGGAAATCGGTGATCAGCAACCCGCTGGGGCTCTGGTAGGACTGGGGCCTCGGCTTGCTCCGGCCCAGCAGCTGGGGCTGAGGGGTTGAACGCCTCCGCCACAAAGGGGTTAAGCTGTTGCTGGAAAAATCTACTTCGCTCTCGCCATCCATAGCGGAGCCTCGGGGGTCAGCCCCGGGGATGGGGGGGGGGGGGGGGGGGGGCGGGGCAGCACCCAGTCAGCCGCGCCTAAAGAGGAAAGAAGTCATGGAACTTTGCCTCCGGACAACCAGGCACGCCTCGCAGACACGCGCGCTCTGAGCCCGGGGATCACCCGGCTGCCGCGCGGGACACAACTGCGTGTCAATAACTCGCCCTTTCTGGGGCAAAAACTGCGCCCACCGCGCCGAGCGGTCCAGTACGGAAATCTGGGCTGTGCTGCAGCGGATGAGTCCAACCACCTCCGCGCCTCTCCCGCGCCCAGAGACCACCCGCACGGACAGAGACAGCCACCAATTCGCCGGGTGCAAACTGATGCACGAGAAACTTGGGACGAGTTCAGCTTTCTTGGCAAACTCGCCGCGGGACGCTCCCCTCCGCCGCCAGCCGGCCGCCCGCCCCCGTCTTTGGTCCCCTAGTGCTCTAGCTGCCCGCCTCCCAGGAGAATTTACCTTCAGGGATTCGCGGAGCTCAAGGCCAAAGACGACCCACCGCCCAGTGGGTGGCCCGGGTCCCGGACCGAATCTCAGCAGCGGGAGCTCTGCAGAGCAATGCAGCCCACCAGGCGTCGGCTCCGCCCCCAAGCTTTGGCCCCGCCCTCAGCCTTGGCCACGCCCCGGCCCGCCTCGGTTGCAGCCATCCGGGAGCCGCTGCCTTCCCGCCCCCGGTCTCTTGTTAAAAACACACAAGCGCACCTGGCGTGGGCGCCGAGCTCCGGGGGTCCCGGCCGCGGGATGCGGGTAGGGGGCGGCGTGGGAGCTGCGGGAGCGCAGGGCCGCCGCCGGGAGCACAGCGTGGGAACGAGCGTGGGAGCCCTGCCAGGATGTAATTTACGAAGCCCTGGGCCCCCGCGGGATCTCCCCTGCGGAAAGCCGGCATACCGAGCAGAGCAGGGTCTGTGAAATGCGTGAGCTGGAGCGCGGAGCTCTGAACGCAGAAAGCCAGCCGCCTCCCAGCATTCGGGTGGTCTTAAAACACAGATCAGATGCCCAGCTCCCCTGCTTAAAATATCCTACAGGCTGATAAGTTTGCTTGCTTGTGTATTTCCGGAGGGATACTTACAGCCAGCTCGAGGGAGGGGAAACTGGGTGTCTAGGAAACCGGAGGGAGGGAGTGTTTTCGTTCAGTCATCTTTGGATCTCGTATACTTTGAATCGTGAATGTTACCTATTAAAAGTAAACGCAATTTAAATGACAAAAAAGAAGTTTACCGGTTTCTAAGCATACGCAGAATGAAATTCAAAATCCTCTCCATAGCTTACGAGGCCATACAGGAAGTGCTTACCTCTGTAGCCGTATTTTCCCCCAACACTTGTTCCTTCACTATTTTTAGGCCACACCCACTTAAAGTTTGACAGCCTCAGAACCTTCCCTTTTGTTCCTCCTTGACCTGCTGAACTGTCACTCCATCAGAGAGGCCTTCCCTCCTGAATCAGATTATGGCCCCGCTTATTTATTCTCCCAGCCACCTGTTCTCCTCCTTTTCTGCACTTACCGCAATTCGCAAATATATTTAATCATATATTCACTTTTATGTTTATCTGTTTTGTCTTCTTTTGACTGAAAGCTGCAAGAGGGCAGGGGCCATGTTTCTTTTTTGCCCCTTCTGTATTCCAGGCACATAGTGGGCACTTAATAAATATCTGTTGAATGAATGAATGAATGAATGAGAGGAGTGACATGAGGACAGTGACCAACCAGCCCAGAGTGCTCCATTGCCATGTAGTAGAAATTGGTTGTGTCCTGGACAAGCTCCAGCTATGTAAGAAGAATAAGGCAAACATGAGAAGACAGTTGATTTTTAGACCAGAGGTCTGTATAATTAATTCTGTTAGCAAGACATATGGGCTGTTCAAGTTCTCTTTTTTGGCATTCACGCCTTCAATAAACATGTATTGAGCATCCGCTGAGTGCTCTGGTTTGCTCTGGACAGATTGAACGTGATGGCCAAAAATATTAAGAGGCAATCTCTGGGTGGTGGTGAGATGAAGCCTAATGTTGTTCATGCTTATTTATACTTTGCTATACTTTCCAAATACTGCACATTAAATATATGTTACTTTGATTTGAAATATTCTTGTATACTAGAAGAAATGACATCAAAACATTTACAAGAATTTTTTCTAAAAAAAAAAGAAATGTATCAAATCTTTTGGTTGGAAAAAATATGGCTGATTACATACTTACACCTACCCACTTTTTAATATAGGACATTTGCCATATTGGAAAATATAATACATTAAGTTTTAAAAGTGCTCAGCTAATGACAAATCAAGTGTTCCCTAATTCAGAATGCAATCTGTGACTTACGTTAAGAAGTTGTAAATGGTGATGGGAGAAGCTAGCTCCTCTTCAAATTATGTTGGTTCTGCAAACAAGCGTAACTGATGATTGTGAAGAAATCACAGGATCTTCCTACCTCATTCCTAAGCAACAACATAATACCCACCAAAATAACAGCGACGACAAAACACCAAGCTCTGTTCCTTCACTAAGGGAAGCTTGGAAATTCACAGATCTACTGCGCATTTTAGCGTCCATTCAATTTAGCATATCTATTCAAATCTAGGACATCTTTGATTGTATGTACCACCAAGAAAGAAAAAAGAGTTGCCAATTAAACAATGGCACAATGTGTTGTCACACAGGATTTTTTTAATACTTATTGAAACAGTGCTTTTAGACTTAGATATAAAATTTTCAGTAAGTTCATATTTAGAAAAGGAAAATATAAGCAAAATAAATTGATTAAAGTACTTCTACAAATTCTGTACATGGAGTCTAATTTTCCTGAATCCCTTTCCACACAGAGCATCAATATGTGTGTTTTTCCACACAATATCATTGATGGTGTCACATTTCTTTTTTTTTTTTTTTTTTTTGATGGTGTCACATTTCTTAAAAGAAGTTCCTAGCCTTGTCTCTGGGATTCGTTTTCCTAACCAGACACTCATTCTTCAAGTTTGATGCTGGCACAATCCTATTTCACTAAAACCATAGTTTTCTTGTTCTACTGAATTATATGTCACTACAACATATGTAGCCTCTCTATTAATGGCCAGAAGGAAGTTTCTGACAAACTGAAGCTCCAGCCCTTCACTGTAGTCTTGTGTGATACATGAATTGGTTATATTAGCCTCTCGTTGCTTTGGAATTTCTTTCATCTAATCTGACACATCTGGCAATTTCTCCTGCCTTCAACTGCATTTCTTAGCATATGGCTTTGACACGTAGTATTAAATTGCATAGAACTCAGTGAAATGATGACAATTCATACAGTTATAACCATGGTCACAAATACAAAGGCAATGCCAACTATATCAGGACTGCCACCTGGCCAATGGCTATTTCTGCAAAACACATCCCAGTTTCAGAGATGTTAAAATGTGAGACCAAAGTGCTTCCTAGAATTGGAGAAATACAGTATATTAAACTATCAGGAATGATACATTACACTGGTATATTCTTAAGGTAT
The DNA here is from genome assembly GCF_030028045.1 of Hippopotamus amphibius kiboko. Classification (NCBI taxonomy): domain Eukaryota; kingdom Metazoa; phylum Chordata; class Mammalia; order Artiodactyla; family Hippopotamidae; genus Hippopotamus; species Hippopotamus amphibius. The sequence continues at coordinate 132,953,987 of NC_080191.1, read as the reverse complement.
ATATTTTTAATTAAAAAATTTTAATTTCTTCCCAGTTTATTGATATATAACCTTGTAGTAGATTAAGGTATACAACATAATGATTATATATACACATATATATAGTGAAATGATTATCACAGTAAATTTAGTTAACATCCATCACCTAGCATAGTTACAAATTCTTTTTCTTGTGATGTGAACGTTTATGATCTGCTCTCTTAGCAACTTTCAAATATATACAACATAGTATTGTTAACTGTAATCACCATGCTGTACATTACATCCCAGAACTTATTTTTATTATAACTGGAGGTCTGCACCTTTTGATTACCTTCATGACATACTGAACTATTGAAATATTCAGTGGCATTCTACAGGGTCCTAGAGGCTAAGATACCAATTATTGCTACATTTACTAAACAAATTTGCATTTATCACCAATTATGTGTCTGGAGTAATAATTAGACTAGTCTTAAAGTGCAATTTGTTAACTAGTGTTATTACCTTGCAGTTAAATTTCATGTACTCTTTTTTTTGGCCGCACCGTGTGGCTTGTGGGTTCTTAGTTCCTCTACCAGGGATCAAACCCAGGCCCATGGCAGTGAAATCACAGGGTCCTAACCACTGATACTTACTGGGTGCATTCCAGTGCCAAGCACTGAGCCAGGCCTTCCTGAAGCTTATAACTTGACTGATTAACTACATCTGAAACATTAAAATAACAATATAAGGTACCCAAGCTAAGTAAGGTGTATGATAAGCTCCCTGTTCTCTGAAAGCCTCTGGGAAGGAGTCTCGGTAGAAGAGGACCAGAAGAATAGGTAAAATATCGCAAGATGGAGAAGAGAAGGGTATCCGAGAGACATGTCCCAGCATGAACAAAAACATGGGGGCATGGCTTGGGAACTAATATTTATTAAGTGCCAACTATATTTCAGGAACTAATTTAATCTCAAATTAATCCTGTCTCCACTTAAACATGAAGAAGCTGAGGCTCTAAGAGTTCTTCTTATACTGTTGGTAAGTGATTGAGTCAGAATCTTAACTCAGATCTGTCAGACTCCAGAGCCTACGAGCTCCACATACCAGAAACTAAAATCACAAGAACAGGGAATTTGCATTTAGAAGTTGTGGGAGATTGATCTGGCTAAATATGGGGAGAATAGAATGCGGTGTGCGAAATAAACTGAGTCTGGATTTTACCTGGATAACATCTGACACTCTCCAAAAGTATTTAAACTTTGCTATCTTTTAAAACAATAAACCTAATAACACCAGTCTCAGAGATAAAATAAATAAATAAAAATAAATAGATTTGTTTGTGTATTAAAAAAATCCACCTAAACCCATAAAATCTGAGGGAAATCTTCTCTTGGAAGGAAATTACAGAAAAATATTTAAATATATACATAACAGACAAAGTGTTAATATCTATATCACTCACAAATCTATAAGGAAAAGATAACTGTGGAAAAATAAGCAGAGTGAGAATACGAATTTTAGATAAGTGACCTCTATACATAAAAAAATACACTCAGCCCCAATAGTAATAACAAAATTAAAACAGTAATGAGATCATAGTTTTTCATCCATTAGATCAACAACGATTAAAAAGAAGAAGAAGAAAAAAAACACTGTTGGTAAAAGTGCAAGCAAAAGAGGGTTCTGACTCATTCATGGTAAGAATGTAAACCCTTCCGAAGAGCAATTAGATGATACTTAATCAAAACCCTGAAAACAGGCAAATCTTCAACCTAGTTATTCCATATACAGGAAATAATCCCGAGGAAATAATCTTTGATGTGTAAAAAGAAGTATATGTTCAAAGACGTCTGTCAAAGCATTTCTTATGGTGGCAAAAAATTAGAAGCAGACTGTTTATCCTTAGGAGATTCGCTAATAAATCATGATGTAAAATGCAACCACCAAAAATAACAGTGTAGGTTTATAATTACTCATACAGAAATTCGAAATATGGTTAAGTGGGAGAGAAAAGCTACTTTTAAACACATTATGCAAAGTGTCCTACTTTAAGTTTTTTAAAACGCAAATAGCTATGTGTAAATGCTTAATACTGAGATTTGTAATATGCAAAATGTTAGTATGTCCACCTCTGGTAGCAAAATTAAAGGTGTATTTCAGTTATGCTGTGCTGTGAAACAAACCACCTTGTCACTTTGTGGCTTAAAATAGCAAATTTTATGATTTATTGTTCCTCACCATTCTGTGGGCTAGTGTGGTAGGTTCTTCCGCTTCTTCTGCAGGTCCCCTTGGGCTCTTCTGCTCTGCCACAGTCAGCTGTGGGGTAGGCTGGATTGGAAGGACACAGAGAGCTTCACTCGTGTGTCTGACATTTGGTGTTGGCTCTTAGCTGGGGCTCCTCAATTCTCCCTTTCTCAGATCTTAAACATCCTGGACAGGCTTCGTATCCCTGTACAAGGAAATGATGAGTCAAAATGACAAAGAAAAATCTGGAAAGGATATCTGAAAAAAGAGGTTTTGAGAATTAATTAGTTCTCACTGGGAAAAAAAAGTTCTTAAAAATAGACTTTCTTATAGCACTTATAATAATGATTTATATATTACCCTGTGTTTTTTGATGTTTTTTAAAAAATAAATTTATATATATATATTTATTTATTGGCTGCGTTGGGTCTTCATTGCTGTCTGCAGGCTTTCTCTAGTTGTGGCGAGTGGTGGCTACTCTTCATTGCAGTGCGCAGGCTTCTCATTGCAGTGGCTTCTCTTGTTGCAGAGCACAGGCTCTAGGCGAGTGGGCTTCAGCAGTTGTGGCTCGTGGCCTCTAGCACGCAGGCTCAATAGTCATAGCGCGCTAGCTTAGTTGCTCTGCAGCATGTGGGATCTTCCCAGACCAGGGCTCGAACCTGTGTTCCCTGTATTGGCAGGCAGATTCTTAACCACTGCGCCACCAGGGAAGTGCCACTCTGTGTTTTTTAAAACATTTTTTAAGCACTTACCATATACCAGACCCTCTTTGAACAGCTTCAAGTATATTAAATGACTTAACCTTCACAACAACCTTTTTATCTAGGAACTACCACTGTCTGCAGTTTATAGATGAGGAAACTAAAATGCAGAGAGATTAGGTACCCATGCAGTCTTGCTCCAACCTGCCTCATAACTACTACACCATTATATTGATATTATTTGTGATTGCATTATTCATTTACATTCATTTTTTTCACAGATAAAATGTAAGCACCCCATTGTCAGTTCCTTCTCTATCTCCTATAGTGCTTCAGTAATGAAGAGATTGATCAATCGATGATAACACCCAGAGAAAGAGGAGGCAAACCAAGAGGGGTCATCCAATCAGGAAGACAAATGCAAGAGCCTTAGAAAGGAAGAGGTTCTGAGAGGAAAGTCAGATGAGTAGGATTTATTTGGCTCCTGGCTGGTACCAGGCTCTGGGCTCGCTATAGATACAGTAGTAAAGAAAGCAGGCATGATCCTGCTGAGTGTCCCTGCCATGGTCTTGCTAACAATCTACCAGGAAAAACCAACTCCGGATGGCATCTAACGCTACCCATGGGTGCTCACTTAGTGCGCTTTCAACCAGCCCCTTCCGTTTCGGTGGGCACGGAGTCCAACACGCAGGGCTTCTGGAGAAAGTCAGCATGAAAACTTAGTACAGGCACTTAACTGCAAGTGTGGGAATTTTGACAGTAAAAGGGAGGAGAAAATAGGACAGTTGTTGGAGGGAAAGGGAGAAATAATTGGTTTTATTTCAAGACTGGGGACACGTGGCTGGAAGTCAGGCAGCTGGGTTTTCAGTTTGTGCCTGCCACTTTCTAGCTGAGGGAATGAGGACAAGTCACTCAATCTCTAAGACCGTAATTTCTTCAACTGCAGAAATGAAATTGTTCCTCCTCCTCACAGTTTGAGAAATGCTGGTTCGATTAGAATCATTTGGATGTGTCCAGTCCAATGGCTGGAGAAAATGGGACACAGAAGTGGGGTGGGGAGGGGAGATCTGGACAGATAACTGTACAAAGTCAAATTCCTAATTAACTTTTCCTCTATCTTGAACAGCAAATAATTAGAATAAAATTCTATTGTGTCCAACTCTAGTGTAAAGAAAAAAGACCATCATGAGAAAAGGATTAGACCTTGTTGAAAATGACTCAGAGGACTCTTCCTGACAGGACCCAAGGAAATTGGTAAGATTTGTTCAAGGGGAAGGGCTTCCTTCTTGCTGCCAGTTTTTGCCAGCAGCATCCAATCTGCTAATTCACAACTGCAGGGAAAGTGACTCACATTTGATCTGTTGACCCTCCAGTGACACTGTGTTTTGAGGAGAAGCTCTTCATTTAACTAGAGCAATTAAGATCCCAGGTAAACCACAAGGTCAGGGTGGAGAGTGATTCCCCGAACTGGTCAGGCCCCAGGAGCGACTGTTCACTGCTGTTCTTTCAACTGTAGGGATAAGATAAGCAACTGAGCAGCCACTTTCTTCAATGTGTTCTAGTCTGAGGTCACTGCATGGCTTGAACAGACTCTTCACCTCTTTAAACAGTGCTTGCTGGTTTGGTCTTTTTTTTTTTTTCTTTTAAAATTTTAACACATTCACATGGTAAAAATTGGGATTGTACAGAAGTCAAAAATATCTGCTGCTCTTGTCTCTAGTTTCCCACTTGGCCCTCTAGAGGCATTCACTTTTTTTTTTTTAATTAAATTTATTTATTTATTTATTTTATTGGATGTGTTGGGGTTTTTTTTGCTGTGCGTGGGCTTTCTTTTTTTTAGTTGTGGTGAGTGGGGACTACTCTTCGTTGTGATGCATGGGCTCCTCATTGCTGTGGCTTCTCTTGTTGTACAGCATGGGCTCTAGGCAAGTGGGCTTCAGTAGTTGCAGCACATGGGCTCAATAGTTGTGGCTCACGGGCTTAGTTGCTCCGCGGCATGTGAGATCTTCCTGGAGCAGGGATCAAACCCGTGTCCCCTCATTGGCAGGTGGATTCTCAACCACTGTGCCACCTAGGAAGCCCGAGGCATTCACTGTTAACAGTTTACATATTTTATAAATTTTCAGATTTATGGTGGGACATAAACAAGCATATATATCCCCACATACACTAGACACCCATACACACACTAGTATCCTATAATGGTGTTCTTATCATTTACCTGGGATATCATTCTATACCAGTACTTAGAGAACCACCATGTATTTTTTTAATGTCTGCATAGCATTAGGTAGAATCAAATGGAATTGCTATTTTTATAAGTCAAAAGCAAATATCAGCAATTTCACATGGTTCCACCTAACTGTACATCATTCACTAGAAAATTTCTTGTTGATAAACATTTAAATTATTTCTTCACAAAATCTGAGCACCAATTTTTTTTTTTAAGTTTCCTTTTAGTTCTAAATTTCCATAATTCTTTGCTTTGTTCCTATTCTTCAATGCCTGGGACAGGTAAGGTAGTAAAAGAGAACAGTGTAGTGAACAAAGATACAGGTATGCTTTAGCTCTGCTATGTGTAATTAGGAGTCTGCTCCTAATACAATCTAAGTGGTGAAATATGGTGAACATGCTTTAAGCAGAGTTGTGTTCCATTTTGGGGAAACTGGATTGGGGCAGGGGGCCATCATCGCTATTACCCTTGGTGACGATTTCCCAGTGTCCATGCCCCTTCTTTTCTGTCCTTTTCTGGATCCCACTCTTTCTCTGAATTATCAAAACGGTATGTAGAATCACAACTCTTGTTTCATGAAGTTTGTTAAGTAATCTGAACAAAGAGTTATCTGAATAGGCCACACTGTTCCTTTTGTGTGAAGTATTTGGTGTTTGCAAAGGAACTCGAGATAAAAAAATTCTGCTGCGTGCCCTCCATTTTCCAGGTAAAACTGTATCAGGAATCATGTGGGGATACTTAAAACTGGCCGATACGTTCAAGTTTTCTCCTGCCCAGATTTGTCTGGAAGAAATCCAGTCTTACCTATCTCAAAAATTCAGCAGGGAAAAACAGCTGAAATAAATTAAACCCGTGATTACTAAATTCTGTGTTTACCTAGACGTTCTGGCATTTGGCTTAAAAGACAAAGCTTTCTAGAAATGTTATTTAAACTCAATTTTGCTACAGATTTTAAATAAGAAGAAAAATGGTAACAGAGTAAAGCTCTATAAACCATACACGCTTGGGCTCATTACCAAACTACTCTCACCAAGCAGTACTAATAGAATTTGAAAAATGCTTTCCAGAGTTGAGATTCGCCACCTAGCAACCACTTTGAAATGCTTCCTGTGCTGGACCAAGACTACTCAAAATGCCCAGTTTCAAAACTGGTGGGGTGTTTTGCTGTGCGCGGGCCACAGTCATTGAAGGGAGGATTAAAACTTTGTTTTTAGGGCAAAGACATGCAGATTAGAAGGATTGTTTAATTTAACTGCTCAACTGGGTTTTGGAATAGGGGTGCCAGATTAAATACAAATTAATGATTGCACCAGACATACTATACTAAAAATCATTTGTTATTTCTCTGAAATTCAAACATGACTGTGCAGTCTGTATTTTTATTTGTTAAATCTGGCAACTCAGTTTTGGAGAGACTTTGGTAGTGAGGAGCAGAGGGATGCTTATAGTATACACATCACATATATTAACTTGATCCCCCAAGGCTACTGCTATTATGGATCTAAAACACCCTCCCCAGAGCACTGGCGTTTGGACCTAGGAGGGAGCCTGAAGCATAGGAGGCCACAGGTAGGGCAGGAGCTAACAGAGGGGAGAAGAAATCGACCCAATGTTACACCCGGGAAAGCTAAACTGAGGGCAGGACAGGGGTTAGGAAGGGGTTAGTTGTGCAGGAGCAGGGACGCCCTACAGAGTGTAACAGTGCCAGGTGAGGAGGGGGAGCTGCCTAGACATCTGGGAGGAAGGGGAAGTGGTATGACGCCAGCATTCATTTCATTTTTAAGGGGTAGAAGGAGTGGAAGTAAAGCCCTCTATGTAAAGGTGCCCTCTGAAGCTTGGACTGACATGGGAGAGGTGCCACCTGGGATCCCACGGAGGTCACTGCCACCTACACACAGCATCCAAACAATCCTGAGGCCGCTGGCACCAGCCTGGAGAGCCAGCCTGGGGCTGAGAGTCTGTGTCAAGGCCCTGCCCTTCCAGCTGCACCTGGCCCAGTTCTGAGCTTGGGAGAGGCTGTCACTTTGTCTTCAATCCAGATCACAGTCCCTCATCCCCACCCCAGAAATTTGCAGCCCCTGCTCATTAACTCAGCAGCACAAAATAGTTAAAATAGAATTCATACATAATTCCTATGTGTCTGCACATGATCGAACATCTCCTGAAGGACACATAAGAAACTACTAAATGGGGTGTGGAGAGAAGAAAACCCTCCTACACTGTTGGTGGGAATGTAATTGGTGCAGCCACTATGGAGAACAGTATGGAGGCTCCTTAAAAAACTAAAAATAGAGCTACCATATGATCCAGCAATCCTACTCCTGGGCATATATCTGGAGAAAACTCTAATTTGAAAAGACACATGTATGCCAAGGTTCACAGCAGCACTGAATACAGAGGCCAAGACATGGAAGCAACCTAAATGTCCACTGACAGATGAATGGATAAAGAAGATGCAGTACATATATACAATGGAATATTACTCAGCCATAAAAAAGAATGAAATAATGCCATTTGCAGCAACATAGATGAACCTAGAGGTGATCATATTAAGTGAGGTAAGTTAGAGAGAGAAAGACAAATATCATGTAATATCACTTATATGTGGAATATAAAAAAATGATACAAACGAATTTATTTACAAAACAGAAACAGACTCACAGACAAAGAAAACAAACTTATGGTTACCAAAGGGGAAAGGTGGGTAGGGATAAATTAGAATATGAGAGTAACATATGCACACTACTATATACAAAATAAACAACAAGGACCTCCTGTGTAGCACAGGGAACAATATTCAATATCTTATAATAACTACAATGGAAAAGAATCTGAAAAAGAATATGTGTGTGTGTGTATATATATATATACATATACTGAATCATTTTGCTGCACACCAGAAATTAATACAACATTGTAAATCAACTATACTTCAATTAAAAAGTTAATTAAAAAAGAAAGAAGAAAGAAACTGCTAACTGTGGCTACTTGGGGGGAGAGGACTGGAGTATGGCAGTGGTGGGGGCGGTTCTGAATGGAGGTATATTTGCTCACATACCATGCATACTCGATTTATTTCCCTATGTGTGACTCACAATAAAGGTTTAAATTTAATGACTATCATAAATTCAGTCCAGAATCTGACATGTTTCAACTTGCATCTCTGATTTAAGATGACTCATGACAATAAGGTATTTTTAAATAAATCTTTATATAGTCCCTGTTAAAGAGGCCTGAGATCTGACATTTCAGCACACTTTCTGAAAAATTTGCTGCTGAATTCAATGACAAATCAATGTTTGACAGAAGGTTTACTTACCTTCTTAAAATGTTTATTCTGAGTTCTGTGCCATGTTTATATATATAAGTATGTAAAAGCTCAAAATGAAAATTTGATGAAAACTAAATATTAGTCTTTTATATATTTTTTAATAAAAGCAATATTGAATCCCACTTTGTAAGTTTTTTTAGGCCAGGTTTCTATCTCTTTTGTTCAGTAATGTATCCCTAAGACCCAGAGCAGTTCACAGCACATATTAAGTTCTTATGGCACATATTAGGTGTTCAATAAATAGTTGTTGAATGAAGCAATACATGATCACTATAAAAAATTATAGAAAAATATGATATAGGATGTGCAGTCTCCTCTAATCTCTTTCCTCCCAATAGTCAGTTATTGTAGTCTCTTAAGATAAAAGAACAAATCACGTACTACTTACGTAAGTTTCATCATAAGTATTTTTTTTTTTTAATAGTTGATTGAATGATACCATAAATAATTAAAAGACTGGGCTTCCTTGGCGGCACAGTGGTTGAGAATCCGCCTGCCAATGCAGGGGACACGGGTTCGAGCCCTGGTCTGGGAAAATTCCACGTGCTGTGAAGCAACTAAGCCAATGCACCACAACTACTGAGCCTGTACTCTAGAGCCTGCGAGCCACAACTATTGAGCCCACGAGCTGCAACTATTGAAGCCCAAGTGCCTAGAGCCCATGCTCCGCAACAAGAGAAGCCACCACAGTAAGAATCCTGCACACTGCAATGAAGAGTAGCCGCCACTCTCAACAACTAGAGAAAGCCTGCACACAACAATGAAGACCCAATGCAGCCAGTAAGTTAAAAAATAAAAAAATAAAAGAAAGAAAAGACAAGAAACAGAATACAAGAAAATGTTTATAACAGATATAACTGGCAAAGTACTAGTACCTAAAATATGTAAAGAACTCGTTCCAATCAATTAGAAAAACTGGCAAAATTCTTTAACACACATTTCATGTAAGAGTAACCCCTAATGGCCAAAATCATACGAAAAGTATTTCTCATTTATTCAGGAGAGAAATGAAAATTAAAACTACATAGTCAACAGATGGACAAAAATGTTGAAGTCTCACAATACTAAATGCTGATGAGGATCCTGAGCAATGGGAGTGCTCGCATATATGGTCTTGAGTGAGGAAACTGGCTAATCCAGTGTAGATTACTCCACAACACTCTCTTATCATGTATGATTATCAACATACAGCAATTCCACCGCTAGGTATGCAAGAGAAATTCACTAATACAGCAAAATTGAAACAGGCCAAAACTGAAAACTACCCAAGTATCTACCAACAGAAGAATGGATCTAAAAATGTGACATAGTCCCACCATGGAATTCTACACAGCAATGAAAACGACCAAAGGGGGACTTCCCTGGTGGTGCAGTGGTTAAGAATCCACCTGACAATGCAGGGGACATGAGTTCGATCCCTGGTCCAGGAAGATCCCACATACCGCGGAGCAACTAAGCCTGTGCGCCTCAACTACTGAGCCTGTGCTCTAGAGCCCACGAGCCACAACTACTGAGCCCATGTACCACAACTACTGAAGCCCATGCTCCACAGCAAGAGAAGCCATCACAATAAGTCCGAGAACCACAACGAAGGGTAGCCCCCACTCTCCACTACTAGAGAAAGCCCGTGTGCAGCAATGAAGACCCAACACAGTCAATAAAATAAATAAATAAATAAATTTATCTAAAGAAAAAAAACAAACAAAGGGCATCTTCAGGCAACAGTATGGATAAATGTTATTGACATACAGTCATCACACAGTTTTGTTATGATTTCCCCAGGGGATCAGCTGATCGTTTAGCAATTTAGAAATGCCCCAGTGCTGGAATAGTTCCATGTAGACAGCCAGCTCCACCTGAGGGCAGAGGAGTCATGGGGGCTTGGTGAGGGGAAGAGAGGTTCATATAATGTCACTAAAGGGGTTTGTGGGTAAAGGGTAGACTGTGAAGCCAGGAAAACATTCTGACAGTGGCATGAAGTTCCTGACATAGAGATCAGAAGGCAAGTCTGGGGCTGAGGCTGCCAGAATCTCTGCTTGGGTGCACCGGGGCTCCCAGGCTTGGTTGTGAGTTGAGACAGTGAGTTTTGCTGAGATGGGGATTCTCAAGCACCTTGATAAATATGGTATGCAGAATCCCTCCGACTAAGGAATCCACAGAGGCAGAGGCTCAGGCTCACGTTTGATCCTTGTCTGTGGCCTGGGGTCACTGTTGCTATTCTTCCTGCCTCTGCTGCTGAAGGCCTTTGGCCCAGTTCTTGAAGTGCATGTGAATTTGAACCCAACTCACGCTGTGTTTCAGATGAGTCTCCCTTCTTTATAAGTTGGCTCTCTTATCTTCTCCAAGTGTTTCCGTAACTTGTGTTGCTATCTCCTGCTGTAGTGGTGTGTTCCTCGCCCTGGCTTCTTTTAGGAACTACTGTATGGTCAGGTTCCTGTCTGTCACCTGTGACATAGGCTCCTTCCTCCTAGAGCCATGGGTTCCCGAGGTGCTCTCATCCTTCACTACTGCCATTTATACCCGTTGCCCTCAGTCTGTTCTGAAGAGCCACCATGAGTTGGCTCTACAAACATGAAGAACTGTGAATTTTAAGGGGGTTTCTATGAAGGGGTGGAGATGGAGTTTGTAGTTGTGAAAAGATAATCAAAATCTGAGCTCCACCATTTTCTAGATGAGTCTCTGAGCAAGTCCCTAAATCTCTCTGAACTTTATTTCCTTATCATTAAGTGGGGCTAATAATACCAGCTGTGACAATCATCCAGATCACTAATATATACACATATACATCATGAGATACTTGTTCATATTCTTTCTGCATTTTAATGTTGGGTGGTTAAGCCTTTTCTTATTGAATATGAGCCACTTGGAATTTCTAGAAAAATTGCCCTTTGCTGATTACGTTTTACAATATTTTTCCAGTGTGTTGTCTTTTGACCGTTTATGTGCTCCTTGCTTTACTGATGTGAAAAAAAAATTTCAGTATTTTCCTTTATGTCATAATCAAAAAGGCTTATTCCATTCTATGATTATTTTAAAAATTACCCATGTTTTCTTCCGGTGTCTTACAGTAGGTGTTTTGGCACTAGTGGTAGGGACCTCAACAAATATGGTTTCTTTCCCTTCTTTCCATTTAAGGCCTACAAATCACTGAAACGTTTGCTTTGTTTATAATAATTCTTAATTTTACCAACTCATCAGATGTTACTGTCTGAACTTTACTATGAGATCTAGAGAAGTCTTAAAATGAGTAGGACTGTCCTTCTTTCCCTATCTTCTGAGACGGTTTAAATAGCACAAGACTTGCCTGTTTTTTGAAAGCTGGAATGAAGAGGAAAATTAGAAACTAGCACTCAGCTAAAAACAACTCCATGCTCCTTCTGCTTTTGTAAAATAAGCTTGCTGTGGCTGCAAAGGAAAAACAAAAACAGGATGACCTAGCCATCAAATGTAACCATAGGATGTTTTGCTAAATATAGAATGTTCTGCACCTGCTCTTGTAAACTTCTGTTTGGAAACTTTCCTGCTCTGTAAACCAAGTAACCAATCTACCAATGCTAACTGTAACCATGTGCACTGACCCCTATAAAAGTAAAGCTCACCCTGAACTCAGGGGCTCAGAACTTTGGAGCATTAGCTTGTCTGGGGCCACTGGCTTAATAAACCTGAGTTCTCCAACCCTCTGAGTGTGGTGCTTGGTTTCTTGATGGACCAATATCTGCAACAGGAAAAGTTGATGATAAAACTGCTTGAACCAGACTTTTTGGAGCATAGTTTTTTATATTCCTTTCAGGATTACTTAACTACTTGGATTTTATAGCTTTTCTTGAGTCTTTGTTTTTGTATTTTCCTAAATTCATTTTTTTTAACTGTCATACCCACGTGTTTCTAAGATTAGTTATATTTTCTGTCGCATTAATATTCTGCGCTTTGCATTATTATTTACTTAACATTGCCATACAAGTTTAAATTTGGCATTGTTTTCCAAATGCTTCTCAAGTTTATTTATCAATATTACGGACCTTTTCTAATTTGTTAATTTCTGCTTTTATTTGTAATAATGTCTGGTTTTCTTTCTTTTCTTTGTTTTGTTCTTTTTCTAATTTCTTGAACAGTTTGTTCACACACTGCATCAATCTGGATCCAATGAGGAGAGAGAAACCATAAATAATTTACACAGGGAAAGTTTAGTATGAAGAATTATTAACCACAACAAAGGATTAAAGTAATTATGGATTGTCTAGTAAGAAGTAAAGAGAATTCTAAAGATTACAGAAGCAGCAAATATAAGGAGCAGCCACTACCCGTGGGGGATAAGATGGAGCAGCTGAGCAAGAACCCGCCCCCAGGGGGTGGGGCGGTGCTGAGATCCAGATCTTCTTGAAGGGGATGCTGCCCTGGCTCACTGGGTAGCAGGAAAGTAATTGTATTGCTGTGCCTGTGAAACTTGCTAGAAATCTGTCCTTTGGAGCTTGCTAAAAATCTGCACTTTAGGGTGCCAGGGAAAGCTATTCACAGGGAGGTGTCTTACTGGAGGCACTGCTGTGGAACTACCCAGTGTGGGTGCCTGGGCAAACTTCTGGCCGTGGGGTGCTGCTGTCAGTTACACACTCCAGGAGCAGAGCACTGGGTGGAGAAGCTGAGAGCACTGCAGCAGCCTGCCCTGGAGAAGCTACCAGCACCACAGGAGGCAGAAGAGGGGCAGGGAGCTGCCGACCTCTGGGTGCTGCGGGCTGCCATGCACTACAGAAGCTAAAGCTTGAAGGGCTGCAGGAGTCTGGTGCGGAAGAAAGCCACCCACTTACACTGCAGGAGCCCACCTAACAAGTACTGCAGAAACGGGAAGCAAGCCCCTTTCCTTCTACAATGTTTCTAAAGCACTCTATACTGACACAACCTCAGTGTTAGCTAGCAAAGAAAATATACTTAAAGGGCCCAGGTCCATTTTCACAGAGCTGTCTAAAAGGGTGAGTTTGGAGATAAGAGGCAATCAGTAGGTAACAGCACACGTTTTCATTAAACCTTACTATATAACAAGAGCATTGAAAGAGATGCATTTTGTTCCAAGTACATTTTTCATAAATTTAAATTTTGCATTGTCATGTTTATATGTTACTGCTGTTTTCTAATTAGTCTGTTAATGATACCGTATACAAGCCTCTGTGACCCCCTCCTTTGAAGTGAAAGGCTTTTGCTTTGGTCTTCCAGGCCTCCCCTGCAAAGGGCTGGCTCAAGAGTTAATGATTAGGAAATGTGAAGATGTAGAAACAAAGAACAACTGTTGGGCGGGAAAACTGGTAACAATTTAGATTATAAATCAGCCACATAGCAGAGTCTCTGAACTCCCAGGTCCCTGAAAGATATAAAGGTCTGGCACACATTCCTAAGTTGTTTTTACAGGAAGCAGACCCTCACCAGATGAAAACTGCTGGCTGCAAGCATGTAGACCCCAGACCGGTTGAAACTAGATTAATGATGCTCTAAACTTCACCTTGATGCCAACTAATCTGAGAATTGAACACAAGTTGATCACATGCCCCACGGGCCCCTCCCTCACACTGCCTTTAAGAAACTCTTCCATGAAAGCCGGCAGGGAGTTCAGGGAGTTCAGGTCTTTTAAGCACTAGCTGCCCATTCTCCTTGCTTGGTGCCCTGTGATAAACACCATACATTTCTATACCACTACCAGGTATTAGTAGATTGGTTTTGCTGCGCATCAGGCAAGCTGACTCATATCCAGGCTCAATAACATTATTAATTCTTTCATTTTCTGTGACTCAATAGGTACAGATATACACACTATTTTTAGCTGATAGGTGAACTTTCTTATTTACCTATGTATTTTTTTGCTTTACCCATATTTACTTTTATTATACTGCAGTTAAAGAATGTGCCTCTACTAGTTATACTATTTGAGATCTATTAAGGTTTCCTTTACAACATTTTGCAAATGCTCCATGGATTTTTGAAAAGAATATATACTATGTGGCAAAAAGCTCAATATATATACTAATTAAGGTTTAATTACATAATGTTTATTATTATTTGTTACCTTTGTCTATAGAAAACTGACAGAGAGATTAATGTCTCCGTGATTTTTTTCAATTTGTTACTATAATTTCTCACAAATTTTATTTTATTTTTATGTTAAGTTTTTTGACACATAAACACTCATAAGTGGAGTTTGGAAGAGCATATCCAATTTTTATCAGAGTATAATTGCCTAGATGCCTGGCACATAGTAGACACTTAATAAACACATATTTAATAGTGGCCTTAAATTCAAAAAAATCATTTTTGGATGGTATTTATCTATTAGCATCAATATCATATCACTTATATTGTTTGAATATGCTTTAAAATATGTTCACCAGAAAAAAAGTATATGGGAGAGATGAAATAAGATTGGCAAAAAATGTTGACATTTACTGAAGCTGGATGATGACACCTGAGAGTGAATAATATTATTCTCCTTTTATTGTTTATGCTTGAAAGTTTCCATAGTAAAATTTTAAAAATTATGTATATATAATTACTTATTAATTTTATCTTTTAGGATAAAAAAATCTTTCTTATAGTAGTTTCAGGGTTTTTTGTTTTGTTACATTTTGTTATTTTCAGAGTCAGAGGATCCTTAATAGAAATGCAAGGCTTGAACTACATTTTTCATGTAAATGACATTCAATATTTTCCAAAATTCATTCAATACTGTCCATTGTATTTCACCTTAACTATTTATTTAAAGGGTTTTTAAATTTGTTACAAGTCTCTGAATGTTTGAATGCATAACCATTAAAGAGCATTTACAATGTACGAATCAGTGATGAAGGCAATGCATGTGATAACTTCTTTATTCTTCACAAATCTATGATGGGACTCAAATACCCATATGTGCTGTCATTATAAAGATGAAGAAAATTTAGGCACAGAAAGAAAATTTAGGCACAGAAAGACCGAGTTGTCTAAATTCACACTTTTGTTAGGAGCAGAATGGGGAAATAAAGGTAATGCATGTAACTATTACACTATACTAATATAACTAGTTAGCTGTATGCTTCAAATAATCTACATCTATAATTAATTTTCATACCTTGTCATTTTACTTTAGATCAGGTTATTGTTACTTGCAATTATATGGTCTCTTTAAAGAACCACTTGAATAATTTTACAATATTTGCAGACCATATCAATAACTGTGTAGACAGTATCTCAAAGGAATGTTGTAGAGGGTATTTGGAATCCAGAACTGGCAGAGTTGGCTATGCCAGAGGCTGTGTGCAGTGTTCAGTTCTGCCACAGCAGTTTCTATTCTATAAATGCATGTGACAAGGAACTATGGGTAGCTTTTAGTTAACAGCTGGTGAGGGACAAAGAGTCTGAGTTCACTGGCCCACAGTGAACTGAATCCTTCCAACAACCACTTGGAGTGAGCTTGGAAATGAATCCACACCCACTCAAGTCTTAAGATGATTACAGTCCTGGCTGACACCTTGATGGCAGCCCTGGGAGAGACCCAGAGCCAGAAAACGCAGCTAAGCTATATCTCAACAGAAACTGGGAGATATTAAATGTTGTTTTAAGCCACCAAGTTTTGAAATAATTAGTTATGAAGCAATAGATAATTAATAGAATTACCTAATATACTTCTAATAGATTCATGTTCTGTTTAAATCTACCTGAGATAAATTAATCTAAATTAATTTTTCTCCTTGCTAACTAGAACCTTATCTGGTACAAATGCTTACTACATTTTCTTTAGCAATATTTTAAGTAGTCTCAATTTTTTTTTATTAGTCAACTATAATATTCATCTGGGTAGTTTTTCAGAAATGGTATATGGTCGACAGATTCTGTAGTTTTCTTCCTCAAGCATTTTCAAATGCAGTTCAAAGTACAGGATGCATTTTACTTTATCATACCCAGTGGCATGTACACACACAGGCACACATACACACACACACACCAATATATACTAGATTCTTTTATACAACTATTCTGTTCTGTTTGACTTAAAAGTAAATGCTGGTTACAACCTACTAAATTAATTTCATGACTAACTATGCATGTTTGAAAAACATGACTATAAACTAACTTTCTTTTTTCCTTTTTTGTTTTTTTTCAGATACTTCTAAGTCCAATCTGTTATCTTTATGCTTTTTCTTTAGAGAAGTAACCTGTTTTTTTCCACCTGGCTGCTTTTAGAAAATTTTTTCCTGTATCCTTAAAAGTAATTTAATTTTCCAGATATTTTATGTGTCCTTCCAGTTTGAAGAATGACTTGTGTTCTGGGTTCTATATACATAATATGGAATATTACACAGCCATAAAAAGAAAGACATAATGCCATTTGCAGTAACATGGATGGACCTAGAGTTTATAATACTAAGTGAACTAAGTCAGACAAAGACATATGATATGATATCACTTATTTGTGGAATCTAAAAAAATGATACAAATGAACTTATGTACAAAACAGAAATAGACGTACAGACAAAGAGAACAAATTTATGGTTAGCAAAGATGGGGGGGAGGATAAATTAGGATTTAGAGATTAACAGATACACATTACCATATATAAAACAGATAAAAAACAAGGACCTATTGTATTGCTCAGAGAACTATATTCAACATCTTGTAATAACCTATAATGGAAATAATATGAAAAAATATATATACACTCAGCCATAAAAAAGAATGAAATAATACCATTTGCAGCAACATGGATGGACCTAGAGATTATCATACTAAGCAAAGTCAGAAAGAGAAAGACAAATACCATATGATACTACTTATATGTGGAATCTAAAATATGACACAAATGAACATATCTATGAAACAGAAACAGACTCACAAACATAGAGAACAGACTTGTGGTTGCCAAAGAGGGGAGGAGGAGTGGGAATTTGGGATTAACAGATGCAAACTATTACATATAGGATGGATAAACAACAAAGTCCTACTGTATAGCACAGGGAACTATATTCAATATCCTGTGACAAACCATAGTGGAAAAGAATATGAAAAAGAATATATATAACTGAACCACTTTGCTGTACAGCAGAAATTAACACAACATTGTAAATCAACCATACTTCAATAAAAATCTTTTTAAAAAAGAATATATATATATATATATTTGTTATGATTCCCAGATTAATCCCTTCTCTGTGTACTTCTGCTCCTTTTATTTGACTATTGATTTTTTCTACTCATAAAGAGTCCAGGATTAGACTTTCCGATTAAAAAAATTTTTGTCTTATTAAAACTTTTAACCCATAATAATAAAGGGGAAAGAAAAAATTTCCATTTTCTGTAGTTCTACGTTCCAGATTGGGTATTCAGCTGACTTTGCAGATACAGCCTGTGGGAAGTAGCTCTTGACTAAGCTGTTACTTCTTAGCCACAATTTACAGCATTTCTGCCATCTGGAGTCCAGGGTCAGTACCAGGGAAGCTCGATTTTTACCATATTGAGTGCATGCACACAGTGGGTGGGCAAGTTCATGTCCAGGCCTTAAGACTGATCAGAGAGTAATGAGTCTACAGAGGCCAAAAGGTAACTTACCTGTACAAAATAGCCCACAAAGACCTGTGGGAGCTGGAAAATGCATGCTTTGTCTAAAAGGAGCAGCTGCTACTCAGCTTCAGTCTATTGTTGCCACATGGGAATGTGGGCTCAGCACTGCCAGAGAGAGCTTCTGATTTAAGAGAAGCCAGAAACCCAGATTTTTTTTTAATGCAAAATCTCCCAATTTTTTAAACCTTGGCAACTAGTTTGAAATTTTAAAAATATTCTATGGACCAACAATGTATGGTCCTAACAAAACCCATCTGTGGCCTACCAGTTTGTGACCTCTGCAGTAAGAGTTGTTTCAGAGGAGGTCAGGTTTACTTAGAGAGGGTGGTGGTAAATCAAGGTTTAATCACTAAGAGTTTGGATTAATTTTATGAAATGCTGAACAGCTTCACTGTCCCTCACAGTGGTTGTTTTGGGACACAAAGAGATGCCTTTTAAAGGCGTTACATAGTCATTGTGACTGTGTCGTTGGTATTTATTCTGCTCCTTCCCTGATGTGTAATAACCATATGGTTTTGTTACCAAATCCAAGCTTGCACTGCTCGCTGCCTGATAGGCCAATCAAATGAGAAATGAGTTGTTGGAGCAAGAAATAGAGACTTTATTCAGAAAGCCAGCAGACTGAGAAGATGATGGATTAGTGTCCCAAGAACCATCTTCCCCAAGTTAGAATTCAGATGTTTTTAATACTAAAAGGGGAGGGGTAAAGTCCTGATTCCAGGCAGACTTTAGAGTGGATGTGTTAATTTCTTCCTCCCTGCAGCCATTCACAGGTGGGCCTGGTCAGGATGTTTCTTATGAGCTAAACAAAGGTATTTTAGCTTAACGCTCATTACCTGGGAGGCAGGGTTACCGGAGCAGGGCCATTATGTATTATTTAAGCTTATAGGCAACATCCCTTCAGTGATTAACTTGTAATAAAACACAAAGTTTCTTCCCTATTATAGTCTGGGGGAGATTGATCCTTTCTGCACTTATGATTCACTATCCCCCTTGCCCACCTCAACAGACCATAGCCCAGGCCTGAGCTAACCAGCAAACAACATTTCCTAGTCACCGATCAAACCACGGTGACTTTACTGGATGAGGTTTACAGATTTTAGAGCTACAAGAGACCCTAGAGCCTAACCAGTTCAATCCACTTATTTTCTGATGAGGAAATGAAACTCTAAAGAGGTGATATGATTTGACCAAGGCTATGTTGCTGTCTAGAGGTAGAAATGAGACCATAACCAGTCTCCACACTCTACCCACTTTATTTAAATTCATTATGTTAAAAACAAACAACTTTCTTAGAGGTATTTTGCACTGATAATTCTCTTACAACTATTATTACTTACATACTTTTATAATTTGACCTAATTCCCACCCTACTACCATATTTCATTCACAGAATATACCTCCCTCCTCTGAACTCAAGATAATATGTTGTTAATATCACTCATTTTACGACTATATCAATCAAGACTCTCAGTTCCTAGAGGCAAAAGGCCAAGTATATTTGCCTTAGCCAAAAACAACTTCTTTTTTTCAACTTACAAGTCCATTGGTGGCACTGCTGGATGCAAGGGTTCAATGATGTTACCTGGTCATCTCTGCTTCTCTTGGTGCGCTGTCTTCTTTCTTTTCTTGAGCCGAAAACTTCCTCTATGAAGCTGGGGAGATGGCTGCCGGCAGCATCAGGCTTACCTAATCATAATTCAGTAACCACGTGGGAAGAAGTTCCTTCTCTCAAAATTTGTGTGTCAGTCTCAGAGGGAGACTGTGATTCTTGTGTCGTCTGTCTGGCCCTTGGACCAGTTTCTGTGTCCTGAAGAATGTGCTCCTATTTTATAGGTCCAGGTTGGATCTCGTTTCCACCCCTGTCAAGGAGAAAGATGAGGTACTGAGATGAAAGCCTTCACTAGGAAAATGGGGATGGACAAGAGTATTGGATATTTATAAGTAATAGCTCTCAGAGACCACTAAAGCAACTACGCAACCAATACTGTTGCATCCCAGTGTGATTAGGTTTGGGGAATAAAACAGGATCCTGCTCCGTTCCTGTGCATTCAGGAGACAGGCTTGGTTGAGGCCCAGGAGAATGTATCCAGTGATGGCAGGACTGGTTATTTATGAGGAAACAGAGTACTCTAAGGAAAGATGTAAAGCCATGTCAAGGACAGGAGAGAGATGGGGGTAAGGAGAGGTGGAGATGAAGCAGGGAATGCTTTGATGAGTTCTGCGCAGAGCCAGCTTGGTTGGTCTTACCATGACATCAGTAACTTGCCCTATATATGGGTTTCAAAGTTAATAGAAAATTTGTGACAAATAACACTTTTTAACAGATGCCAGACTTAGAGCAATTGCTAGGGGAAAGTGTAAATTGGTTTAAACTTTTTGAAGTTTACAATGAGTATGCCCTTTGACTCAGCCATTCCCCTTCTCAGAATTAATCCTAAGGAAATATTTACATGGGGAGATTGTGCTGTAAGCTCTTAATTGCTATTATAAGCTGCAAAAAGATGGAAACAACCTAAACATCTCACAGTATAAGACTGGGTAAGCAAAGAAATCATTACAAATACAAACAAAAGAACGAATTGCAGCCATTTAAAATGCTGTTGTAAAAGAGTATTTAAGGAAATGGAAACCTGTTCAGAATATAATGTTATATGAAAAAACAACTTCCAAAATGACTCCAGATTAATTAACTTTTATTAGACTCTACTATACACCATGTATTATCTGATTTAATCTTTACAATTCTATGCAGTGGTCATTCTCATTTTCCCCATTTTACTTAACTCCTCCAAACTTCATTTCCTTCTCCATAAATGGGACACTGTTGAGACAGTCAGCTGGAAGCCACATGCCTGGATTTAGAGCTGGCTCTGTTATTACTATCTATGTGACTTTGGACAAGTTACTTTTTTCATCACAACCACTTCTAAAAATGTGCTTTATATTGCAAATCAGTACTCAGATGCACACAAAATATTAATGGAAAGAAAAATTTGCAAAACAATACTTACTCTTACTACTTTGGACACATTCTGGTATTTTCTTTCCTACACAATTCCATTCCATTCCATTCTTATCTACCTTATTCTATTCCATTTTATTTTTTTTTTAAATGATGGTTACGGCCCACCAGACACAGCCCACTAACGGTATCGTGCCTGACACTCAACAAATGGCAGCTATTATTTCTGCTGTTCCACTTCTTTCTCCTTCTCCTCCTCCTCTCCCCCCTCCCCCTTTTCCTTCCTATTATTATTATTGGCAGTAGGAGTAGCATTGAGATTGTGAGAGAAGGTGGTTAAAGGCAGTGCCCTTCAAAAACAGTAGGGAAGTGGCAGATTCCCTGCTTCAGAGTGTGGAAGTAGTCCATAAACACAAGGCAAATTGCCACAATTATTATAAATGTAACAGTTCTAAGATAACAGGTGGGTTTATCCTGTACTTAACAAATTCAGTTGTCAATGGTGGCAGTAAAGCTGAAAATTTGTTGTAGGGAGTCAGCCAATACTAAAAGAAGGAGACAGAAGACTAGATTGGTTGTCAAACTTCAGTGGTATTAGGACTCTTCCAGTTACAGGTAACAGAAAATCAAACCCAGGATTTTTGGAAAAAATAATTTCTTAGCTTACATATGGAAAGACGCAGTAGTAAATATACTGGCTTCAGTACTGTTAGATGCAGGTGTTCAACAGAGTCCTCAGAAAACTGTTCTTTTCTATCTTTTGGTTAAACTTTACTACGCTGGTTTCTCTCTCAGCCAGGTATTTCGTTAATGGTGGCCTCTGGCAACTGAAGCTCTGATCTGGAAGAAAAAGAAAATCTCTCTTGCCAAGGTCCAATAAGTCTTGTGCCTGGCTCTCATTGGCTCACATTGTGTTCTATCTCGGACCCAACTGCTGCAACCGGGGGTTAAGCTGCTGTGGCTGGCCAGGACCCCCAGAACCATATGGACTGAATGAGAAATAGGTGGGTTGCCAAAGGAAACCAGGATGCTGCTACCAGTAGTAGGGAGAAAAGATGTGGGTGCACACAAAAATATCCACTATAGTTAGTAATAGTTCAGAGCCAGACAGAGGGTCCCAGAAACCCACGTAAAGTGAGTGGTCAGAAGGGGTTAAAACCCAGGCATGAACCACAGAGAAATGTTTGAGCAGCAGTAACAAAATAACTCAGAACTCCAGAAATCCTCATGTGCTTCACCCATCTAGTATGTGCAGAGATCTGGTCAGGAGCATCCCTATGAGATAAGAAAGAAAGAAGGGACCTAGAGCAAGGAAACTGAACTAATGAGTATTATCTCATTTCATTAAGCAAAAGTTGGTCCTTAGGCAACCCTGGGGTGGGTGTTGGCATTTCTGTATACACACAGGAGAAAACTGAGGTCATACAGCTAGGAAGTGATGGAGTTGGTATTTCAACACAGCTTTGTCTTACCCAAAGCCCACACTCGTTACCTCTGCCTGAAGTTGTCTTCCTGTATCTTCCTGACTGTGAATTCCCAATTACACTTAAGCCTGTCAAGACTTATCATGCATCTTGGGGCTCCCATTACACTTCATTCACACTCCTGCAGAATCTTTTAACATGATACTGTAATTAGTTGTTAAATCTGTCAATGATCTCTAAACTTCATTGGTCAGAACTCTGGGGGCAGCCTCTTCTATACGTATTTTTATTTATTTATACTTACATGTGTTTATAATAGAAATATTCTTATTACATATTTATAATACTAATATTAGTAGTAACATTAGATGGCAAGGCCCTTGAGGGCAGTGGCTATTGTGTCATCTTTAGCCAGTGCCTAGCATGGTACCGGATTTATGCTATGGTGACAGGATTCTCAAATAAAAATTCTGAACATATACCTTCACAAGTGACGATGAAATAATTGCTCGTTATAGCTGGACCTTTGCTGTGTGTTGTCTCAGAAAATGTAATCTCATATTAATTCTAAAAGGTAGGCACTATGTTTCCCATTTTACAGATGAGGAATCTAAAGTTCAGAGAAATTAAGAGTTCCTACGTCACCCAGTAAGTGGCAAAAATCATATTTTAGTCCAGGTCTTCAGATGCCTCGATGTCACTGCTAAATACTATATTAAGATCTATTGTAATACATAAAGGGACAATGAGTCAGAATATTTTACATTGATGCTGTTCTGGAGAATTTAAAATATCTGGCTATTAAATAATTAATTACTAATTAAATAGCCTTGTGTTATTGACATTTTCCCTATTTTTTGCTTTGTCTTTCTAACTGGATTGTAAGGTCCTTACATGTGCATGATATTTTACTTTTTTCTACCCCTCCTTGCATTGCTCAGATGCTTCAAAAATGTTTTTGGCTGGATCACTTTTGCGAAGGACCAGGGAAAGATGTGCCCAGGAGTGTGGGGATATAGGATATGGGGTGGGGAGGGGTTGGGCAGGTGGAGGTGGGGTACATTGACAGTGGGCCTGCCCTCAGCCCACGTCCCACACACCATACACCACAGGCTGCTGAACCTGGTAGTGGCCGTGGAGAAAACTCTTCTTCTCAATTGCTTGATTAATAGGAGCATCTAGTTGAAAAGAGACACTTCTACAGAATATCAGGTACTAAGATTTCAAAACTCAGGAGTAAGAGGGACATAGAAATGATCACTCTGAGTTACCGAGAACGTCTTTTTAAAAAATTCTTCGAGATTGTCAGTAAAAAGTTGAAGGTAAAATAAATGGGAAAAAGTCAGTAAGGAAATGGTGTCTATGGTGCTGACTAGAAGTTCTGAAAGGGGTTGCTTAACAATGAAATAGAAATCAAAAGTGGGTAGATATATTGTCCAATTTTAAATGCTACAAAATAATAGATATGAGAACCAGAAACACTAAAATGACATTGGAATCCAGAAATGGGAGAGTGCTTTAATTTGCTGATAGCATTTTTTTTTTTCTGCCAGTAAATCATCTGTATCAGGCAAGGTACCTACTTGGAAATGAACTCATTTATCTATTGTGTTTCAATGGTGAAGTGATGGTATAAACCTTTAGATAAGAAACTGGAGAAATTCCCTTATATGCATATGCCCGAGAATAACCCAGCTGTGCCCCCTAGTGATCATGCTGTCCTGTTGCTTTATTAGGAAACTTGGAAAATACTGAAGCAAATGCACCCTGAGTTGTGTCTTCTATCTTAGAATTAGCTTTCTGTGGGGGGATGATTGCTACTCTGGAAAATAAATGCTTCTAGGAAATAGATATAGTGAATATGAAATAAGAAGTTCTTTATTTTCTATTCTCTGGGGCTCCCTTTTTCTTCACTTATAAATTCCTTTATAAATTTGGGCTGTTGGTGAAACTGATCTCTTCAATTCCACACTAGTCAGTTACCAGGGGATTGGATTTAGGCATAAAGAATTCTTCACAGATCCAGAAATTGCAAATAAGTTGGGTCAAATTAGGGCAATAATTTTTAAAAGGGGTATTACCTTACTTAACACATGTTGTGATTATGGTATGGCAAGAGCGCTGCCAGGGTAGAGGAATTTTCAGTCAAATTTGACTCGACTTGATTTAATTTTACTAGTAATATATATACACCTGTCTTAATTTCTTTGCTTGGTTGTAATGTCCATGTGTACAGGTCTTATATGTTCTAGAACTTGGTATTTTGTACCTTATCTCCAAGTGTGCCTTGCATACATAAGATTTAAAACAATTTTTGAAACAATGACAAACGTTAAGAAAAGTTGCAAGTCCTTTTTTTTTTGTGGACAGCTTAAGAGAAAGTTGCACATATAATGCCCTGTCTCCCCTGAATATTTTAATATGTATTTCCTACAAATAAAGATTTTTCCTACATAACCACAGTACCATCAAAATCAGAAAGTTAACATTGTTACTAAACCTCAGACCTCATTCAAGTTTTGCCTGTTGTCCCATTAATGTCCTTTATAGCACAAAGATCAATTTCAGGATAACGTGTTGCATTTAGTTATTTCTCTGTACTCTCCTTCACTCTGGAACAGTTTTGCACTCTTTTCACTTTCATGACCTTGATAACTTTTGAAAACTATTTGCCAGTTATTTCGTAGAATGGTCCTTAATTTGGGTTTGCCTGATGTTTTCTCACAATTAGATTTAGGTCGTATATCATTGGCAGGAGTATCACAGAAGTGATGCTGTGTCACCTATAAGGTGACATAAGATTTCAGTTTGAATATAATATATCTGAATACATATATTTCAGATTCTTTTCCCATATAGGTTATTATAGAATACTGAGTATCGTTCCCTGTGCTATACAGCAGGTCCTTGTTGTTTATTTTATGTATAATAGTGTGTATATGTTACTCCCAAATTCCTAATTTATCCTTCCCCACCACCCTTCCCCTTTGGTAACCATAAATTTGTTTTCTATGCCTCTAAGTCTGTTTCTGTTTTGTAAATAAGTTCATTTGTATCATCTTTTTAGATTCCACATATAAGTGATATTATATGATATTTGTCTTTCTCTCTCTGACTTCACCTAGTATGATCATCTCTAGGTCCATGTTGCTGCAAATGGCATTATTTCATTCTTTTTTATGGCTGAGTAATATTCCATTGTATATATGTATCACATCTTCTTTATCTATTCATCTGTTGATGGACACTTAGGTTGATTTCATGTCTTGGCTATTGTAAATAGTGTTGCAATGAACATTGGGGTGCATGCATCTTTTCAAACTATGATTTTCTCCAGACATATGCCCAGAAGTGGGATTGCTGGATCATATGGAAGCTCTATTTTTAGTTTTTTAAGAAACTTTCATGCTGTTTTCCATAGTGCGTGTATCAATTTACATTCCCACTAACTGTGTAGGAGGGTTCCCTTTTCTCCACACCTTCTCCAGCATTTATTATTTGTAGACTTTTTGATGATAGTCATTCTGACTGGTATGAGATCATACCTCATTGTAGTTTTGATTTGCATTTCTCTAATAATTAGCACTGTTGAGCATTTTTTCATGTGCCTTTCGGCATCTGTATGTCTTCTTTGGAGAAATGCCTGTTTAGATCTTCTGCCTATTTTTTGATTGGGTTGTTTGTTTTTTTGATATTGAGCTGTATAAGCTGTATAATCTGTTTGTATATTTTGGAGATTAAGCCCTTGTCAGTTACATCCTTTGCAAATATTTTCTCCCATTCTGTAGGTTGTCTTTTCATTTTGTTTATGGTTTCCTCTGCTATGCACAAGCTTTCAATTAGGTCCTGTTTGTTTATTTCTGTTTTTGTTTTGGGGGGTTGTTTTTTTGGTATTGATCATCTTATATTGATACTTTCCCAGTCCCAGCCCTGGAATCAGTCATTTTTCCAAGGAGTTCCTAAATCCTTTTAGTAGAGAATGGTATTTAGAAATCAAGATCTGGGCAAGGTGCTCTAATTGCCCTCTCAGAAAACCAAGTTAAGGACTAGATATATGTACACACAAACACACACATACACAATGACATCTATGTTTATTTCTATATCTATCTATATTTATTCAAAACCATAAGTTCATACTAATTCCAGTTCAACACGGAGTTAATTCTAGTTATGTTTTTTCTTTTGTTGTAATTCCCCTCTCTGAGTGAGAAACTTGGCCCTTGTTTTCCTTGATAGATTTACTTAATCAGTTTACCTACATGTTGTTCCTAAGCGTGTTTGCTCTTCTTACCCCAGCTCTGACATCCCCACAGGGTTACTGCCATATGGATATCCTCTGTGCCCAGGGGGCTCTCTGACTTCCCAGTCCTGCTCACCTTCATCAGGCTCCACCACCCTGTCCCAAGTTCCCCCCGTGCAAGGATGCCCTCCTCACTTGGGCTTCTGTAGAATCTGTGGTTGGTAGGAGGAACAATAATGGTCTCTAGAGCCTTAGGGCTAAAATTTCAGGAAAGAAAATGAAAGTAAGTAGGAAGGGAGAGAACTTTTAAATTTTGTCTTTTAAATGTGTTTGAATGAATGACTGAATGGTGTATTAGTTTCCTAGGGAGGCCATAACAAATTACCACAAAGTGGCTGTCTTAAAACAACAGAAATTTGTAGTCTTACAGCCCGGGAGGCTAAATGTCTGAAATTAAGGTGTAAGCAGGGCCATGCTCTTTCTGAAGGCTCTAGGGGAACATCCTTCCTTGACTCTTCCTAGCTTCTGTTGGTTGCCAGCAATCCTTGATGTTACTTGACTTTCAGCTGCATAACTTCAGCCTCTGCCTCTGTCACATGGCATTCTTTCTGGATGTCTGTATCTCTTCTCTTCTTCTTTTTTTAAAAAAACTACTATGTATAAAATAAGCCACAAGGATATATTGCACAGCACAGAGAGTACAGCCAACATTTTACAATAACCCTAAATGGAGTACAGTCTACAAAAATATTGAATCACTATATTGTACAACTGAAACCATCACAGTACTGCAAATCAACTATACTTCAATAAAAATAAAATAAAATACATAGCTTTTGAAATAAAAAAAAAAGAACTCCACATGTCAGAGTTTTCCAGGGCACAAGACAAAAATAAAACTGGATTATTTAAACCATGATTTGTCTTTCCATGCAACCCATCTCTTCTCTTCATATAAGGACACCAGTCATATTGGATTAAGGGTCCACCTACTTGTTAACTAATTACATCTAATCAACCAACTAACTAAAGAGTGGTTGAATGAATGGTATTTAGAAACCAAGATCTGGGTGCTAGGGACTCCTGCTGCTTGGTCGCTTTTAAAAGTCACTTCCATCTGACCTGTAGATGTTAATGTTCCTTAGGGCTCTGTGCTGAGCCCCTTTTCTCTTTATCATCAACTCTCTATACCACTCCCATGCTTTCACATATCATCTCTATAACAACTTCCAATGCTATACCACTTCCAACATAGACCTCGCTCCTAAGCTTCAGATTTTATACCACACACTACATATATACCCCTACTCAACTGTTTCACATAGTTGAAACCAAAATTTTATTTCCCCCTACTCACCCACCTACACCTAAAACTGCACCTTCTCCCATCTTTTCCATCATAGGTAGCTCAAGCCATATATATTGTTGTAATACTCGATACTTACCTTCCCTTTAATATTTTTCCAAGCCACTGCCACAAATTCTCACATCTTCTGCTTCCTCTTTCTGTCCTCTTTCCATCTCAATGGCCACCATCCTAATCAAATCTTCCATTATTTCTCATCTGATTGACTACATTTACCCCTAATTTATAACCCCAATTCTGAGATTTCTCCCTTTAATCTATTGTCCACAATATAGCCAGGGTGATTCTTCATAAACAAATTTTTAAAATAAAAATTTTAGCCATACCCCAAAGTAGAAAAAAATAGTATAATGACCTCATATAACCCATCAGCCAGAATCAACAATTACCAGCATCTTGCCATATTTGCTTACTCACTTAATCTATGCCTTCTTTTCTCCCTTCCTTCTATTCTCCTCCTCTTCCTTCTTTCCTTCTCTCTTTCTCCCCTTTCCTTCCTTCTTCCCTACCTCCCTCACTTATCTCTCTATCTTTTCCTTTTACTTATTTATTGTTGCAGGTATATTTTACAGGAAATTCTTGACATCATAAAATTTCACCTCTACTTGAGAAAGATCTCTAAAGAATAAAGAATAAGGATATTTTCTCATATAGCCATAATACCATTAATACAACACACCAAATTAAAAATAATTCCTCAGTATCATCTACTCTTCAGTCCATACTCAAATTTCTCTAATTGTCTCAAAAATCTTTTTACATTTTGCTTCTTTGTTACAATATTCATTTAAAAACATGGATCACATTCAAGATGTGGTAGCCCCGTTCTTTCCAGGCCCTCCCCTTACAAGTAAAAAAAACCCTGGAGATAATACAACAAACAAGCATAGAAAGATTCTGAAAGGTGGAAAGAAGGCAGATGGTCTAGGGACCTCGGGACTTGAAGAAAGATATTGCAATGAGTCCCTGACTTTCTTTTTTGCCTCTCATGTGTTTCAGACAGGTTGTTTCCTCCAAACTAGAACTGCCAACAGGCACAGACAGAAAAGCTCCAAGAAAAAGCCTATTCCTATAGCCAAAGGATCAGGAAAGGGATGGCTTAACAACAGAAAATCTCTTCAGCAATACCTGCCCTACTCCAACCAAACACCAACAGAAAACCTGGCTTCCTTTGGTTTCAGTGGAATCAAACAGGAAGCTGATCTTTTCATCCCTTGTCTGTCCCCACCCCCATGGCAGCAGATGGTGGTGCTCTGATTTTCTTACCTGTTGGGGTGAAGTTGGTGAAACTCATGGGAGCTGACCTTCCATCTCCAGCTCAGTGGAAGCAGTTGATGCTCTGATCCCCCGGCCTGGGTGGTGCTGGCTGGGCTGAATGAGGAGCTGATCTTTCCAACGGAAGCAAACATTGCTCCCATTCTCCTGCCAGGGTAGCATCAGGGAGTCCAGCAGCAAGCCAAGCCTCCACTCACATCTGGCAACGAGACTGAGTGGATCAGCACTTCATGATCCCCTACCTAGGTATCAGCATGGCTCAGTGGGGAGTGGAGCTTTCACCCAGATTCTGCAGCAACAAAGTATGTGACTTTGCACCTGGATTCCCCCTTCCCTAAGGTCAGCAGAGCCTAAGAGGGAGCTGAGCTTACACCACCCACTCAGATACAGTGAGACAGAATAGTTGGTCCTCCACTTTCAAGAGGAAGGTGTCAGTGGGTTTGAGGAGGAGTTGAACTCTCCTCCATCCCCCCTCCAGCTACAATAAGGCAGTGTGAATCAGCACTCCACTTTTTTGGGGGTGTTGTTGGCAGGGCCCAGAGTAAAGGTAAGCATGCAGAACCACTCAACCCTTGTGCTACATCTCAACAGGGAGACTTCATGCAAAAAAAGAAGATTAAAAAGGATCTGGAGTTCCAAAATATCCAACATGTCCAGGATGCAATGGAAAATGAAAATCACGTGTCATAACAACAAATCATAGCTTGAATGAGAATAGGAAATCGACAGATGTGAACACCAATATGCATTCGGCGTTGGGATGATCTGACACAGATTTTAAAACAGCCATCATAAAATGTCTCAACAAACAATAACAAATTCTCTTGAAACAAGTGAAAATTAGAAAGTAACAGCAAAGAACTAGAAGTCACAAAAAAAGAACCAGATGGAAATTATAGATGGAAAAGTACAATAACTGAAATATAAAACTCTTATCGGCTGGCTCAATAGTAGATTGGAGATGGCAGAGGATAAAAATCAGTAAATTGAGTACAGATTAGTAGCATTTATCCAATCTGTACATCAGAGAGGAAATAGACTGAAAAGATAAATGAACAGAGTCTCAGTGATCTGTGAGATAATAAGAGCTAACATTTATATCACTGGAGTCCCAGAAGGAGAGGAGAGAGAGAGTGGGACTGAAAAGTATTAGAAGAAATACTGGCTAAAACCTTCCCAAAGTTGGCAAGAGATCTGAACTTGAAGATTCTAGATGAGTCAAGTGGACAAATGCAAACAAATCCACTCTAACACACGTCATAATTAAACTTTTGAAAACAAAAGACAACGAAAAAAATCTTCAAATATGGGTCGGGTGATGGCATTCTCCTGTTTAAAACTTTCAGTGACTTCTTCTGTGCCCATGGCCCAGAACTAGGTTTAATAATGGTGATCTGGGACTCCTATCCTTCAGTCCTATTGAAGATACCAGAGATCCAGCCACACAAATAGCCAGTGGCTTATTCAGCCCCCAGCCATGAGGCTGTGACTGTGTTCTTACCTCTCTGGTCCAAGCTAAGTAGTAATCTTAGGCAGAAGGACAAATTTTAAGGCCTCCTTTTACAAATAAGGGAACTGCATCCCTGGCACTTATTTAAGCAGTGAACATGGTTTTGTTTGCTGCTTCCCCAACGCATCACTTACATGAAACTTTTAAAACTGCCTTTACCTGGGAGGAGACAAAATCCTATAGCTTCTGTCTGCTTCTGTCCCTGGAGCCCAACAGACCCTGAATCCACCACTACTGTTCATTGCTGCTCCACTTCTGGTTCATGTTTATGCTTATGTGATTATATAGATCCTTAACTTATTCACGTATTCATTTACTCTTTTTGTGAACAAATAATTTAATGAGTACATAATATGTGCTTAATATTTGTGTGGGAAGAGCATATACCAATTAGACTTAGATTCTGTTCTAAAGACACTTAGACTCTGGTTGGTAGGAGAGAGAACCTGGGTACACTCATAAAAAGCCAGCATTTTACAGTGCTTGCCACACACGAAGCACTTTACATGGGTTAACTTATCAATATGCATAACAACACTGAGGTGAGTGCTATTATTATACTCTCCCATTATTTTTATCTTACTTTGAGGAATGCTGATGTAGAGTGACTCACTCACCCAAGGTGACACATCTTGTTCATGGAGGAACCAGGATGCAGGCCAGCAAAAGGAAATCAGTTTGAGACTGCATGACTGAAAGACCAGTGCACTTGGCTCTGATGCAGAATTTTTGAAGGACTTAGAGCAGGGGTGTGATCAAATATAAAGGTCATTTAGATTTTAGCAAATAGACAGGGTGGGTCAGATTAGGTGAGCCTCTAGTGAGAAGATTATGAGACAATGAGGGCCTAGGGAGCATGGTGGCCGGGAGAATGGACCAGGAAGTACAGAGTAACAGCATCTAGTGACAGATTAGAAATAGATATAAGGAGGATAAAAGCACCTCTTTTATGTCCAAAAATCAAAGGATGTTAAAGATCCCTGGATTACAGCATGAGAGATGTGAGCTTCATCAGGGTTTTGCCATTTACCAGTTGTGTGTGCTTCGCATGACACTTCAACTCTGAATCCTGTCTTCTTAGTTTTCAAATGAAATCTGATTAGATTAGAGGCTCTAAAGTAGAAGCTACCATGCTTTATTGTTTTTGTTTTCTTTTTAATTAAAGAAATGAATAAAGCATTTTATAAAAATTTGAATCACATCTGTCAACATTTGAACACTGGGATTACACACAAATCTGGATTTCTGGCTTTTCGTGAAAAACTGGAAGATCTGGTAACAGCAGGCTCCTGATCTCACATGATAGCAATGTGCTTCACCTTGAGAAGCAGCTGTCCCTCTAGCTAGGCCACCTGCTTTCTGTCCTTCCATTCCTCAACTTTGCTTCAACCATAGCAATCATATTGCCTATCTGGGTTCCGTAGGTATCTGAATATTTTTAGCCCTGAACTAGTTGATTTTCCAGGTTCTTCCATTTGTGAAACACGTGAATCTGTAACTTTCATGTCTCCAAAAGAGGGGGGGGGAGGATGGTGGTAACAGTAATAGGTTTAACAGCTTATCTTGTGCACTGTATTTTAAGTGCTTTACATATATTATTTCATTTAATCCTCAAAATAGCCCTTTGGCATCAATGTTGTTTTCCATTACCCTTGTGCTACAAGTAAGGAACAAATGCCCAGAGAGGCTAACTTGCCCAAAGGTCATATGGCAGCTATGCTGTAAGTTAGGATTTGAATCCAACAGTCTGACTCCAGATCTAATGCTCTGATTCCAAATCATAGAGCTCTGAAATTCGAAGGTTAGCGAATGTTGGAGAAGGCTTGTTGGTTCCCGGTGTATGAGAGGATGATGGTCAGTGTACCACGATGGCTGTGAAGGGAATGAAGATGATCCGGACACTTGCTACCCTAGGTAGAGGAGTGAGACCCCTCAGCCCTTGTAATTCTTCACGCCACCTGTTGAACCACGGGAAGAAGAGACCCAATGTAGTCCTGGTGGTAATGAGGCATTAAGAGCTGGGATGAGAAAGGGTTTGAAAGGATTTAAGAATTAAAGGCGGACGGGAGCCAGACTGACAGCTTGGGGAGGGGGGAGCTGGCATTAGTAAAGCTAGACATGTGCTAGCCCTTTTCTTCTGCCAAGGAGCTGTAAGTGCAAACTCGAGTTCTGGACTGGAGGCCAGACAGGTGAGATACTGCTGTACAGCTATCAAATCAAGTCTGCAAACTATAGTGAGAGAGATGTTTTTTCATAACTATCCAGAGTGCTGCTGGGCAATGGAGCGAATGGGAGGGCTTAATGGCTCTTTTAAATGGCTGGTTTATCAACTATGGAAATCTAAAATATATAATACAACTTAGTAAAATGTGCAAAAACGTACATAAGTCTTCAGGAACTTATAAATTATGAAAAGCTTAGATATGAAACCACAAGCGGCATATTTTCCCTAAAACATGTATGTAAGCATTTTTCCTTCTTTGATTACCACAATTTTCCTTTTTCCATTTTTTCTTTCATTTTTTTATTCCTTTTGTGAGAAAAATGGTTATGAAAAATTATTTTTAAATTATATAATAAGAGGCAAATGGAGCATATATATAAATGGAAAGAATAGTCTTTTATAATAACTGGGTCCACTGAGATATAAATAAGAGAACTGGCTTATCTGATATGTTTTTGGAAGAGCTGCTAATAAACCAAGTTCAGAACTTTTATTTTTCCATTTAGGAAATATTAATTAAGCACCTATTTTGCTCTAGGATCTGGGTGGGAGGCAGAGAGTAGAAGATAATACAGTTAAGATTCAGCACAGGTTTCAAAGACTGTAATTTTCTCCAATTATTGGAGGCCTGGTGACAGTCCTGACATTTAGTTTGGTTCTTTTGAGGTGAAGAATTACTTACCCCAAACTGTGGATTGATCTACTGCCCCCAAATATCTTCTCCTACCTACCTGATGCTGTAGGCTGTACGTCAGGATGGAATCTGGCAGAATCCTGAGCTGATATCTGATCTCTAGTCTGATACATTAAGCAACATCTTTCACTCCCTTCCTCCGAACGGTGCAAAATATGTTATAATATTTAATTTCTGTTTTTCTAATCAATTTTTAAAGTGAAAAATGGTAGAGCCAGCTCTGCTGGCTACTTCTGTTAAAACTGCTTTTAAAAGTATATAGAGTGTTTTTATGCCAGTACTCTGGCTTATGCTGACTGTTTTTTACTTCAGGAAAAGGTTAAGACAACCGTGACCAGGATTGGGAAGCCAGGAATTTGTGAGAAAAGTGAGATAAGATTTTGGATCAGTTCCTATGACCAAGTACTACCAGTTTTGAAAAGTACTATAATCAGTTGGTGTGTCCAAGGGGTGGCTTGGCTTGCTTTCCATCACTGTCCCCAAAGCCACTCCAAGTAAATTTCCTGTAAAATCTATGTAAAAACCGGGTTTGCTAGGCAAATGCAGGTTCAGGAAAAGCCCCACAGTACCCCCTTTCAACCAGAATGACTCCTCTGAGTACCTCGTACATAAAAATTCTGGAGCAGCCACCAGCTAAAATTCATTTTACAGAAGTTGTAAAGCTGTTGCCAAGGACTGACCCTGATTTTGTCCTGGTACTACCATTAGATTCCTTCCTTGGGGCTAACGAAGACTTTTTTTTTTTTTTTTTAAACAAGCAAACCCTCCTGCAAGGATGAAATCAATGATGTGCGGTGACGGAAGGGTTGAGTTGACCGATGTGGCTGGGAAGACTAAAGAAGGAAGGTGTTCTGATGGTGGAAAAGAATGTGAATTTTTGTCACTGCTGGAAAAAGCTGGCCTGCTTGGGTGTGGGGCTACATGAAAACACTCAGAGAAGAGTGGGACCAAGACCCTGAGATATTTTCCCTTCATTTCAGAATTTTGTCTTGCATGGGGGGTAACAGTGAATCAAGGCTAGCTGGCACTTAGAGGGTAGTAGGTCCTCCTCCTATAACAGGTCATGTGGCCTTTTATCCAGGCTCTCCTTCACTGATTCGTATATACATTCACTCAATTCATTTCAATGTTCATCTTACCAGAGCTTTGTCCTCATCTGCAAAGTGAAGGCCCTGGATCTCTTCATCTCCATGGCTTCTTCTAGCTCTACATACATGTTTCTAGGTGGGATCCTCTGCAGTTGACAGGTCCTGGGGATACCAGCGATGTCCAGAGCAGATGTTTGGAATGGTTCTGTTTATAACAAATGATAAAGGGCCACCCTGATATAAGAAAAGAGAAACAAAAAAAAGAGATTGGCTTGGTGTTCCTAGCTTCAAGCAGAATCTACATCTTGATGAGTGAAGTGAGGATCATTTGGTTTAAGGTGTTCAGAATGGATGGGTTCTTTATCTCATCCAGTGCCTCCAATTACACAGAACTGACTAAATTGCAGTGAATCCATTGCAATAGTCAAAGAAAACATGATTTAAGCTTTAACGAGTGAAATAGGTTATAACAGAATAACCTGCTTCTTTTAGTTTGACTGAAAGACTTAACTTTGCCATTTGAGCAAACCTTCTTAAAAATTTTTTTTGGGGACTTCTTAGGTGGCACAGTGGCTGAGAATCTGCCTGCCAATTCAGGGGACATGGGTTTAATCCCTGCTCCAGGAAAATACCATATGCCATGGAGCAACTAAACCCGTGCGCCACAACCATTGAGCCTGCACTCTAGAGCCCATGAGCCACAACTACTGAGCCTGTGTGCCGCAACTACTGAAGCCCACGTGCCTAGAGCCTGTGCTCCACAATGGAAGCCACCGCAATGAGGAGCCTGCACACCACAATGAAGAGTAGCCCCTACTTGCCACAACTAGAGAAAGCCTGCCCTCAACAATGAAGACCCAGTGCACGCAATAAATAAATAAATTAAAATTTTTTGATAAATAAGAAGTTTAATACATAAAACCCTAAAAATTAATGTGACTAAACCCCCATATTTATACATCTCCAATATTTCTGTGCTATGTTAAAGCAAGGATGTGTAACTAATATTGTGAGAATGTGGCAAATGGGGTGGAGAAGGAAACAGTTTATAAATTTTAGTCACTGTAATTAATAGAAGGAAATACATATTTTCATGTAATCAAATACACATGAACAGTTTCCACTTGCATCATGGGAGTGGATTTGAAGGCAAGATGGAATAAGGAAGGAGCCAGCTTTAAAGATGTTTACTTTTTTAGCTTATGAGGAACATGTGGAATTAACTATATAGAAATATACATCTGAAAATTAAATAACTACACCAATGAGTTAATATTCAACTCTTCGAGGGCAGAAATGTTCTCAGTTTCCAATCCTTAGCATGTCCAATAGTACTTGCTACATAAAAGGAATTTGGTACATTTTGAGAGAGGAAGGAAAAGTTTTCCCCCACAAAACTGTTGGGAAAAAGCTCACTTTTGTTTGACTCTGAGGAAGAACTAATCATTTTCAAAAAGTGGTAAAAATCCACAAATAAAAACCAGATCATATTATTGAATACAGTTGAAGTTACCCTTTTGCCAAATGTTTATTCTTTGACTCCAATGTGCTGGATAATGTACAAGGGCTAACATAACTCAGAAGAGGAATAAGACACTCTTTGCCCTCAGGGAATAGTGGATCAAACAGGGGAGATAAAACATGCAGAAGCAAATGGTGACAAAGATATAGTGATATAAAGGTGCGCTATGTTGTGTGCATGTTCAAGGGAGATATTACTTTTGGCTGATGGAATTTGTTGAATACCTGTTACATGCCAGGCACTTTAAAAATTATTTATCTCACAATGATGGGTATTATTACACCTACTTCACAGAGGATAAAACTGAGGTTCAGAAAGGTATGCATGTGAAGAAGTCATAGCTGTCACTTTGTGCTGGATGCATGGGGCTCTTTTAATTATCACGTGATGCCTTTCCGGAGCAGATGAGGTTCATGCAGGAAGTGACATTGGGGCTAGGCCTTATACACCGTGTCCATTGTGGAATCCTGTGCTGTAAGGTTTCCCCTTCTGATCAGTGCTCTGTGACCTTCCATCCCTTCCTCACTGACCCATTGCAAGCCATGTCAGTTAGAGTCCTCTCGAGAATTCTGAGACTGAATTTTAAGGAAAAAAAGAAGAAATCACACTTGATGGGCAGGAGCTGTGGAGAATGTGTTCTGAGAAATCTTATCCACCACGTCTGCCATCATGTGGAAGAAACTGGACTGTACTAGAGAAGATGAAGCTGATATGCCAATAAGAGCAGAGATGAGAATGAGAGAGAGAAATAGAGAAAGAGAGAGAGAGAGTTATATCCCGTTTTCATGACACCCAATTCTAGCCCCTTCCTCTCTCCTGCTGTGGGAAATACTCCAAAATCCTTTCATCCTCCCAATTTTGGGGGGCAACTTAGCTCAAGTTTATTTTTCTATCACTTGCGACCGAACAATGAGTAGTATGATAAGGTAGTCTTTGAAGGCAATATAAATAATTTAAGTAAAGAAAAAAAAAAAAGAAAGAAAAAGCAAGGGGAAGTACAAAAGAATCTCTCAGTCTGGGTTTCCCAGAGAGCAGAGCCTGAGGCAGAGGCTACTGTACTAATGCTTTATCAGAGAGTGCAGTCCTAGGGCTGGGAGCGAGGGAAAGGGAAGGGAGACAGGAACAGGAGGATGGACACCGTGAGATGTGTCCTAGTGGTCAGAGCTTGGCCAGGTGGGGTGCTGATTCTCTGCTCTTCAAGCTGCACCACAGGCTCCACAGCATCAGCAACCACAGGCAAGCTCTGAGCAGGACAGGACAGGTGTGTGGTGCAGGCATCCACTGGGGCACTGCTGAGTGTGCCTGCTGGAATCAGAGTCCATGCAGAGTGGGTAATGACACCTGCTTCACATGGTGGACGTAAGAATTAAATGCTAATGAAAGTAAAGTACATAGAACAGTGTGGGACACCTCGTTGGCATTCACATTCAATAGATAATAACTATCATTATGATTACTACTGCTACTGAAGGCCTTAGAAAAGAGTAATATCACCATAAGGGTACCCAGAATGGGTTAGAATGGGGGAGAGAGTGGAAATGGAGAGACCAGTTAGATCCAGGAGCACAGATTTGAGTGCATCAAATGAGTTAATCAGAAGGCTATTGAAATAGTTCAGATAAGCAGGGAAATAAAGCTGGTTAGTGTATTTTATTAAATTCTATGGTTTTCTAGATGTCTTTGGTTTTCTTTTTTTGATTAAAAAAAGAAACCATGTGTATAGAAAAATATTCCTATACTGAAAGAACATCAGTGCAAATATAAATGGCAACTAAATCTTGGTCTCAGGCATATAATAGGGAGCAGTGGGGACTGAGGTAAATTGGAAAGTATACACACTGTGCAAAGGAATTAGTATTGCTTGGGAGTAGTCGATGAATTCCACATGGGAAATCAGGCAAAGTGCTGCCAGACTTTTGGATTTTTGAAGAGTGGCTGAAATCCTGAGAATTGTATGAAATCACTTGTTTCAAATGTTGGTTCAAATATTTCTAAAATATCATGTGGGTCAAAGAATACGTATCTAAAGGCCTTGTGTAAGCCATGGTTGTTAATTTGCAATTTCTGTGAATAGCAGGGAGGGCACAGAAGACAGATTAAGGATGCGACTTCCCAGAGAGCAGCTACCATTGATATCTGTATATTCAGTATTAATAGTACCTCACTGGCACAGATATCAGTAAAATGATCCTTCCCTTAAAACTTAGGTGGGAAATAGATACATAAGTATAGAATTATAATACAATGTGATAAATGTGATGGCAGAGATGTGTCCAAGATATTAGGAGAGCACAGAGGTAAGGCAACAAATTAAGGGAGGCGACATCCAATAAGACTTCTCGGAGGAGGTGACACGGCATTGCTAGGTAGTAATGAAAAAAACCTAAGAGGTCAGATATACACTTTTTTTCAGTATTTACTTTGTCATTTAGAGCGGTTAAAGCAAATACTGAAATGTAAAGAAACATATAGTAATTCTACACCTTATTCTGCTTCATGCTGTGGAAAACAAAAATGCATTAATATTTCCACTTAGGAGTGAAAATGTTTGGGGAAGCAAAAAAAAAGACTGTCTAATAATGAAAAATTTTATTTCCTTAGTAAATAATCACATCACCTGACAGGAAAAATTATTTCAAAATTACTAGAGTACCTGTTCAGCCAGCATTAAAGGAGGCTGACCTTATACTTACTCTTTTATTTACTCCTCAGACTTGGAAAATATATCAGGCCATTATCTGATCATCAGATAAGACTACTATTTCCTTCATACAAGAAACAGATTTTCATCATCAGGCAATAATAGAGAATGTTTATGTGCCTATTTCAGTGGTGAAATAATTAAATCTTTTAGAAAGATCCTTGAAAATCATTCAGACGTATGGTTGCTTTTGAAGATTTTCAAGATGTTTTTGAGACTTAAATTCTACTTTCTTTTTCTTTTTTCATGAAAAAGGCAACATTTTGTTCTTGACACAGATATGTTCCATTAAAAAGGAACCCAAATAAACGTGCAATCACAAACTTGCCAAACTAGTTCAATCAGCATTTTAACAATCATTAATGTGAGCAACCAGAGGTCCTGAAATAGAAGGATCACATTGTTTTTAGTCAACCCCTACAGTGCGTTATTTTTAATTCTTTTCTTTCCCCTTCCTCCTTCCCTCCCTTCGATGAAAGATGTACGAGAGACATTTTAGAAGGGAATACGTAACTCGATGGGAGACACAATCTTCAGGACTGAGAAACTGCATAATGTGCCTCAGCTATCTGAAATTCTGGTTCCAAGAGCTAGTTCCTGGTTCTGTCAAATGCTAGTAATTCTGCCTTTGGCTAATTCATAATTTATAATAAACCAGATGGGACACAGGGAAAATTTGTTTTTGAACCATCTAAGACAGGGTACGATAATTTTAAAGCAGCTTAATGTTATAAATGAGCCTGCAGATGACATGTTTAAGATGATTAAGAAAAAAAAGAACGAGTTGTTCTCAAACACTTTGGAAGTATGGACTTAAATAAACAGATGAGCCACGTGCAAATTATTTAAACCTATTTTAAGCCCTGTCATATTTGGAGGAAACCTTGAAAGGTTATTCACTGGCATTTTAGTTTCATGACCATAAATATCTCTATTTGAGAATACTTTGCTTAAAAGGTCACTAGTTAATAATGTAATTACTTTTCTTAAAGCACTCAATAATGACCACTGTTCTTTTTTAGAAAACAGTCTAAATCAGTGTTTTTCAAAATAATATCTGTAAATTATTTTGAATATCTTATTTGTGTTTTATCATATTTTCCCTTTTTCTAAATATATAACTTTAAGGTTTAAAAATTCATTCACTTATCTTTTAACAACATATCTTGAGTCTGGCCCAGCAGCACCTTGACAAACTATGGCAGGTAGATTAGAGTGTGGAGCTGAAGGCAGCCCTGACACTTGGCCTATGAAACAGATCTGGTGATAGATGCTGAGTAGATCAATCTGAAGAGCAAGTTAGGGTAGTCAAAATGCTATGGTATAAAAACATGAAGTGTTGGGGTTTCAAGAAGGTATCCTCAGAGATTCATGAGGCAGAGTAAGAAGAAATCATGTGATGCTCTATTGTCAGAAGCCCAGACATTCAACCTCAGTGAAGCTAGTAGATCTCAGTACCCAGATTTCTAGCAGAGGTGTTGGAAAGAACAAGGAAAGACCCAGTGCTAAATAGCATGGGTAAGAAGGCAGGTAACTAAGACAAAAAGACTAAGGTCCAGAATCAAGGGAGAAAACACTGAGCCACAGAACTATGAGGTAGGTGGAGTGGACCATTGTCCATGGAACCCAGCCTCTATTCCCTTTTTTTCTTAATATAGGTCTCCTGTGGGAATCCAGCCAGATAATAAGCATGGAGTTGACCTCACCCAGCTCCTGGGGTGAGCTCTGGATGGCTTAGGCCAAGCAGCATAGTGTCTATGACCTATGTTGGATCAATGACAGTGAACTGTTGGGACTTTAAGACTGCTAGAACTGCAGCCTCCTCTCTTTGGAACTACTGCAATCAATTCTAGCATCATGAGGGGAGCCATATTGAGGAAAAAGCTGACATGGCTTGTGAACATGGAAGACTGGAAATTGGCGGGGAAATGAAGACAAAGCCCAAAGGATACACTAAACCATCGATCTTGTGATGACTAAAGACAGCACTATCTCCCTGGACCTTTTAGTTGTCTGGACCAATGAATTCCTTTTTCGTTGCAGCCATTTGGATTGGGATTCTGTCACTTATGATTGAAAGCACCTGATACATGAGATACTGCCAGGAATAATGAAGAAACTCAGTTACTAGAAGATGATTCATGGTGGGCACCAAGTCTGAGGGATAAGACTAGTCTTGTTACGATCAGGGTGACTTGAGGTTAGAGGTGTCCTGATGTCGAATTCCAAAGTACTGGGCAAGAACTATTTAAATTTCTTTTGCTGAAGATTAGGATTGGTTGCATCTTAATTGGTTGAATTTAAGGTGAAAGTTGAGCCTGCAGATGGCAACATTTGACAGGAGAAAGATGGGTTAAGAAACAGGCTGGGTCTGAGTCCATCTACAACACTCCTAAACTTGATTTATTCTTAGAATCGGGGACAAAGATTTTGAGAGGGACTTAAGGTCTAATTTTATAATGTAGGACAAAGGAAGACATAAATATACACAAATACATTAAATATTTTGAAATCAAATGTTAATATATCTATGTAAATATCTATACACCAATATATCAATAAGTGATACAAACCTATGTAATCAATCTCTTTATTTTAATTGGCACAAAGAATGCACATGAGACTGATACGGTGACAATTACAATTAGAAGTTAAATTTCCTTGCTATCCTCTCTCAGAAAGACCCTGCCTGTCTTGTTTATCGTTATATTCCCAGTATCTAGAACAATTTTTGTTTGGCAAATTGTATAGATAACTTGGTTGTCTTCCTATAGGGTCTCTCCAAAGCTGACCTTGACATAAGGACTTAGGCGGAGGTAGTTTATTTCAGATGTGAACTCAGGCCAACAAGCAAGGACGTAGAGAAATGAAACAGGAGGAGGAGAGGAACAAATGAAAGGTGTTTTAATAAGCCAGCTACCATTGTAGGCAAGAGGACTTCAATCCCACTGGGGACATCTAAGAAACCATGTGGAACATGCCTCAGAATTGTTCCCCTGGGACATTGGGTAAGCTAGGACTTTACCTTCCACATCCCACTCTCCACTAGGTGTGTGCGGACTCCATCCCAAGAGGTTAACTCCCCAACACTTGTGTTGTGTCTGTCTGTGGTGGCCTAAGCTACCACAACGTGGAGAAAGCCCTCAGGCAGAGAAATGGGGAGAGCCAGGAACTTGAGATGGGGACCTGCCTGTGTGCCAGGAACAATCTATTACTGCGACAGGTGAACTCTGAGGCAGATCAAGAGGACATGGGGTGGACATGTATGGCACCTGCCACACTGGTAACCAGGACATCTGTTTTCATCTGGTCAGTATCTCTTACCCACTACTTTAGGTCATGGCATCTCCCCTTCACCTGGTGAACTGATACTCCTCTGGTCCACACATTTCTGGTGTCTGCCAATCAAGAACTGCAGGGTTGCATCTTACTGCCCTAGAATCTTGTATGTGGACACCGAGAGGATGAGATCTCTCTTTCCTCTGAGTTCACTGACTTAAATGATTTATACCTGGACTCATCTGTAGCCATGCTTCTCCTCCCCTGCTGCAAGGAGGAAGCCATCTATAGCCGTGATCCCCAACCTTTTTAGCACCAGAGACCGGTTTCATGGAAGATAAGTTTTTCACGGATGAGTGTGGGGTGGGCTGGGGCAGGTTCAGGCAGTAATGTAAGCGATGGGGAGTGGCAAATGAAGCTTCATTTACTCACCTGTAATCCACCTCCTGCTGTGTGGCCCGGTTCCTAACAGGCCGAGGACCAGTACCACTGCCCTGGGGTTGGGGACCCCTGATCTATAGTAACAGAGAATGGAACCAATATTTACAGAGAGAAGCAAAACCAAAGAACGGAGAGAACCATAAAGACAAAGTTGAGTTCTAAAGTGAAGTCATTTCTTAAGGCTGATCTACTCCTGTCAGGAACATTCCCCTGACTTGCCCAGTCTGATGAGGAAATCAGTTTTCTACTCTACTCTACCCCCAGTATTTTTCTTTGCATATTCTAAATTGAATTAGCTTTCTCTCACTAACAACCAAAATTGTATTACCCAATACACTTGCTTAAAAAAAAAAGCCACATAGTTGGTTGAAATAGAGCAACCATTTGTTTCTAGGAGGCAGAGAATCCTAAAATGAACAACACATACCTCATCTACACCAATGGAAAAGTAGTAGCTGGGAGGAAAATACTCATCTCTGCTCCAGGAAGAGAGGAAAAATGACACAAATCTTGTGTGGTCTACAGAAGAACAAATCTCTTTAGAAGATCCTGAGTCTCATACACATAAAGGTGGATTTTATACACAAGTTGAGTTTTTGTTTTTTGTTTCTTTAGGACACCAAAACACTGAGGGATCACGGGAGGAGGAGTCCTTCAAAAAAGCTTTGTATCAGCAATTGTCCTTATCTTTTGTATGTTCTTCTAAAGATCTTTTCAAAAGTTGTTTTACTATGTATTTATTATCTTAATTATAAATTATTACTTCACAATGACATCTTAAACACTCCTGCTTTTGCCTCTCTTTTTTCTTCAACTACTAGAAACAAGTTAAGAAGTAAATAGCTTGACAACATTGTTACCTTCCTTATAAAACTTTTTTTAGTATTTTTCTTTTGTTAAATAGAAAATTCCTACACCTCTCTCAATCTGCTGCTATAAAACCCTGCTGCTTGATTTTCTATTTGATACTTTTGTGACATTTATTCAGATTAAAAAAATAGCTTCAAATTATTTGTATTTATAGACACAACCCAGGAAATTTCATGTAAAAACAGAAAATCAGTTTTTGATAAGCATAAAAAATTGATGTATACATGCTTCTGATGAGAAACCACGGTGTTTAATATAATTTAACAAATTTTTGAGTCGCCGATGTTGCTCAGGGATTGTGCTAGATCCAAAATAACAGGCTACATATCCAGGTCTCATATAAAGCCTTGCAGATGATTTTTGTTACTGGAGAAGTAATACCAAGAGACTACTGTGAGGCTCGGCTGTCTTCCCGGCAATGGAGTTCTGAGAAGACAGATTTAAAACCATGGGGTGACAACCTGATATTTCCGTCCCA
The DNA here is from genome assembly GCF_030028045.1 of Hippopotamus amphibius kiboko. Lineage (NCBI taxonomy): Eukaryota > Metazoa > Chordata > Mammalia > Artiodactyla > Hippopotamidae > Hippopotamus > Hippopotamus amphibius. The sequence goes on along the minus strand of NC_080191.1, from coordinate 132,909,861 downwards.
CTGCCAGGGGTATATTGACCCCTGCCCATGGATAGGCTTTGTTACTCTGAACAACTGAAACCAGTGAGCTGGGCAGAGAGCAAAGGAATAGTAAAGAAGGAAACAGAGGGTCATAATGGGACTGAGTATCAGGTCTGGAGGAGCTGAGGGCAGTAAACAGGAAATGAGGTTTGAGATGACAAGAGGGAGTATTGAGAAGAAACTGGATCAAGAGAGTGAGTGTTAATTATGTAAACAGTAAGAGGATTGAAGACCCACTTTTCTGGGATGCCAGCAGGAGTGAATCTGATAGCTCAAAGGAGCCATTCACAACCAGACATCATCTACAAATCAAATAATTGAAAATCAAAGCAATGGAAGCAATCTATCAGTTTTACTTACAACACACCAAATAACTCACTAGATTAAATTGTTTTTCTCAAAGTCACTGTAGCAACTTACATTCCCACCCGCAATGTATGGGAATTTCAGTTCCACATCCTCACCAACAGTTGGTATTGTCAGTCTTTTTTATTTTAGGATCATCAATATTAAAAAAAAAAAAGATATCATATATCTCATAAGGAGAAAGATTGGGAACCAATTTTTCTATAATCTGAGCAAATCATACTAGATAGACAAGAACAGGAATTGACATTTAGAATAGCCACCTGGGAAAATTACTTAATCGCTTTGTGTTTAGTAATCCTCATTTATAAAATTAGATTAATACTTCATAAGGTTGTTGTAAGGATTTGAATGTGTTAAGACGTGCAAAGCACATTGTGTTTGCAGTTTTAATTATTGTTATTATATCTGTCATAGAGTCAACCAAATAGTGATCAAACATTTCTGGGTACATTCCTCCATGGGTTGTGTAAGACCTCCCCAAACACTCCTGCTTTCTACAGGTTATCCAGTTACTCACTCATTCATCAGGCAGGAAGGTTATAAAAGGCACGTTTTTTAGTCATTATCTGACAATACCAAACAATCAAACAAATTCATGAAAAGAAATGATTGAATAGGAGGAAATGAGAGATAATGAAGATAGATTATAGTCTTTATAATTTCCATTATTATAAATAAATTCTCAAAAATTATGAACAGCCAAAAATATTCATTTTTTTCTCTCAAATTTGAACCATTGGTTTAAGAAATATGCATCTTAAATTTTAGTCTTCAAACTAAAATGGAAAAAATAACATTTAAAAATCACTTATACACACATATAAAAAAATTTCAACCAATTTATACAATTTCAGAGATGGAAGATGCTGTCAGTGGGGTCAATGTATGCTAAATTTTAGTATCAGGAAAACAAGGCATTTTTATATCAAATCACATACTGAAAAAATATAACCTGAAATATGAATATTTATAATGAGAAGCAACAACTAGGATCGACACCAAGTATGCCATTATATCAATTGTACTTCAAAGCAAAAAACAGCATATTGTATATCTTTTCTTTTTTTTTAGACTCCACATATAGGTGATATTATATGATATTTGTCTTTGGCTTACTTCACTTACTATAATAATCTCTAGGTCCATCAATGTTGCTGCAAATGGCATTATTTCATTCTTTTTTGTGGCTGATTAATATTCTATCGTATATACATACCACATATATATGCCCAGGAGTGGGATTGCAGGATCATGTGGTAACTCTATTTTTAGTTTTCTAAGGAACCTCCATACTATTCTCCATAGTGGCTGCCCCAACTTACATTCCCAACAGCATTTGTTATTTGTAGACTTTTTAATGATGGCCATTCTGACCAGTGTGAGGTGATACCTCACTGTAGTTCTGATTTGTGTTTCTCTAATAATTAGTAATGTTGAGCATTACTAATTGTGCCTATTGGCCATCTGTATGTCTTCTTTGGAGGAATCTCTATTAGGTCTTCTACCCATTTTTTTATTGGGTTATCTGTCTTTTTGATATTGAGCTATATGAAGTGTTTGTATATTTTGGAAATTAATCCCTTGTTGGTTGCATCATTTGCAAATATTTTCTCCCATTCTGTGGATTGTCTTTTCATTTTGTTTATGGTTTCCTTTGCTGTGTACAAGCTTTTCAGTTTAATTAGGTCCCATTTGTTTCTTTTTATTTTTATTTTCATTACTCTAGGAGATGGATCCAAAAAGATATTGCTGCAATTTATATCAAAGAAAATTCTGCTTATGTTTTCCTATAGGAGTTTTATAGTATCCTGTCTTACATTTAGGGCTTTAATCCATTTAATCCATTTTACATGTGGCTGTCCAGTTTTCCCAGCACCACTTATTGAAGAGAGTGTCTTGTCTCCATTGTATATTCTTGCCTCTTTTGTTGTAACATAGATTAATTGACCATAGTGTGTAGATTTATTTCTGTGCTTTCTATCCTGTTCCATTGATCTTTATTTCTGGTTTTGTGTCAGTACCATACTGTTTTGTTTATTGTAGCTTTGTAGTATAGCCTGAAGTCAGGGAGCATGATTCCTCCAGCTCCATTTTTTCTTCTCAAGATTGTCTTGGCTATTTGGAATCTTTCATGTTTCCATACAAATGAAAACATTTTTTTGTTCTAGTTCTGTGAAAAATGCCATTGGTAATTTGATAGGGATTGCATTGAATCTGTAGATTGCCTTGGGTAGTAGTCATTTTGATAATATTGATTCTTCCAATTCTAGAACATGGTAAATCTTTCCATCTGTTTGTGTCCTCTTAGTTCCTTTCATCAACATCTTAGAGTTTTTGGAGTATAGGTCTTTTGCTTCCTTAGCTATGTTTATTCCTAGGTATTTTATTCTTTTTTTTTTTTTTTTTCATTTTCTAGGAGAGTTTTATTCATTCATTAATCCAATATTTACAGGGGCCAGAGGGGTCGGGCTATGCTTAGTGCAGGCAGGCAGCTGCCATGCCTGCCAGCTGCCCCCCACCCTGGTCACTATGTACACATAAGGGGCCTGCTTGGATCACCTTCAAAGCCACATGGTAGAGGCCATGGGGCTGTTTGGGGCCTGAGCTCCAGAGGCAGTGCTGGGCCCATGAGCCCTTGGCATCAGGCCCTCTGGGAATATGGGGGCTCCAACTGGTTGTCTTGGTCCTGCTGTCCCCCACCCTGAGTGCCCTGCAGAAGCTGAGAAAGCTGGCATGGCAGGGAGAGCTGAGTGGTGCCAGCTTCCTGCAAGCAGCCCTGTCTGCTGTCTCTAAGAAGAGGGAGACATGGTAGTACTGAGGGGCTGGGCACAGGCTCCTATGAGCCCAGGAGCCCAAGGCAGGCCCCTTGCCAGGGCCACAACACTGAAGACAGAGAGCCCAGGGCCTGGCCACAGAGAGTAGTCTTGACGAGCCTGGCTGGAGCTAGGCCACCAAACAGCTGAAACATTTCTCTCTGCTCAGGCCATGGGACCCCACCAGGCTGCTCATCCCACCCCTGCTGGAACACCCCACTCCCAGTCTAGTCCAACAGCCAGGTCCCTGAGTTTGGAGCTCTCCTGGGAGGAATGAAGAGCAGACCTGGCTTCCTCACAACAGGGACAACTGGGGCCAGAGCAGCAGGGCCCAATGCCCACCTGGCCCCCAGCTGTGACCTTTCAAGAGCGACCTCAGCCCTCCAGGACGACAGCTGTCAGGAGAGAACTCAGAGTCAGGAAGCTGACTACGTCAACACAGTGGTGGCAAGATGGGTTAGAGCCCAGAAAAATAGACGTCTCTGTAGGTAAAATATATATTCTGCTGCCCAGGCAGAAAGGCCAGGTCCTGCTGCTCCACAGCCGGCTGTGGAGGAAGCTGCAGCAGCTCGCTGTGCCCCACCTCTGGCTGCTGCTTCCAGAGCGCGACGGGGCCGACCTGCCCAGGCACAGTGCAGAGAACCCCGGCCTGGCTCCCATTCCCAGGATCTGGGCTCTCTGACTGGAACTATTCAGTAATACTGGGAAGAGGGGGCGTGGGGCAAGGGAGGGCCCTGGTGAGGGCCACGCGGCAAGAGTGAGTGGCAGGCTCAGGGCCAGCAGTCCTCACGGGCACTTGGCCTTGTAGGGCCGCGAGCGTTTCCGCCGGTCAGGCTTCCGCTGCTTGTGGAGCCGGCCGATGCTGACCCCCTGGCGCCGCCGCACCGAGATGTTCTGCTCCACCAGGTTGGCCAGCATGCCTTCCTGAGCCAGCATGGAGATGAAGGTGCAGATGAACTCATCGTCGTTGTGGGTCCTTCTCTGGTCATCAATCTTGAACTTTTTCCTCTTCTCCACCTCTTCCTTGAGGCAGGCCTCATCGTTTGCAATCTCAGCCTCCACACACTTCAGCAGTGCCCGCAGCTCCTTGGGTGAGTACTTCTCCCCACTCAAGGGCTCACTAGGCCTGACCAGCCCAGGCTTCTCTCTGCCATCTACGGCCTCCAACACCTCCTTCTCCTCTGGGGTGCCAGACCCTTGGCTGCCTTGACTCGGTCTGATGGAAGGTGAGGAACCCTTCCCACTCTCTGTCAGCGCCAGGGGACTCAGCACACCGTGCTCAGCCAGGTGCAGCAGGCCTCTGCTGATGACAGGACCCAGGTCTCGTACGGCACGATTGTAGCGTATGCAGCCAACACGCAGCAGGCTGTCGTCCTCTCCAAAAAGCACCTTGGAGATGTGAGAGGTGACGGGGCTAGAGGGCCGCGTGGGGTTGGCCGAGCGGATAGGCGAGCGCAGTGGTGAATTGAAAGCACTGCCGATCTCAGAGGCTGTGTCCGTGCTCTCATTGCTGGGGGTGGGCAAGGGCTGCGAGTGTGTGGGCACTGCCACAGCTGGACTCCCGGCCCCGCTGCTCATCTTGATGGACAGAGGAATCGAGAGGTCTTTCTGGGACTCTTTGAGCTTCTCAGCCAAGACGTTGATGGTGTTGGGCTGCAGCACCGACAGCTGCCCGTCCCCAGAGCCACTCAACGGCCCTGGTTTTCCTGGTCCCTTTCACTTATACCCGATGGCGGAGCTGGTGTTCTGCACATCATCCTCCTCGTCATCCTCGTAGTCGTCCTCATCACCTGAGTACTGCTGGGGCGGGCGGACTGGAACGTGGCTGCGGCCCACACCTGCTGCCAGGTCTTCCTCCTCCTGCATGGGGGACTTGGCACAGTTGTGATTGTCCAGGAAGGCTGGCAGCCTCTGGACAATAGGAGTGGGGATGGGGGGGACCCCATTGATGCTGCTCCCTGGAGGCTTCGCCACCAGCTTGGGTTTGCTGGGAGGGCTGTGGGTCGGGGCTTGTGGGCACGAAGAAGCCACCTCCTCCACACCATCTGTGTGGGTGCCCTCAGAGGCCGTTGGGGCCCTGCTTGTTTCCAGTGCCAGAGGGGACTTGCTGCTGGCTGGTTTGGGCTCTTCAGGCAACTGTGACTCTTGAGATTTGTGGGTCTGAATCAGCTCTGGCTGCGTTACCCTAATCAGCTGCTGCAGGGCCTCCAGTACTGTCTGACGGTTCACCTTCAGCACGTGCAGCCTGGCCTCATACTTGATCCTGTGGTCGGGCACCACCGCCATCAGGTTGAAGCGGATGTCACGGTAGGGCTCCCCTGCAGTGGCGAGGCCGATACGCTCCATGATGACCCGCCGGGCCTTGTCTGTCCACTCCTCATCCTCCCCCCAGGGCCCATGGTCAATGGGGTAGACCTTCAGCCCATCCAGCTCAAAAAGCCGGCCTGTGATAGACACAAAGCTGACAAAGTGGAATGCCTCCATGGTCCTCACAGCACTAAGGCCATTCTGCTTCTCGGGAAGGTGGCGTGGCTCAGGCCTGGCATGGCTATTATGTGCCTTGGCCAACTCTGGAGCATTGCCAATCGCATATCCTTTGCTCTAGAGGGAAGAAAATAAGGCCACATCAGAGCAAGCTCTCAGGTGGGCCTCAGGTGGACAACAGAGATCAGGAGAGCCGGCCTGGAGGCATTCCAGGAACCTGAAGAAGCACAGGCAGACTCTCCTGAAGGCCTCAGGGCTGAAGCCTTTGGTGAAGTCCTTCATGCGACTCAGGGTAGGCCCCAGGTCCACACTGCTGCAGTTCAGGAGCACGCTCAGCAGGGCATGAGTGGCACAAGAGTTGGGGATCAGCTGGTGGGCAAAGAACATGTTATTCACAATATCATCATCAATCACAGACGTATCATCCACCAAGGTAGAGACCTTGCGACGGGATCGGCGCTCTTCGATCCATTTGAACAGGAAGATGAATCCATACACGGGGCCCGGGCATTTGCTCTGAAGGTCATAGATCTCCTCCACCTGCACCCCTTTGACACCGAAATCTTCCACCAGGAGGGTGAAGAGGCCAGGGTCGCTCTCCAGCTCCAGCCAGCCCTTATCATCTTCCCGCGGGGCGGCCCCTCAGTGCCATGTCCAGGCCCTCGCGACCCCCCGCCGCCCCCCGGGCCCCCTAGCCCCACACACAGACAACGGGCCCCGACGCGTCACCCCTTTTATTCTTTTTGATGTAATGGTAAATGAATCTGTTTCTTTAATTTCTCTTTCAAATCTTTCATTGTTAGTATATAGAAACGCAACAGATTTCTGTGTATTAACTTTGTATCCTGCAACTTTACCAAATTCACTGATAAGATCTAGTAGTTTTCTGGTAGCATCTTTAGGATTTTCTACGTATAGTATCATGTTATCTGCAAACAGTGACAGTTTTACTTCTTCTTTTCCAATTTGGATTCCTTTTATTTCTTTATCTTCTCTGATTGCTATGGCTAGGACTTCCAATCCTATGTTAAATAAAAGTGGTGAAGAGTGGGTAGACTTGTCTTGTTCCTGATCCTAGAGGAAATGCTTTCAGCTTTTCATTGTTGAGTATGATGTTAGCTGATTTGTCATATATGGCTATGTTGAGGTATGTTCCCTCTATGCCCACTTTCTGGAGAGTTTTTATCAGAAATGGATGTTAAGTTTCAACAAAAGCTTTTTCTGCACCTATTGAGATGATCATATGGTTTTTATTTTTCAACTTGTTAATGTGGTGTATCACATTGAACTTATTTACACGCACAGATGAACTTATTTACAAAACAGAAACAGACCTACAGACATGTAAAGCAAACTTATGGTTACCAAAGGGGAAAGGGGTGGAGGAGGGAAAAATTAGGAGGCTGGGATTAAAATATACACAGTACTATATATATATAAAATAGATAACCAACAAGGACCTACTATATAGCACAGAGAACTCAATATGTTATAATAACCTATAAGGGAAAAGAATATGTATTTTATATCTCAATCACTGTGCTGTATACCTGAAACTAACACATCCTTGTAAATCAACTATACTTCAATAAAAAATAACATATTTTTCTTGTGGTTATTCAGCATGCAGGAGCTAACAGATCAAGTTTTAGTCTTGAGGTAAGGTTGTGAATAAGTCAACAACTTTAATTTGCCACCTACATCACAACTAGAACAAGGTACCTTTGGATATACAAGAGTCAAGTGTGCACTGTCACATTTTTCACTCTGACTATTTACATATTACTTTATAATAATTTGAAATATAGATAACATCATAACAAAAACAGACATAACCTGAAGCCCTACCACCATTAACATTCTGGTGTTCATATTTGAATGTTTAATAAACTCTAAAAGTTAACAACTGTCATTAGCATTCTCATTGGCTTACTGGGTCACTCAGTTAGATTCAGATACAATATCTCAGAATAGCTAGTATAATACATTCACTTGTTGGTTGCCTTGCTCCATCCATTCCTCCCTTCCTCTCTTCTAAAAACATTTCAAAATTCCCATCCATGGATGGATTGTTGTGGTCCTTGTTCACCTAAAGCCAGTCAGCATAATTAGCCCAAGTGGGTACCAATAAGCTCTGCCAATCAGCAGGGCCAATAAGACTAAGTTCTGGGATTCCAATTGTGGGAAGCAGACTTTCCCTTTTCTGTTGGAAATATGTAGCCTGGAGACCTTCTTGAAATGTCAAGAAGAACGTCTTCTGAGAATGGAGGAACCACTAAAGAAATATTGCTGAGAAATGAGGGGCAGCAACTACATTCCACTCACATTGTTTTAATCACTGGATCAAACTTCTGAAACAAAACCTACTCTGGACTTTTCAGTTATGTGAGACAATAAATCCCCTGTATTGTTTAATCCAGTTTGAGCTGGATTTTCAGTTACTTGAAATCTGAAGGAAGGAAGGAAGGAAGGAAGGAAGGAAGGAAGGAAGGAAGGAAGGAGATAAACCTGACAGTTTCAAACACTCAGAAAAGCTGCTTGCCATTTTCAAACTGTGTACTTTGATCATTGTTTCAGTGGACTTTTAGACAAGGGCAGATAATGAACGGCATTTTGTGCTTTTTGCTTCCACGCATTTGCTCATCTCTTTTAAGGCTCCGTTCAACTGATATTTTCTCCCAAGAAGTTTTCTCTGATCCTGTCAGCACAGAGGAATTTGACAATCTTAAGACACACAAAATAGTCACTGTTATGTTATTTATTATTTTTAACAGTCAAATTCTCCTTAATTGGATGCAAACTCACAGAGGCAGGATTTGTCTGGTTTGTATCTCCCCACCAAGCCAAACACAATGCCTTGGCATCACAGGTCCTCAAAAAGATTTGTTGAATGGGACAACTTTGTTTTCTTTCCCTAACCCTATAATGAAAGATACTATGATGCAATCTTTTTCTTTCTGGCTCTGATTGTAAGAAGCAACCACAACAAATTTTTCTATAAACCTCACCATTTAGAGGCAGCAGTTCCAGTCTGCAACCTCTGAAACCAAAGCAGGAAAGGACATTATGTATTGATGTTAGAAATCCACAAATGCTTCAGTTTCAAATACTTTCCACTGGTTTTTTTCCCCCTTTCATCAAATGAAATCTTTCCATGTTTTAGCTCTCAGAGAGATTAAGCACATTCAATCTAATTATGCAACTCACTGACAAAAGCAATCTAAATGCGAAACACTCTGCTGGTTGTATTTTACAGTTGCCATTGGAAACAGACAAGTTTGGAAGACTGCAAGTCAAGTCTGAGCCTTGGCATTATCATGTCTCTGAGGGAAGGCATTACCTGGCTCTGTTCTTTCTTTCCTTTGTACGTGTGCTGTGTGTGTCCAGTCGGGCTCTACAAATAACCAAAAACTACTGCATCGAGATGGGACTACCACATACATTTAAAGAATGGAGAAAAGCTCTCAAAGTTAAACAAACAAGCAAACAAACAACAAACAAATAATGCCCAACTTGCCAGGGAATCTGAGACTTGCTATCTTCTGAAGATAGGTAAAACACAATTTATCTGATGTTGGAGAATAACGGTCTTCCTGGCATTAAAAAATTCGTAATTCCATATATACTTGGTAGCTCCTCAGGCTCACAATTCAACCTTATATATTACAGTTGTAGCTGTAGGTTTTGTCTTCCACCCTGGTAGTATGATATATTCAGATACAGAAGAGATGCACTACCTCCAAAACACATTTCTGAATTATTTTTACTCACTTTCACGTTATCAAATGATGAATGGTATGTTTTTTTCCTAAAAACAATTTTGCGAATTATTTTGAATTCTAGGCTGGGTTTACAGGACAGCTTCAAAACATTTCGGAAGTGGAACAAAGAGTGCTGGCATCCAGGTGGGAACATTAAGATGCACAAAATGGTTTCCTTGAAATGAGAGCGCTCAGCCATGTAAAGACAGCCGGTTTGACCAGTTTCTTTTGCCCTCAACTCTCCAGCCTCTCATGTGTGTTATCTGATTGGAAAGTCTTTGTAACTGACTGACAGGTATGGCAACCCCCTTCAGGACAGCTCTTTGTAACAGAAACTGAGCTCCACGTTAACCTTTCTGTCAACTCTGAGCATCCAAGCGTTCATCTCAGCAGCCTGGATGGTTTTCCTGAGCTCCTCACCTCACAGCAGGCCCTACACTAATGTGTGCTATAGAGGAGGGGAGATTCTCTCCAGCTCTGGCTTCCTTCCCCTTTCTTCTGGCCTGGGATGCTTAGGTCCCAGAATGCCTTGAGGCAGGAACCACCCAAGGGATGGCTTGAATAGACTTTCTAATTCATGCAAATCTTGAAATCATTAAGAATTCTGTTTCTACATTCTATTTCATGTCTCAGTCTTGTACTATTAGCCTCCACCCAAGACCTCCCAGCTGGAATCACAGTGCTTTCCAGATGTAGGATTAGCATTGACAATTTCCATTCATTCATTTATTTATTCACTCATCTAGTTATCTCTCCATGTTGTCACTGAACAAATATGTCTGTTGATCACTGCTATAGACTGAATGTTTACGCCCTGCTTCTTGATCCATATGTTGAAACCTAATCCCCAAATTGATGGTATTTGGAAGTGGGACCTTTGGGAGGGCTCTACCTTCATGAATGGGATTAATGTCCTCAAAAAAGAGACTCCGGGGAGCTCCACAGCATCTTCCACCATGTGAGGACACAGCCAGAAGACTGCAGGTTATAAACCAGGAAGAGGCCTCTCACCAGACACCAAATCAGCCAGCACCTTAATCTTGCACTTTCCACACTCTAGACTGTGAGAACTGAATATCTGTGTTTTATAAGCCACCCAGTCTCTATGGCATTCTGTTAGAGCAGCCTGCACTAAGACAATCTTGTACCATACACAGTACTGCGATGCAGTGATACTAGGCACAGTACTGTGAACACAGTGATAAGCAAAAGCAGACACAGTCCTGTTCACAAGGACCTTACACTCCACTGAGGGGAGGGGATAATCACCCCCCCCCAATAAATTTAAAATTAGAAATGAGGTAGGTTCTATGAAGACAAGGTACATGGGCCTATGAAAGAGCTTATCAGGTTGAAGTCGGGAGAGGTGGGGTAAACAGGAAGGCTTTCTCCCAGAAAAATTGCAGCTTGTGTGAAATGAGTTGGAGTCATGCTGCCAAAGGAGTGAGTTGGGGGTTGCGGAGAGCATTTCATACAGAAGGAGCCATCCACAAAGCTCCTCTGGTAGGAAGAGGCTCAGCGCTTTCCAGGAACTGAAGTAAGGGCAGTTTGACAAAAGCACAGAGAGTGAGATAGAAGAAGAGGGTGGGAGAGAATCTAGAGGAGGCCTTGTAGATCAGGATAAAGAGTCAGATGAGTAGGCTGAGAAATGACTGAAGGCTTTAAACAGTGACAGTGGAATGGCCAGACTTACGCTTATTTTTAAAGATCACCTTGGCTACTATGTTGAAAACAGGTTAGAGAGGAGGTGGGAGTGAGATGGGCAACGACAGTCCTGGTGCAGATGAAGATCCCGGGACTGTGGTGGTGGTGGTGGTGGATAGAAACAGTGGTGGACTAGGTCTAGTTCTAGTTCTAAAGAACTGAGAACATTCCAACAATTAATGGTCAGACAGGAGAAAGTGAAATTATCAAAGAGATTGAGAAAGATTGTCAGACAAATTAGGAGAAAACCAGGAGAGACCAGTGTGCTGGATATTCTCCATCTGTCTTTCTACCCTTCTCCATGCCGTTCTGTGCCCTGGGGAGCTCATTTCTTTCTATGAGCGGTATCACCCAGGCTCCCCTGCCCTGGCTTGATGTTGGGCTCAGCTAATGAGAGAAGAGAAAGATCAGATATATTTCCCTGCCTCCTTCCTGTTATGCTGTGGTTTTACAATGGTTTCATTCTTCTAACATCAATAGTTTGTATCTTAGAGTGAGTTAAAGAGTATATTGAAGGAAACAAAGGAGAGAGAGAACACGTATTGATGTATTGATGAGTCTTAGGAGACATTCTGTGTGGTCTGAAGCAGAAGAATGTAGCCACGTCAAATCATAGCACTGAAGATTAGATTTGAGGTTCCCTTACATACAAAATGTCTGTTGAGATTTGCCTGTCCTCTCTTTATCCTTTTCTGCATCTCTCATATTACTCTTCAGTTTACTCCAATCCATCAATTTATCAACATCTTACATAAAGGAGAAGAGTCATAGAAAAGTAGCTGGAGGTAAATATGGGCTCAAAGGAAAGTTAACAACAACAATCCTTAATCAGATCTAGAAGTATATTCAAAGCTTCAGGATCAGCATTTGGTGAAGATTTGAACTAGCTTAGTTGTTACAGGTCTAGTGCCTGACGTGCAAAGGAAGAGCTTTGCACACACACCTGAACAACCTGAAATGTGTTGCTGATCTCCACTCCTCACCCCGACGTCCCAATGTATATGATCAGGTTCCTGCTTGTTTACCGTGTTTACCTCTCTGGGCAGCAGTGTCTTGACCAAAATAAAGAAATGGGTCTATTTAATTTTAATAACCCTATTGGCTGGAGGGTTTCTAATTTGAAAAGTTTTAGCAGCAAAAAGAGATATTAATTAAAAACGGCTAAGCCTATATTTTGGGAGGAGAACTATATAAAGTGTTCTGTAGAGTTAATAATTATGAATAATGAACTAATTGTGAAATTAATATTCATATCTTCCTTTTTAAGTTACTCCTAAAGCTTTGAGCCAAGTGAAGTTATACATTTATCTCCAATCTTATTTTCTTTTCTTGGGTTATCTGTGTTGTTCTGACATATGCCTCCTGCCTTGTGCCTATCTGGGCTAGGAAAGTGATATCCTTGAGTCTGTGCCTTAATTAGCAATTACAGAGGGTTTAAAAAATATTTTTTTTATTATTCTGAGTTCACTGTAAGTATAAAAACACTTTAATTATTTTTGAGGGAAGTGGCTTCTATCCAGACTTTCTGCTAAGTGCCTTCTGCTAATTCTAATTATTCCCTGGAAATGGCTTCCCTTTTTATTTGCTGGAATGCAACTTTTGGCTTTTAAAAAAATACTCTCCATGGCCTCTGTATTCTACCTGCGTGTTACAATCTGAGGGGATTTATTTGACTTATTTTGTGATGAGAAAGTAATTGCAGTTTGAGTTTGAGCTGTAAAAGATCTCCCACTGGGCAAGAACAGTAATGCCATGTCTAAGTCCTGTTTAAGTCTGTTAAACATCCTTCCTGGATGCATAAGCTCAGGAGTCTGTTTTGGAGCCAATATAATGTGGGTTATTTAGATACCAAAATTTGGATATAAACAAAGGAGTTTTAACAAGTAAGAGTACAGAAATGGAGTTTAAAACTAAATTGGATTTCAAATCTGAAATACTCCAATTCCGAATTCTTCAGTTCCCTAGGTATTTGACACTAGGGGATAAAATAGTCCTCATAAATTTTACACTGTCAGGGCTGCTTATGATGGTGAAAGCCAGTGGGCCCATGGCCACCTACACAGAAGGGGAAAAAACAGTCTGTGGATTTGGATCAGAAACTGCCCTCCTGGCTTAGCGCTTCTATTCTTGCTCACCCATGACCTGATCTCCAGACTGCCCAGGTGTCTGCTTTCTGACTGCTTTGCATTAGCTGAAATTCCCTAGATCCTACTACTTGTCTACCCAAAATTCTATCATGCCCCTCTGATTTGTCAAAGTTCCCAATATGGGCCCTCTGTAACCAGTCCTGACTCTTGCCATGTCCTGTATGGCACTAGTGAGATCATATGATAACATGGAAAGGCACTGAGTTTGGGATGAAATTATAGGGTGCATTGGCACATTAAAACAGATGAATAAGTATGATTATTATTGATGACATACAGTTCTACTATCCGCACTTATGAACATAATCCCTATGGGCATAAAGCTTTGGGCAAATTAACAGATGCCATTATCTGAAGACGTTCAGCCAAGACTTAAAAGTATCAGGTAGGAGACTCAAGATACGCTTTCTTTCAATTTATGAGGATGGCTTCTCTCTAAACATCATGGGCTACAAACATGTGCTTACTCTCAAAATTAAGAAAGACAGTAGATATGCCTTAAAGAATGTCACTATAATTAAGCAAATAAGATTTTTTGCAGCCATTTGGAGATTTTGACAAATTGTGAATTTTTTTTCTTTCAAGTCACCTGTGTAATGGGAATGTATTGCAATGTAATTACAAATTTAATTTGCAAAATCTTGAAGCTGGCTGTCTTCTTTTTTATAGTTTAAATGAGACCTTTTCATTAGTTTATGGTTACTAAAGTAATAAAATATAGAAAGTATTAGTTTTTGACCAATTTTAATAAACTGAATTTTCTCAAAACTTTTGTTGTTTAACGGTTTATATATTTTGAGCTCTTTTTTAGGTGCATACAAATTAGAATTATTACCTTTTCTTGGTTAATTGGCGTTTTAAAAATTATCAGTCTCCTGTAAGGAAAAAGCAGCCTCAAATGCCAGACTCACCTCTCTGGGGTTTCTTCCAACCACAGAGCTTAGCCCTTCAGTTTCTCTCTGTATTATCAGTTATTTGATGCCTCAAAAATATATATTATGTTTAATTTATTTTTTCTAACTGTTCTCAGTGAGTAGATTTGTACAAAACAACTTGGTTAGTCATTGCTTGATGAGGGAATTAAAAAATATAGTTTCTTAAACTGCACAGACATTAAATTTGCAATAAACATACCCATCATTCCAAAATAAATACTGTAATTCAAGAAGAATATTTAATATCAATTATTTGGTTACTTGTTTTTATTGAAATAAAAGTGGCTAGTTCAGTGCCAACTGGATTTGTTATTTTCCAAGTATTTTTCCAAAGCACATACACAGATGATGCACAAAGTAATTTAGGGGAAAAGAGCGATGAAAAAAATATTTTCAGATGTTAATGTATTTTCAGGGAGGGATTATGTAAAATTACTGAAATACTTTATAATTGTTTTGACTAAAATTTTAAAGTAAAAAAAGAAGTATGCATTTAAGAAATTTATTTCTACTTAATATTTTTCCACTATAAAAGCAAAATAAAATTTTTGTCAAGTATACTACATAGGTCATGCTTTATACTTCTTTTTTTTTTTTTTTTTTTTTGGCACACGGGCTTAGTTGCTCCATGGCATGTGGGATCTTCCTGGAGCTGGGATCGAACCCGTGACCTCTGCATTGTCAGGCGGATTCTTAACCACTGTGCCACCTAGGAAGCCCTATACTTCTTATTTGATCATATCTAGAGGCAAATGTCAGGTGTCCTATTACTGGTGAAGCAAGTTTGATTATCTGCTTAAAGTGATGTCTGCAAGATCTCTCCATTGTAAAAAATATATTCTTTCTTTATTATTAAGAAATTTGTGGGTGTGACATGAGATTTATGGATACTGTCTTCTCCAACAGAATTATAAGCAATGGTTTTAGTGATAACTGGTGATCTTTGCTGAATGAATTCATAAATTGTGGGTTATAAAATGATGATTGTCTAATTCTATCATTCTTTCTCTTAGCTGGCATTTGTTAAAGAAGATTCTTTTTTGAGACTCACAGACGAGCTCTTTCTCCCCAGCCACTGTCTGTGAGTAGCACTGGCTCCAGGTGACCCTGGCATACATCCTCAGACCTGAATTCCACACAGACTAGCCCTGCAGTAGTTCAACTATTCCTTCAACAATAATCCCTTCAATCCTTCTTTTTATGTAAGTGGACCAGTCAGTTTATAAAGTAGGCACCAATTTACAAAACCACTAATAGTGTTTGAAGATACCAGTTTCTCTGTACAATATTGCATTTTTCTCTGTCAAATACTAAACTAGCCTTAAAGTAATTATATTTAATCTATAAAAAGACTTTCACCCACTGGAAATACAAGCCTAAATTTTAAAAAGATTAAAATGTTGTTATTGTTTCTATTTAAACATTCCATCAATTTCTTAATTCTTATAACAAGAAGTAAAATCTGCTTGGACAATTCCGCAAATATTTACTGAGCATGTAGTTAGGGACTGGAGCCTTAATAATGAGTGAGAAAGACAGACATGGTTTGTATCTTTATAGCTTCCAATGCAGTAGAAGAGACACACTAAACATGCAATTACGTTACAAAGAACTTGCAATTCAAAGAATCTCAGGTATTTTTATGCTTTTTCGACTATACTAGAAGCTCCCAGCAGAAAAATTTCACACAACTGTGTCATGACTGCCACCTGGCTGGCAACAACTGTAAGATGTTATCAATTATATGATATCTCCTCATTTCAGAAATGTAAAAATATGAAAAAATGTGCATCTTGGAATTCATGGGAAATAGCAGCAAGCGCTTTGATGAAGAAGTTGGGAAAGACACAGAAATGGTTGTGGATGTGGACATCCGCAGTGGAAGAAGTCTTTCTGAAGGAAGTAAGGTCTAGTCTGAGATATGAAGGATGAGCAGCAGGGTGTGAAGAGAGTGGGAAAGAGGGTTCCAGGCAGAAGTCACTTTCCATGACATCTTCCTCATCTTTGAATTTGGGGATTTGGGAATTAGATTAGAATACATGTACGTATGTATGTATTTTAGTACTTCATTTTGCTTTAGCAGAAATTTTCTGAAAGGAAATTCTATCTGGAAGCCTAATACATAACACACAGAAAGGGGTAGTTGCCTTTATTAAGCACGTGGGGGTGGGGTTGAGCTCCGTCATTTGCCTCCACTCCACCCCGTGAGGGGGCTCCTAGGAGTATGGTTTGAAAGCCACTGGACTAGGTGATCCCAAGACCCGTTCTACTTTCAAGGTTCTATAATTCAATGTGACAAGCTCATTTGGACACTATCTGAAGCTCAATTCAGCTTCAAAAATTTACACAACTGGTAAGTGACAAAGGTGGGCTTTGATACCAGATAACCTGATTCCAACAACCACACTTTTAACCTCATATTATACTGACTCCAATAGTGTTATTGCTATTTTTTTCTATATGTAAAATGGGGATAACACTGTATTCTAAGGTCGCTGAGGAACAAATGAGCTTCATCTATTTGTACATGAGTGGTGTTTGGGTGTGCCCATACAGATTTTGTTTCTATATCTATCACTGCATAATAGATTACCCTCAAATTCTGTGGCTGCAGACAATACTAATTTTTTTTAATAAATTTATTTATTTATTTATTTATTATTTTATTGGCTGTGTTGGGTCTTTTTTTCTGTGCCCGGGCTTTCTTTTTAGTTGCGGTGAGTGGGGGCTCTTCGTCGTGGTGCGCAGGCTCCTCATTGCCGTGGCTTCTCTTGTTGCGGAGCTCGGGCTCTAAGCACGAGGGCTTCAGTAGTCGCAGCACATGGGCTCAATAGTTGTGGCTCACGGGCTCTAAAGCGCAGGCTGAATAGTTGTGGCACAGGGGCATAGTTGCTCTGCGGCATGCGGGATCTTCCTGGAGCAGGGATCGAACCTGCGTCCCCTGCATTGGCAGGCAGATTCTCAACCACTGCGCCACCTAGGAAGCCCTGGACAATACTAATTTTATACATTACATGACTTTAGCAATTTAGGCAAGCTTTGGCTCCATGTGGTATAGACTGTACTCAGTCGGGTCCTTCTCCTTGATGTGGCCTCAGGCCTTTCCACTTGCTCTCTCCTCTTTTAGCTAGTGGCTCAGGGTGCCAAGAATCTTCTAAGAGAGAAGAAGTGGAAGCTTTCAGTCTCTTAAGGCTTGGGTCCAGAGACTAACACAACATTACTCTCACCATATGTTACTTGTCTACGCAGTCACAGAACCAACCACATTCAGAATGCAGGGATATAGATCCAATCTTTTGACGAGAAGAGTATTGGAGAATTTGAAGGCATCTTTAATCTGCCACAGACGTGGCGGAGGAAGAAGTCCATCAGAGCACAGGCAGCAAGCACAGATGGACTGCAGCCTGGATTTATATTTTCCCCCTTTGCTTTCAGGGGTGTGGAAATTACAGTATGCTAGAGGATTTACGAGGCAATTCATGTAGTCAACCAAGTGTGAAGATAGTTCTTTATCTTGGGGAGGGAAAGGCTGAATATAGGAGCTGCTGGGGCCTGTTTAAAGAAATCACCAGTCTCAGGAAAAGTGGGAGACCAGTTTGAATAAAATAACTGTGGCAAGGGCAGAAGAAGATAGATGTTGTTTCAGAAGGAAAAGGTTTTTTTTTTAAATATATTTATTTATTATTATTATATTTTTGGCTGCATTGGGTCGTCGCTGCTGTGCGCAGGCTTTCTCTAGTTGTGGCGAACAGGGACTACTCTTTGTTGTGGTGCGCAGGCTTCTCATTGCAGTGGCTTCTCGTCTTGGAGCACGGCCTCTAGGTAAGCGGGCTTCAGTAGTTGCAGCACATGGGCTCAGTAGTTGTGGCTTGCGGGCTCTAGAGCGCAAGCTCAGTAGTTGCAGCACACAGGCTTAGTTGCTCCGTGGCATGTAGGCTCTTCCCGGACCAGGGGTCAAATCCGTGTTCCCTGCATCGGCAGGTAGATTCTTAACCACTGCGCCACCAGGGAAGTCCCCAGATGAAAAGGTTTAAGGTTAAATGTCCTTTTTTTGCAGCTCAAGAAATTACCTAGCTGTCAAATATGGAGCTTTGGGGATAGAGGAAAGGTATATTCCAGTGTCTTCTTTAAGAGACAGGACTGTGGTAACCTGTGAGAAAAGAGGACTGGTTATGTTAACGCTCATGATTACCCTGGGAAGAAAGAAGGAGGTAGGAAGAGCTGGCCTAGCTTTATGAATGTAAAGTGGAAGGTCAAATGGAACAACTGAGATGGTAACAGCTAAATGAATGGAACGAAGCTACTTGAGGCTTGAAAGGAAGGGGGAAAATAGTAGATTTCATTTTAGGAATTAATACAGGCAAGTTGTGGATTTTGGAAGGGATGTGGGGGAAAATGAAGGTGGAATAGTGTGTAATGTAGCACGAAAATAAGAAGGGAGCTCTTGCAGACAAAAGGAAGCAGTGGAACTCGTGACTTTGTGAATAGAGGAGAAAAGAAGAGCGAAAGACGTGTAGAAGAGCTAATGGATGGAAAGACCAAAACAAATGAGGCCAACAGGCCTGAGGCAGACACAGCAAAGGCCCTAGAAGTAGGAACACAGTTGGAGGAAGTGGAAAAATCTGACAGAAGCTGAGGTTAATTAGAGGGTGAAAGAGAAGACTGCAATTATTATGTGAAAACGCCATTACTATTATTTTTATTGTTGTGATTATTGTTGTTGTTAATTTCTTCCTAATTTCCCAGAGCAGTTATTTCAAATCTCTTCCACTCTCTAAGCTCTAATCTTATTCTCAGTCAGTGACAGTATTTCCTACTCTGTTGAGAAGCATGAGGTGAGTGATATGAACTCCATCAACTTCCACCAAGTTTACATCAAATTGTCTTTGTATTTAGTAACTGTCTCTTTTTTCTAATTTTAAAATGTCCCTCTTACTTGCTGTAGGAGCTCTTTAATTATCTGTTTCTTTCTCACATATTCAATGCCTCTTACTCTTCTGACTTTTTTCCTTCTTGGGAGAAGCATTTTCCTGTCTCTGCTGGGCTGACATTGTCTTGTTCCTCTATCTGCTAGTACCATGAACTATACATTTTTATATCTTTCACTTCACTACGAAGCTTCTTGTAAAAAAAAGTCTACGTATGTTCAACCCCCAGGTTAAATATTTAAAACTTTTAAGCAGGAAACAAAAAGTACGTTATTTCAAAAGAAAGGAAAATCATGCACAAGAGGAGATATAGCAACTCTTACTACACCTCAGCCAAAGATGAGGACAGTGGAGCCAGTTACCGATGGTTCTTGGTGGATAAAGGAGGTGAGGGGAAGGACAGAGTGAATACGCTGCATCTGCAGAGTCTATTCTGAAGAAAGAGAAGAAGGTAGACAAGAGAGTCACAATCATGGGGGTGAAGGCTGCTAAATCTGATACCATGGAAAATAAGAAATATATGAAAAGTAACACACGCGCGCGGGCGCAAAAGAGAAACAGAATAAGGGACGTGTGTGCCTGGGTGGATGTGCGTATGTGTATATGCCTTTGGGTGTGTGTGTGTGTGTGTTTTATAACAAAGTGACAGGTAATATTTTTGACATTTTTGTCAGTTTGAAAGATAAATTATAAATACGTTCCATATATAGTAAGTATTAACCTTAAGCCACATGGCCAAATCTATAAGAATAGTGCATTACTTTATTTCCTTCAAATCAACTTAAACCCTAACCTGGTTTATCCATTCTGAGAACTGGCTGAGAAATGTGGTATCAATCCTGATTGTGACTCTCTCCCCTCTCTAGGATCAGGCAGGAATTCAGAGGTTTATGCGGTACTTAGAAAACAAAGGCAGGACCTCAAATCTCTAGTCCCTCATAGTTGTCACTTACATCCTCAATGACCCAAGCACCCATGGACCCCTGAAATTCAGCAGTTCTATTCTTTGGTGCCACCTGTTGAACAAAACTCCTGTCTGGGCTTGCCACTCACTCTGAACCTTTGCCAGGGAGCAGGATGTAGATTTTCCAGAATTCTCTCTCCTTCCAAACTGCTTTCCCCACCAAAATCCATGTCCTACCCCCAACACAGAGACAGATGCACGCGCACACACACACACACACACTCTTAAAGGGACTCCAGGAGCACAAGCATAATATACCTGATGAGTATAGACCCTCACAAAAGATTACCTTCCAGCCCTACAAAGAGGGGTTCAGGTTTGAGGAGTCAGGTTCAGGTTGAAAATAGGTATGAACTAAAACTTGGACTCTCTTTACTCCTGAAACAGAGTAAAAGCAGAGCTTAAGCACACACACAATGACACAAACATGTAGGTGCAGCTCTTCACTGCCTCCCTTGTATCTGACAGACGCACACCCAATCTCTGGGGTCTTAGCAGCCCCTGAAAGGGGAAATGTCCATCAGGATGGAGGCAGGTTCGCTGCCTTCTATATTTCCAGGAACATCAGCACCAGAAATAACAGGTTACCATAAAAGGCAATACTTCAGCCTCCCTAGCAAACCATGTGAACCAGGTCAGAAATCTGGGTTCCAGGCCTTGGAATTGTTGCTTTGCCAGCACATGACTTTCCTTATCTGAGTTTCCCATTTAAGTCTGTTTAGGGTCTTCTGTGGGCAGCCCTGGCAGCGGCCACCATGCTAAGAAGGATGTTAGAAAGAGCCTGTCTACCTTCTTGGAAAGGGAGAAGGGAAAATGCAGAAGGAAAAAACACATTAGTACAGCAATAATCTGCCAAACATATGTAAATATCTTTTATTATGTAGGGGGAAAAAATCCAAGTGTGTACGTAAAAATCTTCTGATAAATGGCTCACTGCCCTCAGACACATTTGATTTCTGTTTTTCAAATTATAGTTTCCAAATATCCTAAGTAAGGTTTATGACAAAGACATAACTTCCATTTAGACAGTTGGATTTGTACTAGTTTATGTTAATCATCTACTTTAGGAATTCATTTCTGGCATAATGAATAAGATAATGTTTTATTTTGAGCCTGAGTATTGCTTACTGAAAGAGAAATACTGTCAAAAACCATAATTAACTGTCAGTAATTAACTAGAATTATATACTGGGATATTGACTACAATAATTGCTCAATTAATATTGTATGTTTTCTTTGAAAACAGCAGTTTGATGAGATTTCTTAAGCACCTTTACTCAGAACATTCAGGGAAATAATCAATAGAGATTAGTTGCCAAACTCTAATATTTACCTATAGGCTAAGCAATTATTTCTAGTTCCTTTTAAAAGTAACATAATTCTCTTCATTTATGATGCAGCAACATAGGCTTTAACAGGAAATTATGGCTTAATGTACCCACCATTCTCAGTAACATATAGATTTTGAATTTTCCCTCAGTGGCATGGAATGGATTTATACTGAGGAATTCATGTTTCTCCAGTTTCCCCTGTGACTAAATTCATGTATCTGTAGTTGGCTGACTGTCCATGAGAGTGCTGTCCCAGGAAGTCCCTCCACTATAAGAGGGACCAGAACACAGCAATCTGCAGAGCTAATCAGAAGTTAATTCCACCCCCACCCGCCTTCCTGAAGGGCAGAGTAGGAAGAGTGGAAAAGGGCAATATGTGAAAAGATAATGGCTGATCATTTCTTAAATGTGATGAAATACACAAATTGAGAGATTCAATAATCACAACAAATTCCAATCATACTTGGATAAACCATGGTAGAATGACAGAAGTCCAAAAGTAAAGAGAAGATTTTAAAAACAGAGAGACAGATGCTATTTAAAAAAAGACAGTTAGACTAATAGCAGACTTAACAACAATAACAGATCAAAAATGTGATGGAGAAATTTATTTAAACTGTTGAAGCGAAATAAACAACAGTATAGAACTGTAACCTATGCTAAATTTTTTTAAGAACAAAAATAAAGACATTTTCAAACATAAAGAATGGAAAAATAAATAAATAAGACTGCAACCACTAGGTACTCACTAAAGGAAAACTTAGATGTGCTTGAGGATATAATGTTTCTTTTAAGGAGTGAGGAAAGTGTTCTAAAATTGATTGTGGTGATGGTTGTACAACTCTGAATATCCGAAAACCCATTGTATTGTACACTTAATTGTGTACAAATGAGTGAATAGCATGACGTGTAGAGGGTTGAATAATGTCTTGGCCAAATTCATGTCTACCTGGAACCTCAGAATGTGACCTTATTTGGAAATAGGGTCTTTGAAGATATAATTAAAGTTCTCAAGATGAAATTATCCTGGATTTAAGATGGGTTGTAAATCCAATGACTAGTGTCCTTATAAAAGAGGAGAAGACACACAGAGACATAGAGAGAAGACCGTGTGAAGATGGAGTCAGAGAATGACTTATGCTGCCACAAGCCAAGCAACGCTGGAAGCCATCAGAAGCTGGAAGAGGCAACAAATGAATTTTGCCCTAAAGCCTCTGGAGGAAGTGCAGACCTGCCAACACTTTGATTTCAGACTTCTGACCTCTGCAACTCTGACAGAATAAATGTATATTGCTTTAAGTGGTAATCTGTTACGGCAACGCCAGGAAACTAATACAGTGTGTGAATTCTATGTCACTAAAGCTGATACATATGATGTTCTTGAAGAAGAAAGCAAATTGTCCAAGATTTCTGAGAGGGCAAGGAAATAATGAAATATGTAGGTGAATCTGGGAAAAATAATTTGATGGTATAAATACTAATATTTGATTTGGATAATTAAATTAAGATATAATGTAAATATTTAGCAAAATTAATATGTAAAATGAGGGGGAGATGATAGGAATTAAAGGTAAAATATTTGTGTTTGGGAAGAGGTTTAAAATATTGAACAATTTTAGATGTTAAAATAAGTTTGCATGTTGAAATCTTAAGGTTAACAATTAAATCAGTATAGACAGTATCTGTAATTTTCAAAACAATATAAAGAAAAAATAAAATAAAAAATTTAAACTTACAAAAGAAGAAAGGGAGAAAAGAGACTAAACTCACCATTAGAAGACAGATGTTGTCAGGCTGGATTAAAAAGAAACAGGGTTTAAGATATGTTCTCTCTAAGAGGTACCCCAAAAGAAAAAAGACACACAAGTCAAAAAGAAAGGGCAGAAACAGTTCTAAGGTGACTATTTTAATTTGCACTAATCTCTCTGCTTTTGTACACGTTTGAAAATGTCCATAATACAAAGGCAAGTCAAAGAAAAAGGATGTCATTGGAAGCGTGACAGCTATTTAAAATATAGCAGGAGTTTTCTGTGAATAAATCTTTGCCAATAAATAAAAAAAACATAGACAAAATGAATAATTTCCAAGAAAATATAACTTCGCAAAACTCAATCAAGTACAAGAAACCTTAGTACTCACATGACTATCAAAATATTAAAGCTATAGTTAAAAAATATTCTCACAAAGAAAATACTAGACACCTATACTTTCACTAGTGCGTTCTATGACGTTTTCATGGAGAACTGACTTGTAACATTTTAAAACTTTTCCAGAAAATATTAAGAGTGAACACTCTTCAACTCATTTTATGAGGCTAGTAAATTCTGAAGCTAAAACCAGACTAGGATATTATAATGAAAGAAAATTATAGGACAATCTCACTCAAAAATATACTCAAAAATTCCTAAACAAAATATTAGCACAGAACCCAGCAACACAAAAAACAAAGTGTGAAAATACAAAAACATGTTCAAGTCACATATATCGTAAAAAATATCCTATGCTAAAAATTGGGCTCCTGTAGTTTTTAATCTGTTGCAGGAGCCCATCAAAACCACCAAACCCTTTCTAATTTCTCTCTCTGTTGGCATTTTTACGAGTAGAGTCTCCCTGCTCAAATCAGGCTTTGTTCTTAGCTTCTACCAAGATTTGGCAAATGACCCCAGAGAAGAAAACAGCAAGTGACCGTGATCAACAACTCACCTAGGAAGGACGTTTCCGTCCTTGCAATTTTAGTTCATCTAATCCTAATTGTTTCCACAGTTCTTCATTTTCACTGCCTTTTGGTACACTATATTCAACTGGATGAATATATTACAACTTCTTTATCCATCTACTTTTCTGGATATGAGTTGTTTTCAGTATACAGCTGTTATGAATAATGTCACCGTGAATATTTGGCACGTCTTCTGAAGCACATGAGGGGACATATCTAAGAATGAAATTGCTGAGTTACAGGATACGTGTATGTTCAGCTTTGTAGCTAATGCCAAATGATTTTCCAAATTGTTGACCAATTTATATTGTTATCAGCAGAGTCTAAGAATTTTCACTGTTTTCACTTTAGCCATTCTGATAAATACATTATGCTTTTAATTTGCAATTCCCTGATTGCTAATGAGGCTGAGAACCTTTTTTCCATTTGTTAGCCATTAGGGAGTCTCTTTTTTGAATTTCTTGTTCAAGTCTCTTGTCCATTTTTCTACTGTAGTCATCTCTCTTTCTTACTGGTTTGCAGGAGTCTTTAATGTATTCTGGATATGAGCCCTTGGTTAGAATTATATATTTTCTGTCATACAGTGACTTGCATTTTCACTCTTTAATAGTGTTTTGGATTAATAAAAGTTCTTCATTTTAATGTAGTCCAATTTATCAGTTTTATCCTTTTTATTTATCTCCTTTTCCTTATTTAACTGGCTTGGTCAACCAATATAATGTATAATAGAAGCAGTGACCGCAGGTATCTTTGTCTTATTCTCAATCTCAAAAGGAAAGTATACTTTCAATTCTGCATGTAAGGAGTTTAGAAGTTACCACTGTGTCCTAATAAGTAAAAAGCCACACAAACTGAAAAGGCAGCAATTCTTCTTAGACATGTAAGAAAAGTAAATTCTCAAGGCAGATGACTGCCCCTCAAATTGAACAGAGAGACAGGAGGATACAGAGAATCACAGTACACCCGAACAGAAATCACTACAGGAACCAGTGTCGTGGTAGGAAAACCCAGACTATAATTAATGAATTGCTGGAGGCTCAGTGTGGACAAATCTGAGATTTAAAAACTCCAGGAGGCCCCAGTAATAGGGTAGCTCCATTCTTTTGTAGTTTTACCTCCAGGCGCTCAAATAGATTTTCACAGTAAATATCAGAGAAATTTCCCCTCATGTTTCTAGCAGGGGTGGGGAAAAGGAACTCTTAATTTTGCTATGAATCTAAGACTGCTCTAAGAAAAGGAAACTTTACATTATTTCATCATTGTGTACAAATGTTTTCGGTATGTGATTAAAGCCACCATCTTCTATTCTTACTTAGCAAAGACTTTTTAAAAAAATGACTGAATTTTGAATTTTATTAGTTTTATTTTTATTTTTTTGCAACTATTGAGATTTTTGTATGATTTTTAACCCGAAGTTTTAAAGAAAAGCTTCACTGAACTTAAAATTGTTGGTTAATAGCAATTTTTAGTTTAGCCCTTTAAAGGCTGTCCCAATGTCTTCTGGCTTTCACAGTTTCTGAGAAGTCAGCTCTTAATCTTATTATTATTCTGTATAGAGGGTAATTTTTCTATGGTTGATTTCAAGATTTTCTCTGTCTTTGACTTTCAGCAGTTTGACTGCAAGATGTCTAGGAGTGGATTTCTTTGTGCTTTTCTTTCTTGAGTTATTGAGCTTCCTAGATATGTAAATTAAAGTTTTTCATCAAATTTTAAAAGTTTTCAGCCATTATTTCTTCCAATGTTTTTTCTGCCCCTTTCTCTTTCTCTTCTCCTTAGCAAGTGTTACACTGCTTTTTACTGTCCCATAGGTCTCTATGGTTCTATTCACTTTTCTTTAGTCTTATTTTTTTCTGTTTTTTAGATTGGGTAATTTCAACTGCAGTCTTTAAGTCCTTGTTTTTCTACCATCTCCAGTCTGCCATATTGTTCACCCAAAGATTTTATAACTTTAATATTTGTACTCTTCAGCTTGAGAATTATCATTTAAAAATATTATTTAAAAATTTATTTCTTGATTGAGATTGCCTATCTGTTTATTCATTGATACCATATTTCCCTTTAATTATTTGAACATATTTATAGACATGATAACCCTCTCTGTGGTGAAGCCTCCATAAATGCCTAAATACTTGGCTCACAGCCAATTTTTTAGACGTAGCAGACATCCACAGAGGACCAGGTTAAAAAGGAGGGCAAAGACATAAGAACAGGGCGAAAAAGCAAGGGAAGATTCTAAGGATACAAGTAATTTATTGCTAGTTTGCTTTGGAATCTCTGTTCTGACCTTTAGATTTTCTGCTACTTGATCTTCCCAAAATTTGGAACGCAATCTTTAAAAAAGAGGATTGAATTCACATATCCAGCTCTCATCACTTTGCTTTTCAAGAATTGATTCCTCTCTGCTTCTCTGTGGTGTCCCCTGGGGTCCCATAACACATGAATAGTTTAGCTATCAGTCAGGGGTTTGGGAAGTTTAGTTTCTAAATTTGGGTCTGTTGTTTTCATACCATGAGTTCAAAACTCTTAGTCCTTCCAGTGCTTCTAGTTTGTTTGTTCATATTTTTTTAGTTTATTTATATTTTTAGATATTTATTACTGCATTTAAATAATTTTATTTAAAATTTTTTCCATGTTTTATAATTATTATCTGTTGCAGGTTCTTGAGACCACTCTTTCCTCTATCATTATGAGAAGTTAATCTTGAATTAACTTTGAATAGTCTCAGTTTTTGATTACCTAAAAATGTACTTCCCACTCTATATTTAAAGAATAATAGTGCTGTGCATAAAATTCTACATTGGCAGTTATTGTTCTCTCAGTATGTTAAAGATATTTTACTCGTTAAGCTTCCACTGTTGCTCTTGTGGAGCCAGCTGTTTGCCTAAATTTCAAATACTGTTTCCCTCTCACCTAATATACTGCCTATTGTTGTATTCTGTTTTATTTCTTTCCTTAACAAGTATTACTAGCTAACCTACTGTATATTTTCATTTTTTGTAAGTGTTATTAGAAGCCTCTCTTTCACCTAAAATGTAGTCTATGGAAGCAGCATTTTTTCCTATTTTGTTCATTGCATTACCCCCAATACAGAAAGTAAAGGCTGCCATATAATAAATATTCAGTAAATGTTTGTTTACAGAATGATAGAGGAAGCTTTGTCTGTTCCTAAGGTAGGCTAGTCATGAATTAAACTCTACTTAAGGAAAGCTTTTCTAAGCTCCTTAAGAAACAAGACAAGACTGATCAAGTACTGTTTTTATTAAGATTCAAATATAAATTGAAAAAACAATGATCTATTGGAGCTGGTAAATATTATACTAGTAATTAATAAACAGTAAAGCAACAGTTATTAAAGTTTAGCTTGTTTAAGAATTTACTAAGGGTTCTTAATAAAATAAAGGTTCCTGGGAAGTTCCTTTTAGGAGAGATTCTAAGTCAGCTAGGATGGGAGTGATGCCCAGTAATGGGCATTTTATACTAACATCGCAAACTTGAAAAACTTTGGTATGAGGAATCACAGTTTGCTCCTGGAAGCATGGGAATGAGTCGTGAGTAGCTGAGTTTGGTAAAACATTTCTTTCTCTGACCATTGTGATTATACTGACCAGTGCATATCCTGTTTAAGGGTCCAGTTTCTAACCTCCATGATAATTTTCTGGAATTCCCAGAAAAAGGCCAATTTCTTCATGTTCTAGTTTTCTTCTCTGTGAATTAATTACGGACTGACACCTACTATTTCATACTTACAATGTGGTGAAAGTGCATTCCTGGAATGGAACTGAATACATTAAAATAACAGATAATAAACAGAGATTACAAGGCAGAAGAGCTCATGGGACAGTACTTCATTCTTTTGTATCTGTAATATTAAAATGCTCACCATCTGTGTTCAATCAATATCTATTTCTTTCACATTTGAATGTAATCCCAACTTGGAGACAGAGGGCTAAGAAATATATTCTAAAATTGATCAGAAAGAGAATTAACTACCTAACCTCATGCCTCTTTTCCACTGACCTGTTTTCTTCAGGCTCCATTTCAGTAATCCACAAATTCTGATACTTGAATATAAAGCATTAAAGTGTTGATTGTAAAGTCTTTGTTTTTAGGGGTCAGGGAAGGGTTAGAACATCCTGGGACTGGATTTCATTCTTTTTTAGACTTCCTGTGCAATTGTATGCTCTTCCATCTGCACTAAGGGTTCTATTAGAATAAAAGAGAGATTTCAGTCACTTTCTTTCATTGGTTTGTAACTGCATTTCTAATAGCAACTTTCCAACAGAGGTGCAGGTGCTTATGTAAAGAAAGGTCATGCTTATAACATCTTGAATTTAGAATAATGCATTTAGGAGAAGAAGCTTTACACTTTTCACCCTGTCTACCTTCTTTCTTTCAACTTTAAAACAAGCAAGTCTTCCCCTTACCCCAAAGCTGCTGTAAGAATTCCTCTACTAATCTATTAAATTGAAGCATCTATTTTTTGAGAGACTATGAGGATAGTGGCAGAGATATGTGATAGTTATTGCTTTTAGCCATACAGTAAGTTTTCCTATGTGCTCCTCCCAACTTCATACAATGGGCCCTTTCTTTATCCACCCTAATATTCGTGAATAGAAATGAGACTCAGCCTTGTCCAATAGGTGAGCCCATTCCCTTGGCCACATAAATTTATTCAGAGTTAACGACATCATCCAACCAATCAAATTCCTTGCGATATTTCTGTTGGGACAAGGGTAGAAAATTGTTTCTTTCTTGTCTTTGTGATTCCCTTGCTAGAAGGATATAAGTCTTAGACCACCGGCAACTACCCTCCTCATCACGTGGATGGAGTCTGCCAACAATAGGAGAAAACGAGGCCCACCCTCAGATGGAAGAAGAGTAGACACCTGAATGAAAGCATTTCAGTGACCTGGTCCTGAATATGTTTATTCTTGATGCTTGGGCCATTCTTTCCCTTCCCAGTTACACAGTCAATAATTTCTTTCCTTTTTTTTTAAAAACCTTAAGCTAGTTGAATTAGGTTTTTGTTACTTACAAATGAAAATGTCCAGACTAAATTAATCAATGACAACAAAAACAACAAACAGAAATGGAAATTATTTTAAAATGCAAGAATTCAGTAATTCTTTGAATTGTGTAAATGAGTATTTTGGGTACTTCACAGGCCTTGCCATTTTCATTTATACCTTGGTTTTGTGTCAGGATTCCTTTACTCCTCATGTGTCCAACATTAATAAATTATTATTTCTTGATGAGGGAAATAGGACACTATTATAATATTAACCTTAGGTAGATCCCAGAAAAGTAGTCTTCCCAAATTCTTTCATAATCTGGTTACACTGTCACTTTAAATTTAGGAAGCCAAAAGTCATTATGGAGATAACAATGTCTCTTTCCTATGGGGAGAATTCCACAGTAGCTGAACAGGTTTGTTCTCTTTGGGGATACCTAGCTCTAGCTTCTTAACAGTTTAAGGTGAATTTTACCTCTGCCATTGAAGATGTTATTTCAGTGCTTACAAATCAGATAGATTGAAGATAGGGTGTAGCTTATCATACATGCTGGGACACTTCTGAGAGTGAAGGGGGCCTCTGTTAATAATTAGACCTGGGACAATAGATGCACACCAAGAACATGCTGGGAAAAGAGGGGAATATGATCATTCTAGCCAAAGGCTCTTTTTGTAGACCAGTGGTTTTCAAACTGATTTCATATTGTATTTGCCTGTGAAACTAAAAATATATATATATATATAGAAGCCAGGTCTGCCTCTCCAGAGATTTTGATTGAGTTGTCTAGGGTGAAATCTGGGAATTTCACATTAAAAAATAATTCCTCTGCTGATTCTATGCCATAGCCAGGTTTGAGAACCACAACACCCCTGGTTGAGTTTAACTATTTTAATTTCAGTATACAAGCACATAAACCTGAGGCTCAGAAGGCTAGGACCTGGTTTCTCTCCTTCCATTAACTATGTGTGTGATCTTGGACAAATAATTTTCTGGTGTTTAGTGGCTTAATCTGTAAAATGAGGACTTAGACTAGAAAAACTCTAAGACCAACTGAACTCTACAATTCTGATCCTGTTAAAGAATTCTTATTTCAAGGGATGAAAAACTATTGAAATCAGAACCTACTTCCCCTAGTCTTGGATCATGATGGAACATTACTTGGAGGAAGGATAAATCAAGTTCATTTTTTAAAAGCCAAGAATTGGATCTGTGGTATAAATGAAGTGATAGAACACACCCGCACATTTGTTCCAGTGCTGTTTGACAGTGCTTAGCTGTTTTTGTCAGTTAAGAGGATAAAAGAACTGCAGCCCTCAGAGAGATTATGTAATTTTTGCAACCTAACCCGGCACAGCATTCAACAACTAAAATGTCCAAGGATGGGGTTACTTTCCCCAGAAAGAATTTTTATGGTTTTATATAATAGAGAGGCACTGCATTGGGTGTCTTGCTAATGATCTAATTCTATGTGTTCTTCTGTCTATAAATGAAGACAAACTGAGGGATATACAGCTTTCCTAAAACAGAAGGCATAGTTTAGGGTGTGAAATGTATTTTGTTGTCATTTTATGACTCAGTTTCTCATTCCCTTTAAGAACAAGATCATTTAAGCCCTTAATACTAGTATTGAATTACTTTAAGAAATACAACCCTATAAAAACCCTCTCACCCTTGTCTGCTCCCTTTGCCTTGTCTGGGTTAATGTATCAGGTAGGACATTCTAAACCTGCCCTTTTCCACACACTCTGTTGCACCTCTTCCTTAAACTCATTACCTAGCAATTCTCCCTTTCCTTAAACGTCCTTTTCCATTCTTCTATAGAATAATCCCTAATAAGTAAAAATGAGGGGAAGCATCTTACTACTTAACTTTTAACTCCTGAGTTAACCATATATAGCTTATTTGTCCAAAAACACGTTTGAGTTCCTACTGGACCTTTAAGTTTTATATTGCCCCCAAATTTTTTTTTAATGTATCTCTGTATCTTGGCCTATAAGGCCCCCCAAAGTAATCCATGCTGAAAAATACTGTTCTTCTTCTAGGTCCAAACTGCAAAGAAAAACTCCCTTTCCTGCCAATGGTATCAGCTAAGAATTAAGGGAAAAAATCAGATTTAACTAATGTGCATTACTGTATAAACAGGACAATCAAATTTATATATTCTATTAGCTACTTATAATACTTTTTTTCTCTTTCTGCATATTCTCTATAAACATGTAGAAAGATGCAGATTCTATGGGTTTGTTTTTTTTTCTCTCTCATATGCATTTTTTAGAACAAGCTAAGTCTGTATTTAGGGGGTGCTTGGTGCACATTTCCCTACAAAGTGGAGTTATAAATGATGGTTAGCTGATCATCAAAATCCCCCCAAATCCATTTATCGCTTCTTATAAAGTATAAACAGAACTATTAATAAGTGTTGCATAAGTGAAAATCTGAATGGAAGCTAGCTGGGACAGAGGGCTGGCCCACAGAGAGAATCTGAGGGTGATATTCAGTGCTGGAAGGCATTTTCCTCTCTTTTCCTAGGCAAAATAGTGATCCTGGCAAACTATAATGTTCATGAAATGTTTTTTGTATCCTACCTCCTTATTTCTATTTCTTTCCAACCTCTTCAGTACCTCTCTCCAGTACCACCCTAGGTTCATCACTATAGTTTTGCCTTGCTCACAGAAGGCCTCCTTGCTCCAATATCACCTATTTCTTCTCTACTTAGATTCTTCATACCTCTCAAATAAAATCATCTCTTTTCTGAAACTCTAATCACATTTTAGTATGAAAAAAATATGATTGATTTTGAACTGAGTGTTTTTTTTTCCTTTTCCATTATGGTTTATCACAGGATATTGAATATAGTTCACTGTGCTATATAGAAGGGCCTTGTTGTTTATCCATCCTATATATACTAGTTTGCATCTGCTAATCCCAAACTCCCAATCCTTCCTTCGCCTACCCCCCTCCCCCTTGGCAACCACAATTCTGTTCTCTATGTCTGTGAATCTGTTCCTGTTTTATAGATAAGTTCTTTGTGTCTTATTTTAGATTCCACATATAAGCGATATTATATGGTATATTTTTTTCTTTTTCTAACTTACTTTGCTTAGTAAGATAATCTCTGGGTCCATCCATGTAGTACAAATGGCATTATTTCATTCTTTTTTTATGGCTGAGTAATATTCCATTGTATATCTATATCTATATCTATATCTATATCTATATCTATAATATCTATCTCCATATCTTCTTTATCCATTTGTCTGTCAGTGGATATTTAGGTTGTTTCCATGTTTTGGCTATTGTGAATAGTGCTGCTGTGAACATAGGGGTGCATGTATCTTTTCAAGTTATAATTTTGTCCAGATATATGCCCAGGAGTGGGATTGATGGATCATATGGTAATTCTATTTTTAGTTTTTTAAGGAACCTCCATACTGTTTTCTATAGTGGCTGCACTAATTATTATACATTCCCACCAACAGTGTAGGAGGGTTCCCTTTTCTTCACACCTTCTCCAGCATTTGTTATTTGTAGACTTTTTAATGGTGGCCATTCTGACCACTGTGTGGTAATACCTCATTGCAGTTTTGATTTGCAGTTGTCTCATAATCAGTGATATTGAGCATCTTTTCATGCACCTGTTGCCATCTGTATGTCTTCTCTGGAGAAATGTCTATTTAGGTCTTCAGCCCATTTTTTGATTGGGTTATTTTTGTTGTTGCTGTTGTTGTTGTTGTTATTGAGTTGTTATGAGCTCTTTGTATATTTTGGAAATTAAGCGCTTGTCAGTCACATCATTTGCAAATATTTTCTCCCAGTCCGTAGGTTGTCTTTTCATTTTGTTTATGGTTTTCTTTGCTGTAAAAGCTTGTAAGTTTGATTAGGTTCCATTTGTTTATTTTTGCTTTTATTTCTACTGCCTTGGGAGACTGACCTAAGAAAACATTGGTATGATTTATGTTAGAGAATGTTTTGCCTATGTTCTCTTTTAGGAATTTTATGGTATTATGTCTCATATTTAGACCTTTAAGCCATTTTGAGTTTATTTTTGTGTATGGTGTGAGGATGTGTTCTAACTTCATTGATTCACTTGTGGCTGTCCAACTTTCCCAATACCACTTGCTGAAGAGACTGTCTTTTCTCTATTGTATATTCTTGCCTCATTTTTTGAAGATTAATTGACTGTAGGTGTATGGGTTTTTTTCCAGGCTCTCTGTTCTGTTCCATTGATCCATATGTCTGTTTTTGTGCCAGTACTGCATCATTTTGATTACTGAAGCTTTGTAGTATTATCTTAAGTCTAGGAGGGCTATGCCTCCTGTTTTGTTCTTCTTCCCCAGGATTGCTTTGACAATTCTGGGTCTTTTGTGGTTCATATAAATTTAGGATGAGAAAATAATCTGATTTAAATATAAGACTACAAGTTTGTTTGTACTTTAAAGGGAGATATATGTTAACCCAAAAGTGTCTCCAGTAGTGGTGTTTTATGTAATCTGGTTAAAGCACACAGTTCAGGCAGCATGAAGGACTATATTTTGGTCAAGGGGCTAATCTACATAGTGTCCTGCCTATTATCTCTCTCCAGAGCTACCCTCCTCTTTCATATCTTCTCTTCTTTTCTTTAACAAAGTAAATTATGAAATTTATCTACATAGATCTTTTATCTAGAAGATAAACATATAGACAATGGAAGTTTTTAAAGTATTTTAAATTTTTATTCCCTATTTTCATTTTTTAAATCAGTGCAGGAATGATTTCCTATTTGCTCTTGTGCACCAGTGCATCAGTGGCAGGCAATAGTGTGATCCAGGAGGCTGAAAACCTGAGGCAGGAGGGAGTGGGTGCTGTTGCCACCAGACATGGGTGTGATCAAGTAGGTCATCATAGACAGACCAAAGATACTCTAAGAGGCCATTTTTTGAAATAAAAATGATTACTGTCAGGAGGCATCCCAGTCATAGAAGCCAAATGAGAAATTTGCTAAGCAAAGACAAGGAAGATCAAATGGCTGAGTCTTTCCAAGCACTGCTACACCATGGTTTTCATAGGCTTCTGTGTGTGTTGCACCTACATACCCATAGTTAGTGATTCTGACACGTTGCCTATGCACATCAACATTAACTTCCCCCAAATTACACGTTTCATAGAGCTTCAGTGACTATGAGATTTTCTTTTGTTAGTGCCATTTTTTTTAAGGAGGTGAGTATTCACCCCAAATTCTGATTTTTGTCGCAAGAATAAGTAAAATTCATTTGCTAAGGTTTTGAGTAAACATTTATTTTTTATTTCCTTCCTAAAGATAAACTTGGATCATTTCAAGTGAAGCAAAACTATTCAAGAATTAACTCCTAACCTACTAAAGCTCTCCCACCCCACCTATATTCATCAATACAGTTGAAAAGGGAGAGAGGCAGGAGGACCCAATGAAAGGTTTTGAATCTCTGCATAATAGAGTAGGGACAGAGAAAGAAACAGTTCAGGACCAAGGCTTGAAGAGAAAATACTTTGTTTTTGTTGTCATTTTTCATTTTGTTTTGTTTCTCCTTTCCCTTGGTTTTGGCAAATGAAAGGCTCTAGTGGGTATGGAATTTGAGAGGACTGGAGAGGAGAGAGGAAGTGAGACATGTCAACTGTGATGTTTGATGGAGTGTTCAGAAATGGATCCCCTTTACTGTCTTTACAGAGGTTTAACTAAAGAATGGAATGTGCAAGTTTGGACTGTGCATCTTTGACAGATACTACTTTGGGGCTAAAGCTCATGGGTTACAACCCAAAAGGGTTAGACTTCATTTCTTCATCAATCGATTACATGAAATAATTGTATTACATAAAAATATGCAGACATAAATGCATTTAATATTCATTTTTATACCTTATATCTCTTAGTACATCTCTATTTAAAGCTCTAAAATTTCTCCTCCCCCTCCACCAATATTGACCTTTTGTCTAAAATCCAAAAATGTGAACCTAGAGTGGTATATATTCTCTGAACATTCCTGAAGACAGTCTTCCATTGTAAAAGTAATATAATGACACTAGAAAATTTGGGGGGGGGGGGAAGGAAAATAAAATACCACCTATGTAATATTACCCTGATGTAAATTGCTATAAATGCATGTGATACTCTTTTGTCTATTTTCTCTCCTTTTTTCGCTTAATAAAATCCTATTAATTATTATATTAAACACTTTACCTCAGATAAAGCATTCAGGTTCACCTTTCACACTAACACAATGGCTCTCAGGCATTAGGGATCTAAGCAGGATGATTATTAGCAGCTATTTTATACATTTCAGGAGTTTATATGTCAGAATCAGATGGTTAAATAGTTTCATGTTAAGATGGGTTAAATTCTGAAAGTCCTGGGACAAAGTCTAAATTTATCCTTAGAAAAAAAATGGTAATCCGGAAAGTGATAAGCAAATAAAATTTCTTAATAAGATACCATTATAATGTCCACAATTTTCATATATTTAACATTATGAGGCTATATATTTGCCTCAAATTCTTGTCTGGATAGCAAGATGATATGCCAAATTACCTTGTCAAGACATCTCTACATTACAGTGTAGTCAGAGATACTGGATTGGGGGAGAGACACTCTTTCTACCTTTTGGGGGTCCAGTTTCCTCATTTGTAATAATGGAATGGAATTAGATGATCTCTAAGGTTCAGTCCTATTTTAGCAATATATTCTGTAGAGTCGAGAACTTGAAGAGTTTCCTTGGTTTACTACAGAGTTATTTTTAGACAGAAATGTCTTTTGTGCTCTCAGGACATATGAGGCTAGTCTTCTAACATTTTTTTCCTTAAATATCTGCTAAAAGAATTTTGAAAAAATATATATCCTCTTGCCCATCTAAATGTACATTTAAAAATTCTCATCATAAAGATAAGAATATCATTTCCAGTATAACGTAAATATTGATCTTTTAAAATAAAACTTTTAAAAAGCACTCAGTATAAACTAAAAACCATAGCAGTGTGTTGCTAACCATAATCCATTAAAAAAACCAGTGACTAAACCTTTCAAACCAGAATTCTATTTTTAGTTTGCTTTGTACTTGTATTTCCATTCTACTCCTCCCACAGAATTTTACCCTAAAAATACATTTTCATGCTTAAATTCTTTTATTAATCATCAGATTACTCTGTAATAAAATTATGTGTACCCATTTGGAAATAATTTTTTAAAGATCTGTCTCCATAAGGATCTAACTATGGAAGATTCTTTGAAGTGAGTTTTTATTATAGTTATTAGTACACAATTGAACTAAACAGAACAAATATATATTATAAATTTTGACATTAATTATTAATGAAACATTCTTTTAGGGAGATGGATGGAAATTTTTTTACAAACAACCTTATGTAGACTTGGATGAATGTTACTTATTATTAGAATGAGACAGGGTTGAGTATCAATTTTGCTCTAATTTTCATATTTTCAGGTGGAAGATTATGTCTATTTAAATAAGTAGATAGGAATGGAAGTTTTGTTATAGCAATGTCATTCAGTTTTTTGAACTCAAGTCATATGCAGAAAATCATATACAATCTTTGTGATGGGTAATTTTATGTGTCAATTTGTCTAGGCTATGGTGCCCAGTTATTTGATCAAATACTAGTCTAGATGTTGCTGTGAAGTCACCTGTGAAGATGATTAACATTTATAATCTGTTGACTTTAACATGAAGGGCCCATCCAATCAGTTGAAGGCTTTAAGAGCAAAGACTGACATTTTCTGAGGAAGCAATTCTGCTTCAAGACTGCAACATAGAAATTCTGCCTGAATTTTCAGCCTGCTGCTCAGCCCTGCAGATTTTAGACTCAAGGCTGCTAAAGTTAGGAATCACAGTGCCAAGAAGAATAAATCTAGTCAAGATGCACTGGAATTCTTTCCTTAAGAAAGAGACATATCCGGGCTTCCCTGGTGGCGCAGTGGTTAACAATCTGCCTGCCAAAGCAGGCGACACAGGTTCGATCACTGGGCCGGGAAGATCGCACATGCCGCGGAGCAACTAAGCCGGTGCGTCACAATTACTAAGCCTGAGCTCTAGAGCCTGTGAACCACAACTACTGAGCCCATGTGCCACAACTATTGAAGCCCGCATGCCTAGAGCCTGTGATCCACAAGAGAAGTCACCACAATGAGAAACTCTTGCACTGCAACAAAAAGTAGCCCCCGCTCGCCACAACTAGAGAAAGCCCATGCACAGTAATGAGGACCCAATGCAGCCAAAAATAAATAAACAAATAATAAAATAAATATTAAAAAAAAAGACATATCCATCTCCATAATGACTTTTAACTTCCTAAGCTTAAGGTAACAGTGTAGTCAGTTTATGAAAATATGTGGAAAGATTATTTTTCTAAAATAGCCTAAACTTTATATATATATATATATATATATAGTATAAAATATATATCCCCTATTGTTTTTGTTTCTCTGGAGGACCCTGACTAATATAGCCTTGAAAATATTTTTAATGATCTATCATGTGACATTTAATTTAGCTCCTTTTTAAATTTTTTAAGACAAGGAATTGAATACTTCCTGATTGCAAAAAATGATTTCTTACCCAGTTGTTAACTTTCTCAACACCTACACCAATATGTTAAATTAGTGTCTTTGGTACTCCAGAGGCTTTTATATCCCTAAAGCAATGTCCTTTCTGTTGTGAAGCAGAAGGACAATCATGAAAGAGAACCATTTTAAATGGATTTATTTCCATAAAACTATCTTTGTCCCAATACTCCATGGAAAATCTATGGTAGCCTCAGGATTACTATATCCTAGTCAGAAAACAGCTGATGTCAACCATCTTGCTACCTACATTCTTAAATATTTCTTCAATTGTTATTTATATATGAACAGCATTTTGGCTATGGTAGAAATAAAACATACTAAGAATGATTAAGCTCAGAAACAAGGAAAAAGTCAATGATGATCATTTATTTGGAAACTGATATTTTAGTAATATTAATCATGTTATTGATACTCAGTTAAACATATTTCAAACTAGGTCACTTTGATCAAATTCATTTGATCATTTGCAACTTAAATTTTTACATATTTCTAGTTAATATATCAAACTCAACTGAGTAACTGATGTTCACCATTTATTTTACTACTAAGAGTACACATTTAAGCTATGCTTTGGAATTATTGTTTGCTGCAATATCTAAAACTGTCTTTTAGGTCATATACCAGGAAAAGGGGTATAAACACATTTTATGACACCTAACCCAAGTATTTTTTATGCAATAGCCCAGGGTTTCTTCCAGACATAGCATAAGGAAGAGGCTTCATAAACATTTGATGAATTAATTGAAAGTACAAAAACAGGTTCCCAAGTATTAAGTGCTCAAAATTATGGTTGTATTTGAAAGAAATCACTTTCGGGATAATAACTCCTTTTATAGATTGACACGAAAGATGTTAGAACATGATGATAAACTAGTTTTTAAAAAGGACCAACAGATAGCAAAAGATTGATACCTATTAACTGTAAGCTATTTCATTTCACTTAGATAATTAATACTACCAATACTGTGGAGTATTCTTACTAGTGAAATGTAATCTTAAATAACTTTATAAAGTATGGTCTAAAAACCCTTAAGAGGATAAATATGTGTAAGTACTTAATAAGTGTTAGTTATCATTACTAGGGTTATTACCCTGTAGCTTGCTTTGTTCCCCTCATAGGTAGAATACCATACTAGTTACCAAATTTCCTGGCTGTGCCAGTTGAGCTGGCAGTATTGATTACTGTTTGACCTATCATCTAAATTCCTTTCATTCTTAAAATTCTTTATTTAAGGACTGCAATTTCTTGGAGAACTAATTTGTGAATTGAAAATTTTCTAGTATTTCTTAATAATTATGTGTGTTGTTCAGTATAATGCATAAAATTGAATAGAACAAATTCACCAATGTTTAGAAAATGATGTCTTGTTTCAAAAATTTCAACAGCAATTAGATGGTACAATAACTTAGGGAAAAACCAGGTTTCATGCCTCTAGTTTCCCAATTAAAAGGAGCCCATTTCTAGGTTAGGAGAAGATGTCGGTAAGATCATTCTTCCTATTTGAAAATCATACGCAGCCTTTTGGAGTTACACAGGCTGGGAGTGCAGCTGAATGACATCCCCTCTCATCTATAAAAGCTGTTGTCTGCTTTAAAAGGAAAAGCTCTCAGCATGAATTAAATATTGCATTTCTGAAATACAGCTTGAAATTCTTCTCAGGGCTGAACAGAGCAGGAAGGTAATGATTATTATCTACCTCACATTAAAAAATCAAAAACAAAAAACAAACTCAAAGATTTGCTTATTGTCTTTAGGCTCTGCTTTAAGGAGCCCTTAAAATATTTCTTTAAAATCTGCTTTTATTCTGTAGAGTTACCTACGACTACAGTGTTGATTTTTCTCTTGTGCTATTATATTCAACCATCTCCCGCAGAGATCTGATGGTATAAAGAGATGGTACCTGTGCTGCAGAATTTTTGCCTAAGTAAAAATATAATAAGTAGATTACCAAAGATTCATTGACTATAAATCAGATACCCTAAACTACACATTCAGACTATCGAGATACAGATACGACTATCAATTCAATTTTGATGGTGCAAGAGTCCCCCACCCTGCCCTTCCACAACTGGTGTGCTGGACCTGGCTTGCACTGGCGTGTGAGAGTAGATTGTTAAATATTCAGGACTTATGCTAGTACCTTGAAATGTCATGAAGGGAGTATGAAAACCAGCAAACATTACAAATTAGCACTTTTTCTTTTCTTTTCCAGAGGGGCCTGTTCTTAAACATTAACCAGCATACCTACGCAGACACACACACAGTGAGGTTTGTACGGTTTGGCGTAAAATATTCAATGATTCATATCCAATTGGCTATTTCTCTGTAAAGTTGTGAATATTCTTGGGAGAAAAGAAGGCGGGACAAAAGATGAATGTCTTACAGAAAATTTATAAATTGGTTTTAGAATATACAGTGCTAGATTTTCTCTCCAATTGAGAAACAAGTTCAGTGAAAATGAATAACTGGTTTATCATCTTAAGAAACAACAGCTCCATTTACAACTAAGCAACTGTCTTTTTCAGGGGAAATTTCTTATAAGATTCTTCTGTACTCTAAAAGGGAGCCCAAACTTAAACTCAACTCCCATTTAATGTGAGGTAATGTTTCTTGGCAAAGCAAGAGAATTAAAGGGCTATTCTGCCAATACAGAATTAGCCTCAAGGCACACTGTCCCAAATACTGTTCTTATATTGTTCCCAGTTACAAGGGCCTTTATTGTAACCCATGGAATACACACACAGGGAAAGGAAAGAGTCAGTGTTGGTGGTGGCCTTATGAATTGCACACATTTGCTTCCTGGGCAGTTATGTGTAGCAAGATTGGGTAATGTATGAATTAGCTGACATTAGCATCTATTGTGCCTAAATAGCCTTCAAAATGTAATACTGAAATTCCTCTCTACTGCCCCAGAGTTCACATGTTAAAAGTTATTGAATTTAGAGACTTGTAAGATTGATATGCAGACCAGTGCAATCCAAGATTCTTTCACGGCTGCTTATTAAGAAAACGTCTGAGACTTAGGTCATATTTCTATTCATTCACATTATC
Source organism: Hippopotamus amphibius kiboko (assembly GCF_030028045.1). NCBI lineage: Eukaryota > Metazoa > Chordata > Mammalia > Artiodactyla > Hippopotamidae > Hippopotamus > Hippopotamus amphibius. Next base: position 132,869,037 of record NC_080191.1, on the reverse strand, counting down.
TTTTTTTTCACACCGACAGCCCTTAGCAACTAGAGCTTTATCACAGTCTTGTACCATTTTACTCTTTAATAAGTCAGGCTGCAGTTATGACAGAAAAAACATGTAATTACTGTGGTAATAAATTTTTCACTCATGATTGATAGACACCTATAATTATATGATAATTTGGCTTCTTATCTTTAGTAAAGGGTTTCAAAATTTCGTTTTTACAGGATTTGAAATAAAATTATGTAATTACACTTTGTAAATGTTCCATTTGTTTTTGAGCAGAATGTATATATATTTTCTGTGTGAGAGAGAGCCCATATTAAAGTTTCTTCACATGATATGGTCTTGACAATTTCTCTATTGATTTCTATACTTTGAAGACATACTTGGTTGTTTTTCCTTCTTTGTAAATTATTTCTTTGATACATTTGAAATAGCTTTGTCCTTTTTAAATATCTTAAAATTTACTTTTTTACTATTAAATAGTAATACATCAGTTTTTTGTTAATATTTACCTGTTAGAGATTTTTTCATCAACCATCTTAAATCTTTTGTGTCATTTTGCTTAAATGGGTCTTTTATAAATCCTACAAACTAGATTTAGAACTGAACTGTATCTGAGAATTTCTGTCTTTGTTTTTTAATAGGAGGATTATGTATGTATTTATTTACAATCATCAACAACAACAAATCTTCAGGGAAATGTAGTTTCCACAGGGCATTAACCTTGTTCACGGTGTCATATTGCACAGTAAATTTTGTCCCTTTGCTGCACTGAACTGCTACTGAAATACCATTTTCATGATTCTCAGTTTTTCAAATTTATGCAGGTGTGTACTGCATGAGAAAACCTGCATTTAGTATGCGAACTGGAATTGCCAAAGGAGGATGGCTGCTCTCCTGCTAACTTTATTTTTTTTTAGGAACTTTTATTGAGATTCAGTTAACAGACAATAAACTGCATATATTTAGAGTGTACAATTTGGTATTTTTTTTTCTTATTAGTAGTGTATATATGGCAATCCCAATCTCCCAATTCATTCCCCCCAACCCTCCCCGCTTTCCCCACTTGGTGTCCATATGTCTGTTCTCCACATGTGTGTCTCTATTTCTGCCCTGCAAACCGGTTGATTTGTACCATTTTTCTATAGTCCACATATATGTGTTAATATACGATATTTGTTTTTCTCTTTCTGACTTACTTCTCTCTGTATGACAGTCTCTATGTCCAACCATGTCTCTACAAGTGTCCCAGTTCCATTCCTTTTTATAGCTGAGCAATATTCCACTGTATATGTGTACCACATCGTTTTTATCCATTCATCTGTAGATGGACATTTAGGTTGCTTCCATGTCCTGGCTATTGTAAATAGTGCTGCAACGAACATTGGAGTGCATGTGTCTTTTTGAATTATGGTGTTCTCTGGGTATATGCCCATCAGTGGGATTGCTGGGTTGTATGGTAACTCTATTTTTAGTTTTTCAAGGAACCACCATACTGTTCTCTATAGTGGCTGTATCAATTTACATTCCCACCAACTGTGCAAGAGTGTTCCCTTTTCCTCACACCCTCCAGCATTTACTGTTTGTAGATTTTCTGATGATGTCCATTCTAACCTCTACAGTGAGGTGATACCTCATTGTAGCTTTGATTTGCATTTCTCTAATAATTAGTGATGTTGAGCAGCGTTTCATGTGCCTCTTGTCCACCTCTATGTCTTCTTTGGAGAAATGCCTATTTAGATTTTCTGCCCATTTTTTGATTGGGTTGTTTGTTTTTTTGATATTGAGCTAGATGAACTGTTTGCATATTTTGGAGATTAATCCTTTGTCTGTTGATTCATTTGCAAATATTTTCTCCCATTCTGAGGGTTGTCTTTTCTTCTTGCTTATAGTTTCCTTTGCTGTGCAGAAGCTTTGAAGTTTCATTAGGTCCCACTTATTTATTTTTGTTTTTATTTCCATTACTCTAAGGGGTGGATCAAAAAAGATCTTGCTGTGATTTATGTCGAAGAGTGTTCTTCCTATGTTTTCCTCTAGGAGTTTTATAGTGTCTGGAGAATTTCTGTCTTTTAAGAAGTAAATTTAAGCCATTCACATTTTCAAAACATTACTGATGAGTTCAGACTTATTTTTGCCATGTCATATTTTGTACTCTATTTACCATGCTTTTTATTCCTTGTTGTTTCCTCTTCCATTTATTTGTGGGTTGATCATTCCATTTTATTTCCATTCATAGTTTGGAAGTTCTACATTTTAAATAAATTATATTTTTTAAGGGTTCTCTAAATTTTTGAAAATTTTACTGATTTCAAGGGAAGAAATCACAAACATACAACTTGATGATTTTTTAAAATGAGTGTATCTTTAAGAGCAGTTTTAGGTTTTACAACAAAATTGAGAAGGTATAGACATTTTCCATATGCCCCCTGCCCTCACACAGGCACTCACCAGAATGGTACACTGATAACCAAGGATGAACCTACACTGACACATTATAATCACCTAAAGTCCACAGTTGACTTTAGGCTTCACTCTTGGTATTGTACATTCTACGAGTTTGGACAAAAGTCCATCATTATAATATCAGAGTATTTTCACTGCCCTAAACTCTTCTGTGCTCTGCCTGTTCATTCCCTCATGTTTCTGCCCCTTTTCCTAGCAACCATAGATCTTTTCAGTGTTTCCAGAGTTCTGCCTTTTCCAGAATGTCGTATAGTTGGAATCATATAGTATGTAGCCTTTTCATATTGGCTTCTTTCACTTAGTAACATGCATTTAAGATTCCTCCATTTCTTTTCTTGGCTTGATAGCTCATTTCTTTTTAGCGCTGAATATTACATTATCTGGATGTACCATTCACCTACTGAAGTATAGCTTGATTGCTTCCAAGTTTTGGCAATTATAAATAATGTTGCTGTAAACATCCACATGCAGGTTTTTGTGTGGACATAAATTTCCAACTTCTTTGGGTAAATAGGAAGAAGCGTGACTGCTGAATCATATGGTAAGAATGTGTTTAGTTTTGTTAGAAACCTCCACACTGCCTTGCAAAGGGTCAGTGGTGCAATATTCTGCATTTGGCCATTCTAATAGGTGTGTAGTGGTATCTTGCTGTTGTTTTAATTTGCATTTCCCTGATGACATATGATGACCATGTGCTTATTTGCCATCTGTATGTCTTCTTTGGTGATGTGTCTGTTAAAGTCTTTGGCTCATTTTCTAATCATGTTGTTTTCTTATTTTTGAGTTTGCAGAGTTCTTCAACTTGATGAGTTTTCACACCCAGATCAAGACCAGAGATCTTTAATAGTATCCAGAGGTCCCCTGAGCCTTCTTCAATTCAAATACACTTTCCAAGAATAACCACTATCCTGACTTTTACTATATGGATTAGTTTGGCCTATTTTTGAACTTTACATAAATGTGAGTCATGCAGTATCTTTTCTTTTTGTTTTTGATAACATTATGTTTGTGAGATTCATCCATGTTGTTGCATGTAGTTTTAGTTTGCTCATTCTCGTTGTACAATATTATATCACCATGCCAAAATTCATTTACCCGTTCTACTGTTAATGGACATTTAAGTAGTTTCCAGAGTTTGGCAATCACATATGCAGTCATGAATAGTCTAGTACAAGTCTTCGCATGTACATTAGCACTCATTTCTCTTACTGCATTTCTATAAATGAAATTATTGAGTCATACAGCTTGTGTACATTCAGCTCTTATAGACAAGACCAGTTTCCCAAAGTGATTGGACCAATTTGAACTTTCACTACAGTATATGAGAGTTCTATTTGCTCCACATCCACACCAACACTTGATACTGCATGTCTTTTTCATTTTAGCATTTATATTTTAAATTTAAAAATTTTAACACATATTTAAATATACTTTTATAAATAATGTTAGGCTAATCTTACCCATAACACCTAATTCCTTTCTTTCCTTCTTCCCCTTTCTGTCCATGCTGTGATCATCTGGTATTTTAGTTACATATTTTTATTATTATTACTCCTTACAAACAATACTTAACAATTACCATTGCTTGTTTTTGTTTTATAACTGATTTTTTCTTAAGTAATTTCCTAATCTTACAGGGATGGTTTATGAGTATTACATTAACTGAGAATGTCTTTGCCTTTTCATGTAAATGATATGAAATTCTAGCTTCAAAATTATTTATCTCCCTAGGTAGAGTAAAAGGGTACAAACATCCAGTTATAAAATGAATAAGGCTGAGGATCTAAATGTATGATATGGTGACTATCGTTGATAATACTGTATTGTGTAATTGAAACTTGCTAAGAAAGTAGACTTTAAATGTCCTCACACACACAAAAGGGATAAATATGTGAGATGATAGATGTATCATCTAGAGGGAGGGGATATATTCACAATGTATAGGATAACAAATCATCATGTTGTACACTTTAAATAACCTACAATTTTATTTGTCAATTATATCTCAGTAAAGCTGAAAAAAACTATTTCTCTCTTAAACCACTGGAGATATTTTTATGCTACTGTGTATTCATTTTTACCAGAAAAGTGATATGTTATTTCAATTCTTGCTTCTTAATAGGTCTTTTTTCCTCTCTGAAGGATTTTCAGAATTTTTTTTTTTTGATATCCTGAAATTTCACCATGATGTGTTCAGGAAATGGATCTTTTTCATTTATTCTGCTCAGTACTTTAAAATTTTCTGCCTTTCAAAAATTCTGAAATTAAAACAAAAATTGCAAATATTTCCCTTTTCCATTTTCTTTGGTCTCTTCATTTGTATTTTCAGTGAAATTTTTGAAATTTTCAGTGAAATTTTCAATCTACTTCCTTGGCCCTTTCGTGTTGCATTTTCAGTGAAATATTAAAGCTACGTGGGTGTACATGTGTGTGTTTTTTGCATGTGTATAATGAAACCCCATATATGTATCATCAGTCTCAAGAATTAGCAATATTTTCCACTTTGATCCATTCCTACACATTACCATATACACACATATGGTATATACATATATACCTATGGTATATGTGGAGAAATAAAATATACAATATATAGTATATGATATATATAATTCTTAGCCGAAGAATTTTTAAAGCAAATACAAGACATATCACTTCATTGGTAAGTTATTTATTTATTTATTTATTTATTTGCTGCATTGGGTCCTTGTTGCTGCGTGCAGGCTTTCTCTAGTTGCAGTGAGTGGGGGCTACTCTTCCTTGTGATGCGTGGGCTTCTCATTACAGTGGCTTCTCTTGTTGTGGAGCATGGGCTCTAGGCATGCAGGCTTCAGTAGTTGTGACATATGGGCTTAGTTGCTCTGCAGCATGTGGGATCTTCCCAGACCAGGGCTCGAACCCATGTCTCCTGCATTGGCAGGCGGATTCTTCACCACTGTGCCACCAAGGAAGTCCTGTAAGTTCTTTATTTATTTTATTTTTTTATTTTTTAAATTTTTTTGGGGGTACACCAGGTTCAATCATCTTTTTCCATACACACATCCCCGTACTCCCGCCCTTCCCCGACCCCCGCCCCTCGAGTCCCCCCCACCCTCCCTGCCCCAGTCCTCCAAGGCATCTTCCATCCTCGAGTTGGACTCCCTTTGTTATACAACAACTTCCCACTGACTATTTTACAGTTGGTAGTATATATATGTCTGTGCTACTCTCTCGCTTCTTCTCAGTTTCCCCTTCACCCCCCGCCCCCTCCCATACCTCGAGTTCTCCAGTCCATTCTCTGTATCTGCATCCTTATTCTTGTCACTGAGTTCATCAGTACCATTTTTAGATTCCGTATATGTGAGTTAGCATACAATATTTGTCCTTCTCTTTCTGACTTACTTCACTCTGTATGGCAGATTGTAGTTCTATCCACCTCATTACATATAGCTCCATCTCATCCCTTTTTATAGCTGAGTAATAGTCCATTGTATATATATGCCACATCTTCTGTATCCATTCATTTGTTGATGGGCATTTAGGTTGCTTCCATGTCCTGGCTATTGTAAAGAGTGCTGCAATAAACATTATGGTACAAGTTTCTTTTGGGATTATGGTTTTCTTTGGGTATATGCCCAGGAGTGGGATGACTGGATCATATGGTAGTTCTATTTGCAGTTTTTTAAGGAACCTCCAAATTGTTTTCCATAGTGGCTGTACCAACTTACATTCCCACCAACAGTGCAGGAGAGTTCCCTTTTCTCCACACCCTCTCCAACATTTGTTTCCAGATTTTGTGATGATGGCCATTCTCATTGTGGCTTTGACTTGCATTTCTCTGATGATGAGTGATGTTGAGCATCTTTTCATGTATTTGTTGGCCATCTGTATGTCTTCTTTGGAGAAATGTCTATTTAGGTCTTCTGCCCATTTGTGGATTGGGTTATTTGCTTTTTTGGTATGAAGCTTCATGAGCTGCTTGTATATTTTGGAGGTTAATCCTTTGTCTGTTGTTTCATAGGCAATTATTTTTTCCCATTCTGAGGGTTGCCTTTTAGTCTTGTTTATGGTTTCTTTTGCTGTGCAAAAGATTTTAAGTTTCATGAGGTCCCATTCATTTATTCTTGATTTTATTTCCCTGATTCTAGGAGGTGGGTCAAAAAGGATGTTGCTTTGATGTATGTCATAGAGTGTTCTGCCTATGCTTTCCTCTAGGCGTTTGATAGTGTCTGGCCTTACATGTAGGTCTTTAATCCATTTTGAGTTTATTTTTGTGTATGGTGTTAGGAAGTGTTCTCATTTCATTCTTTTACATGTTGCTGTCCAGTTTTCCCAGCACCACTTATTGAAGAGGCTGTCTTTTTTCCATCGTATACTCGTGCCTCCTTTGTCAAAGATAAGGTGCCCATATGTGTTTGGGCTTAATTCTGAGTTCTCTGTTCTATTCCATTGATCATCCTTTCTATTTTTGTGCCAGTACCATACTGTCTTGATCACTATGGCCTTGTAGTATAGTTTGAAGTCAGGAAGCCTGATTCCACCAACTCCATTTTTCCTTCTCAAGATTGCTGTGGCTATTCGGGGTCTTTTGCGTTTCCATACAAATCGTAAGATTTCTTGCTCTAGTTCTCTGAAAAATGCCATTGGTAATTTGATCGGGATTGCATTGAATCTGTAAATTGCTTTGGGTAGTACAGACATTTTCACGATGTTGATTCTTCCAGTCCAGGAACATGGTATGTCCCTCCATCTGTTTGTGTCATCTTTGATTTCTTCCATCAATGTCTTAAAGTTTTCTGCATACAGATCTTTTGCCTCCTCAGGCAGGTTTATTCCTAGGTATTTTATTCTTTTTGTTGCAATGGTGAATGGGAGAGTTTCCTTAATTTCTCTTTCTGCTCTTCCGTTGTTAGTGTATAGGAATGCAAGAGATTTCTGTGCATTAATTTTGTATCCTGCTACTTTACTAAACTCATCCATTAGTGCTAGCAGTTTTCTGGTAGAGTCTTTAGGGTTTTCTATATATAATATCATGTCATCTGCAAAGAGTGACAATTTTACTTCTTCTTTTCCAATTTGGATTCCTTTTATTTCTTTTTCTTCTCTGATTGCTGTGGCTAACACTTCCAAAACTATGTTGAATAATAATGGTGAGAGTGGGCACCCTTGACTTGTTCCTGTTCTTAGAGGGAATTCTTCCAGTTTTTCCCCATTGAGAACGATGTTGGCTTTTGGTTTTTCATATATGGCTTTTATTATGTTGAGGTAATTTCCTTCTGTGTCAATTTTCTGGAGAGCTTTTATCATAAATGGATGTTGAACTTTGTCAAAAGCTTTTTCTGCATCTATTGAAATGATCATATGGTTTTTATCATTCAATTTGTTGATATGATGTATCACGTTGATTGATTTGCATATATTGAAGAATCCTTGCATCTCAGGGATAAACCCCACTTGATCATGGTGGATGATTTTTTTAATGTGCTGTTGCAGTCTGTTAGCTAGTATTTTGTTGGTTTTTTGCATCTATATTCATCAGTGATATTGGTCTGTAGTTTTCTTTTTTTGTGACATCTTTGCCTGGTTTTGGTATCAGGGTGATGGTGGCCTCGTAGAATGAGTTTGGGAGTGCTCTGCCTTCTGCAATATTTTGGAAGAGTTTGAGAAGGATAGGTGTTAACTCTTCTCGAAATGTTTGATAGAATTCGCCTGTGAATCCATCTGGTCCTGGGCTTTTGTGTGTTGGGAGATTTCTAATCACTGCCTCAATTTCTGTACTTGTGATTGGTCTGTTCATGGTTTCTATTTCTTCCTGGTTCAGTCTTGGAAGATTGTATTTTTCTAAGAATGTATCCATTTCTTCCAGGTTATCCAATTGATTGGCATATAGTTGCTTGTAGTAGTCTCTCATGATCTTTTGTATTTCTGAGGTGTCCGTTGTGACTTCTCCTTTTTCATTTCTAATTCTGTTGATTTGCATCTTCTCCCTTTTTTTCTTGATGAGTCTGGCTAATGGTTTATCAATTTTGTTAATCTTCTCAAAGAACCAGCTTTTAGTTTTATTTATTTTTCTTATGGTTTCTTTCCTTTCTTTTTCATTTATTTCTGCTCTGATCTTTATGATTTCTTTCCTTCTGCTCACTTTGGGGTTTCTTTGTTCTTCTTTCTCTAGTTGTTTTAGGTGTAAGGTTAGGTTGTTTATTCAATCATTTTCTTGTTTCTTAAGGTAGGACTGTATTGCTATAAACTTCCCTCTTAGAACTGCTTTTGCTGCATCCCATAGGTTTTGGGTTGTTGTGTTTTCATTGTCATTTGTTTCTAGATATTTTTTTATTTCCTTTTTGATTTCTTTAGTGATTCCTTGGTTGTTTCAGAGTGAATTGTTTAGCCTCCATGTGTTTGTATTTTTTGCAGTTTTTTTCCTGTAATTGATATCTAGTCTCATGGCGTTGTGGTCTGAGAAGATGCTTGATATGATTTCAATTTTCTTGAATTTGCCGAGGTTTGATTTGTGACCCAAGATGTGATCTATCCTGGAAAATGTTCCGTGTGCACTTGAGAAGAACGTGTAGTCTGTCGTTTTTGGATGGAATGTCCTATAAATATCAATGAAGTCGAGATGGTCTAATGTGTCATTTAAAGCTTGTGTGTCTTTATTTATTTTCTGTTTGGATGATCTGTCCATTGATGTAAGTGGGGTGTTCAAGTCTCCCACTATTATTGTGTTCCTGTCGATGTCCCCTTTTAGAGCTGTTAGCATTTGCCTTATGTATTGAGGTGCTCCTATATTGGGGGCATAGATATTTACCATTGTGATATGTTCTTCTTGGATGGATCCCTTGATCATTATGTAGTGTCCTTCCTTGTCTCTTGTAATAGTCTTTACTTTCAAGTCTAATTTGTCTGATATGAGTATTGCTACTCCAGCTTTCTTTTGACTTCCATTTGCATGGAATATCTTTTTCCATCCCTTTACTTTCAGTCTATATGTATCCCTTGGTCTGAAGTGGGTTTCTTGTAGGCAGCATATAGAAGGGTCTTCTTTTTGTATCCATTCAGCCAGTCTGTGTCTTTTGGTTGGAGCATTTAATCCATTTACATTTAAGGTGATTATTGACATGTGTGTTCCAATGACCATTTTCTTAATTGTTTTGGGTTTGTATTTGTAGGTGTTTTCCTTTTCTTGTGTTTCCTACTTAGAGAAGTTCCTTTAGCACTTGTTGTAAGGCTGGTTTGGTGGTGCTGAATTCTCTTAACTTTTGCTTGTCTGTAAAGCTTTTGATTTCTCCCTCAAATCTGAATGAGATTCTTGCTGGGTAGAGTATTCTTGGCTGTAGGTTTCTCTCTTTCAGGACTTTCAGTATATCCTGCCATTCCCTTCTGGCCTGCAGAGTTTCTGTAGAAAGGTCAGCTGTTATCCTTATGGGTTTTCCCTTATATGTTATTTGTTGCTTTTCTCTTGCTGCTTTTAATAGTTTTTCTTTGTGTTTAATTGTCGTTAGTTTGATTAATATGTGTCTTGGTGTATTTCTCCTTGGGTTTATTCTGTATGGGACTCTCTGTGCTTCTTGGACTTGGTGAATTATTTCCTTTCCCATGTTGGGGAAGTTTTCCACTAGAACCTCTTCAGATATTTTCTCAGACCCTTTCTTGTTTTCTTCTTCTTCTGGGATGCCTATAATTCGAATGTTGGTATGCTTAATGTTATCACTGAGGTCTCTGAGACTGTCTTCTAATCTTTTTATTCTTTTTTCTTTTTCCTGCTCTGTGGCATTTATTTCCCCCATTCTATCTTCCAACTCACTTATTCGTTCTTCTGCCTCAGTCATTCTGCTGGTTATAGCATCTAGAGTATTTTTAATTTCAGTTATTTTGTTATCCATTGCTGTTTGTTTTTCTGAGTTCTTATGAACTGTTTCTTGTACTTTCTCTATTTTGTTATCGAGATTTTGTATCATTTTTACTATCATGACTCTAAATTCTTTTTCAGGCATTTTTCCTATTTCCTCTTCATTTATTTCGTCTTGTGGGTTTTTTTCCTGCTCCTTTGCCTGCATGGTGTTTCTTTGTTTCCTCATGGTTGTCCAAACTTTTGGGGTTGCTTGTCCTGGCGATAGAGGTGTTTATAGAAGACTGTCTAAGCCTCAGACTAATGTCCAAGTATTGGATTAAACGAATATTAAGTCTAGGGAACACATACATGTATAAGACACACAATTACTGAATCCGTTAGGACATAAGGCTCTAGAAAGACCTGACAGAACCCCAGTGTGCTATCAGATATTCAAAGAGAAACCCAACAGAAACTGACAACTGAAACAGAACAAATCAGAGACAAAAGCAAAAGCAAACAAACAACAAATAACACCCTACACCTACAAACATCAATCCAGGGAGATTTTGTAAGCTAAGATCAAATATAGAAAAGAGCTGGAGTACCACCAGAGAGAATGGAGATTCTCAGAATGTAATTAGACAACTGTACTAAGAACTAAGATAAAGACAAAAGCCTAATATTAAATACCAAGGCAGTGCGTCATCTGGAGAATAGAGCAAGGAGTCTGAGCAGACCGATAGTGTTGCTTATAAGTATGTTAAGATAAAATAAACTTAAAAAGGCTGGAAGAAAGGGGAACCGAAGAGCGTAATGTGGTTGGAAATATGCAAATAAAAAGAAAGGAATAGAAATGTATAAAAGATAGGGATGAAAGGAAAGTATGAGAGATATTTTGTCCGTACTACCAAAAACTTAGCTAGATATAGAAGTATATAAAAAGGCAAAAAAAAAAAAAAAAAAAGAATAAAAAATTATATTATAAAACTTGTAGATCCCTTAAGAAAAAAAAAAAAAAAATCCAGAACTGATCCCAGAATGGACCAGTTCAATAGGTATTGATACTACTATTTCTGTTTCCTTAGTGTCTCAGCTGTAAGTGTCCTTCTCCTTGCCTTGGGTTTTTTTTTTTGCGTTATTCTGTGACCAGCAGAGGTTCCTTTATTGTTCGTCTGTAAGCCTCGGTGTGTGGGGAGGGAGAGGGTACAATAGTGGCTCCTTCTCCTGGGAGTGAGTGAGCAGTGGCGCACTGTTGTTTCAATCAGGCTTGGAGGTGCCTGTTGCAGAGGGCGCTGGTGGCTCAGGCGTAAACAGAAAGTCTTAGAGTTGGGCCTCTCTCCGGGTTTTTTTTTTCTTTTTGATGCTGTTTTTTTTTTTTTTTTTTTTTCCTCTCTGCATCCTCCCTGCTGCTGACGTTGCAAGGGGTTTTAATCTAGCCCCGCCCGAGTGCCTGAGGGTGCTTGTTATTCCTGAGCGCCTTAGGTGGCCCGCAGGGCGTCTCTCCACTGCCTGTTGCAGAGGCACCGAAAGAGAGGGAGAGGCTACTCGCGCGGCTCCTCCCCGCCGCCCGTGAGCCTGCAGCCTCCAGCCGCCATCATGGTCGGGCAGCTCTCAGGGACAAGCACTCCTCTCCACGGACCTCCTCCCTCCTGTCCTCTCGGTCCGTCACCCTACCGGCAACAATGTTTCTCACCCTGAACCAGCTCTCCGGTTCCCACGCTCCCGCTCCTGGACCCTCCGTTCAGCCGCGGATTGATGTCTCGGTCCGGGAACGCTTAGCTGCGCTGCAGACCCTCCGTATGTTTCTCACTCCCTCCCGTCTGCCACAGCTCTGCCGCTTCACCCTCTCTGAGCCCTCGTAGATGCCTCCCTACCGGCTATGTCGGGCTCCCCGCAGCCCTCTCTGGTGTCCGAGGCCGTCTGCTGGTGTTCAGCTGGTTCTCTGTGGGAATCACTGCGTCCTTCCGTGCATTCCCAATGCATCTGTGGAGAGGGATGCACTCCACGTCTCTCTACTTCGCCGCCATCTTTTTTCCTGTAAGTTCTTAAATGTTTCTAATAGGGAATTTGTCAATTGTTAACTACAGTACCATTATCATTCTTAAGAGAATTAACAATAATTCCTTAATATCATTTAATACCTATCTGGTTCATAAACAATTTTGCGTATCTTTATCTGTTGGATTGTTCAAATAAGTCCACACATTGCATTTGATTAATTTGTCTCTTAAGTCCCTTCATTCTATTATAGTCCCCACTTATTTAAAAAAATGCAATTTGTTAATTGAAGGAATAAAGTTATTTGTTCCGTAGAACTTCTCAACATGATTATAGAGAAAAGATAAATGTCAATAATTTCACAGTTTTCAGAATAAAAAATTGATGTCCTAACAACATCCAAAGGTTGTTAGGCATAGAAATTTTGGCGTTTCATTATGAAATAATGGATTTTTATGTATTTGATGTGTTTCTATCCATTATAGTCATGATTCTTTTTTTTTTTCTCATGATTCTTTTTGGATGTTCAAATTTCTATTCTTTAGCCAATGGGAGTCAAAATTGGCTTTGTATCTTTTTTGAAATGATACTAGTAGTCCTTCACAGCTTCCTCGCTTTCTAGCACAGCAAGATGTTCCAGGCCTATCTAGCACATCCCCTGCAAGGCTCGTACTGGGCATTCTTTGAGGAACCTTGATTCTTTTTGGTGAGAAAAGATATCTGCAGACCAGAATCTGCTATTAGGGATACTCATTGTTGCTGGGTTGTCATTGTTCCCATGCCCTTTAGCAGACAGAGCTAAGAAATCTGTGTCTACTGATGTTTCCAATTAAAGGAGATTTTTACTGGAATTTTTAAAAAGAATATTACAGAGTTTTCACTTAATTTCTTTGATTTAATTTTCTGTTCCACTAAAATCTTGATTATTACTAACATAATTTCTTATTTGCTTTTCCCATTATGCATAATGAATCATTCCAAAATAGAAATATTATTAAAAATGTATGTTTTTATTGTTATTTGGGGATAATTATATTTTATAATGATTCTGTTATTTTTTTCATGGAATTGATATTATCTTATATTCATCTGAGAATATTATACTTCATTTAAAGTTTTCTTTCTTTTGTTCTATTAACTTTACTGCATCAGATGCTATTCATTCCACTTTTTCTTTTTTGATGCCTCACTTTAACAGTGTTGGTTTTCTTTTAAAAAATTGCTTATCCTTGTATTTGAGATTTCTTTTCACCCTGGTGCGTGTATGTGTGGTGCTGCTTACTTCAGTCTATCTCGAGTAATTATGGGATAGAGGCAGGGCATGATATGTCAGGGGCTAGAAAGATTTCCCTTCGCCTCTTGGGTCTTGGTAGCTACCTGGGTTTCTGCCATTTTATCCTGAGCACCTTCAGGCACTGTTACTGTCTGTGTTCTGTAGCCCACTGTCCCATGATTGGCACAGCAAGGAGGAGGGATGCAGGTTTGGTTGGTTTGTAGCAAATTGGCTGGCTGCCACCTCAGCAGTTTCCCAATCACTTGCTCTGATCATTGTCCCAAAGCTAGCTCACAGTTGAGGAGTCTGGTCCAACTTTTAAGCTTTCCTACTTTATTTGCAACAGGGCTCTAATGCCTGTTTCAGGTTGTGCTTTTGTCTTTCAGTTCAATCATATCTACCTTCTGTCTTTCAGCAACTTATTTCTGGTCCTCCAATGTTTCTCACTGTGTCCTCTGGAAATTTTAAAGGCACACTCTAAGTTTACCATGCAATATGCATTTAAATATACCTGTTATCTTATGGAAACATACACTATCATATAGAGATATAGGCTCTCATAAGGAAATATAAGTTATCACATGGAAAGTTTAAACATATAGTCAATAATGATCACAATTGTGGTAATCTTGTTTCACACCTCACCCCAACTTTTTTTTTTCAATTATTTTACAGCATATTGTATGCAATTCGGCTTTTTGTCTAAATATACCTATTTAGGCCATGTAATGGGATCCTCAGTTATCTTACCCAAAATATTCTCCTCAGGACTCAAACATGAGTCCAGAGGCAGTTGGGCTATGATCCTTCTTGACAAAGAACAATATTATCTTAGGTCCACATTTAAATTTCTATGGCTGCACAATAAATGATCACAAATTAAAATCAAAATACCTCTCATTTTCTCCACACACTCTCCAGCATTTATTGTTTCTAGATTTTTTGATGATGGACTTGAGGATATGGGGGGAAGGGGAAGCTGGGACAAAGTGAGAGGGTAGCATTAACATACATACACTACCAAATGTAAAATAGCTAGTGGGAAGCTGCTACATAACACAGGGAGATCAACTCAATGATCGATGATTGGTGATGACCTAGAGGCGTGGGATAGGGAGGGTAGGAGGGAGGCTCAATAGGGAGGGGATGTGGGGATATATGTATAAATACAGCTGATTCACTTTGTTGTACAGCAGAAACTGGCACAACAGTGTAAAGCAATTATACTCCAATAAAGAGCTGGGAAAACAAAAACAAACAAATAAACAAAAACCCTCTCATTTATTATCTCACAGTTCTGTAGACAAAAGTCCAGGCAGTCTTTACTAGGTCCTCTGCCTAAATCTCACAAGGCTGAAACAAAGTGTCAGCCAGACTGGATGCTTATCTGGAAGATTTGAGGAAGCTCAAAGGAAGCTTCCGAGGAAGAATCTGTTTCCAAGATTATTCAGGTTATTGGCAGAATTTAGTTCCTTGGGACTGTGGGACTGAGATCCACATTTCCCTGGTGGCTATCAGCTAGGAGTCACTCTCACTCCTAGAGGTCTCTCTCCAGACCATGCACATGGGTCCCCTCCATCTTCACAACCATCAACGGTGCTTCAACTGATTAGTAACTTTAAACACTTCTTGAAATCCCTTTTCCATGTAAAACAACGAATCACAGATGTGCCAGTTTACCATATTCATAGGTCAGAGGCTTAGGGCAGAATGTCTTCAGGAGCGATTTTAGAGTCATGTCTACCACAGATCGACTCATTTTTATTTCCCTTTGCCTCCTTTAAAGATGAGTTAGCTTTTAAAAATCTCCTGACAAATAGGCTTCTGGTGGACTCTTCCCTCTAGCTTAAAAGTTTGTTCGTATGTATCAGAATTTCAAATTATGCTGTAGTTGAGACACATGCTTCATATACAAAAAGATGAGTACCTATTCAAAAGAATTTTTGACTGTTAATGTGATTCTCTCCCTTGGAGGAATGCTTATAGCTCTTTCTATAATCCTGCTTTTGAGGAGAAGACTATCATTGAAAAAAATATGTTCAAATAATTACTGAGGGTCTTGAAGTATGCACAGAGAAGTATTTTCTAAATCCTTTCTTTCAAAATGCCAACACTTATTGATAAATGAAAGGTCATGTTAATTCTTTTGGCATTTAAATCAGCATCTTTAACATAATTAACTGATGTGGCATTTAATACATGATTGTACTGGTGTTCTACGTTATTACATGGAAATACTGATTGGAATCCAAAAGCATATTAAACAGTTATTAATTGATTCTGATTGTACTAATCCCTGCAATTAATTCTCTCATTATTTTAATGAAATGAAATAATTTTGCTTTTATAAAATGTAATCCACTTTGCATTTTAGCTTATGAAAAATAAATGTTTAGAAAGTCTCACGATATAGATGTAATCATAATAATATTTCCAGTGTGAACGTTACATGACCATCTGTGTCCAAAGGACAATTGTTTTAAAGAATAGTATTTTATTTTCAAGGAAGAATAATTGCAGAAATAACCTTTAGCCCTTTGTTATCCAGAGATGGTTTATGCTAATTTAGAAGGTGGAAATTCTCTTATCTATTTTACTTCCTATCCTTTATATTAGGAAGAATAAAGTAGATGAGTCTGTTGAATCGAATGCAAGCTCTGTTTTGACCCTGAATCTTCTTATAACACTTTATTCCCTTTTCTGGTGACTTGTTCTTCCCACGGAAATGGAACCTGGGACTTTGTAATTTTATCATTATGGTGAACATTTCTTGACTTCACTCAACATTCATGGGCTGTTCCTTTCATAACAGCCCTTACATTTCCTTTAGGGGATTCCCTTGCACCCTCTGCTGGTACCTTAGTCTTCTCCTAGGCATCAGATGCTCTCTTCTGGACAAAAACCAGTTGAAACATATATTCCTGGTAGTGATACTCTCGAGAAACAGCCTATTAATTACTGCTACTAGATCCCTGAAGCTTTCCAGGTTCCTGTCCTTCCTGAAGCCTTGTTCTACAGCTTTTCCTTCAATTCTTTGAAGTATCTCTATAGACTTTCAGTATATTTCTTTTTTTCCCCCCTCAAGTTAGCAAGAGTTACTTTCCTTTGCCTGCAGCTAAGGAAATCTAAATACATCCACTAAACTGTACAGAAATGAAATTCAATTCCATATTCACTAAAGTTATCATATATTTATCATGTTACTATCCTGAAAGGCCCCAATATTCCAAGGCAGTAAGAATTCAGTTGAACTTGGCCAGGCTTTTTCCCCCTGCTGTTTTGATTTAATTGATGAGTGGCTCAAACACTAACACATAGGGACTACTCAATAAATTTTCATTTTGTGTTGCTTAAATCCTAAACACTAAGTTTGAACAACATCAACAAAAGGACATGGAGCTCAATCCTGCATTTGGGGGGAACATTACCTATGTTTGGAGGGGATACTATGAAATCACCTGGCAGGTTGAAGAACAAGTATAGCATTTGGAAGTCAGAGCTATTTGGTCAGTAGCCCAGGGCAAGCCAGCTCCAGAAAGTATGACGGCAAAGGGGACAGGTACTTGTTGCCTCCTGCCATGCTCCCCTGATGCCATCTCTGGCTCTCTGTTGGGAGTTCCCCTGATCGCCATTGTACATTCTAGACATTTCCAGTATTCCCATTTAATTTTCACCAATATTAAGTAAAAGAAAAATGTAATGGTATTTTCATGGATGTTAAATATAGACTATCAAAATTACAATCTCATTGGGATTTCCCTGGCAGTCCAGTGATTAAGACTCTAAGCTTCCACTGCAGGGAGCACAGGTTCCATTCCTGCTCGGGAAACTAAGATCCCGCATGCTGAGCTGCACGGCCAAAAAAAATAAATAAATAAAATTTACAATCTCATCTACTAAATGTAATAATCAAGAAATAGGATTAGATAAAAGAGTAAATGAATTAAGACTGAAGATGTAAAGCTAAAACAGAATCAAGAACCTCAAACCAATAGCCACTATGAGAGCCTATTGTGGGCAGGGTTCCTTGGAGCAATAGTTACTGAGTGAAATCAGCAGAAGTGGTGGAGTGAAAAGCCCAGTGGGAGAATATGCAAGATTGATGTGGCCCAGGAAGGATGAGACAGGAAAAAATGATGTAACGTCCCAGGTGGATATCAAGAATTGGAAAGTTAGGTTTGTTTCTGATGTTTTAGAGAGAACTTTTGAAGCAACTTAGAAAAATTTTTAGTGAACTAGGCTTTGATGTTGTTATGTTTTTCTTATAAAATCCAAGCCGTCTATCAAATCTCAAATAATATGTTTCAGTAATATTGGCTTCATGTTGTTCCCATTACTTTGGAGTATTTATAGAATTCAGATATAAATGTGATTATTAAAACCAAGGCAGATTTTTGGCTCTCAAATAGAACATTATGAAAACATGCCTTAAAAGCAATTTATCAAACTTATAAAGTAGCTTCTTCCACATACTCCCAAATTTAAGATAAAGTTTCTTGGAATCCTGGCCACATATAATTGAGTAGGTTTGTGTTTACAGTGTATATCTTGATCAGAGGTGTAGTGTAAATGAGAAAAACATGAATTAGAGCATGGAAGACCTAAGTTCTGCCAATGGCTCTACAATTAATTTGACATATCAATTTACATGTCAATTAATATCTCTGGGCCTCAGTTTACATATCTGTAAAGCTGACTGTGGAACAATCATTCTATTACTTTATTTTAAAGAAAGGGATAAGTATATAAATTAGTATTAAAGTAACAGAAGCTCACAGTAAAAATGTCAAGTAGTACCAGAACTGCAAAAATAAAATACTTGATTCTTTTCTCGGATCCCCAATTCTTACGTTTTATCCACCAGTAATAATCTCTCTTACTAGAAACTCGTGGACTTTCAATAATTTTACCTGCATATACAAATATAGGAATTCTTAGGCCCAGGTGGGAAAACAGAGCAGGTCCTTGTTCCCAGCCTTGTTCCCAGTGAGGTCTTAGTAAAGGACTCTAGGATGATTGATGCCTGAATGCCTTGATCACTGTGTCCTAGGTCCTGCCTTAAAAACTAGACGGCACTCAATTCTTCTCCTGTGCCCTGGCTTTTGTCTTGTATTGTCCTTCATTTCTGGGCCTTTGAGCTCTGCCCGTGAAGCTCAGTCTATGGCTGGCACTCTGCTAACTCCTGAAAGAATTTTTTCTGAAGCCAAGAATGGCTTTCCATCTGGTAGCAGCCTGGCACCACTGGGCACACCCAGTTCTTGTCTTAACCCAAATTGTCTCCTCTTTGCAATATGGTTAACTCTTCCAAGTGTGGTGGCTGTGTCATAAGAAAACATATAACAGTACGAGTATTTTTAGGTCTGTGGTATTTTTTCACGTGTCTGCTGTACAATTGGACCGTAAATGGGCAACTCAGGCCAGCACAATCATTTGGAGGCTATGACATAAGTACAATGGAGCTGCAATTTATTGGCGCTGAGTTTCCCAGCATGACCTCAAACTATCACTTAGGTCTTTATAAAAGCAAACGGACTGTTGGCTGCCTACAGGTTCTAGCGCAGATGCCGAAAGGAGTGACATAAAATATGCAGCAGATTAACTGTCTAGAGGGACTACGTGTAGAATTTGAAACCATCAAAATATCCATGGGCTTTCTCAAAATAACTTTTCTGGAAGTGATATTTCTGTGTCAGCTAATCTACTTGTCTGACAAGCCATTATAATAAATACACAGGGCCATGAAAATGCCTTTGCCATATTCGGTTTGAATTTAAAATTTCATTAAATGTAAATGGCTTGATGCTAAATGTTATTTTTTTTTTGTAACTTGCTTATTTCCTTTCACATTATGTGTTAGACATTTACTTATTTTGATACACATGGCTTTAGTTCAATCATTTAGACTGATGCACAGTAGGCCATTATATGAATATACTGTAATGTCATCCATTCTCCCACTGAGCTATGAGCATGAGAATAATTATTGCTTCACACCACTGGCTGTTGAGTGGTTTGTTATGCAGCTTTATTATGGCAATAGCTAATGAATACACAAGGTATGTACACCAATATTATTAAATATTGACAAATTGCTTCTCCAGGTGTTTGTACCAATTTTGTAGTCTTATGATTGCTTCTCAACATACTTGCCAAAACTTGGTAACATACTTGCCAAAACTTGGTAGTTGTATATTGTTACATTTTTGTTAATTTGATGAGCAGGAAATGGTATCATTGTTTTAAATTGCCTTTTTCTGGTTGTTGGTCAGTGTAACCATCTTTTCACCTTTTTTTTTTTTTGCCATTTAGACTTCCTATTCTGTGACTAGTATCTATTCTAATTCTTTACCTATTTTAAAACTTGATTATGAGTATTAATTTTATTAATTTTAGGAATTCTTGTGTTTATTGTGGGTATCAGTGCTTTCTCAGTTTTGTGTTGCAAATATCTTCTTACCCCTTAGCCTTTACTGTGTTGAAATTTTTGCTCATGTCACATTTATTTACCTCCTTTATGATTTGTGGAGTTGTGTCTTGTTTAGGGAATATTTTCTTATAACAAGGTCATAAAAATTCTATATTCACTTTCAAAAGTTTAAAAAATTTTTTTTAACATTTTAGCTTTTAATCCTTTGATATTTATTTTGGTGTATGGTGTACGTATGATTGAATTTTTTCACTTTGGATAACCAATTGTCCTAGTCCCACTTATTGAATTATTTGTCATGCCACTGCTATCATATCTCAAGCCCATATATATTCCTCCAACCGCTTCTGAACTCTATTCTGTTCCTGGCCTGTTAGTGTTTCTCTGTGTCAATGCTCTCCTAGCTTAAATGGCATTACATTAAATTTATATATTAATTTGGGGATTTGTTACATTTGACAGGTCTTAAGCCTTGGCATCTATAAATATAGTACTGCTATTCTTTCATTTAGATCTTCAATAATGTCTCCCAAACTTCTCCATGAAGATCTTGCACAGTTTTTGTTAGTTTTATTTTTGGATTTTAAAAACATTATTAAATGTTATTGCTATAGAGAATAGTATTTTTTTCTGTTACATTTTTAGCTGCTTGTTAATGGCAAAAGAAAGGCTATTTTAATTTGCTGATTTATATTCAGCAACCTTTCTGAACTCTCATTAATTTGAACTATAGGATAGGTCTGAGAGTGCTCTTAGATTTTCTATGCAGACAACCATGTTGTCAGCAGATAAGGACTGTTTTGTATATTCCTTTCCTATTATTTTTTCTTTTCTTTTCTTTTTTTGGCCTAGCCTCTCCCTAATGATGAAGGGAAGCAATGTGGCTTTGAGAATTTTGTTTTTATGCCTCTGGACTAAAGAGAGAGACAGGAAAACTAGAACCATAAATTACACAGCTGGAAATGTCCTTTTGATAAATGTATGCCTTTTAAAATATTGTGCCAAATCTTCAACAAATTGAGATCCTCAAAAAATATATATTTTGCAAATGATAATAAATTAGTAGCAGAGTTCGGATGAGACCTCAGGCTTCTGCAGTATTCATTCCTCTAAAACTTGATACAGATTAACTCCTTTTATCTTTATCTTGTGAAGTATGTATTAACATTCCCACCTACAGACAAGAAAAGTGAGGTACAGAGACCTGAAGTGATTTCACAAAGATCGCACAACTAGTAAGTGACTGAGCCAGAATTTGAACCCAGGCTGTTTCAGGAGGAAAAGAGTTTATTTTTCAGCTTTGCTCAATTATAACATCAAGTCTAACAGCTGCAAAGATTTCCCTGATTTGGGCAGTACGGCCAGATGGAGGATGAACCTAATCCTTAAAATTAGAGAGGTTTGAGTTCACATTGTACCTTTAGCCATACAGCTTTGAAAAATTTCTTGTAACTTGAACCTCATTTTCCTCACTCATAAAATGGGCATATAATCTCACCTTTCTTCAAGGGATGCAGAAACTCTCAGGCGGATTATTCTAGAGCATGGGGTGTGAGCACAAAGAGGAACATAGACTCTGCTTTGCCTGATGGGGTGCTTGGATCCCTAGGAAGTGAGCATCCTTTGGGATCTGGGATTTGGCTTTCTATTCACCCCCTTCCTCTTTCCTTCCACAGGCTCTCTGCAGTGCCAGCTCTCGTGATCAAAAAGTAACCCATGTGTGCGCACTGTTCCAGAAGAGTGAGGTAAAAGCAGAGGGACAACAGGAACGCTGTGTGGGAGGGAGAAGAGAAAATGGGAATGAGCCCCATCACCTTTTCATTTGTTTTTCTAGATATTTCAATAGAATGTTGAATAAAAGTGGTGACAAGTATGTTCTTGTCTTGTTTTTGACATTGAAGGTCTTTAAAGTCTGTTTGGGTTGTTCATAGATATCTAGTATGCTGGTTGTTTCTGTATTTGCTCTCAGATCTCTGCCTTTTTCCTATAATCTACATTTCCCAGACACTCTCAACTGGCTTTTGGCTATTCTTGGCTAATGGAATGAATAGCTAGGAGACTAGAGTGGAAGGAAGGGAGAAGTCAGGGAGTTTCTTTCCTTCTCTTGACTCACCAGAGCTCCATCTCCTCCATGATACCACATCCTACGAGACAGTCCCTTACTCCGGGGTCACAGCTTGCACAAGGCAGCCTCCCTGCAGATCTTGCTGCCTGAAGGTCTTAGATCTTGGGCTCTACTTACCCCACTTCCTCCTTCTGTCCCTTCTCTAAGGATGTAATAGCTTCCTGAGCTTTATTAATTTCTGTCACCTTTCTGGCTTTAAGCTCTCCCCACATCTTTTGAACTAGTTCCCTAAGTTAGTTTCCTTTACAGAACTTTTTGGCATGGACCCTATATTTCTCACTGGATCCCAACTAATATATTAGGTTGGAAAAGTTCCATTCCATTCTGAGTTTGCTTATGGTTTTGTTTTTGTCTTAATAAAAAAGTTGAACATTATATTTTACCAAATATGTTTTGGTATTGAGTTGCTATATGTGAACAACTATGAGAGCTTTATATGTTATTTCTCTCTTATTATGTTAATATGGTATATTAAATTTAATAGACTTCCTGAAGACAAACCATCTTTGCACTCCTTGAGTAAACCTTATTTGTTCATAATGTTGTTTAAAGACAGTGTGCTGAATTTAATTGTTATATTTCAAAAGGATTTTTGCATCAATATTCATGAGCATAATTGGTCTATAATTTTCTGCTTTAATATTTCTCTTATTTAGTGTAGCAGTGCAATTTCTATATTCACTGTTAGCTTAATTTTTGTTCCATTTAAAGGTAGTTTGCTACTTGTTTTTGCTTTTAGAATTAACTCTTCATCTTTGACGAGTACAATTTTACTATGATTTTATATTCCGGGGTGTTTATCTTTTAAAAAGTTACTTCTACATTGTTTCTCCTATCCTTTTCCTATGAGATTTACATTGGACACACTCTCACCTCTATGCTTTTTAAAAACTTAATTGTTTGAGTAATATGTGTTTATTTAATTTTTGCAAGTTTGGCTTTCTAGTTTTTTATTCTTAAAAATTTTTTCATTTTCTTACTCTTTAAAATTGTAGTTGATTTACAATATTATGTTAATTTCAGGTATACAGTGTAGTGATTCAGTATTTTTGCAGATTCTCTCTAAATTTTTTTTTTTAGAAATGTAGGGATTTTTTTTTTATAAATTTATTTACTTTATTTATTGGCTGTGTTGGGTCTTTGTTGATGCACATGGGCTTCCTCTAGTTGCTGCGAGCTGGGACTACTCTTCATTGTGGTGCGTGGGCTCCTCATTGTAGTGGCTTCTCTTGTTGTGGAGCACAGGCTCTAGGCACATGGGCTTCAATAGTTGTGGCACACAGGCTCAATAGTTGTGGCTCACGGGCTCTAGAGCACAGGCTCAATAGTTGTGGCGCACAGGCTTAGTTGCTCTATGGCATGTGGAATCTTCCCAGAGCAGGGCTTAAACCTGTGTCCCCAGCATTGGCAGGCAGATTCTTAACCACTGTGCCACCTAGGAAGTCCTCTCAACTTTTTAAATTCATTTTTTTCCCATGGGTATGATTCCTTTATCAAGTTCAATACCATAATATATGATTAAAGGTTCTTTGTCAATTTGTTCAACAAAATTAATTTTATCCTCAGTAAATTCATATTCTGATTGCATATTTTGGTGGTTGTCTTTCAGAGCATTAGATTTTGTCATAGTATTTAGGTTTCCGGCTTCATTTTGAACGGTAGCTTTTTCCCGTTCTCTCTCCTTCTGTGCTCTCCTTCTCCTCTGATGAGTATTTTATTGCTGTTGTTGTCTGCAGATAGGCTGCAGACCCACAGTGAGAACTAGATATGCTAACGTATTTTGAGGCCTCTGCACTGATATAATTTTGGTGATTTTGCAGATTCTATCACTAAGCCTGTCACTAAGTTGGCTTAGTTTTAATTTCTAGACTTGAGCCTGTGTTTGTGTCCTACTGCTGTGCCAACTGTGTCAGGCAGAAAAATGGTCCCCAAAGATGTCTAGATCCTAATCCTCAGAACCTGTGAGAATGCTACTTTATATAGTAAAAGAAGTTGCAGATGTGATTAAGGTTAAGGACCTTGACTTGGGGAGGTTATTCAGGTGGACTCAATCTAATCACATAAATCTTTAAACTCAGAGGAGCTTTCCCATCTGCAGTCAGCCAGAGAGAAGTGTGATGACTGGGAAAAGTGTCAGAGAGTTGCTGGCTTTGAAGATAGAGGAGGGAGACCAAGAGCTAAGGAATGATGGGAAGTATGTAGGAACTGAAAAAATTAGAAAACAGATTCTTCTTTACAGCCTCTAGAAAGGAATGCACCTGCTGACATCTTGGTTTTAGCCCAGTGAGAACTGTGTTAGACATACAGAACCAAAAGATAATAAAGTAGGGTTGTTTTACGCTATGAAGTTTGTGGTAATTTGTTACAGCAACAATGGGAAACTAACACACCAATTATAAGATATATCTAAAGCAGGAAGTTGGTATCTAATATGATTACTATATCAAATAATTTTTAAAATTCTGTTTTATCTCTTCTATTAGCTTTTTAGGTATACCTCTTTCCATATTAACATTTTCTCTAGAAACTACAATATGTATCTTTCACATACTCTACCTTGAATTAATATTATACCACTTCACACATGATGTAAGAACCTACATTCACCTCTTCCTCTCCTTTGTTTTAATTGGTCATATATTATACTTCCACATATGTTATAAACCTCACAATGCAGTCTTTTTACTTTTCACTTTAAATAATTCTTTCACTTTGAAATAATTTAAAAAAGAATAGTATTTTTGGAAAAAAAAAAAAAAGACATGACTTGTGATCAAAGTCCCAGGCAGCCTGTGAAACAAACAAAAATAGTATTTTTGAATTTGCCTACATATTTACCATTTCCACTTTTCCCCTGTAAATCTGAGTTTCCATACAGTATAATTTCCCTTCAAATTGAAGAACTTTATTAGGTGCTTCTTATGGAACAGATCTATTGGCAAAAATTCTCTCAGCCTTCATTTATCTGACAATGTCTCTATTTCACTTGATTTTTAACAGATACTTTTTATGGATATGAAATTTTAGGAAGACAGTTTTTTTCCAGTACTTTAAAGATGTCATTTGATTTTCTTCTGGCTGTCATTCTTTTTATAAAAAGGCAGCCATTATGCTTATCATTGTTCCTCTCCATGCACTGAGACTTTCCTTCTCTAGCTACTTTTAAAACTTTATTTTTCAGCAAGTTGACAATGACTTTTGGTTTCTTTTAAACTGTGATTTTCAAGATGTGGTTTCTTTTAAAATACTTATTGTGCTTGGGATTTTTTGAGTTTCTTGCATCTGTGACTTGATGTTTCCCCATCAAATTTGCAAAATATTAAGCTATAATTTCTTCTAATATTTCCTGCTTTATTCTTTCTCCTCCTCTGTAACTTCAGTTATACATGTGCGACACCACTTAAATCTCTCCCAAATTACAGATGCTTTATTTTTTACAAACTATTTTCATTTTCTATTTCAGTTTAGATAATTTCTATTGATCTGTCTTCAAATTCACTAAGCTTTTCATGTGCAGTGTCCAATTTGCTGTTAATCTCATCCAGTGAATTTTGAAATTAAAATATAGTGTTTTTCATTTGGTTGTAGAACTTTATGTGGTTTTTCTTTCCTAAAATATGCTAGCTTCCCACCAACTATATTATTCTATAATGTGTTTACAATAATTGTTTTAAAGTCCTATGTGCTTTTTAATTAATTGGGTCACCATAATTCTTCCATTGAATGTTTTCTTTTGATTATGGAGAACAATTTCCGTGTACATCTTAAAATTTCTGATTGTATTCCAGACACTGTGTATAAAAAGAACAGTGGAAGCTTTCTGTCTCTTATAGAAAGCAAGAGGCTCATCACACAGATTGTTATTAAAATTAAGTTGTTCCAAATTGGGCTACAGCTTTAATTACCTCTCTACAGAGGTAATACCACTGGCTTTGGTTAATGAATGGGGAAGTCCTCATGGCAGGACACTCAGGCTTGACATAGTCAGTCTGTCTGTACTCTTTCCCCACAATGACAGGGACTTCCAGCCCAACTACCACAGTAGAGGTGAAATTTCTCTGCCTGTTTTGGATCTCAGAGCCACTGCTTAAAACCTTATATTTTTGTGCTATTTTTTTTTCCTCCCAGTGGAGCCATTTGTGAGAATGACTGTGTTTTCATATTTTCTTGTATTATAGCTTTGTTATTTTGGGGTGGAGGTGAGAGGTGGAAGAGTGGTCTTCCAAGAAATCCCACACCATGTTGACTAGAAGTCCAGATTTATGTTTTAGATAGGTCTGGAATGAGTATGTAGTGGATTAGAGGTCACTGAGGCTTGAGACACAAGTTTTGTTCCAGGAAGAGAGATAAAGAGTGGTCTGTGACAAGAATAATAGAGAAAAGAGATAAAGTACAGAGAGTTGAAAAACAGTATCCAAGTAAAGATGGAGCAGTGGTTCTCAACAGGGCTATACTGCTCCCTAGGGGGTATTTTGGAAATTGATGGTAGTATTTTTGTTTGTCATGGGGAGTTTATGTCATGTCAGCTATGGGGGAGAGTTTCTTATATTTAGTAGGTGGGAGCCAGCCTTGGTTAATGTCCTAGAATGTGCAAAATGGTCTTGTACTTTGAAGGACTATCCTGTGCCTTGATGACTTTCAAATGTCCCAGACAGACATTCATGTGGGTGAAACACCTATTTAAAATTATATAACTTAGATATTGATATTAATTTTTTCCCACAAAATTTTATTATACACTGAATTTTTCAAGAGTACAACTACCATCTTAATTCAGTGAAGACTTTGTTTTGTTTGGAACTTAACCAAGAATTATTCACCATTACAGAAAATCAATTTGCTGACAGCAGCAGTGCTTATGGTGTATCAATCCCCGAAACTGGAATCCGAGACATTTTTTCATCTGTGACTTTCCTGTGCAATACAGAAAATAAGACATCATTCTGAACAGATTTAGAATCAAATATTATGTAACTAATGGGATCACATGAACATGAAGATCTAATTGGATTTTGTTAATACGCTATTTCTTTAAAGTTTCATATTCTATCATTTTGTGTATTTTTATTTCTTTGTGTGTGCCACAATGATAAATATGTATTTTGAAAATTTAACATAATGGAATTAGTTACTGTTTGGGGGCTGTTGAAATGTATGGCTTTTCAACATTATTCTGATTCTGTCTCCAGAGGCCTAGCTTACTAGTTCTCTTGAGTCTTTTGCATTAAGTTCCTATTTTGAAATCATACTCTATTCTCCATCACCTATTGAAAGCTATGATTTCTAGAATCTGTGCAAATTCTGAGATTAAATGTATGCTTCAACATGTGGAGAGATTTCAGGAGAGAGATTTTAATGCCTCTCCATCCCATGTCATAACAAAAGGATTATTTTAATGCTACATTTATAAATATGGTCTACCTAACTTGCGAGATTATCTTACTTATTCTTTCCATTTTGACATTGTGTAATTAATCTTGGCATTTATCCTACTTCATCCAATGTTTTTCTTCTTTCCCTAGTCTTACATATACAATCAACTCTGGTCTATTATTACTTATCTCAATAGGTTTTATTCTAGTGCTATTCATGCTGCTGCTCTTTTTTTCCTCCAACTACTCTGTAGAGTTCTTTATCATCTTACTTTTCTTAAATCTCAATGTTTTTATTAAAGTAGTTGCAAACAAATGACCACTTTAATATATCTTCTATTGTAGTGATGCACAAGAATTACGCATTGAAATATGATTTTATCACAATTTAGTTCATTTTATTTCCTTTCATATTGTAGGTAGGATGTTATACTGCTTAATTTGATATTGATATGGACTGAACTGTGTTCCCCTAAAGTTCATATGTTGAAGTCCTAATCTCTGGAAGAACCCCCAATGTGACTGTATTTGGAGATAAGGCCTTTAAAAAGGTAATTAAGGTTAAACGAGATCAGAAAGGTGGGCTTGTAATCCAACAGGACTGATATCTTTATAAGAAGAGGAAGAGACACCAGGGGTGTGTACACACAGAGAAAGGGCCACATAAGCTATAAGCCAAGGAGAGAGGCCTCAGCAGAAACCAAACCTGCTGACACCTCGATCTCAGACTTCCAGCCTCCAGAACTGTGAGAAAATACGTTTCTGTTGTTTAAGCCATCCAAGTTGTGGTGTTTGATTATGGCAGCTCTAGCAAACTAATACAGATATTACATACGTAGGTAGGCGAAATTGCCTATGATTGCCTCTTTCAGGTTAGTTAAGAGGGTATTACAAAACATTTGTTATAAAAGAGGTTTGTCAGAGTCATGGAATACTCACAAAAGCCTCATGCTCCCCCTTATTTTCTGCCCCCATGCAGCTACATGGGGCCAGTTCTGACCTATGGACCGTGAGCAGAAATGACTTGTGTTACTTCTGAGTTAAGCCATTGATAAGTCAGAGTATGGCCTTACAGCTCCACCTCTTTACCTGTTGTGACAGCCAGCAGGGCTCTGTGTTTAGTTGGTGCAGAACAAGGAGCTAGATCTCTGAGGCAACTGCTCTTGAGAGGTGTGAGGCTCACAATGGACACTGTGTGAATGAGAAATACCCCTTTCTCAGGTTCCCAAGGTTAACTTGTTAAGACAGCATAATTTGTTGTTACCCTGATTACATAAAATTTGGTTATTGTAAGGAGGATGTTGCCTTCTAACCTATGTCTCATTGGCTGTACTCTCATGTAGTGGGTGGCAAGGGAATTTTTACTGGAGGGTGAGAAGATGCAGACCTATGTTATACAGTGTTGAAATATGTCAAAACTATCATCTTGGGTAATACAGAAGGCTAGCACATGTAAGGAAATGGCTGAAAAACACAACATTAATTTTATGTGCTGGGTGCTATTGGTTCTATTCATCAAGGTATTGAATGTTATAAAAAAAAAAAAAGAGATGAGCTGAGTAAAGCATTCTGGCAAATAGAGGGAGTCTGTGGTCTTCCATTATTGGAAAAGCCAGCTGCTTTGAGGTCCTAACTGTAAGAGACAGTTAAACAAGGCATTCAGAAATAAATGCCTTAAAAACCTGAGAGTTAACTAAACAGCTTCAAGGAAAATGTTAGATTAAGAGTATGGTCTTTCCACTTAAACATAAGACGTGACACTGTAAAACTCATAGAAGAGAACATACGCAAAACATTTCCTGACATAAACTGTATCAATGTTTTCTTAGATCAGTCTCCTAAGGCAACAGAAATAAAGGCAAAAATAAACAATTGGACCTAATCAAATTTATAAGCTTTTGCAGAGCAAAGGAAACCATACACAAAATGAAAAGACAACCTACAGGGGCTTCTCTGGTGCTAGTGATTAAGAATCCACCTGCCAATGCAGGGGACACAGGTTCGATCCCTGGGCCAGGAAGATCCCACAGGCCACGGAGCAACTAAGCCCATGTGCCACAACTACTGACCCTGTGCTCTAGAGCCTACGAGCCACAGCTATTGAGCCCACATGCCACAACTACTAAAGCCTGCATGCCAAGAGCCCATGCTCTGCAACAAGAGAAGCCACTGCAATGAGAAGCCCGTGCACCACAACAAAGAGTAGCCTCCATGCTCACCGCAACTAGAGAAAGCCTGTGTGCAGCAATGAAGACCCAATGCAGCCAATAAATAAATAAATTAAATAAATAAATAAATAAATAAAAAAGACAACCTACAGACTGGAAGAAAATATTTGCAAATAGTGTGACCAGCAAGGACTTAATTTCCAAAATATACAAACAGCTCATACAGCTCAATATCAAAAAAAAAAAAAAAAAAGACCTAATCAAAAAATGGGTAGGAGACCTAAACAGACATTTCTACAAAGAAGACGTACTGATGGCCAATAGGAACAAGAAAAGATGCTCAATGTCACTAATTATTAGAGAAATGCAAACCAAAACTACAATGAGGTATTATCTCGCACCAATCACAATGGCCATCATTGAAAAGTCTACAAATATCAAATGCTGGAGAGGGTGTGGAGAAAAGGGAACCCCCCTACACTGTCGGTGGGAATGTAAATTGGGGCAGCCACTATGGAGAACTGTATGGAGGTTCCTCAGAAAACTAAAAATAGAGTTACCACATGATCAAGCAATTCCACTCCTGGGCATATATCCAGACAAAACTACAATTCAAAAAGATACATGCACCCCTATGTTCATAGCAGTACTATTTACAATAGTCAAGACATGGAAACAACCTAAATGTCCATCGACAGATGAATGGATAAAGAAGATGTGGTATCTATATACAATGGAAAACTACTCATTCATAAAAAAGAATGAAATAATGCCATTTGCAGCTTCATGGATGCACCTAGAGATTATCATACTAAGCAAAGTAAGTCAGAAAGAGAAGGAAATATTATATGATATCACTTACATGTGGAATCTAAAATATGACACAAATGAACTTACCTACAAAACAAAAACAGACTGACAGACATAGAGAACAGACTTGTGGTTGCCAAGGGGAGGGGGAGGGATGGATTGGGAATTTGGGACTAGCAGATGCAACCTAGTATATATAGAATGGATACACAAGGTCAGATTGTATAGCACAGGGAACTATATTCAATATCTTATAGTAAACCATAATGAAAAAGAAAAAAAAAATTTTTAAGTATGGTCTTCCCATATTAGCCCAGAAACTTCAAGATAGCAGTCACTAAGTTAAAAACATACAAAAAACAAAAAAACCCACCTCAAGTGAGAGAAAAATACCGATGAAATCTCAAAGAACTAAAGTTGAGCAAGTCTTTATGTCTACTGATCATTTGAACTTCTTCTGTATATTAGCTGTTCATATTTTCTGCTCATTTTTCTCTTGGGTATTCATTCTTTTTCACTGATCTATATATTGTGGATATATATCTTTTATCTCTACATAGGCTCCAAATATTTCCCCCACCTCCCACTTGTTTCCTTTGTCATTTTTTTTTTAATATAAAAGTTTTGATTTTTCATGTGGTTCAAATCTGTTAGTCTTTAACTTTATGGATCTTAAAAACTATTTTCTCAGTGTTCCTTTCTTATATGTAAAAAAACTATTTTTCTTGTCTTAGTGGGATTTCCTAGGCCCTCTAGAACAATGACAGAGTGGCCGTAATAACAGGAATCATTGTCTTGTTCCTAACTTTGGAATATTTCTAAAGTTTCACCAAAAAATTAAATATTTACTGTAGGACAAATGTGCTTTGAGTATTAAATGACGTCATCAGCTCATAAGCTATAAATAATAGCTATTATTTATTATTTGTCAAACCACTTAAATTCTCAATTCCAAGTTTCTGTACTTATAAATAAAAAATTAGAGCTGGGTAATCTGTAAGGTTCTTTCCAGCACAGTCTTAAAATTCCAAGATTCATTTTCAAAAGGTCTCAAGTCATTTCATCAACCTAAATAAAAAGCAATCTTACCTGTGAAATAAAACACATAAGCACAAAGAAAGGGAAGCCCCTCTGTCATCTGAGTAACTCACATTTAGCTATGTAAAGTAGTCTGAAGCCAAAAAAAATGATCTTAATTTTGTTATATTTCCAGTTATTTTATAAAGCTGTTTTGGCAATTTTCACTAAAGGAAAAAAAATATGAAGTTGAGAGGAAATGAAAGTTGAGCAATGACTGGAAAATCACTGGTGAATATGGCAATACCCCAGTTTCAAAAGCCAGTTCCAATCTAGTCAGTTTTGGAGTGAAAGCAAGTTTATTATTATTATAATTTTTCCCTCCAATGGGTGGAGACTCGATATCTGGGAGGTGGAAGGAGGGAGAAGAACAAAACTGGAAATAAAACGATAATTCCCTATTGCCTATAGATACAAGAGGCAAAGGGAGGAGGAATATGCTCACGGGGAAAGCTATTAAAACTGCCAAAGAATGAGAACGGAGAAGCCTCCAGAAAGGATGCTGCACGGAGGAACAGACAAAGATTGCAAGAAATTGGCAGGGAGTCACAATAGACAAAGCCAGAAAGGAACACACAGGGCCTGAAATGAGTCAGCCTCTGTAAAAGGAGTTCCAGGGAAGGGAGCACGACAGTGTGCACGTGGGCGCCCGGGACAGAGGAGGGTGAGAAGAGTAAGGAAAGGGTCAAAATGCAGCAGCTTCAAAGATAAAAGCTAGTTGAAGTTGCCTAGAGACGAAAAGCTGCTTTGCAGATATTCTGAGAACAGACTGTGAATGCCCAGTGCGTTGGAATGCATGTCATCACCTAAACTCTAAGAGGCAGGGGAAACGTAGTTGAGGTATAGAGGAGTCGAGAGCAACACCACCTCCACTGAACCAGATTAGGGACCACGGCAGGTGGGATGGGGCGAGGAGTCAGTGAAATCACTTGCACATTGTTTTCAATGTGGGGACTTGGGCAAGAGCTCAAATGGAAGCCCACATACGTGGATAAATATTTTAAAAGTTACGAATCAAACTACCACACTGTTAAATGAAATGTTCTATCTGTCTACCTTGACAAAATAACTTCACAAAGACACTGAAGACCAGGTTCATATTTAGGATTCTTGGACTTCTTGGAGGTAGCCAGATGTGGCAGTGTTTGGAGAGCTGACTCATGGCCCAGGGCCTTGGTCTATATCTTTCTCAACCTGCCACCTACCCTTCTCTTCCATCCTTTGCCCTGTCCTGCAGCAGGAGAGCCTGGCTGGCTAAGTGTGGAAACCTTTGGTTATACCTTGAAACCCCACTCCTTGTTACCATCTCAAAGCACCATGTAAAATAACTGCCTTTTGCTCACTCCTCAGGTGTAGGTCCTTCTTGGGAAGAAAGAACAGACTTGGGGAAAGGATAACATCGTCCTTAGAAGTGTATTTGGGCTGTTCAGCAAGGAATGCCAGGTACAGAACATCGAGAACATGGCCTGTGGGCAGGTGGGCAGTCCTGGCCTCTATTGCCTCCCTTATTCCTCAGAGTGGAGATGACCAGAGAAGGGCCTCTGGATGTCTGTAGAGTGTGGGCATCAGGACAGGTGCCCTCTTGCCCAGGTTTAAGGGTACTTCCTGTTTCTGAACCCTGTAAAATTAAACCAGGAGTTCTTATCCCTGAGATGGAAAACATAGTTCCTATTAGAGTAAAGCTCTTCTACAGACCAGAAGCATTTACAATACCTGGAAATGTGCTAGAGATGCAAGACCTACTGAATCAGAAACTCCAGGTTTGGTACCCGGCAATAACAAGTCTTCCAGGTGATTCTGATGCATGCTAAAGTTTGAGAAGTACAGATTTATGAAAACCTGCTCTCAGCTGGGGCTGCAAAACACTAGAGTTGATTAGGGTTTCTAAATTGTTAAGGAAAAAATGGAAAACAAATTTAGGTACCAAGAATTTAACTGCACCTTGCTAGCGTTTTCTCTGCAATTTAACCCATCTTATTCTCCATTAGTTTCTCTCTTATTTGATATTTCATTTGCTGATTCAAGTTTTCTGGCCATCTTTAGCTTACACTGGGTTCCAAAGGCTTTCTTTCTTGGTTTCCACCTGCTGACTGTCGGTTGAGGGTTTGTTGTCAGCAGCGATGAGAAGGAGCCAAACATGGATAAACCAGCCAGGCCTTTAGAAAAGGAAACTGCCTGCACTCAGACACATGCGGAGCTTGGGCTGCAGCACACTTTAGTATAGGATAAAGACAAGTTATATAATTGAATACACATTTTGTCATTTTCATCAGACAAATGCTTATTTGATTAATTTCCATTACGACCTGGCTCACTTATTAGTTGTCACCTCTCCCCTGCCCCTTGACGATATTTGTCATTTCAGGCCTGGAATGCTTCTCAGCTCAGGCCTGGTTGATGCCGGGGCTTCTGAACACCACACAGCATGGGAATTGTGTCAACGAACTAATTGCGAACGCCAAGCTGAGTAAACGGGGGAGCAGGAAGGGCAGACACACTCACAAGATTATTCTTCAGCAACCATATTGTGAAATGTCACATCCTAATTTGTGTCTGAGGGGGAAGAGCATTATTAAAATTCCCTGACAAGCCTATGGGCATGCATGTCTTTCTGAATCAAGAGTTGGCATGAAACTCTTTTGATCTTTCACACTTATTGTAGAAATCTTAGAAGGTTAGAATACCAAGCACCCTTAGTACATACATGGATTAGCTTATAGGTGGTTCAGTACTCTGTGGGAGAATATGACATATAGGATGAAGAAAATTATACCTCTGACTATTTGGCAGAGTTTTATTTTAAATTTTTTGGATACATGAGATTCTGAACAAAATCTGAATCTAGTAAAGATCCTGAACCAGTTTTCAACAGCTCAATTTTAACTTTAGGTCCCCTGAAGTGTGGGAGTGACTATAGCCTGGCAAAACATACAATATTCCTGCATAGATTAGTTAGCCTGGGTCTCTGCTGGTGGAACTCACCGTGGGGCCAGTTACGTGGAGCTCAGTGTTTCTCAACTATGGGTACTTTAGGCCGAATAATTCTTTGTTGTGGGGGCTGTCCTGTGCATTGCTGGATGTTTAGCAGCATCCCTGGCCTTCATCATTAGAAGCCATTATCCCCTATTCCCTGTGTCCATTTGCAACAACCAAAAATACCTCCAGACTTTGCCAAATGTTCCCTGGAGGTCAAAATCTCTCTTGATTGAGAACTACCCAGTAAGCTGGTTCATTTTCTACACTCATCTGTGCATTTCAGGCAGGAAGAGGGAGAGAGAAACCTGTCGAAGGTGAGACGATAGCTGCTCCTGGCTTCTGAGACAATAAGGGAGGGGAGGGGTAAGGAAAAAGAGTACGTACTGTGCGTTTGCTGAGTACTAGATGCACACTATTTGTGCTTTTACATAAATGTGGGCATCTCAAGCTGAAGTGTGGGCCTGGATACACTAAAGCAGAAAGTAAGCATTATAGTATCAATTTTACTTAATGTGAATATTTAAAACATTCATTTTTATATTAAATCACGTGCATAAAGGGTAGAATATAAAGTGTGTATACACAGTGAAATTAAAATATGAAACTTCAAATAAATTTTGTGCCTGGGCTGGCCGCCTCAGCCCTGGCTCTGCTCCCAGGATCTCCACAGGCATGAACACAGTCTCAACTGCTGTTGGATTATATGGACTGAATGTTCATGTCCCCTCAAAACCCATACGTTGAAGTCTCATTCTCAGTTTAATGGTGTTTGGAGATGAAAACTTTGGGATGTAATTAGGTCATTGGGGTGGAGTCCTCATGAATGAGATTAGTGCCCTTCTAAGAAGAGACACTTGTTTTCTCCCCTTCTCTGTTTTCTCCCATGTGGGTACAAAGTGAGAAAACAGCCTTCTGTAAACCAAGAAGAGGGTTCTCACCAGGCACTGAATAAGCTGGCACCCTGATCTTGGACTTCCCAGCCTCCAGAACCATGATAAACAAATTTTTTTGTTTAAGCTACCTCATCTATGGTATTCTGTTACAGCAGCCTGAGCTAAGACAGGTCCGTTGGTGGAAGCATGTGAGACGCATGATGAATGCTAACCAGTTTAATCCTCTGAACATTTCTGTGAATTAGGTAGGTATACATCTCTTATTTATTCATTTTTTTTTAAGATAAAGAAACTAAAACTCAGAGAGGTTAAGTAACTTATCCAAGCTCACACAGCTATTGTGCAATTGCAATTTGAACGTTTTAAAGTCTTACTTCAGATTTTATGATCTTTTTATTATTTTCTGATGCTTTAATAAGCAGAGTTAGTTCTGGGGAAATTTCTGAAGGAGGCGAAATTTTGTCTTTTCTTTCTCTCTCATTTCTGTGCTGCCTTTATCTCTCCCCTAGTAACCCCATTCCCAGAAACCCAAACATCCAGTGCTCTTGCTGTGTCCAAGCATGAACATGCAGCAGTGCACCTGTTAACCATCCCAGGTCTGTTTTTTGTTAATTGGGAACATGGCTGATACTTCAGACAGTGTATAGGGGCTCTACTTGGTGGTGACAACGTGGGTGACAGTAGCAGTAAGTGTAAATATTGGCTTTGAAGATTTCTTTGTAAGTCTGAAAGTCTGGAGATTGGAGAGTCCTACCATTTATCTGGCAGGAAAGATCAAATTGTCTTCAATTTTCTAGAAACCCCCAGATGAGACCAAACAAGAAAAAGTCACAGGGAGCCACAAAAAATACTCCCTTGGTTCCTTGTTGGACTCCCCACCTTTTTTCTTTTTCCTCTTCAACCCTATGCTGTCATCAGAGAATAAGGGAGACCCAGCTGCCAGGTTTTCTTCGGCAGGTTCTTGAAACAGCTTTTTAGTCTGTCTTGTTATCCCTCTCCCCAGCTGACCCCAGAAACGCTTAATTTGACTGTGTGAAAGTCATGCTAATTTCAGTCATTTATGTAATCATCTGCCATTTATGCCAAATTGCTGTGTAATACTACAGTGATTACGCATATCATTAAATAGGTGTCACATTAGCCTTGTGGTGGGTTTTATTTGATTATAACACTAAATCATGCTCAGGATTCTTAGACTTTATGGTTTGTTGCTTACACAATATTGTCATTTCATATCTTAAAAACTTAGAATATTGCTATTGAGGGAAACTTTGATAGATCATATTTCTTCTCCTTCCAGCCTCAATATAATGTCAAAATTGACAGCATGCACATTACTGCCATTTTGGAGGTTTCTAAATCTAACTTTTTGATTTCACATTGTTAACTGACTCCACAAATTCATTCTTTTGATGTATTTCAAAAATAATCTTTTAAATTACGCTTTAAAAAAAAAGGCTCACTTACTTTTCTATTGGATCAACTTTTTCTTTTTATGTTCACCATGTCTTCACCCTTATGAACAATATTAACATATACAAAAGAATAATTTCTCTCTGCAGAATGTAAATAACTACTTTTAGCATAGAACAAAGTTTAAAAGATTTACACTAAGTATTAACAACACTTATCTGTAAATCTTGTATTATGGTTGACTTTTACCTTCTTTATATTTTGGGATACTATAATTTTTTAACAACAAGCATATTGTTTCATTTATCTTCAGAATGTAAATATTCTTTTAGCACTGTAATGTTTATTGGGTATATGTTAAACTAATTTTCTAATTGATTTCAATATTAATTACACTCTTGAAAATTATCTTTAGCAAACACATGATATTTTAACCTTTGAACATTTTACTTTGGGGATATAATCATATGCTTAATATCTTGTAACTGTTATGTATTAAAAAGCAACCAAATTCTCATCCTCCATGTCCAATAAATTTTAATTCAATTCAGCAAATTTCATCTCTATCCCATGCCCAGACATAATGGGCCCAGTTTTAGTCCACGTTTGGATTCCTCATCTCCTTTTTTTAAAAATTTGATTTTACTTATCCTTTTAAATTTATTCTAAGATCC
The DNA here is from genome assembly GCF_030028045.1 of Hippopotamus amphibius kiboko. Lineage (NCBI taxonomy): Eukaryota > Metazoa > Chordata > Mammalia > Artiodactyla > Hippopotamidae > Hippopotamus > Hippopotamus amphibius. The sequence continues at coordinate 132,831,564 of NC_080191.1, read as the reverse complement.
TTCACATTATTTTTGGAAGTGGAAAGGTATGGAAAATAGTAAGGTTCTGCCTCAGTGTACCAGTACAAGAAAGAAAATGACCACTGTTTTCTGAATGCTTTATGGTAGACTCAGGAGCCCATAGCTGCTGTTCTTTTTTCCCACATGGTATTCTATTCACATTCTGCAGTGCTTTGTGGAAACAACTGTCAAAGGCAGGACACCCCAGCTGCCATGGGGCAGCTCATCTCCGCCATGTGAAGAACGGCAAGATTCTGACTTACAGTTCAATTCCAGATTTCTCTTAAGGGCAGAAAAGGGGAGAGGGGAAAAAAGAAAGGAAAGTGAAGATAACAGGCTAAGGTGTATACTTATGTTTTGAACAAAGTTATCTGAAAAGCACAATTTCACAAATAAAAACATTTTCCTTTTAAATTAAATTACTGAGCTGGGTTTTGCATGTCTCTCTTAAACTGCTGAAAAAGTCCCAAATGGTAATGACATGACTGATGGCTTTAAGAATTTATCCATTGTGTCTCCTGAGTTGTGATAAAATAGCCACCTCCTGTCAAGCTTGCTTGCCAAGTTTCAGATAGATTTTTTTTTAAAGGGTCTGACTTGAATATTATTTTTGACTTTGGCTGCAATGATCAAATTTGCCACTAGACAGAGCTGTTTGTCTTATTTTTGAACACTGCAGAGTTTAGGATTTTCAAGAGAAGTAGAGCCAATGAAAAGAGAAAACTATAAATGATATCTTTTATGAGACAGGTACTCTTAAAAAACACACTTAGTGCCCTTTCTTCTGCTAGTATTACATAATTTCCAGATTGTCCTGTCATTATCATTCAGGAGGCTGCAAGTCAGTTTTCAAACTTCCACTCATCACCAGGAAGATTTCAATAGCTAATAAAGAATAATCAGGGTGTATTATGCAATTTGCTCCTTCTTTTATATTACAGTAGTTAAAGTCAGAGTGACATCCTAAATACTGAACTTTTGCTGAAAACTTCTTGGTAATTTATTCTCTACTCTTTGCTATGAAAACTGTTTATTTTATGAGCACAAATTTTGGAATTATAATGGTGAATATTTTGTATATGTTACAGATTTTATTTGCATAAAATATATTGAAAAATTTAAAATCACTACCATCCAAACTGAGTCCATTCTGAGCCCAATTCACAAAACATTGAGGTTTTTGTTAAAACTACAGCGTCAAGGGTTCTGCTGAGGAAGGGTCTAAGCAGAGAACCCAGAAGCGGTCCTTCATCTGTATACACGGCAGCCATTTTTACTGTGTGAGGCTTACAACCCCGTATTACCCCAGACATATCTCAAATTGCGGTACCTGCCCAAGCAGCATCAGCAGCACCTGGGGATTTTTCAGAAATGCAAATTCTCTGGCCCCATTCCAGCCCTACTGAATCAAACATTCTGGGAATGAGGCCCTCTACTCCGGTGTTTTAATAAGGCTTTCAGAGGATTCTGATGTAGGTTAATGTTCGAGGTCTGCTCATGTAGAGAAATAGCTTCCAAATGAGAGAAATCAAACTATGAAAAAAAAAAGTTGGATGAAAAAGAAGTAATACATGAAGCAGCAAAGAACATCCAGGAAGCTGTAGTTAATGATCTCAAGATATAAGAGGATGCTCTGAAAGAGAAAAGAAAGAGCTCCTGGAAATTAAATACATAATAAATATTTAATTAAAATAATTAAGTTAAAATAAATGTACATAAAAAATAAAATAAAATTTAATTAAAACAAAAATTCAACAGAAGGCTTTGAAGATAAAGTTGCAAAAAGCACCTATGAAGCTTTAAAAAAAGAAAAAGAGATGGAAAATTGAAAAGAATAGATAAGGGATTTAAAGGGTAAAAAAAGACCCTCAAGATCTACTTAATAGGAGTTCTGCAGACACATATAAGAAATTATCAAGTAAACAATATAAAAAAATTTCTCAGAGTTGAAATGTGTGAGTTCCTCAATTGAAATAGCCCACTCAGTGCCTAGCCGATGAGAAAAACCCCAATAAGGCACATTAATTAATGAAAGTTCAGAACACCTGGTGAAAGAGACGATCCTAAGAGTCTGAGAAAAGTTAAAACTCACATAAAAAGGGAAAAGAAAATCAGAATAGCATCTGAATTTGCACTAGCAACAATGGAGTTAGAAAACTAAATAGAGCAAAATCTCCAAAAATTGAAATGAAAATAAATTTTAGTCAAAATACTGCACCCATGTATTCAAGAACACACAATTTTTCAGGCATGTGACTGCTCACAAAATTTATTTCACTCTGTTTTCTTTCTTATGATGCAACTGGAGTAAATGCTTCAACAAAGTAAGAAAGTAAATCAAGAAATAGGAATACATGGGATTAGGAAACAGTGGATTCAACAAAGGAAAATGAGAAAGGATATTCTAGGATAACAATTACACAGCTAGCCTAGAAAACTACCTGTCAGATTAGAGCAGGAAGCTGGAGTGGGGTCTCTGAGAAAAAAAAAGTTGCACTGTTTGATCATCCAATGTGTTTGATCATCTGGAAAATATCAAGAAGCATTGGAAAGATCTATTACATTAGTGATAGGTCACAGAAAACTAAGCAAAATTTAAAATGAGGCAATTTCTAACTTTAGGAGAAAACAGTAAGAGAGAGAAAACAATGCACATGAAAAGAATTTATCCCATCATACACTCTAAATGCTCACTTCCATTTTAACCAAAAACTACCAAAAAAAGAGAAGAAAAAGAAACTGACAGACTATATGAAAAATGTCAGAATTAAACCAAATTAAGTAAAAGAGTTTTAAAAAATAACTTGCATTAATTTTATGCCATTTGGTGGTTCTATATTCAGATATTCAACTCAACCAACTTCAGTTAGGAGTCAGCAAAGAGCCCAGCTGAAATGATCAAATGAGTCACAAATCATCCCAGAAAAGTCTTGTTGATTTACAGTGACTCTCAAAGTGTGGTCTCTGAACCAGAAGCATTTACACCACCTAGAAATTTCTTAGAAATGCAAATTTTGGAGCCCATCCAAGACCTACTGAATCAGAAACTCCAGGTTTGGTGCCCAGCAATAACAAGTCTTCCAGGTGATTCTGATGCATGCTAAAGTTTGAGAAGTACAGATTTATGAAAACCTGTTCTCAGCTGGGGCTGAAAAACACTATTTAGAGTTGATTAGGGTTTCTAAATTATTCAGGAAACAAAGGAAAGCAAAGTTAGGTACCAAGAACTTCATTGCACCTTGCTAGCATTTTCTCTGCAATTTAACCCATCTTATTCTCCATTAGTCTGCCTCTTATTGATATTTGATTTATAATCTGGGGAATAAATGTTAATCTTTGCTAGATGAAAAGTTGAGTAAATTACCTCAACATTATCTGATTATTTGCCAATCCTGAGTCTAGATATACAAGATATATAAGACCTCAAACAGAATCCCCAAACATATTTATTCTGAGTATCCACATCACTCTATATCCTATGCCATGCTGAGTAGTGGCAGGGTTATTGGCATCTTCTTGATGTATGTTGATTCACTGTCTTATTGGTTGACTTATAGGAAACCAATGCACATGCCCCATCAGTGAGAGCAGCTCTGTAATTCTGTAGGTTGTTTTCTTACAGAAGAGTTTGGCTCCTGTTTTTCTAAGAAAGTTGAAATTTTGCTAAGTTTTGACTTATGTAAAAGTATTATGCTTTTAATATTACAGTTGTGGTTCCAGTCAAATGACCACAAACTGAGTTCATAAGCTTCTCTTCCCCACCTCTCATACTTATAGATCAGTGATTAGAACCACCATCTGAACAGTTGGTCAGGCTACAGACATGGAGTTTACCCATTCATTCATTCAGTAAAAATTGAGTGCTTACTACATACTGGTTGTTCTAGGAACTAGGAACACAGCAATGATCAAAACAAGACAAAAATCCCCGCCTTCAAGGAGCTTATGTTCTAGTAGTGAGAGACAGACAATAACCAAAATAAATAAGTAAATTACTGTATATTATAAATCACAAAGTGGTAGGTACTAAGGAGAAAACTTGGGATTACTGTCATGGAGGTTGAAATGTTTAGTAGGATGATGAGAGGAGGCCTCACTGAAAAGGTGATACTTAAAGAATGATTTGAAGAAGGCAAGGGTATCTGGACAGAGCAAATAGCAAGAGCAAAGATTGTAAGGCAAGCTCATGCCTGGAATGTTGGAGTGGGTGAGGGAGATTGAGCTGGTAGGAGGGCAGTAGGGATAAAGTCATTGAGGCAATAGTTCTGGGGCGGGGCTGTGTTGTATAGACTTTGTCATCCTTGTGGCCCATTGTGAAGACTTTAGCTTACATTTTGAGAGAGATGGGAGCCACTGTAGGGTTTTGAGCTGAGGAGTGACATGACCTGATTCAACCGTTGACAGGGATGACTTCCCATCTCCTTCACTCCCTCAGCCAGTCACCATGGACTATCTACCAGCAAGTTGACTTCCTCTCTAACTCTCAAACCTGTCCCATCTTTTTTTATTTTTCCCATCACTGCCAGCACACTAGTTCAGGAAACCTTAATTTCTTACTTGAGTCATCTCAATAGCTTCTTAGTAGATTTCCTGCCTCCTGTTTTCTTCCCTCAAATTCATTCTCCACAATGTCTCCAGAGTAACCACTCCGAAAATTTCATAGATTTACAGCCTTGGTTAAAGCTATCAATAGCCTTTTTACCCCCTGAAAATAAATTCCAAACTTCTCAAAATGACTTTCCATGGTCTGTTTCCCAATCTCCTCCACGTATCCCCTATTCTCCTACTTCACATGATACGCTCTGGCAATCCTGAAATTTGTTCCTTGAATACATGACGTCCTCTTTTGCTTCTGAAACTTCATGGATCATTTACTCTAGGAAGACTTCCCTGATTTTAAAATCTGAATTGGTTTACCTTCTTTTTGCTTTTATGCCACCCTCTACTTTCCCTACACTGAATTTGTCACTCTATATTTCCACTGTTTCATTATCTCTTTCCCCATTCTGCCCTTAGGCTTGGTGAGGACTGTCTGTCTTGTTAATTTTATCCCCAGTGCTGCACTGTTTATGACACATAGAAGGTGCTCAGTAAATAAGGGGTGAATGGTGAATGGATGCCAAAACTTCCTGATGGATGAGAACATTTTAAAGTCATTAATGAATTCCTTTTTGTCACAGCCAGGAGACACTCAAATATTTGTTGTACGCATGAAAGAAGCAATCAATGAATAAAAGATTTTTTGTTGATTCCTTGTGTTCTCTTTATTTCCCCCATTGTCCAAATGCTCCTCAGTAACGTGATGTGTGGCCTCCCACTGGTCGTACACACATATGGAGAAGGTAATGGCTTACACAGTGTAACGTTGTGGTTTTAGAAGCATCCCTCACCATGAATCCTCCTCAACTTCAGCCCTGGGGGCACTGATACAAGCAGCACTGATTTGGGCCAGCTTCAGACACATGCTCAACTTCAGAAGACTAAAACAGCAATGACCGAAGTAAATGGCAGGCAGCAGAAACAGTGACTTTAGGAGAGGCCAATAGGTTCCACAATCAAAGGAGAAGCTCAGTAATGGCTTCTAATTATCACGCCAAGTCTTTTTTTTTCTAAGTGTGAATGTAGCAGAAGCCTCAGCAGTAAGTGGATACTGAGACTTATTCACGAGTACATCTAGAAGACCCTTAGGTCTTCTAGAAATAGGTGGGCAGTTTTGGAGAACTTGAGGTTCCTCAGTGATGACTAGATGGACATATTTGATTTCTGTTTTTGCCATTAACTTGTCAGAGAAATATTACTTGGAAGTATAATTTCCAGGATGCTGTGACCTAGAGAAACATACATTACATCATCCTACAGGTAGTGCTGTTGGACTCCTCCCCAAAGCACCAATCTATGAATAAAGGAAAGCTACATGTATTAGAACTCATTGTAGTAAGGGAGACCACCACCTTACCAATCCCAGCAGTGCCTCAGAAAGCAGAAGTCAGAAGTGGTCTAATTTTAGGGCTTTGGGGTCTGAGCTCAAAGTGGTTTTGAGGTAGGTCTTTCAAGATACTGATCTGGATTGGGCAACATTCGTGATATAACAGTTTAGAACGGGTGGACCCTATGACACGAGGGTCTTGAAACAAGCCTTGATGAGTAAACTTGGTATGAGGAGCAAGTGTTTCCCAAGGTGAACAGAGTGAGCAGACTCTTGTCTCTAGTAATTATCTGTGGGGATTTCCTGAAGCAAACAGTGACTTCTTAAAAAAATCGGTTTATAGCTTTATCTTTCCCAGGCAAAGTTTCCTGGAAGAAACAACTAATTCATGTTGACACAGCTGATCTACACTCCTTTTCTTTCCTTTCCCTCGCTCCCTCTTTCTTTTGTGACAATCTTTTTATTGTTTGCTGAAAAATACAGGTCTGGAAAGAGTCTACTGTATTGTGTATTGAATGCAAAGTCTGACATTGCAAGGTATATATGACATAACAGTGTAACTTCCATAAAATGATATATATTGTGCATAGAGATAATGCCCACCCCTCTAAACGCTAAATTTAATGGGATGAAGTCTCTTATTAAATGAGAAGTGTAAACATTGCAACCATAAATAAAGTGCTCTAAGCAAAGGACTTCAAAATTGTTTTGTTGTGACATCTATTTTATCCTTCTGGAATTAGGAATGGTGGAGCCCAGGAAAACCTTAGCCAACAAAAATCCAGCACTCTCAAGGAGCTCTTCCTAGGAAGCAGGCTGCTGATGCCCGAGAGAGGCTGGCACCCTGGCTTCCTAGAGCCCGCAGGCCCACTCTGACTGCCAGTCCCTGTCTTGGGGCTAGTTTGAGGCAAGTGGGAAGAATACCAGTAGGAGGAAGCTTCTATCACGATTGCTTGTATTGCACAAACTCTACGGATAAGAACACCTAACATTTTTGATGTGTATCTCTCACTCTCAGGAAACACTGAAATGTGCTTGACAACAAAAATAAAACACTGGGAGCAAAAGCCATTTTCCATACAGTTTGCAGATACCATGTATTCCTTTCAGCCATGTTTTCACTAAGATGCTCTAAAAGAGGCTGCTACTACCATATTGCCAGTCAGGAAGGCCAGGATCAAGGGTAACAAAGCTTCTCCAGCTACAACTACTAATTCAAAGGAGTTAAAAATAAACAAAAACTTATTAGAGAGCCAAAATCAATCTCTATTATTCACATGGCAACATAGTCAAGTGCTGCAACAATATTCTCTTTCCAAGGTTAACCCTGAATATAGCCACATTTCCCACCAAACTGAGAAAGCCCGGTGTGGAGGAGAACATACAAGATTACCACCACCACCTCCTCTCCAAACACCATCAGGGCCCAGAAAGCTCACCATACACAACAAATGCAAAAAATAAAAATAAATAAAGCACATCTCAATACATACATGGGAACAGAGGAAGGCTATTCTCCCTCTGGGCTTCCTTGGCATTAAGGCAAAGCAAGGCTATTTGCACAACAGTGCCTAAGCTGACTATGGCAATGCTCACAAGAAAAATAAGGATCACAAAGTTCCTTTAGTCCCAGGAAGTCAAGGATTATCAAATAATTTCCTCAACTAAGACAACAGTCTCACCATCAAAGAAAAGTTTCTTCTTGCCCAAGATGTTTTTATAAATGAGATTTCACAATATCCCAGATTCTTTACTTAATATTAACCTACTAATGCATCAAGGATATCCTCAGAGCTCAAGTATGAAAAATATTAATATTCTCAGGTTTTCCTACACTTTACATAACTAAATACTTTATCAGACTATCCATTTAAGAGATTAAGCTAACAGCAAGAACCAACTCTACACGTTTCTTATTCTTTGAGTCAAAGAACACCGTGCTCCAATAGGAATGAAGCCCAGTTCAATGGGTTATCTTGTTCCCATCAACTTTGCACAGTAAATTTCACTATTCAGTCTCTATGTCATTGACTCTTGTACGACTCACCTAGTCTAAAGAAAATCTTGTATAAAAGTGGAGAATTGCAAACCCCAGCAGAAGTACCGGTATTAGTCCTGAAGTCAACTTTAGGTAATATCTATAATTGCTTATGGGACTGTTTACAGCCTTGCTAGAAACCCTACCCCTCCTGAGCCCCTAAATTGAAAAATTCTATTAATTTAAACATGAGAGGAGATTTCATTGATAAAGGTCTACTTTGCCTGTAAGGTTCTGGTCCCTGGAAAGATATGTGGCTAGCCCAAAATACTGGCCACGTTTCCGTTTTAAACATGTCCATTATCCTCCCCCACCACAGTACTGTCAAATTCTTCCACCCCTCATGTCACTGGTGAGCCCTCTCATTGATCCTTCTATTTCTTTTGGCTATTCTTCTGCACATATGAGATTCACTGAAGTTCTCACTTTAATGTGTAAGGAATTTCCATTTCACGCCATCAGCTCCCCCAAAACCATCAACTGGGAACAAATTCTTATTAGTAAAGGCACAATTCCTCTTTATAAAGGACACTAAAAGGGTTGTTTGGAAGCTGAACAAACATCCTAGGTAGTTCTATAAAGTGAATGCTGTATCTGCTACCAAAACCCTGGGACATTTACTAGATCTAAAGAGTATATGGATCATGTAAAAGCATGAATATGGCAATTTAAGACATATTTCCAATTTTCCACTATACCATTTGGGTGGAAGTTCTAGCCAGTATTACAGGAGCAAAGTAAAAGTGTCAACACCATCTTATTGGCTTGTTTACCTCCTGCTTTTAGTAAACTTCCACCAGCTTCAGTGAAGCCTGTCCCAGAGTACGTGACTCAGCAACCTGCAGAGCTGCTCAGAGGCAGAACAACGGGCCTCACCTCAACTAGTCCAGCGATGAGCACTCAGTGGGTAAACGCTGCCTGGGGGCAGACCCAGGAAAGACCTAACAGAAGATGAACAAAAATTCTTGGTTTTATAATATCGTCGCAGCAAGTCAGAAAATAATTGGTTTTTAGTTAAAGAAACTGAATCTATGCTCAATAACAATGTAATGTCTCAAAAAAGCAAAATCGAGAAAGGAAAAACTACAGAAAAATACGGCTTAATCAATAGCTTACTTTGGCTAAATTATCAGTCAGTGCAATTTACCATTGTAGATTGTAGGTAGAAGAACAGCCTACTATTTTCTCATGAAACAGTAACTAGTGAAATATGAGAAAACAGTTCAGAAAGATGATAGCCCTCTAGTCTTTTGTGACTTCAGAACTTAAAAAGATGAAGGCTAACCAGGACTGACATTTAGTTACCTGCTCAACACAGGCTAAGTTAGGAGATAGCTAAACATCCCTTTCTTATTTACTTATGTTATTCTCAGAAAGTTCCTACTTGGACAATGATGGTTCTCAACCTGGCTGCACATCAAAGTTATCTGAGAAGATTTAAAAAATTACCAAATGCCCAGACCAATTAAATCTGGAGGGGGGAGCCCAGAAATCAGTATTCTTTACGTTCTCCCAGGTGATTCTAACTTGCAACCAGGCAGCACACCACTGATGTATCCCTTTCTGAAAGCAGCTGCATGAAAGCCATATCGTATCTAGATAGTTTTGTTTTTTCTAAATTTCACTAGGAAAAGAAATCTTTACAAAAAGACACAGTTGTGCTTTGTCTAACGAAACAGCTTACTGTTTCAGAAGTACTGGTCCTTGGAGGGTATCTGGAGAGCTGGTTGAAGAGGAGGAAGTCCTCGTCCTGGCAGAGCAGGCAGAGTTTCAGGCTTCGACAGAAACGAAGAACGCCCAATGCCCTGAACACCATGACGATGTACGCTGACATCAGATTTAATCCATGAGGACTTAGGAAGGTCATGGCTGACACCAGCAGATGGGTGAGAAGAACTACAAGAAGGGCGAACCACTTTTTCTTCCCACAGGCATCCAAAAACACGCCCCAGACCACGTGCAGCAATGTGATCGCCAGCGTCATGAAAGCTGAAGTTAGGGAGCGCTGGGGAGGGTCTCGATGCATGCCCGCCGTGCCAGGTCCCAAAGAGTCAAACAGGGTATTTACGAAGGAAAACACTCCACTCATGATTCCAAAGCCCAAGCCAAAACATAAGCTACCACCCAACAGAGGGTACTGTCTCACCTGGGTTTACAGTCTTCAAACCCTCACTGGCTTTTTAAACAAGTTTGTAATATGCAAACCGTAACGTTTCTTGGATAAGGACTGAGACTAACATTCCAAAGATCAGCAGACATTTCTGTATTAGTCCATCTTTGTTGTCAGTAATAGTTGCTGCTGTGAATCAAACAAGGAAAGAAAGCAGCAGAGACACCAACCAGAAGAAAGCTCCCATGACCAGGACGATGATGCGCAGCTGCTAGGTGGCTCTGGTGACGATGCAAAGCGCGGGCGCAGGCGCAAAGGCAAGGAAGGCGCAGCCAAAAGCACCAACCACCCCCGCTGTGGCAACCTCGGAAGCCGACCCGGGGGCCTCAGCTGATCTATGCACTTAATTAAGCCACGTTAACGCAGATGGTCTCAGCACTCATACCTTTTAATTGCTTTCACTCTTACATAGTTTGAGACGTTTATGCGTCTCAACAGTTTCCAAGAACAGGTTTTGAAAAGGAGAGAGGATTAAATGTATAAGGCCCGAGGAGAGGGAAGAAGCACTATTGAAAGAGGGAAGTATGGGCAACATTGAGAAAATGAGGGTGACAAAAATAAACTGAGGTTTGTACAATTTTGTTTGAAGTAAGGTTCTTGCTTCAGCCAATAAAATAATCAAATACATTTGATCTTCCCTTCCACAGAATCACCTGTAGAAACCAACCACTGCTTTCTTTTCGATTTTTTAAATTGAAGTATAGCTGATTACAGTATTATATGTTACAGGTATACAACATAGTGATTCACAGTTTTTAAAGATTATACTCCATTTATAGTTATAAAATATTGGCTATATTCCCTGTGTTGTACAGTATATCATCATAGTTTATTTTATACATAATAGTTTGTACTTCTTAATCCCCTAAACCTATTTTGCCCCTTACCTTCCCTCTCTCCCCTGGTAACCAAGAGTTTGTTTTCTATATCTATGAGTCTGACCAACTTCTCCTTTAAATGATTGAGATTGATGTCTCCTGCCGCACTCCAGACAGTTACAACCCATGGAAATAGGACATTTCGCGGGTGATGGTGGGCTGAGTGATGGTTTCTCACCTACTCTTCTCTCACAGTCCATGCATTTGAACACGGTGGTGTTGAGCAAAGGAATCATGAGGAAATAATAATGTAGTACTATAGCAAAAAAAAGCATCTGTGTTCTGGTATAAAAATAGTTGTGGAGATTTGATTCATCTAGGCTCAATGCTCTGAAACACTGCCTCTAGTCAGTAGCTTAGGTAAATACTATCATCTTTGATTTAACATGGCTGAATGTATGGTGACTGGACATTTGCAAGGCAATAGACTATAGCAATTAAGAACTCAAGGTCTGGAGTGAGATGGAATTTGATATAAATCCTTACCCTAAAAACTTTTTAGTTCTGTGATCTTACATAAATTTCTACTTAGTTGCAACCTGAGTTTCTCATATTAGCTTCATTTTTTTTAAATAGAAAAGGAGGATAATTAATAGCTACCTGAAACTATTGTGGTAAATAATGTAACAGCTATGTAAAACTGTCTACCTAGTTGACAGAACTCAGTGAATGTTAGACATTATTGTTATTGTTATTGTTATTTTATTATTATTAGGTATAAAGTATGCTTTGGTGCTCATTTAAAGATGAGAGACATAGATACATAGATTCAAAGAATAGTAGAATCAGGAGGGACCAAAGAGATATTCTGATCCAGCAACTTTATTTTATGGGAGAGGAAACTGAAGACCAAAGGGAGCAAGTAACACCCAGAGTGAAAAAGCCAGTTAGTGGAAAAGGCAGGCATCACGTTTCCATGGCTTGCCAGCAGCCAACGTGTGCCTGTAAAGGACAGCTGCAGGAGACGAGCCTCTGGGGTTCTGGTTGTTAGCCACTTGTGCAGAGCCTTTTGTTCACTGTAGATGGTTAGAACCTGGTCTAATTTGCAGTATTTTCAGTGGAGAATTGAAAGCGGTCTGACATAATCTGACTTAGAGCTCAGATCCTTTAGTTTACTGGGCACAGTCTCATTACTTGGCAATAACTGATATCTTTAGAGTGTGAAGTAAATATTTAAGATTTAAATAAGCCCTATGTGAATGCTAAGCTCCTCATTTGTTGACACATTCCTCCCATACTCAGCAACTATTCCAGCAGCTTCTCTTGCCAAGGAAATACCAAATATTGTTGGAAGAAAAAAAACAGCTGCAATTATCAAAAAACCTGGCTTTTTAAGGGGGTTTCCAAAATAAATGGTTGAAGAACCTAGAAAGTGATTTTACAGTAATGTAAAACAAACCTTTAAGCAATTATAGCTTTTAGTCTTAAATCAATAAAATTTTACTGAGCACTTCCTTTGTATGAAGCACTGTAGGTAATCTAAAGACGTTATTTTTGCCTTTGAGGTGCTAACAACTTAGTAGGAAAAATAAAATGTAAGTAAATTAATCAAAAGTTACATAATAAAATGCAACTCAGATAACATTTGAAGATGAACACTGGAGGGCGTTGGTAGGTAGAGCCTGACGAATTGCCAAGTGAACGGTGCAGCTCATTTTGCTTCTTTCAGGATAGTGCTGGATTCTGGTTTGGGGATTATCTTTCCCTTGCAGTCCTGGGGAGCTGTAACTCCAGGTGCTTTGCATTTCTCTAGCCAAGGTGTGATCTTGTGAACCAGGTCATGCCCACCACCTGTCTTCCAGAGTGACGTGAGGATGGAAATTTTGATAAAATTGTTATCCCTTTTGGCTGAATTAGTTGCTGATCTTTGCTGAGCCATGAACCTCTAGCCTTCCAGTCATTTCTTATGCTGTTAGCTGGGAATATACTCCTCCGTGAGTTCATTAGACTTGGTGTACGTGGTAATGGCAGCTTGAGGGGAAAGGAGATGCCACTTTGACTGTAGGTGTCAGGGAAGAGAGGAGGTGACTTTTGAGTGGGAACTGGAAAGGGGGTGAAGGTAGGTAACTGAGGACTTTCAGTTTGGTGACATCCTATTATTTCTAGTCCTAGACCGCTATTAGAACCATTTCTGTAGTTTTTGAACTAATTAGAAGGCCTGTTCATAAATCCTCAGGATTTAATGCTTTGCTAACTACAAACCCAGGGCAGTAGAGTTGGAAAATATTTCAGGATTAGTTAGGTTAAAAAATAGAAAAGACAGGGCTACAGATGTAACTGCAACTGAAATGAGGCTTATTTCTACCCTGAAAGTCACTGTAGTGGTCTCTTCTCACCGTGTTTGTCTCTTTTTCTTATCTTGGTTCTATGATAATCCACATTTAAGAGTAGAATAAATTTATTCTTTAGTCTATCAAGATTCAATAAAACCTAATCTATACTTTCTTCACTGAACACAGTATTTGAAATTCATATTATCTCCCATTCAACAGTTGTTGTTAATATTTGAAACCACATATGGTGCTTGTAAAGAGCTCTCAGACATTCGTGGATGTAATTCCCCAAATTCACTTTACATGCAAAACCGTTGTATAGCTTGATTAAATAATGTGTGTGAAATTCTGTCTGGAGATACACACACGCAATCCCTAAGCCAGGAAGAGACAAATACCAATACTCTGGGCTAGGATTTGGTCCAATTTCACTCTAAAAACAATTTTGCTGTTGACAAAATGGAAACGTGCTGAAGAACCGGCAAAAGGAAAATGGAGAGGTTAGCAAGGTCCAACTTCCCCTTCTCTCTTCTAAATGTATCATTTTATTTTTCTAAACCAAGCTCTCCTTAAATTCCAGAAGAGGAAAATATTTTTTCTTAACTTGATTTTTGAGGGAGAAATAAGTGCATTTTCTGCTTCTGCTTGTGGAATTAAAATACTTCCTACCTCAATTTTTATAGCAAACTGGTAATGCCCATATTTGAAATTCTGGCAAACCTTAAAACATAACACTGTACTCATTTTGCATTTATTCCTCACTGGCTGGACAAATTTTTAAAACATGAGGTAAATCAAGTGGGGAGATTAAAATCAGATGGTTTTGCATAGCCGATCAGTAATGAGGGTAAAGCTGGACTTTTTCCACCTGCTTATTTGATTATACATTTTGTACTTATTTTAAAGGCCAAACTAGAAGAGTTGGAAAGCATTGTTGAAGTCCAAAATGGAAAACATTTCTTAGTCATTTTCATAGTGAATTTTGAATCTTTAAAATGCCCATGGCCAGACTATGCTGGGATATGATCAAGTCAGTTTTCCTTTCCTCGAGGAGTTTATTTAAAATGTGCGTGGCAGAGGCATCTCATTCAGCGTATCTAAGGGAGATCTTTGGGAATTTTACCCTTGTCTTCTTGTGTTGCCATGGGAATGTCCATTTTTATATCTTCAGAGAGATACTGTTTTTCAGTGTGGTAGAGCAGAGAGAAAGTGGGCCTAACATTTAGAAAATAATGTATCTACATCTGGTCTTAACTCCTTACTAGCTATATCACTGTAGGCAACCAATTTAAGTTCTGCAAGCCTCAGGTTTTTGTTTTTTAAATGAAATTAAAGTAATTTTTATCCTGAAGGGTTATTATAAGCATTAGCAGTGATGAGGCATTGGAAGACATTTAGTATATAATAGTATTATTACATTGATGTGATTGTAAAAAGGCATCTTAACATGTAAATATTTCCTGCCTGACTTCATGCTTATAGCTCTCTTAGGGAGCTTTCTTTTAGCTCAGTCCCTGGGTCTATTTGTGATGTAAAATTAAAAAAAAAAAAATAGTGGATAAGGAGGTGATCTGAGATGGAAGAAAAGGAGAAACAGAGTGTTGCCATTTAATTTCAAAGAGCTGAGGATGCTGGGGGTGACAGAGGGCAATTTGGGTGGTTTGTGGAGGTGAGGCCCTAGAGCAGCGCTGTCCAGTAGAGCTTCCGCAGTTACGGAATTGTTCTCTACCCGAAATGTCCGAAAACATCTCCACTAGCTACACATGACTCTTGAGTACCTGAATGTGGATCACAGGACTGAGGAACTTTTATATTTCATTTCATTTTAATCAATTTAAACTTAAATAGTTATGCATGGTTAGTGGCTATTTTATTGGACAGTGCAACTCCAGAGACGCTAGCGGATACGAGAGACTGAGGGAAGGAAGGTAAGGAGAGCAGATTTTAACAAGTATTGTCATGAACTGTGAATTAGATCCTTAATATTTCTTAAGAGATGTAACCAAAAAATTGAAATTCATTTGAAATTAGATCTGAGAGCTGGATTGCATATAGATATAGAGGTACTTACATAGATGTACACATGCATATACATAGGCATATAGATATGACTCACAGCTGACGACAGGACACACGTGGCCTTGACTAATACTACAGTTACATGGGTAGTGATAAAGATTTCCTTTCATTAAATGATGATAATTGAGGATTTTTATGGACCTAAAGCTCATAATAAAAGTTATTTATATAAACTCTTCTCATTTTAAACACACAGCCATATTCACACTTCTCATCTAGAACTCAAACTGTTCTATAAATAAGTCTAAATATTTGATTTAGAAAATTAGAACTAATTCTCTATAGGCTTTATATTGTGTAGCAGGACTTGTTTTCTCAAATAAAGATGACAAACACCAGTACCACCAGAATCCATTTTCTCTCTAGGAGCCCAACGGCTGAGTCTTGAAAGTTCAAGAACCTTCACAAATGCATAAAAGTGTGTGTGTGTGTGTGTGTGT
This sequence comes from Hippopotamus amphibius kiboko, assembly GCF_030028045.1. Taxonomy (NCBI): domain Eukaryota; kingdom Metazoa; phylum Chordata; class Mammalia; order Artiodactyla; family Hippopotamidae; genus Hippopotamus; species Hippopotamus amphibius. Next base: position 132,815,760 of record NC_080191.1, on the reverse strand, counting down.
GTGTGTGGGGTGTGTGTGTGTGTTTTGGGAGGGAAAGAGTCTACATTCATTAGAGATTTTGTATTACATATTTATCCTTTTAATTCTTTTTCATCTGCTTGGGAAATGACAGCCTCGTTCACTTCCCATTGTTGAACCTAAAAATACCAGACAAATGCAGAGCTGGAGCTGTGAACACTGGTCCCTTTACCACTGTTCCTGCACTGGAGATGAAAACATGTGGGAGGGGGTGTGTAGGGTACACTCGGATGGTGGTGGCAGTCATAGCAATAGTGAGCCCTGATGCCATGGAGGGTGTCAGAGAGGGCTGCAGGGCTGTCTTTACTGGCACCAATTCTGCAGAAAGATTTTAAATATAGTTTCTGCTTGCATAGCACCAAAGCTAATTCAACACCATGTCCAGAAATTCTATGAACTACCCAATATCTCTTACACAATCAATATTCCACTTACACTTGGCAGAATAGGCTTTTGTTGCTTGTAACTAGAACCCCAACTGATACAGATACTCAACTGGTTAAGGTTTATCCCACAAAGCCTCATTTATTATTGACTATGAGTCCATCACAAGGGGTATAATGAAGACAGAATCACAAAAATCTAGAGCTGGAGAAAAGATGTATTCTTGTAAATGACAGCTAGCATTTTTTCTGAGTGTAAACTGCACTAAAATGTAGATAGAAAAAAAGAAGAGTGGTAAGGCTTACCTATGCATCCTTGGTTTGTAAAGGAGAATATCAAGATTCCAAATTATCTCCACTATGGTGAACATCTTAGTAAAGAGCCTATTCTGTCTAAAGGCTTGTAAAGCCAGGAATCTGATATGTTCCTTCTGCCCAAATATGTGATACGATGACACTCACTATTCTTCATCTTCTACTCTCTCTCTCTCCAAATTTGATATCAATGATGTTTCTAGTCAATACTGGGACACCCTATCTAAAAATTCAAAGTATTCAAACATATGTTAATCTCAGCCTACAATTTGCCCATGCTTCTAGATTTGTAGAAATTAATACAAATATGTAGTTAGAGGATTTATCCTTGGAAATTGATATGAAATAAGTGGATTATGAAAGTACAATTTTCTCCTGCATATTTTAATGGGAGTTTCCGTTAAAAAGCAGATTGGACTAGAATTTTAAAGATGCTGGACAGTTTCATCTTGGGACTAGAAGTCTGAGATACAATCCCTTTTTTACAAACAGAATAATGGGGTCTTATTAAAGGAAATATATTCTTCCATCATTTGCTCTATGTTTGTACAATGTCACTGAATACTCAACATACACATCAGGGAAAGAATAATGAGCATTCCTTTCTTTTCACATAATGAAAGTTCTAAATTGCCACATACTTCTTATTTAATTATGAATAAATTCAGAGGTGTGTGTTATATTTATAACTGAACCATTCTGCATTCATGTTCTCAAACATATTATAAAGTCTCTAATATTTCCATCATTTCCCAGAGTGGGAAAGAAAAACCTCATGAAACTTGGAAAATAACTTTTGTCTAAAACTTTTTTATGAAAATTTCCAAATGTATGAATGAGTCAATAGTCCTGTGTATACTTGTACTGATTACACAGCCTTCATGATTGTCAAAAGTCAGCTATACTTGCTTCATCTCTTTTCCCCATCCCTGCCACCTCACACCACCTTTTCTTCTTTTTGCCTGAAGTGGTTTAAAATAAATACAAAATAGGATGTCATTTTACTTCTCAGTATTTTAACATTAGTTTCCAAAAAAGTTTGGACATTTTCTAATATTGCCACAATGGCAATTTTATACTTAAAAGTTAATAATTCCCTAATATTATTCAATACCCAATCCATATTCAACTTTCACTGATTTTCTTAAAAAATGTCTTTTTACAGTTTTTTAAATTAGGACCTAAACAATATAGTTCGCATGTTGTTTATGGTTATTATTTATCGTAAGCATCCCTCCCCCCTTCTCCTCCACACTCGTCTTATTTTTTTCAAGCCATTGGCATATTGAAGAAATACAGCGCATTGACCTGTACAAAGTCCCACTTGCTGGATTTGACTGTTGCTTCTTTGTGGTGCAGTTTAACTTGTTTCTCTTATTGTGTAGACTTAAAGTTAGGTCTAAAGTCGGATTCTAAATTTTTTTGGACCAAAATACTACATAAGTGGCACGTGTAATTCATTTGCTCATAACGTACCACTTTTGTGATACTAAGATTAATGCATCACTTACAGGGGATGGTGCTTGCTAGTTCATTTCAAAAAAGCAAGATATATGCCTAATTATTCATATTTAATGATCAATTTTCAGAGGTAAAAGCTGGAGTCAGAAGTTGATTCTGTGATGTATCACCAATCTCCCTGCAGGACCGAGATACCCCTACCCCAGCTGTGGGGAAGTCTGGATGCTGTCAGCTCACAGCTGAACCCTCCTTAGGAATGTCCTCAGCAGAGGAGCTGTCTACCCAAGGCTATGCACCACCCTGCTCCCTGGGGACAGACAAACCCAATGACTGGTCACTGGTTTGGAGAGTGGGCAACGTCTCGACCTGTTCTTTTTAAATCATGACAAATCTGAAAGGCCATCCCAGCTCCCACACAAAATACCCAAACATGAGGATAAACTAAATTCATCATGTTAAAGAAGAGTTATGGTGATTCCAACAAACGCCTTACTTGAAATTTCCTATAGCACTAATCACACAAGAGCATGTTTGTTTATAATGCATTATACTCTGTTATATTTGGTAATAGCAAGTGTGTGAGCAAAACCATACTTAAACTGGAAGGATCTACAGTACATAATTGATAAGATAAAGTAATAAGAAAATAAGCTTACATACAAAGAGTGTATAATTCACTTGCAAAAGAATCACTCCTTTTTAACAGTAAGTTGATTTGTATTTCTTTATCATGAACATGAACATTGTTTATTATGTTATATTTGGTTCACAGTGCAGCATCCTCTTGATAATAATATGGTGTTCTATTAAATGGAATTCTCTACTGACTGGCATTTCTACATCTTTAATAATAAATGTAAAATTAATGTTAGGAAAGATGTGAATCTGAGTCTTCACAGAAAAATTAGCATTATTGGCAATGTCATTTTAATTTCAAGAGCCCTCTACTTTTTTCTCCTCCCACTATAATTGAGAATAATATAGAGCAATTGTTTTCAAACTGCCTCACAGCCCAGCTCCACACCCCCCACCCCTGCCCCCAACCTCGCCCCACTGCACCGATTTCCACCATGGTGAGAGGTGGTGACAAACAAAACAAAACAAAACAAACAAAAAACAGACAAAATAGGTGGAACTCCTACTTCAATCAGAGCAATTCCACTTTTTACTTGTCTTATATACTAGCATTTCATGCAAGCTTTTATTTCAAAGAATGTTCCTGTGTTAACATCATTGTGAAAACGACTGATAAAGAGTACAGGTGCTATAAGAAATAGTTAAATAAACAAAACATGCCATTGATTGACTCAGAAAATAATGACAATTTAAAAGATTTTCTATCTTTCTACCTTCCATAATGCAAAAGTGCATGTGTATCTCAGGTTGTTTGCTGGATCTCTGTTGAATTTCACATTAAGCCTTATTAGAAAATTAGTAGTACTTTTCTTTCTGGTCAAAATGGTTTTATGAATATGATGCAATGCAGTCATACTCAACTCCATATTAAAGTCAGTATTTGTATAAAAATACTACAATAAACGATGATATTTTAATGTACAATTAAAGTACTTTAGCAATGAAATGACAGAATATTACGGGGTTGGAAAACATAGCAAATTCTGTGCCTGTTATCATTACCTCAGGTTTTCTGATGGGATGTAGAGGACCTGATCTGTTTCCTATTTAGCTTCAATTTTCCCCTTTCGCTCCCTTCCCCCACCCCCACTCCCTCTTTTTCATGTATACTTCTCATCCAAACCCTAGGACTGGATCTTGATTTGCCCGATGAAAATGAACACTTAGAACACACTTAATGGCTTTTGTTGGTACGTGCACCTCACGTTTGCCCAACTCGACAGAATGAGCATCTTATGTGCTCTAACTAGGGGAGATATTTTCCTACCCTCCTGCAGAATGTGATTAAAGAAGTCCCTCTTTCCTGTTCCTGCTCCTGGCCGGCCACGACCACAGGTGGACTAACTTCAGAGAGAAGGGAAGAGCAAGGCCAGCAGAGCAGAAAAACGAAAAGAGCTTGTACCCCTGTTAACACCACTAGGATTGCTTAACCTAGTCTTCATTGGGGTTTCCTTATTTTCCACAAAAAATCCCGCAAAGCATTCCCCACCCCCCTCAGAAAAACCCCCCAAAACAAACCCCCCCCAAAAACACACCACCAAACAAACAAAATGGCATTATGGGTATAAATACAGAAGGCAGTCGTTACAGGATTTTTTTAAAATCCTAGATTTTACATTGGAATTCTCTTAACCCTATTCTGTATTTAAACCCAGCTCTGGACAAACATGTTTTCTGGGAATTCTGGAGAGGCCATGGTGCTGGAGTTTAGTGTTGGGAGAAACAGAAACTGATGCAGGACCCTGGAGCCCTGCCTCCGCTAGTTTCCTTTGTCATCTTGCCTGGTTCCTGATATCTGACTCACACCTTGCACTGTTTGCTCTCATTCAAATTGGTCCCATCAGTGAGCATGCAACTCTACTGCATGCCAGGGTTTTTCATGTTTTAATTTATTTTGATGACTCAGTGGTTTTAAGATATGAATTCATTCTCTGTGTCAACAAAGGAATGCTAAAGACACTGGGGGAAACTTTAGATAATGCAGTAGGAAATAAAGCAATAGGTAAGTGCATTTGCTGTAGCTTAAGTAATATCAACAGTGGGAAAAACAATAAGGATCACTGAAGGGAAGAATAAGATAATAAGGTGTACCTGTGGAGCTGAGAAAGAGTTTCTTTTCCAGACAATTTATTCTTGTTCGGACTAGAGTAGTTTAAAAATGTATACAGTTTTTCTTGAGAAAATCTATTAAGAAAATGTGTGGGCACGAAATAACACTGCCTGTTTCCTAATACATTGCTTAGCTGTATCCACAGCACCAGCAGGAAATACCACGTGCCCCTTCCTCCCCTTTTTTGCTTACTTTACACGTGCCCCACGTGTACTCTCGACCATTCTCACAACTTCAGAGCCCCTATTCAATGCCATTCTCTATTGACTAGCGCTTCTATATCCTTAATAACGAAATGTAAAATTAATGTTAGGAAGCGAGAGCAAAATCACAAACTGAAATTCGTGACTCTAAATCGTAACCTTAGGCAAGATGTTTCTTCAGCTCAAGATGTATTTATTCAACTGTCTATGGGACATTGCCCCAGACTTTTTGCAGGCCACTCATTTTTGTCATACCCCAAACAGAACTTACTGTTTTTTTCAGAAACCAGCTCTTTCGTTTCTTCCCCAAGCAAGTATTTGCTGAATACTTAATGTATTCCGGGCTTTGTCTTAAGAGCTCCAACCCTCTGGAAGTACAGAATAGTGAGGAAACTGATACATGAAACAATAACTATAATGTTACGGTTAATGCAAGGCTAGTTATAGGAAGAGGATGTGTGACCTTGCACATTTTGCATGACCTCTCTGTGCCTCAGTTTATTTATCTGTAAAATGGAGACAATAGAACCTCTTCAGAGAGTGAATGTGAAGATTAATTCAATCACTATATATGAAGGGCACCAAACACACAATGCATTCAATAATTATTAGCCATTGTCATCATTACTATTAGTTACATCATACAGAAACTGAAAACTAGGCCTTAAACATAATGTTTAATGCTGACATACTGGAGCCATTCTATCATCATTATTATTTAATATTTTTCTGGGAGTACTTGCTAATGCAATTAAATGGGAAGAAGATGAAATATAAAAATGGGAAGGAAAGAAGCAAATGACAATTATTTGCAGAAGATTTGACTGTTGTCCTTGTCAGCTCAGGCTGCCATAACAAAATACCATAGATTGGGTGGTTTAAACAACATATATTAATTTTCTCATGGTTCTGGAGGCTGAAAGTCGGAGATCAGGATGCCAGCATGATAGAGTTCTGGTGAGAACTCTCTTCTGGGCTTGCAGATGGCCACCTTCTTGCTGTGTACTCACATGGCGATGAGAGTGACGAAGCTCTCAGGTGTCTTTTTTTTTCATAAGAGCACTAATCTCATCATGAGAGTCCCACCCTCACACCCTCATATAAACTTAATTACCTCCCAAAGGCCCCATCTCCAAATATGATCACATTGGCAGTAAGGGTTTCAACACATGGATTTGGGGAGAATACAATTCAGTCCATAACAACTATATGCAGAAACTCCAAATAATCAGATGATAAAATAATAGATACAACCACTTTTTAAAGTAGCTAACTACAATATTAATATGCAAACAGCAATGGTTGTATAACATATAAAAACCACAAAACTTAGTGGAGGGATTACCTTTACAATAATAACCAGCAATTTAAAATATCTATAAATAAACCTTACCAAACTTTGTAAAATCTATTCAAAAATAACTTTAAATTGCTTCTGAGGGCCCAAGACAATTTGACCAAATGTAATGATATGTATACCTTGTTCTTGGAAAGACATCATTGTAAAAATACCAATACTGCAGAAATTATAAGTTTAACATGGACCCAATAAAATGCAACATGTTGATCTTTGATCTAACTTATTTTAAAGTTCACGTGGAAAATAAATACAGAAGAATAGCCAGGAAAATTCAGAAAATAGTACAGAAAGCAGGACTTGTTACACCAGACATTAAAATGTGCTTATTTTATTTAATAAATATTTGATAGTGTTTATTATGTGCCATACATGGTAATAAGTATTATATATATATAAAATATTATCACATAATAATTCTTCTAAAAAACCTTCTAAGAGGGTGTTATTATTTTCCCCATTTTACAGATAAGAAAACAGATACAGAGAGGTCAAGTAATTTGCTCAAGATCTCATAGCTTGTAAATTGGAAGAACCAGACTTCACACCAAGGTAACCTGGCTCCAGGTTCTATGTTCTTAACAAGAGCACTATGCTGCAGTAAGTAAAAAAATTTGGTATGAGCTCAAGAATAAACATAGAGATAGAGGAAATAAAACTGAGTCAAGAAATAGACATGTATATATATGAAAATTTAGTCTGTAATGAAGTACACATTTTAAGCAAGGGGAAATGATAGATTATCCAATAAACTGTGTTAAGAAAATTGGAAAAAAATAAAGGTGGATCTTTACTTATTTTTAACACCAAATTCCATGTGGGCCAAAATTTAAATGTGAAAATAAATTGAAACCATAAAAATATCATAAGAAAATACATAAAAATTAAAAAAAAAAACAAAACCTTTAAGTGGCAAGACTTTCTCAACAGTGAACACAATCCAGAAGCCATAAAAGAAAAACTGGTTAACTTTCATTACATGAAACTAAACATTGATTTTCTAAGAGCATTTCTCTTATTTAGGAACTTAATCATTGTCATGTGGTACAAGCATTTTCCAAATTTGCCATCTCTCTTTATGAAAGTCAAGGCAAGGTTAAAAGGGAGTTTTGTTTTTTGTTTCTTTTTTGTGATATGTTAAGTGATGTGTATCTAACACATATATGAACCATGCTTAATAAATTTCTAGGAATATGTTGTCTTTTAGTGAGTTAGGAAAAAATATTTATTTAATGGTGTGGTGGGTTGGAGAGAGGAAATCAAAGCTGTTTTGTATTTGAAGTGAAATAGAGTTATGGATAAGGTATTAAGTCAATGGTTCCAATTAGATATAGCAATGAATATTTAAAATAAAGATCAGAAAAGGTACAAGTATAAGAAAACTTCAAATTTATACCAACCTAACTCAAATTCTGAAAATTAAAATGTAAAATAAATATAATTGAAATAGTAAAATGAATATAAAATGTTGAGGAAAAGGTAGAAAATAATGAAAAAAAGTCACTTAGAATCACACCACTATAACACAACCACCACTATGATTTTGGTATATTCCTTTCAACTCCATTTTTTCCTATGCATCAGATTTCCTACAAAATAAACATCAGAATTTTGAATTAATTTCTTGATTTAACAGCCCAAATAGATTACTTCATTACTGTTTGGCATGACTAGTATCATTGAATATATTCTCATCCACTAGTCACATATCTTTTTTTGAGAATTCTTTATTCATGTTTTTTGTTCTTTTTGTCTGTTAGGAATTCATGATTTCCTCATCAGTTTTTATGGGCTCACTGAAAAAGGAAGATGTTAGTTTTTTCATATTTATATCATATATTTTAGATATGTTTAACTGACAGGACTTTAAAGAATGTATATAGCCAAAATTAACAAATTTTATGCTTTTAAGTTTTGTTCATCTTGCATTTTAAACCTTTTAAATTGTGAACTATAATATGGAAAAGTGTACAAACATAGTTTACAGCCATTTCAGAGCTGAAATCTAGAGAGTTCAACACGCATTCTTGATTTATCAGTCATTTATTTTTTACACACATACTTACTTTACCTTTTGCTCTTCATTCCTTCTTGTGGCTTCCAGTTTTCATCTGGGATCATTTGTTTACTGCTCAACTAACATTTTTAGAATTTCCTTTAATGTGGGTCTCCTGGTAACAAATTTTCTCTTTTTGTGTGTCTGGATACATCTTTATTTCAAATTCATTCTTGAAAGATATTTTTGCTGAGTATAGAGTTCTATTTTCTTTTTGTACATTTATTGTCTTCCAGCTTCCATCATTTCTCATAAGATGGCTATCAAATCTGTTGTTCCTTTGAAGATAATCTTTTTCTTTGGGTACTATACAGCCTTACCTTGTTTTATTACACTTTATTGCACTTTTGCAGATATTGTGTTTTTACGAATTGAAGTTTTGTGGCAACCCTGTGTCAAGCTATTTTTCCAACAGTATTTGCTCATTTAGTGTCTCTGTGTCAGATTTTGGTAGTTCTTGCAATATTTTAAACTTTTTCATTATAGTTATAGTTTTATGGTGATCTGTGATCAGCAATCTTTGATGTTACGAGTATGACTTGCTGAACCCTCAGATAATGGTTAGCATTTCTTTTAGCAATAAAGTATTTTTAAATTAAGGTCTGTAAATTTTTTTAGACATAATGCATTGCATACTTAATAGACAGTGATATCGTGTAAACATAACTTTTATATGCACTGGGAAACAAAAAATCTGTGTGACTCACTTCATTGCAATATTTGCTTTATTGTTTTTTTTTAAAATATATTTGCTTTATTGTGATGGATTGGAACTGAACCTGCAATATCTCCCAAGTATATCTGTACTAGTTGCAGTTGCTGTGTAACAAATTACTGTAAACTTGCTACCTTAAAATAAGACACATTTGTTATTTCACAGTTCTTGTGGGTCAGGGTCAAGCAAGGCTTAGCCAGATTTGCTGCTCAGGGTCTCACAAGGCTGCAATCAAAGGGGCAGCTGGGGCTGCAGTCTCATGAGTCTCAGGATGCTCTTTCAAGGTCATTCAGGTTTCGGCAGAATTCAATTCCTTGCAGTTGTAGGACTGAAGTCCCTGTTTTCTTGCTGGCTATTGGTTGGGACTCCTCTCAGTACCTGGAGGCCATCCAGTCCTAGTCATGTGGCCATCTCAAGTCCAGTAGGAGAATTGCTCTCCACAGGCTGCTACTAGTAAGTCACATAATTTATCATAATCACAGATGTGGCTATCCTACCACCATTGCCATGTGATGTAACCTAATCGAGGGAGGACTATTCCATCATATTCACAGATCTCATTCAATGGGAGGGGATTATACAGGGTATGTGTACTGAGGGGTAGGAATCTTGGAAATCATCTCAGAATTCTGCCTACCACAGTGACTTTTAAGATTTCTTGTCTTTTATTTTCATCAGTCTCATTATGACACATCTAGATGTGAATTTCTTTTTATTTATCCAACTTGGAGTTCATCAATCTTTACTCTATGAATTATAGAGTTTCATTAGTTTTGAAAAATTCTTAGGCATTATCTTCAAATATAGTTCCTGATTCATTCATTTTTTTTTTAACTTTCCTTCTGAAATCCCAATTATTGTATGTAACATGTTTTCACTATATCCCTCTTGTCTCTCAAACACTTTTCTGTGTTTTCTAATCTTTGTCTTCATTCTAGATATTTTATTCTTAGCTATCTTCCAGTTCATGAATCCTTTCTTCAGCCAAGTTTGTTGAAATCAAACACTGAGTTCTCTTTTTTTAAAATCTATATATCTGTATATTATTTATTACAAGGATTTGGCTCACACAGTTACAGAGGCTGACAAATCCCAAGACCTTCAGTCAGCAAGCTGGAGACCCAGGAAATACCAAAGTTTCAGTTAAAGTCCGAAGGCAAGAAAAAAACTGATGTCCCAGCTCAAGGCAGTCTGGCAGGAGGAAATTTCCTTTTACTTTCAAGAGGGTCAGCCTTTTCATACACTGAGTTCTTAATTTCTGTTATTATAGGTTTTGGTTATGGAGCTCCCATCTGGTTCTTTTTCACATTGGCTATGTAATTTTTTATAGTTTCAAATCTTTTGACGCAATTTTTCTTAGTTCTTGAACACGGTTACTTTGAAGTCTGTACCTGATAATTCTAATTTGTGGAGCCCCTGCAGGTCTATTCCTACTGGCTCTTGTTTTTACTATTTATCATTCATGGTTCTTTCTCACCTCATGTGTCTTCTCATTCATGGTGTAGCTTCAGTGATGGTACACTTGATATCGCATTCAGAAACCTGTTTGTTGAAATCATTTGAATCCTAGGGTAATATTTTCTTCACATAAGAAAAATGTTTCATCTGATTCTTCTGGCCTCAGTTCAATAACAATTTCAGGTATTTTTCAATTCAACTTCAAGAAATAAGATTTTCTGAGTTATATGAATGACACAAAGCTGGTCTGTATTCTCTGCCAACTGTTGTTTACCTCTGCCTCTTCCTAATTATTAGGGTACAGCCCTTCAGGATTCCTACCTAAAGGGAAGTGTTTTATCAGGACCTTCAAGCTCGGCTATTGTACTTCAACTTTTGCTCCCTAACCGTATGAAGTTTTCAAAGGTGCTACTCAGCCTTTCAGCTGCGTCAGCAAAGGCAAAAAGAGCCTCAAATGACAGGCTTACATCTCTCAATTTCACTATTTCCCCAGATGCTGGGCAGCCAACTCTTTACTATTTTTTAGCTTTTCCATGCTTTTGAATATATGTTTTGTATTTTATTCAGCTTTTCTAGTTCTTAGTAGGAGGCTGGTCCAAATTATCTAGTACACTGTTTTTGAAAGTGGAATTCCCCAACTTTTATTTTATGATATTTTTTCATGTTTGTTTATTTTATAAGATTTTAAACGTAGGAAGCATTTTCCTCCAGAGATTTGACAAATATTCAGGTTTTTAAAAATTTTGTTTTTATATGCTTTATTTAACTTCTATATCTATATCTATATCTTTATGTATATTATTTCTTCAATCCATTTCCAATCAATATTTGGGTATGTAATTCTCTGTTAATTACTCATATATTTGCCTAATGGAAACTAAATTTATCATTCCATTAAAATTCTAAATATTATTTATTTTTCTTTAGTCAAATCTGAAATTACTTAAATAGAATGAGAATGTGTTAGGTTAACTGAGCAATTACTACCAAAATATAATGAAAATATGCACTCTAATAGCTAAGTTAGTTGCTCAAGCTAATGACTAGAAATTTATATACTTTTTTGCCCACAGTTTTTCAGTTTACATTAGAACGCGTTGTATTGCAAAACTACTACAGACTATGGAGACTGCTTTCAAAATTGACGAAACAGGAATAAAAATAAAAGTCACCCAGAGTTTAGCTCAGTATCCTGCTTAATTGATTTTTATCAAATTGAATATATTTTTGATTTTCTTCTATTGCTGCCTTAAGCAAAAATAATAAAAGAAAAAAATTTTTTTGGAACTAAGAAAGTGGGTCAAATAGTTTTAGGCAATGGCTTTGTATGTGTGTGGCTATCTCTGTAGGTATTTCTTAGAAATGAAATGAAGGTACCATTATCTCGATAAAACTCCAATTTCAAACACATTAATCTTATTATATGAGTCAATTTATTAAAAAAAATCATTATGTGGTTTAAGATAGATGTATGGTAGGTAGATATACTTCATCTAGAACTGTGTGTGTGCATGTTCACACACTCATATGCACATATGAGCCTATATACTTGTGTGGTGGCGTGTGGTGAGGGGAGACTCTGGCAAGATGCGTAGATAGAATACAGCTTAGGGGCCATGCAGAGCTGGAAACGTAAAATATTCTTATTTGTTTCTATGTGACTGAATAATTCATGATAATCCATAATAATTCATAAGCAGAGATACCATTGACATTTTCTGAAGTGACTGAATTTAACATTTGGGTAATTTTATCTCCACTCTCCTGAGCTCTGATTTAGACACTGTGCAGGATAGTTTAAAATCAGACCCAGATTTCCATCCCAGTTCTGTGGGAAGACATTCAGAAGTCTTTCTGAAACCTTGTAAATGTTACTAAAAGTAATTAAAGTATGTGGGCCGAGTGACTGGATGCAGAATGTCCTGCTTGAGCAGTGGAGGAACTAAGGGTGCTGGGCGTGGAGACCATGGGGGCATAGGCTACCGTGGAAACAGAATATTGACCCTCTCTGGGGGCGCAGCCCCTTTCTCACTTGCACACCTCATATCACCCTGTTTGGCCCTGGAGGATGGCTGGTTAGCCAGAGACGGGTAAGATTCCTCAGGGGAGGAACAACCTAAGACAGGCACAGTCGCAGAGGGACCAACAGGGGTGGGGCACAGACCCTTAATCCTTCTGAGAGAGGTCTCCTGCCCCCAGGGCTGCTTTGCTCTCCACGCCCAGCTCAAATCCACACCCTGCTCAAATCGGACCCAGGAGGCAAACAAAGATCATTGCCCCAGTCATGTGAGGCCTTTGTTTGTTTATTTCAAAGATAACCTTGTTGGTGGGACTAAACTGGGAGTGTTAGACCCTTAGGCTACACTAAGAACTCAATAAAAGCAACGTGGGATCAATCAGCTAGGCTCTTGATCCTAGAGGTCTTGAGCCCCCCGGTTCCATCTTTCTCTTAAATCTGTGTCTGTGTTTTCTTTAAGCTTGCAGCACCCGTCATTCACCTCGAGTCGCCGAGCTGGTCTCGGCACAGTTCCACTGCTTCCTGTTGAATGATCTTAAGAAAGTTTTATAACCTCTTTGTGCCTCCTTTTCTCATTTGTAAAATGTCGTTAATAATAGCATCTCTCTCATTTTTGAGAAGACTGAGATAAAATATGTTAGAAGCGAAGCAGAATGCCTGTCACTCATCAACATAAACAATTATTATAATTTAATCTTAAATATCATAACTGGAAGGGACCTTTACAATGCATTGGTCTAACCCCTTAGTTCAAAAGAGTAAAAATCTTAGTTCTTCTTTTGTCACTCTTTGCAGATGACATGATATTATACATAGAAAACCCTAAAGATTCTACCAGAAAACTGCTAGCACTAATCAATGAATTCAGTAAAGTAGCAGGATACAAAATTAACACACAGAAATCTCTTGCATTCCTATACACTAACAACGAAAAAGCAGAAAGAGAAATTAAGGAAACTCTCCCATTTACCATTGCAACAAAAAGAATAAAATACCTAGGAATAAACCTGCCTAAGGAGGCAAAAGACCTGTATGCAGAAAAATATAAGACACTGATGAAAGAAATCAAAGATGATACAAACAGATGGAGAGACATACCATGTTCTTGGATTGGAAGAATCAACATTGTGAAAATGACTGTACTACCCAAAGCAATTTACAGATTCAACGCAATCCCTATCAAATCACCAATGGCATTTTTCACAGAACTAGAACAAGAAATCTTACGATTTGTATGGAAACACAGAGACCCTGAATAGCCAAAGCAATCCTGAGAAGGAAAGACGGAGTTGGTGGAATTAGGCTTCCTGACTTCAAACTATATTACAAGGTCACAGTGATCAAGACAGTGTGGTATTGGCACAAAAATAGAAAGGAAGATCAATGGAACAGAACAGAGAACCCAGAGGTAAACCCAAGCACATATGGGCACCTTATCTTTGACAAAGGAGGGAAGAATATACAATGGAAAAAAGACAGCCTCTTCAATAAATGGTGCTGGGAAAATTGGACAGCAACATGTAAAAGAATGAAATTAGAACACTTCCTAACACTATACACAAAAATAAACTCCAGATGGATTAAAGACCTAAATGTAAGGCCAGACACTATAAAACTCCTAGAGGAAAACATAGGCAGAACAATGTCTGACATACATCAAAGCAAGATCCTTTTTGACCCACCTCCTAGAATCATGGAAATAAAATCAAGAATAAACAAATGAGACCTAATGAAACTTAAAAGCTTTTGACAGTGAAGAAACCATAAACGAGGCAAGACGACAACCCTCAAAATGGGAGAAAATAGTTGCCAATGAAGCAACGGACAAAGGATTAATCTCCAAAATATATAAGCAGCTCATGCAGCTTAATACCAAAAAAGCAAATAACCCAATCCACAAATGGGTGGAAGACCTAAATAGACATTTCTCCAAAGAAGACATACAGATGGCCAACAAACACATGAAAAGATGCTCAACATCACTAATCATCAGAGAAATGCAAGTCAAAGTCACAATAAGATATCACCTCATACCAGTCAGAATGACCATCTTCAAAAAATCTAGAAACAATAAATGATGGAGAGGGTGTGGAGAAAAGGGAACCCTCCTGCACTGCTGGTGGGAATGTAAATTGGTACAGCCACTATGGAAAACAGTATAGAGTTTCCTTAAAAACTAAAAATAGAACTACCATATGACCCAGTCATCCCACTACTGGGCATATACCCAGAGAAAACCATCATCCAAAAAGAAACATGTAACATAATGTTCACTGCACACTATTTACAATAGCCAGGACATGGAAGCAATCTAAATGCCCATCAACAGATGAATGCATAAAGAAGACGTGGCACATATATACAATGGAATATTCCTCAGCCATAAATAGGAATGAAATGGAGCTATATGTAATGAGGTGGATAGACTTAGAGTCTGTCATACAGAGTGAAGTAAGCCAGAAAGAGAAAAACAAATACTGTATGCCAACTCATATATATGGAATATTAAAAAAAATGGTACTGATGAACCCAGTGACAGGGCAAGAATAAGGATGCAGATGCAGAGAATAGACTGGAGGACACAGGGTTGGGGGTCGGGGGGGCGAAGGGGAAGATGCAGCGAAGTGAGAGAGTAGCATAGACATATATACACTACCAACTGTAAAATAGATAGCTAGTGGGAAGTTGCTGTATAACAAAGGGAGATCAACTCGATGATGGGTGATACCTTAGAGGGCCAGGACAGGGAGAGTGGGAGGGAGTCGCAGGAGGGAGGGGATATGGGGATATATTTATAAATACAGCTGATTCACTTTGGTGTACCTCAAAAGCTGGTACAAGAGGGTAAAGCAATTATATTCCAATAAAGAGCTTAAAAAAGAACTGAGTACTGAGTTAAATTTCAAAAGTCTTACACCACCAGAGTAGAACTCAAACTTGGGGCTACTGACTCCTAGAAGTGAATATATTTTCAACTGCAAAAATTATTAGATAAGTGAATAAATGAGAAAGTATTTTAAATAAACTTTACAGGTAATATTCAAGATAATTTTAGGTCTAATGGTAATTCTAGAACATAGGGAATTAGTCAAGTTTTCTTGAATGGGTGAGATTCTAAAAGTATTGAACAGTGAACAGTTTAGACAACAGGGCTTTGGAACACATATGACAGTTACAGCGTCTGTAGGGGGGAGAAAGCAGAAGGGAAGCTAGTATGTAATAATTTAAATGAAGTAATACAAATTGTATGATCATTCATGAAACACGGCTGCATATGTCTGAAAAAGTTGAGAATCATAATAGTATGCCCTTTATTTTACAAAAGGTTTGAAAAGAGAGCCAAAAGAAGTAAGGACTGGGTAGTTCATTTAAATGAGCATTGAATCAGACCTCCATTACAAGTGATATGCCAGTATTTGCCATTTCAAGAGCTAGAACATTATCTAGACTTATCACTGCTGACTTATAGCCTCAGCCATGTTTGTTTTCATTAGTATCACTGGGATTTCATGTTAGACTTCTACCCATGACTATCACTGAAGTTGAATCTAGAATGTAGCATCTTCTAGGCAGCTGTGCAGTGGGTGGAAAGCCCTGTGCTTCTGAGAAAAGGGGGAAAGTGAGGGTAGAAAGAACTAAGTTTTACAGCCTTCTTTTACCACCTAACTTTAAATCCTTGGAGCTGATTAGCTTTTGCTTTAATTCATTACAACAGAGATACAGACATTACTCTTCTATAGTCAAGTCATTTAAAAAGTGAACAGTAAAAAACTAGGCTAATACAGGTTCAGGAAGAGAGTCTGTGCCGTGTCACCAGGGTGTCCAGTGTACAGGGAGCTGTGCGATTACCGTTCATGGTGGAGACACGAGGAGAAAATGTGGAAGCCCTGCGTCTGCCTTAGCAGTCTCCTTTCTCTGAAGTCTCCCTCTCAGGGATCCACCAATCTCAGTTACAGAATAATTATTCCATATTATTCTACCGTATCAGATATGGCTTAAATTTTTTGATATAGCATGTGTGTTTTAATGATGGGCACCGTGTGAAATGTTAAGATGGGCAGCCTCAGAGGTGCTATAAAGAGTGGTGCTCAAAGTGCTAAAAGAACATAATTTTGCTGAATTTTATGCATAAATTATGAAAGTTAAGATAGGATGGTTTGTTTTGGTTCTAAAAACACAAGTCAAGACTGTTGACTTCTTTTCCCTCCCAGTAGGAGATACATTCACTCCATTGTCTCCATTCTAGCCTTCCTTCAATTTACTTGTTTATTCATCCCTACTCTTATTCATTCATCAACCAACATCTCTTGAAGACCTACTACCAAGCTGGGCCCTGGGCTGAGCTCTAAGGAGAAAATGGGAGACAGCCATTTACCCATATTCATGCAAATACAAAATCAACTATGGCATGTACGGCATGGAGCTAGAAAGACAGTATATTACAGAGACATTCAACTCCATGGGGACCAAACCAGGGAAGGCTTCTCTGAGGAAGTGATGTTTGAGTGAGATCTGAGAGTTGACTAGAAGTTAATCAAAGTTGGGCAATCAGAGGGAAGGAAGGAAGAGATGCAGAGTGACAGGAATGTTTTATTTTGAGAAACCATAGGCTCTGCATTGCTTAATGGGAAAACCACAGCGCATTCTACCCAATGCAGATGATGACTCTGTGCCCTGACACAGCAAAAGATCCTGACTTGGCACCATCAGCTCACTCATGCATATCATTTCCTATGAGCACTGCAGTTTTTTCCCCCAGGTTTCTTTCAGAAGTTTTAGGACTATCTGGAAAATTTAATATACTCTTGCTGTGCCATCATTTGTCTCCTGTCTCTTACCTGAACTCAAAATTCTTCTTTCTAACCACTTGTTACGAGACAGTGCAATGGAGGTTTAACTAAGCTACACAATCTAGGATTACTGGTATTAGGAAGGATTCCGTACCATTCAGTATATCTGCATTTCATAGGACCTAGAATTAAACCCTCTTCAATCACTGAGTCATTTGCACCAGAGATGTACATGTTGTGCTCAAGAAAACCAATGGCACAGAAAACTGAACCCTGAAATAGTTCTCATCCTCTGAAAGAAACTTTTTTTTTGGTCAAGCAGCTCTTAAAAGCATGACCTAGAATTTCTTTCCCTGCTGATTTTTTTTTTTTTTCATTTATTCTGTACATTTCAACAATTTCTAAGCTGGCTACAGACCTTGAACTAACAACTGAGAACACTTTTAAAAGTTTCAGTTAAGAGCTTATGAACCATTATGTAGCTCAGCAAGAAAGTGCATGACAGAGATGTACAATTACTTTTCCACTGTAGTTCCATTTCTCTCTTCCCTCTGTCCAGCTGAAGGTAAAAAGGCTCTTAAGGTCATCAAATAAAAGAATGTTCTGTCTCTCAAAAGAAGAGGTACATATGTTCTCAGTAAACCAAAAATGTTCCAGTAAAAGCACTTTCTGGTAAAAATGGTATGAAATTGTTGAAACCATGTTTCATATTTGGTTCAAGTTCTTCCCAGATACCATTCTTTTTTTCATAAAGCTGGTGAGGCAACCATGTTAAAGCTAGAAAAGCAAGAATACCTGCTGAAACTGCACTGAAAAACCTGCCAGGTAATGATGCTGTTTCCCTTTTATTTCTGTTTGAGCTGCAATAAAGCTGGCACTTTCAAAACACAAAAGCCAAGTTCCTGCTGTGCCTTCCCAAAGTGCTTCTCAAAATACCCGTGCAGCAGCTGACACATAAAAAAATGTACGTGAATGTCTGGCTGGCTTCCCAGAACCTTTCTGAAAGCACACAGCCCTATTTTCAGGTAGGTCTGGTTTACGATGCTCTGCAGTCTGTTTCCCAAGAACCGTGATATTCCCATGCAGCTTGAAGCTGTGTTATAGCCTGACTGATGGTCCACAGGCATGTCCACAGGAAAGTCCCTTATTGACGTGGTCAGGATTGCTTCTCCATCCTAGAGTTAGTCAGGGAAGGTGGGTTGAGTCCTTAGAAGCCATCAAGAGTCCAGGGTTCTATCATTGCTCTGCTAAGCTGATGTTTAATGATGGTGTTTTACTAAATGCCAGTTTCTCATAGTAAAATGAACAGATGAACAAATGAAACAGATGACAAATGTAGAAGTATAACACAATTGCAGTATGGTCAGCTAAAAACCTGCCTGGTTGATGCCAGAGCCATCTGGGCACCAGGAAAACTTTGTTCAGGCCAAGTTTCTATCAATTCCAATAACCTGAAGGGATCTTTTAATCAAAACTTTAAGAGGACATCATAAGGATTAGTTGAGAATGAATGAGAACTACGTGCACGTTACAATTCTGTTAATTAACATATACACATGGGGTTTCTGACACCATGGTGGTTGGATTTCAGTTTCTCCTCTATAAAGAACTGATGTAAAAGAAACTAGACTGCTTTTTCTTGTTTTTCTCAAACTTAGGCCACTTCTAAGTTTCTAACATGTGTTATTGCAAAGCTATTCTGAAATGAGGTAGCACATTTGGAAGTTTGTTTTCTCTTTTCATACTTCTAACTACTAATTTTTGAAAAAAAATATCAGGCCTGATATTATTAATCAAAACTTCCCCCATATACCGAATTTTGACATGGGAATTTCTAAATAATAAATTCTGCAAAATACCAGCTACCTACTTTGTTCTTTAGTCCTCCAAAAACTTAATTTTCTGCTCAGTGCAGCCACTCTCTCTGCTAACAGATAATATTTTCTGAGCTGCTGGTGCAAACCTGGGTCACTTCACTTAATGATCACAACTCCATGAAGTAGGGGATGATAATTATCCTACTTTACAGATATGCAAACTGAGACTTAGAGATGTTGACTAACTTGTCCAGGGTCTCACAGCTAGGATATGCCTCACAAGTCTGATTCTAGAAATGAAAATCTCAACTGTCTTCCTGGACTAACTTGTGGCTTTTTAAGCTTTCTGTGTTTCTTCCTAGGATCTGCCCTCCCCTCTTTTCTTTCTGTGTGCTGTTTTGATAAGCAGTGAGTTAAAACTACTTGTGTGTGTGTGTGTGTATGAGACGTATACACTTTCTGATTAGGGGAACGATGAAAATTAATTTCTGCGTTGGTGATCCCATGTTTCCCATGCAGCGTCACTAGCTGTCCTCCCTTCCTGAAGCAAGAGCTTGGGATGCTACTGTTTAACCTTTCACCACTGATTAACATGCAAGCAAAAAAGTACTTTAACAAAAGTTATTATAGATGTATACTGCAGTAATTTTCAAAGTGGAAATACATCCCACTAGGGCTTTCCATATGTATGCTTCTCTTTGATTTACTAATCTCCAAATGTCCTGAAGTTTCTGATAAGCCCCTGAGTTAGAAATATCCTCTGGGTTGAGCCCTGTAACTAATGGGAGTGTGCAGTCTTGTGTGTTGGGGCAGAAGAAGGTTGAACTCCCCTGGTATGTAGCAAATCTTCCCAGCACCCTCAGCATGAAATACAGACCTTTAAATAGTCTACAAGGAGTGTCTGCTTATTCAACAGGGTCTGTGAACACAATGGCAAGGCTCCAGGCTTCTCTTAGGAGCCTACAAAAATGTTTGTGACTAGAAAAGGCCCCCCCAAAATAAGGAAACTGCAAAATGTAAAAGAACAAATTTAAGTGAGTGTCTAAGCACTGTAACAGGTCAACCTTCGTATTTCATATTTTCATTACATATGAAAACAATTTATGGGTTAGATTTATTTCTTACTATGTAAAGTGATTGCTTAGAAATCATGGCTCATTGTAAATTGACTTACTGTCTCTGAAACTATCTTGTTTATTTTCTCCCTTGCTTATTATCTGTCTTCTTCTACTAGAAGCAGAGACCTTGACTTTCTTTTTTATTTTTGTATCTTTACTGCCTGGAGCGGGTCTAGTGTACTTATGAGATACTCAGTAAGTATTTGTTGATGAATGAAACACACACACATACATACATACACACACACATACAGGAAGACATACACACAAGTTTAGTTATTGTAAGATATCCTGTACTTAGGAGGTAGTATATTTCTGCTTACAAGAGGTGGTGAATGGATTAGCATGTCTGAGGGCAGGATGACCCTGGAGAGGAGAGGAATAAAATGGTAAAGAAATTTAAGTCCTCCCTGGAACCCCCAATTAGGATGTTATGTTAACCCCACAGTGCCATGCATCCCAAAGGGGCAGGGAGACTGAGTGACAGCTACAAGTTTTTTCCCACATGCTCACTGTTAATCGTGTGTTGTACCATCTGGATAATTCTGAAAATTTGGTGATGTCATGTGGATTGTATGTAAATGGGTCCACTCCTGGCAGTGCATAAACAGCAAGATTTCATCCTATAACAGGCTGAGTGAACTGTGAAGCACATATTATTTGGAACACTGGGTGTTTTTTGTTTGTTTTTTAACTGGGGAAACAGTCATTTTTGCAGCAACTAGGCAGATCCTGGGAGGGTGGCTGAACTTCAGGGTATTGTCACAGTGCACAGAAGTGGCTTGTTTGGCTACCTAACCATTTGCCCAGACAGCAACCCCTCTGCTTTCTCAAATCTCATCTTTTCTTTCTCAGCTGCTGTTTCTTCTGAGCTAAAATCTCTTTCAAGCGCTTGTTCTGAACCAAATCTTTTATTCAAGCATGTCCATTGAATCAAGCTTCCAGATGGCTCAGACCATTCTTGTTTCTCCCTGCCTTCCTCTTCCACTCACAGACCCAGGAGAGTCACCTCTAGAATTGTCTTCTGGAAATGCTATTGCACAGCAGAGAAAGCCTTCCCAGAAAACACATTGTATAATACTTTTAGACTTTGGGGAAAAAAACTATAATGAGCTTTAGGGTGTTTTTAGGAACTATTAAGTCTATTCCACATTATCTCCTAAAAATACAATATAAAAATTTGATTTCGAATATCCATTGGACAAGTCAATTGTGAAAACTTTAGTTAATTGAGAATTTGACAGTATTTGTACATAAGTTAAAATCTGAAATTGAGGTTTGGGGGAATTTCAGTTATTAATTTAAATCTTCTGGGGGGTAAGAAGAGCTCAGAATTTAAGTAAAATATGAAAAAATGCTCATTAGTTTTAGGTTTACCTGAATTTTTGATCCTAAAAAAATTTATTTAGCTTTTGTTTTTCACTGTCAGACTTTGATGAGCCTTAATCAGATTTTTAGATGAAAATATTTATCCTTATTCAAGAAGCAAATTTCTTCCTAAAAATACCCAGATGTCATTGAGATTGTTTTATATATATGTATGTGTGTGAATACATACATATATATATATATATATATATATTTTTTTTTTTTTTTAAACAGAAAACAGTAATAGCAAGATTACTTTTGGAAAAAAATGCTTAAATGGTTTATGGCTTGGAAGAATATTTTATGTAAATTAACTCCAGTTGCCTATGGGCAAAAAATAAAATTGGGCAGTTGAAAATTTCCAGAGGATGGGGTAGAAAATCTTTTATAACGTCACTTTGAAACCTAACAAATTGTAGATGGATAATAACAAAACATGTCTTGGTAACCTCTTTAAAAATGATTCTAACTTTTGGGAGGGGTGATTTAGGGCTTGTTGGGATTTGGGACTTTTAGCCTGTTAAATGGTTTGAGTAATGATTTGGTTATAATGCTTCATTCCCTGTTGCTCTGTATTAAAATATGCATTTTCAGTATTCAGACTACAATTTGGTCCATCATCTCTTAAAGTGACAGGTATCCTTTCTAACTTGATGAACACAGAATCTGAAGCTCTTTAAGGGAACATCATATATGAAAAGGAAAAATAAATATATATTTTTAACTTTCAGGACTTTTAGCAAGGATGGTGGAAAGAGCTGAGGCAAAAGAGCTGATTTTAACCTTGGCCCTGTCTGCAACGTTGGGAAGGCCCTTAACCTCTCTGGGCGTCATCTGTAAAATGCACACGCTCCTGTCTTCACCTACCTCATAGTAAAAACTAAGCACTATACATGGTGAAGGAAACCAGAATATGTTGCCCAAAGTACACCACTTTGGCATATTGATTATTTTGAAATAAAGGTACTTAAGAAGCAGCAGGTGTAAGAAAGACACTCTGATCTTCATTTTTCTTCCTGAAAGCAGGAGAAAAAACTCTCAAATGAAAGGTACCCTCCCTGTACCAGAAGGAAAGAAGACATTCTTCTCACCAGAAATGGGGAATTTGGAGCTGAAAAATCTGTATAAACAAATCTTGTTAAACTAACCCTTATCTTCCTAGTTACTTCTTCATCATTTGCTACCCCTAGCCCAAACCCCTCTGTATTGTCAGATCTTCACAAATTTATCATTTCTTTGTCTAAGGGGTATAAAAGCTTACTTCTGGTTTTATTCTCTTTTGAAGTTTCCCATGTACATGTAAAAATTTAATAACATTTGTATGCTTTTCTCCTGTTAATATGTTTCCTGTCAGTTTACTTCTTAGGATCAGTTGGAGACTCTAAGAGGTTAGTGGAGAATTTTTTCCTACTTAGAACACGCCTTGAAAAATATAAATGCCATAAAATCAAATTAAGTTATGAAGTTGAATCACATGGAACTGCCATTTTTCCAGGGTGACAGTGGTCCAATAGAAGCAATTCTATAAATAAAGTTTTTGAGTCTATCAAAAACATAATATAATATTTTTGCTAAACTATATATGCATTAATATCTAACAGTAAAAAAATTGGGACAGTGGTATTGGGCAGAATACCATGTTTAGGAATCTGGTAAAACGGTTTAATAGCTATCAACAATTCTATTAACAAACAATGCTCAAGCACCTTTTTTGTGTTAAACCCTGTGCTAGAATATAAAATGAATGAGACAAAGTTTCTGCCCTCAAGGAATTTGAATTTGAATAAGTGCTAGTATTAAAATATATTAGAATCTTCTTTTAGCTGCATTGAAGATGTCTTTCTGAAAGATCTTACGTTTTAATATGAATTCGATAAGAAGCAGTGAATTGGGGCAGTTAAAGGGGCATCTTCCCACACAAAGCTTCTACAGCTAGCTCCTGACTAGGACGACCCAGCCTGGGAATTGCTCCTTGTACTGTTGCCCTTGGATACTCCCAGAACTACTCCTGGTTCTCTTTCCACAGCCCCTGGAAATAAACCTTAAGTTCAGCTGTGGAACTAACCCAGGTACTAGGAATGACCCTAGGTCACTTCCCGTTGGTTGCCAACTCAAAGGTGGTCAATTTAATTACTCCCCTGGGCTTCTCCTGTCTTCACCTTCTATGACTTGGATTTAGAAAAGGCAAATGCCTCTCATCAGTTTTCAAGGGTGGGGGAAACGATATGGAATATGATATCACTGAAATGACTAATTGGAGAAATTTGATGGTCAATTGTATCAAAAAGTCAAACGGCTAAATGTTTCTTCTCATATCCATCAGTGCCCATCAGTGAAGCCTGTATGGGTCCTAGGTGTCTATTTGATGATGCAATTCTTATGTAGTTTTTAAAAATAGCTCTTGAGCATTTGCAAAAAGACTCGCATTTAATCACTTTATTTTATATCTAGAAATACATGTTAGAAACTAGTTGATCTGATAAAGGGGGTCTCTTTATTTGCTTATTCGTAGGAAGATGCGGAGGTTATTACAGCATTTTTTTTTTAATTCACCACAACGTGGCACTCTAGTAATTTCTATATCTCTGGATGTTTCCAGTCAATGGAGATGCCTTCAAAATACTGGACTTCTAGCAGGAATTCTCTGCCTGAAAATGTGAGTCATTCTTGAAGATTTCCACTTATGAAGTCATGGAGGGCCAGTTGACTAAGTATGTGGGCTCCATTTAGAAGGGTGTTTCCCTGTGCTTTACTTAGAACACAAGAGCAAAACCAAAACATATTTGCTTGATTCCTTAATCATTACATTTTCTGTTTCCTTCTTGAAGGCAGTCAGGAATAAGAAAAAATCAAAATCTTACTGTAATGAACGTAGAAACAAACCTCAACATACTAAGTATGTGAATATAGAGGTGTGGTATGGAGCAACCCTTTTTGTTCGTGGAAGGTATTAAACTACACAGAGAGAAGCAAATTTATTTCAAGTACAGGATAAAACAATAATTTTAGTCCAGCAGTTCTGATGGATTCTCACCAGATAACTTGGTTTCCTGACATGGTCTGCAGGCTCAAATAGTGGCCCCTTCATGACCTATAGGCTTGAGATCATTCATCACATCTTTTAGAGAGAATTAATTACAAAAGGCTGGGAAGCACCCAAGGCAGTATACGAAAGATTAGCTTATTGGCACTTTGACTAACCTAACATGAAAGCAATTATGAACGTGTTATATACTGCTTCTAACTTTGAAATGACTTAAACCTAAAATGACAACTCACCAACAGTAGTAAGTAGTCAACATGCCCCTTACCTGACCGTGTTACCTTCACTGCAAAGGAATTTCCCATTCTCCTATTTACCTTTCTCCCTCATAATTTATATTTATATAAAAAGGAAAAAGTAGGAAGAGACAGAAAGATGATGCAGATATTGAGAGAGCATAATTCAGAATAAGTTTTTATCAGCTTCTAAAATGTCAGCTCCATCTCCATTTGTAGTCATACAATTAGAAAGAATGAAATAGCTGGTATCTGCCAAACCAGGACAATGACCAGACATTTCTCAAACACTGCCTTTGTCGAAGGTGTTCGTTATGAAAGAACTAAAACAAAATAAAATGAAATACAGAAATCAAATAGTTATATGGGTCTACAAATTAAAATGTAAAAAAACTGAATTTGAAAGACAGACATACTTGTCCACACCATTCGTAAGCTATCCTTCATGTTTTACATTTTTTTTCCTGCACGTGAATCATGAGTTCACTGAACCAGGCCTGTTCCTTATTTCCATGAAGCTATGAGATACTCTGTAATTTGTGGCATATTTCTCTTGATTTATTACCGATGAACTGTGACTGAGGGTAGGCCTGTGCTACATTTCCAACATCTGCTTTTAAAAGCTTGCAAAATTCCATAGTATTCATATATTCAACTATTCTTTACCAGCTGAACATTTTCACTACTCCTGACTTTTCCATCTCTAAGATTCTAAGCTTTCACTCTACCTTTTCTCCTCTCATACCACATTCACTTTTCACACTAAGTATGGCCTTTGGTCCTTTAACATGATTTACTTTCCAATTTATCTCCTGATGACATTTTCACTTCTACCTAGACTGGACCCAGTGGAGTCGGCCCTTAGACTTCTGTGACACTTTGACCTTTCATTATATCTGCTTTTCTAGTTTCCAAGCCCAGGCTTCTTGCTCTTTGTAGCAGAGTGTCACAGAAAGCCAGTGGTTACTGAAGTCAGTAGACTTGAATCAAATTTCTTCTCTACTACTAACTCGCTGTTCTCTTTCAAACGATTTAAATTTTCTGAACCTATCACCTGCTCTAAAACATAAAGAGAGTGATACCTCCCTCGGAGTGATTATGTGCTTTAAATAAGAAGGCACATGAAAAGTGGCCCCATATAATACTTGCTGTAGGCACTCATTGTAAGTCCTCTTCCTCTGATTACACTCCAGAGCTAATGGATGTTGCTGGAGAAAGTACAGATTTAAGCCCACTATAAATTCTTGCCATCTAATCATACATTAGACTGTTATCCATTTCTTATTTACTCTTGTTTTAGTCAGGATTTCTGGTTGCCAGCCACAGAATCCACTCTAGTTAGTTTTCCTTGTTTCCCTCCTTCCTCCCTTTCTCCCTCCCTCCCTTCTTCCCTCCCTCCCTCCCTTCCTTCTTTCCTCCCTCTACCTCCCTCTCTCTGGGCCTCTTTTCTTTTCTTTCTTGCTGCATTGAAGTATAACATAAATATAGCCCAGTGAGGTTTTACGTATGTATATACTCCATATCCGGCACCCCCATCAAAACTAGAACATTTTTAGAGCCCAGAAGCCTATTCAGTGCCCCTTCTCATTACATACCTCCCTGCTGAGGTAACCACTATTTTGACTTTTATCACCAGACATTAGTTTTTGTTTGTTATTTGTTTGTTTGTGCACACGGGCTTAGTTGCTCCGTGGCATGTGGGATCTTCCTGGAGCAGGGATCGAACCTGTGTCCCCTGCATTGGCAGGCAGATTCTTAACCACTGCGCCACCTAGGAAGCCCCAGACATTAGTTTTAATTTTACCAATTCCTAAACATCATACACATGGAACCATATAGTAAGTACTCTTCTGTCCCTGGTTTCTTTTGCTCAACAGTGTCAATAAGATACTTCCATGTTGTTATGTGTGGCAGTAGTTTGCTCTTTTTTTCTTAAAAATTCATATGTGGTATTCCACTGTATGAATATGTTAAAATTTATTCATTTTATTTTTGATGGACATTTTGGTTTTTGGCTATTATGAATAGAGCTGCTATAAATATTTTTATAAGTCTTTTGTTATATACATATACAATCCTTCTATTGTGTATTTACCCAAGAGTGAAACTGCTGAATCATAGAGTAGGCACAGTTTAAGCTTTAGCAGATACTCACACTTGAGCTAGTTTAACCAGGAAGGAATTTATTGAGAAATATCAGATAGTTCAAAGATTCTATGGAGAAACTGTTGTGATGCTGAATTTTCAGTAACATCTTCCCGGGCCACACTGCAGAATTAGTCTGGGAAGGGCACTGCTGCTCCAGCTGACCCAGAACCTTGTAGGAAGCGCCCATCATTGCCACCATCCCTAGAAACCCTCTGCTGGGTTGAAAAAAAGGGTCACCTTGCTGCACCCTGTGGCAGAGGGGATCTGAATAGCCAGCTTCTTCAAAAAAGACTTTCAGCAATTATTTCTTTTTTAGCCTCATCTCGCATCTCAGCCCTCAAAAGTACTTTGTATTTCATGTCCCTGAGACTTACTGTAATGAAACAACATGGCATCTCTTATTTCTACCATTACAAGTTTATGCTTCAATTTTCTCAAGATTTTTAAGTCAGTTACCACCCACTCATCTGCTTGCTAGCTTTCAAATTTTTGCTAAAATCTCTGGTCTCCTCTTTATCCTCTCTACTTAGCTTTACTCTGGTAGGTTACTGCCTTTTTTCATTCCTTTATTGTCATTTGATGGGGATTCAGGATGGGAATTTCCTGGGTTCAGTTAATAATTTTTAAGCAGAAGTTTTATTGCATTTGTCAAAATGCTGCTCCAAACTTTTCTTATTATTTCCAAATCTCTACCTAGTCCTCCCTGTACCCAAGTCTAACAGATGGTCTCAACTTCTATCATCTCGGTTCACCTCTTCCCCAAATGAAAGCTTCTCTGTATTGTTATCAAGTTTACATATGTGGAAAATTAGGAGGAATAATCTGTCCTTTCCAATGTGAATTCTTTTGCTTGTACGTATATCTCCCTCTGGGCTTTTGTTCCATCCCACACATACCTCTATTAGCTTGAAATATAGATTCTTGGAAATGGAAGTACAACTGAATCAATGCTATATGAAGTATCTGTGGAACTGTGTCTTTGAAAGTTGTTCCCAGAATTGTCCTTTGGAAGAGTATCTTCTGTTTTCTTCAAATTCCTTGAAGTTATAACTGGTCTTTAGCCACATTTTCTTCCAGCTACAATTCATATACTTGGTGGCCAATGCTTTCAGGATACAATGAAGTTTATGAAACTTTTCTTAATTGTCAGTGGCCTGCCTCCAGTGCAGGGTCTGCTGACTATTACTCTCTGCCTGCCGGGTTCAACTCGGCGACTCGAGGTGAGTGACGGGTGCCGCAAGCTTGAAGAACACACAGACACAGACTGAAGAGAAAGATGGGACCGGGGGACTCAAGACCTCTAGGATCAAGAGCCTCGCTGATTGATCCCACGTTGCTTTTATTGAGTTCTCGGCACAGCCTAAGGGTCTGACACTCCCAGGTTAATCCCATAAACAATCAAAGGCCTCACATGACTGGGGGCAATGATCTTTGTTTGCCTCCTGGGTCCTGATTTGAGCTGGGCGTGGAGAGCAAAGCAGCCCTGGGGGCAGGAGACCTCTCTCAAAAGGATTAAGGGTCTGTGCCCCACCCGTGTTGGCCCCTCTGCGACTGTGCCTGTCTTAGGTTGTTCCTCCCTTGAGGAATCTTACCCGTCTCTGGCTAACCAGTCATCCTCCAGGGCCAAACACGGTGATATAAGGAAGGCTCTATGCACCACCCCTGTTGGCCCCTCTGTGGCTGTGCCTGTCTTAGGTTGTTCCTCCTCTGAGGAATCTTACCCGTCTTTGGCTAACCAGCCATCCCTCAGGACCAAACAGGGTGATATTAGTCTCCACGCCCCGCACCCTCAGCTCCTCCACTGCCCAAGCAGGACATTCTGAATCCCATCGCTCGGCCCACATACTTCAACATTTTCAATGTTTCAAAAAGGTTCCAGAATGTCTTCCCACATCTGCCAAGTTAACCATTTCCTTGATGGCAACTGGAACTGTTGCCAAACGTGTATGTTTACGTCCAACATACTTTTCCTTGTTTTGTTGTGGTGGTTCTAGCCCTGGCACACTTTGGTCAGCCATTATTAGTCAGATCTATGGGCCGACCATTTGGTGTCCTCTGTAATATAAGATAAATGTCAGAGAGGGAGGTTGTGGTAGACAAAAACCACAATTCAGTATGCTGTGGTGACTAAGACAATTTAGGTTTTGATACACTAAAACTCATTGGCTGGGAGTCTAAAATAGCTCTCAGAGCCAGAAAGATCTGTGTTTACCACTGCTGTGTAATAAACTGCTTGTGTGTGTGTGTTAGAATGTATCTATGTGTGTGTGTGTATATATATACAGTATACACATATACACATATATGTATATATACACAAATATATATGTACAATATGTGTATATACACAAATATATATATACAATATGTGTATATACATATGTATATACACACATTCACACATGTATAACTTTTAAGTAAATTTTTTCAGAGACAAATAGCATTATAACCTTAGACCCCATGGAATAGAGTAAGCAGTTATTATCTCTCATCTTCCCATCTCCACTGACTACTTATCTTTTGCTTTCCAAAATGTTCAGACTCTCTTAATACATAAATAAACTTTTCTTCTACCTTGATTCTTACATCTTTCTCCTTTTAAAATTCAAACATCTTAAAATAGAATTTGTTTTCAATTTCTGTACCTCTTGCTCCTTGACTCTTTGGAATTTGTTTCTCACCTCTTGCCACATCACTTGAACCACGTTCACTGATGAACCAATGGCTCCTAATCCCAGAATCCTTTGCCATCTTTATGTGTTGATCTCCTTTACCTTCCAGCAGTGTTTGTCTTTTTTTCCTTTCTCTCCTGCAAGAAAATCTCTCTTCCCTCACTTTCCATTACATTTTTGTATCCTAGTTTCCCTCTTTTTCTACATCTTTAACTGATGTTTTTTCCCTTGTTACTTTCTCTTAAACATAAGTTGTTCTCCAAATCCTCTGTCTCCTCTCTTATTGCCGCTGTTCCCTGTCCCCTACTTCCTATCTTTTGTATGGTTAGCCACATTCCACTCTTTTGTCTTCACCTATTACCACTGTGTGAACATCAACACCAGTTTTCATCTCTCTTGAAATCTCCATTTAGTATTGCCTTATGGTTTTCTCCACTCAAATCTCATGCCAGTATCTCTACCCTATGTCTGAAACAAATCTTTTGACCCTGTAAATAAATTTCTCTTCCTTATTTGAGCACCCCATTCTCAAAAATTCTACCTTATCCTGTCTCCTCTTTCTTGCTTTCCCACGTTTAACCAGTTGTCAAAGTCCTACAGATTGCTCTTCTCCAATATCACTTGCAGTCATTTCCTTCTTTGTATCCCCACTGAACTCTCATGTTCACCCTTACTGCTTTTATTTCACTAAATGGGTATATGTCTTAACTGATCTTCTTGCCTCCTCTGACAGATGAATTCTAGACAGTTCAGCCAACTTAACTGCATTAAAACGATGTGAATATACTTTACCTTGCTTAAAACTCCTCAGTCAACCTACTTTTACTTAAGTAATAGAAACCTGACACAAATTGCCTTAAATAATGATGTTTATCTTAAATTATCAGAAATTACGAGATAGAGTAGTTCCAAGGATGATCAGTCTGGTTGTTCTGTGATAGAGTCAAGAACCTATTTCCTTTTCATCTTTCACTCCACTGTCCTCAAGTTGGATCCCCTCATGGTCACAAAATAGATGGCTCTCTCAGTCCAGCCATATTGTCTAGATAGAAAGACATCTGAACATTTATTTTTTTCTTTATTTTTTAAAAGTGTGATGAAACCTTTCTAAGCTTTCTCCCTAGCATAATTCTCACATTTTGCTAGCTAGGATGGCATCAACTGTGGCTGCCTAAATATTTAATTGGCAAAGGCAATGAGATTACAATAATGGGTTTAAAATAATCAGGAATTATCCCCAGATTTTTATGAGCTGCATCCTTGTACAAACTTACAGTCTTGTTTTTTTAACAAGAGGAAGAAGAGTATACTGGTTGTTGGATAGGAAACTAACAGGTTTGAAATGCCACCTCCATCTTGTTCCTTTTCTTTCCCTACTCTTTGCCTTTCTCTTTTCCCCTAACATCTCTATTGCTTTTCTTTTTCTTTCTCATTTTAATTTTCTTTTTCTTTAGGCTGTTCTTTTTTTTAAGTTATTAATTAACTAATTAATTAATTTGGCCACAGTGTGTGGTTTATGAGATCTTAGTTCCCCAACCAGGGATCGAACCCACGCACCCTGCAGTGGAAGTGTGGAGTCAACCCCTGGACTGCCAGGGAAGTCCCTCTTTAGTCTGTTCTTAATAGTGTATCACTGGTGACATCCAGGTTTGATGAAGTTTCTGGTCTATAAAAAGAGTTTCAGAGAGAGGGGTATTTTTTTTTCCTATGGTTCTACAACATATTTTAGTCATATCCAATAGATTAGCCAATACAACATTATTGTTGTCATCTTTAATCTGCAAAACTTTACTCCATATACTGTAAGGGAAAGAGAGAGGAGTATGACGTCTCTTTCTAACAGTTTAAGATTGAAGTGGGCATATGCTATATTTACAGGTGAAAAGTGTGAACTGACAGTACATTTAAGTATCTATTTAATAGTGAGAAAACACTGACATATGAAATCCAAATGGACTAGACCAACGTCTTCTCTTTTGGATTGGCGGTGAATGTGATGGCAAAATTTGTATCAGTGAGACAATAAATCTGTCTATAAATCTCTTAGGCATAAAAGGACAGAAAAATTACAGAGTATTCCACCAAAAAAGGGGATATTAAGAGAGTCTTTAGGGGAAAAGGGAGTTAAACCACATGGCAAGATCATGAACATTAGGGAGAAAATGGGAAAGTGAGTGATTCCTAGTAGAAAGGAGTCTATTGATGTTTTAAGACCAAGGAAATTGAACATCCATTGTTAAGTTGTTTGTGCTGCCGCAATTTAAATGTCCTCTATTGCTCCAAATATGAAGTACAATCTTCTTATGTAGCTGTTTTAGGAGGAAACCTAGGAGTTCCATATGTGAGTGAATATGGAACAGAATTTACAGGTGAGGATGGAGAGAGAAGAATGAGATTGACAGTTTCAGCAGGAGCCAGAAGTTGAAGCCATGACATACCATTGGAGCTCCAAGCCAGAACTTTCCAGGAGAAAAAACAGTCCTGGAGCAAGACTAGCCTTCTTGTAAAGTGCAGAATAAAGAGCTCTAGAAAATTTTATTCATTTCTCAAAGGGTAGAGCAACCTCAGCTGCCATCTGGATTACATGCTTCTACAGCATCCAATTAATTGGAAAAAAATGAGACCAGGTTAGGGTAAAGCATTCTATAAATGTATGTTTCTCCTCCTTTACTTTAACAACTGAGGGGAAGATGCTGAAATTAGAAACAAGCAAACAAAAGGCATCAGCTTCGAAATTAGGATGAACTACCTTCAAGTCTCAGTTCTATCTATTACTCAGTGTGTGGCCTTTGGCACATTTCGTAACCATTCAGGTCTTTATATTCTTCAGGAATAAGCTGATCATGATAATATCTGCCTTGCAAGGTTATGCAGGGCACAGCATCTGGCAGATAGTAAGTGCTTAATTAATCGTGACTGTTGTCATTGTTATTTCTGCCAATAAAAGAGAACAGTTATCATGCACTCAGTATGCTGGGCATGACTCCTGGTACTTTCCCTTGATTTATCTTGCTTAATACTTACAACGACTTCATAAAGTAAGTGAAAATATCTTTATTTTACAGATGAGGAAATGGAGACAGGCTGGTTGGCAACCTTCCCAAGGTCGTATAGAGTCCAAGTCAGGATTTGAAACCAGATGGAGCCCTTTCTCCCAAACCAGTAAGCTGTGGAAGAGACTAATAGGTTTAGGGATCATCAAAGTGGACTTCCCTGATGAGGCAGGCTTCACCTTGGTGTGGGAGGATCTGAAAGGTTTGCTAAGTCATGCTTCGTTTTTAAAGAGACGTGGGAGGCAGGAATACCGAGGGTATGTCAGGGTGAGAAGGAAAGCAGTAGGAATGCAGGAAGCTGTGGATGAGGCATGTATAAGAAAGTGGGAGGGAGGGAGGAAAAGTTTGTGGAACTTCAGGCAAGAGATTTTAGGTTCAGTGGGGGCGAGGTTAAAGAAAGGTATATTGTCTTGAACTTCTAGAGTATCAACAGGTTGTGAGCTGTGTGAACCAATTAATTGATTAAAGTTAGTTAAAAATAGTACATCTCAGACTCCATGAGGCCAAACCCCAGTGGCTGGATGATTCATCCTTAATGCTGTGCAAAGTAAGCTCCTTTTCCTGAGAATTTATGGCAGCTGGAAAGCAATCTAGAACAAAGGTCAATTGATGCAGTTTATCTTACCTACCCCTTAACAAGATCAGGTGAGTTTATGTAGTGATGGGCAGGAAACACAGAGAGGAAGGTGTAGGAAGAGGAGGGAGTCAGCGCAGCAAATCAAAAGGTCCCAGGAACCAGCCACGCGCATTCCAGTGCTTCTAGCTTTGCCCATGTGCCCCCGAGCAGCTTTCTTTCTGCCATGGCTCCTTTGCTGTTCTGGACTGCATTGGTGCATCAGAACAAATTAATTCTGCCTTCCTCCATATACTTTTTGGCTATATTATAGGCAACTAAACATCAAGCCATACACTACCTCCTCCTATTATGCTTGAAGACTTACAAGTCATGCATTTGAGATGAATGGGCCAAGTTTGTGTCATTATCCCCATTTCCAGATGAGATTTTAGAACACACCAAGGCTAGTTCTTTGACTTCATGTCCTATCTATGATCAGAGCTGAACTGTACTGAAATGGAACACTGTGGTTTCTACATTGCACTGTAGTTATCTCTTTATCTGACCATGTCTCCCATTTGTGTGCTGCAGCCACAAGGAAGAGGCCTAGTAAATCCCTACTGAATGAGTGAATATAGTTATATTGAAAAGTAGCTACATAAAAAATGACTAAGATATAACAGAATGAAATGTTCAGTAATACTCCTGGCTTGACCCACCAGTTGTCTAGGTAAATTTGTATCATTTATCTGTTAGGATTTATTTTCTTTGAGTTCTCTCTCATCCCTTGATTTCTCTTACATACTTGACATTTCTTTCCGCCAAATCTATGCCCTGGCTTTTGCCACATCATTGCACCAGCAAATGTTTGTAAACTTGGTATTGTGAACAGTTATAAAATGCAGCAGTAATACCATGGGGATGAAAGCTGACTTTTCAGAATATGTCCTACTTATGAATCACATTAATTATTTAGAAAACCATAAAAATAGCTACTCTAACCATTAAAGCATTTTTTTTTTCCTCCTCTTAAAGGAACTATCTGAAAATATAATTTTAGGCACTCAGATACTTCCTACACTTGTAGCTGGAGGGGACGTTAGGGATAATTTAGTCCTATGATGACAAAGCTTATTTTTTCTCTTCAGTGTTAAATTTTACTCTGAATTATAATTGTGAAGCTAATATTAAGCCATTATTTCATGAAAAAATAAGATCTTAGCTTTCAAGGTTATAGAAATGCATTGGTAAAGTGTTACAGGATTAAGAACTACATAAAGATTTTTCTTTCCCAAGAATTGCTGCTCTCTCTCAAACTAGCAGAAATGGTATACTTAAGAAGAAATTATTTTTCACCCAAATGTGTCTAACATATAACTTTAAAACACCGAATTCTTCTCTAAAGTGATGATAGGTGACAATAGATTTGCAAATTTTCATTTTCTTTTTACTCTTTCTGACAAGTCATATATGTCATGATTATTTCAGAGCCCATAAAATCCAAAGACAGAGTCACAGACGCCAGTGGATATTAAAGCTGCTGACCTGGAACAGGCGCCGAAGTCAGTGATGCACATCTCAGCCGTTGGAAGGCTCCATTCTTTGGCTACTGCCTGCTGAGCCCTCAGACCACTTCTCAGCCAGCTTGTGGCACCTCTGTTCTTTCTAATGTCCTACAGATCCAGGGATTAAACTTCAGCTTAATTGTTTTTTAAGTTTGCCCTGGGGCTTTTCTTCCCTCCAAATATGCTTGTCAGGGAGAGAGTCCTTTCATCTCTTACCCTCTTTTTCTGTTTCCTTTTTCACCACACTGTACAATGCAGAGAATCTCCTTCATTTCAAGGATCTTTTGGTTAATTTTTAAAAGGAAAGAAATAGAGGGCAATGCAAAAATCACACACACACACACACACACACACATTTCTCAGAGTTATTGAGCTAAAATATGAGAAAGAGTAACTGGCAGGTCACCCGGGCAGAGACAAACCTAGACAAAATTCCAAAGAAAGGTTGCTTATATTGTGGAATTTTAGCTATGAAAACCTTACATCAATACAATAAGATCCATCTGGTTAAGGAAATTATGTTTAGTAATAATTGAAAGAGTTCTTTAATTCTAGACTTAGAAAAGAATTTGTTGAGAATAACTAAGTTCACACTCCGTAACAAGAATTACACACTATTTGTTTAAGAACTATGGTCTGATCATGAATGGTCAAGGGTATGTATGATAGTAATAGCTATCATCTAATGAGTCCTTATTATTGCAGGAATTATCTTCTCCACAAACACCTGACACTATCCCCTCAGTAGATTACCTTGTCACCGTCCTCACAGAGAAAATAGAAATCCTAAAGTGCTAGTCATATATTTGTTCTTACTAATCATTTATTTCACATGACAAAAGTCTCTGATGCTTATGTGGACAAATATCTTATTAACTCTTTAAACAAGTAAAATGGCTTTAACAAAATGGTTTTAAATAAAATGCAAATGACTGCTCTTTAATTTAAAATTTTTAAAAATGTTTATTGGAGTATAGTTGACAAAGTGAGACAGCTGTATTTATACATATATCCCCACATCCCCTCCCTCCCATGACTCCTTCCCACCGTCCCTATCTCACCCCTCTAAGTCATTACCAATTATCTAGTTGATCTCCCTGTGTTATGCAGCAGCTTCTCACTAGCTATCTGTTTTACATTTGGTAGTGTATATATGTCAATGCTACTCTTTCACTTCATCCCAGCTTTGCCCTCGTGGGCGGTGCCCTTCCCCCCCCCGCACCCCAAGTCCGTTCTCTACATCTGCATCTTTATTCTTGCCCTGCCACTGGGTTCATCAGTACCTTTTTTTGTTTTTTTAAGATTCTGTGTATATGAGTTAGCATACAATATTTGTTTTTCTCTTTCTGGCTTACTTCACTCTGTATGACAGGCTCTAGGTCTATCCACCTCATTACATATAGCTCCATTTCATTCCTTTTTATAGCTGAGTAATATTCCATTGTATATATGTGCCACATCTTCTTTATCCATTCATCTGTTGATGGACATTTAGGTTGCTTCCATGTCCTGGCTATTGTAAATAGTGCTGCAATGAACATTATGGTACATGTTTCTTTTTGGATGATAGTTTTCTCTGGGTATATGCCCAGTAGTGGGATGACTGGATCATATGGTAGTTCTATTTGTAGTTTTTTAAGGAACCTCCATACTGTTTTCCATAGTGGCTGTACCAATTTACATTTTCACCAACAGTGCAGGAGGGTCCCCTTTCTCCTCACCCTCTCCATCATTTGTTGTTTCTAGATTTTTTGAAGATGGCCATGCTGACTGGTGTGAGGCAATATCTTATTGTGGCTTTGATTTGCATTTCTCTAATGCTTAGTGATGTTGAGCATCTTTTCATGTGTTTGTTAGCTATCTGCATGTCTTCTTTGGAGAAATGTCTATTTAGGTCTTCTGCCCATTTTTGGATTGGGTTGCTGGCTTTTTTGATATTGAGCTGCATGAGCTGCTTATATATTTTGGAGATTAATCCTTTGTCAGTTGCTTCATTGGCAAATATTTTCTCCCATTCTGAGGATTATCTTCTTGTCCTGTTTATGGTTTTTTTTGCTGTGCAAAAGCTTTTAAGTTTCATTAGGTCCATTTGTTTATTTTTGTTTTCATTTCCATTATTCTAGGAGGTGGGTCTCAAAGGATGTTGCTTTGATGTATGTCATAGAGTGTTCTGCCTATGTTTTCCTCTGGGAGTTTTATAGTGTCTGGCCTGACATTTAGGTCTTTAATCCATTTGGAGTTTATTTTTGTGTATGGTGTTAGGAAGTGTTCTAATTTCATTCTTACATGTAGCTGTCCAATTTTCCCAGCACCACTTATTGAAGACGCTGTCTTTTTCCCATTGTATATTCTTGCCTCCTTTTTTGAAGATAAGGTGCCCATATGTGTGTGAGTTTATCTCTGGGCTCTCTATTCTGTTCCATTGATCTATATTTCTGTTTCTGTGCCAGAACCATACTGTCTTGATCACTGTAGCCTTGTAGTATATTTTGAAGTTGGGGAGCCTGATTCAACCAACTCTGTCTTTCCTTCTCAAGATTGCTTTGGCTATTCAGGGTCTTTGCATTTCCATACAAATCATAAAATTTCTTGTTCTAGTTCTGTGAAAAATGCCATTGGTAATTTGATAGAGATTGCACTGAATCTGTAGGTTGCTTTGGGTAGTACAGTCATTTTCACAACGTTGATTCTTCCAATCCAAGAACATGGTATGTTTTTTTGTTGTTTTCTCAACTGCTCTTCTTTTCATTTAGATTGAGCTCTAATCAAACATAAATATTTCATATTAGATTTCTGTGCCTGATATGACACATGTTCTTTCCTCCTTGGAATGCTTTCCTTTCTGAATTCCTTTCCTGTGCTCACCTGCCCACCTCCACCTTGCACATATCTTGGGCTTTCAAGTCCTATCCATCATTACTTTTTCCTTGGAAAATTTTTCTCATTCTATGACCTAAGCTTCCTCCCATCCCAGTAATCCCTCTTACTTCAGAAGTCACATTTTCTGCATCTCTCTTATAGTATGTTCTTATGTTCTTTTCTGTATTTTAGTCTTATGTGTGTGTCAACTACAATTGGTACTCACCATTGGCACTTGTCATCTACCTCTGCAAGGATTAAATCATGTATTGCTATAGCTGCTGACTTTCAACACTCCCCCGAAAGGAGTTCAGGGTGGAGAGCTGAAACGAGGCACTCTGTGCTCTGTTAAAAACTGGTAGAACAGGGCTTTAGATAGATATTTTCAGGAGCCAACTTGATGAGCCCAATTTTTGTATCTCCTCCTATCTAGAGAAACACCAAAATCCTTTATGGTGACGACTGTTCCTCGTGACTAGCAGTAACCTGCACAAGACTAGCAGAAACCTTCTGTAAACAATATGTGCTTGATTGCATGTTTTTTCCTTTCACCAAAATCACGTATATACTGATTTCCCCCCCTGCCTCTTTGGAAGAGTATCTCAAAGCTTTCGGGGATGCTGTCTCTCAGGCTGCAGTTCTCATTTTGCCCCAAATAAAATTTAACTTGCAAATCTCATGTTGTGCATTTTTTTAATGTTTATTTATTTATTTATTTATTTTTTACAATAAACTGCATATATTTAGAGTGTACAATTTTGGTATCCCAATCTCCCAATTCACTACCCCCCAACCCTCCCCGCTTTCCCCACTTGGTGTCCATATGTTTGTTCTCTACATCTGTGTCTCTATTTCTGTTTTGCAAATTGGTTGATCTGTACCATTTTTCTATAGTCCACATATATGTGTTAATATACGATATTTGTTTTTCTCTTTCTGACTTACTTTACTCTGTATGACAGTCTCTAGGTCCATCCATGTCTCTACACATGTCCCAGTTCCACTCCTTTTTACAGCTGAGTAATATTCCATTGTATACATGTACCACATCTTTTTTATCCATTCAGCTGTTGATGGACATTTAGGTTGCTTCCATGTCCTGGCTATTGTAAATAGTGCTGCAATAAACATTGGAGTGCATGTGTCTTTTTGAATTATGGTGTTCTCTGGGTATATGCCCAGTAGTGGAATTGCTGGGTCATATGTAGTTCTATTTTTAGTTTTTCAAGGAACCTCTATACTGTTCTCCATAGTGGCTGTATCAATTTACATTCCCATCAGGAATGCAAGAGCATTCCCTTGTCTCCACACCCTCTCCAGCATTTACTGTTTGTAGATTTTCTGATGATGCCCATTCTAACCTCTACAGTGAGGTGATACCTCATTGTAGTTTTGATTTGTATTTCTCTAATAATTAGTGATGTTGAGCAGATTTTCATGTGTCTCTTGGCCATCAGTATGTCTTCTTTGGAGAAATGCCTGTTTAGGTCTTCTGCCCATTTTTTGATTGGGTTGTTTTTTTGATATTGAGCTGCATGAACTGTTGATATATTTTGGAGATTAATCCTTTGTCTGTTGATTTGTTTGCAAATATTTTCTCCCATTCTGAGGGTTGTCTTTTCTTCTTGCTTATAGTTTCCTTTGCTGTGCAGAAGCTTTGAAGTGTCATTAGGTCCAACTTATTTATTTTTGTTTTTATTTCTATTACTTTAGGCGGTGGGTCAAAAAAGATCTTGCTATTATTTACATCAAAGAGTGTTCTTCCTGTGTTTTCCTCTAGGAGTTTTATAGTGTCTGGCCTTACATTTAGGTCTGTAATCCATTTTGAGTTTATTTTTGTGTATGGTGTTAGGGAGTGTTCTAATTTCATTCTTTTACATGTAGCTGTCCAGTTTTCCCAGCACCACTTATTGAAGAGGCTGTCTTTTCTCCATTGTATATTCTTGCCTCCTTTGTCATAGGTTAGTTGACCATAGTTTATCTCTGGGCTCTCTATCCTGTTCCATTGATCTATATTTCTGTGTCTGTGCCAGTACCATACTGTCTTAATCACTGTAGGCTTGTAGTATAGCCTGAAGTCAGGAAGCCTGATTCCACCAACTCCGTCTTTCCTTCTCAAGATTGCTTTGGCTATTTGGGGTCTTTTGTGTTTCCATACAAATTGTAAAATTTCTTGTTCTAGTTCTGTGAAAAATGCCATTGGTAATTTGATTGGGATTGCATTGAATCTGCAAATTGCTTTTGGTAGTATCATCATTTTCACAATGTTGATTCTTCCAATCCAAGAACATGGTATGTCCATCCATCTGTCTGTGTTGCCTTTCATTTCTTTCATTAGTATCTTGTAGTTTTCTGAGTACAGGTCTTTTACCTCCTTGGTTAGGTTTATTCCTAGGTATTTTATTCTTTTTGTTGCAATGGTGAATGGGATTGTTTCCTTAATTTCTCTTTCTGATCTTTCATTGTTAGTGTATAGAAATGCAAGGGATTTCTGTCTGTTACTTTTGTATCCTGAAACTTTACTAAATTCATTGATTAGCTCAAGTAGTTTTCTGGTGGCATCTTTAGGATTTTCTATGTATAGTATCATGTTACTTGTGAACAGTGACAGTTTTACTTCTTCTTTTCCAATTTGAATTCCTTTGATTTCTTTTTCTTCTCTGATTGCTATGGCTAAAACTTCCAAAACTATGTTGAATAGTAGTGGAGAGAGTGGACATCCTTGTCTTGTTCCTAATCTTAGAGGGAATGCTTCCAGTTTTTCACCATTGAGAATGATGTTTGCTGTGGGTTTGTCATATATGGTCTTTATTATGTTGAGGTAGGTTTCCTCTATGCCCACCTTCTGGAGAGTTTTTATCATAAATGGGTGTTGAATTTTGTCAAAAGCTTTTTCTGCATCTGTTGAGATGATCATGTGGTTTTTTCCTTCAATTTGTTAATACAGTGTAACACATTGATTGATTTGCCTATATTGAAGAATCCTTGCATTCCAGGGATAAACCCCACTTGATCATGGTGGATGATCCTTTTAATGTGTTGTTGAAT
Source organism: Hippopotamus amphibius kiboko (assembly GCF_030028045.1). Classification (NCBI taxonomy): domain Eukaryota; kingdom Metazoa; phylum Chordata; class Mammalia; order Artiodactyla; family Hippopotamidae; genus Hippopotamus; species Hippopotamus amphibius. The sequence goes on along the minus strand of NC_080191.1, from coordinate 132,774,758 downwards.
TCTGTTGCCTAGTATTTTGTTGAGGATTTTTGCATCTATATTCGTCAGTGATATTGGCCTGTAATTTTCTTTTTTGGTAGTATCTTTGTCTACTTTTGGTATCAGGGTGATGGTGGCCTCATAAAATGAGTTTGGGAGTGTTCCTTCCTCTGCAATGTTTTGGAAGAGTTTGAGAAGGATTGGTGTTAGCTCTTCTCTAAATGTGTTATAGAATTCAGCTGTGAATCCATCTGGTCCTGGACTTTTGCTTGTTGGGAGATTTTTAATCACAGTTTCAATTTCATTACTTGTGATTGGTCTGTTCATATTTTCTATGTCTTCCTGATTCAGTCTTGGAAGGTTATACCTTTCTAAGAATCTGTCCATTTCATCCAGGTTGTCCATTTTATTGGCATATAGTTGCTTGTAGTAATCTCTTATGGTGCTTTTTATTTCTGCGGTGTCTGTTGTAACTTCTCCTGTTTCATTTCTAATTTTATTGATTTGAGTCCTCTCCCTCTTTTTCTTGATGAGTCTTGCTAGAGGTTTATCAATTTTATTTATCTTCTCAAAGAACCAGCTTTAAGGTTTATTGATTTTTGCTATTGTTTTCTTTGTTTCTATTTCATTTATTTCTGCTCTAATCTTTATGATTTCTCTCCGTCTACAAACTTTGGGTTTTGTTTGCTCTTCTTTCTCTAGTTTCTTTAGGCGTAAGCTTAGATTGTTTTTGGGGGATTTTTCTTGTTTCTTGAGCTAGGATTGTATTGCTATAAACTTCCCTCTTAGAACTGCCTTTGCTGCATCCCATAGGTTTTGGATCATTGTGTTTTCATTGTCATTTGTCTCTAGGTATTTTTTGATTTCCTCTTTCATTTCTTCAGTGATCTGTTGGTTATTTAGTAGCGTATTCTTTAGCCTTCATGTGTTTGTATTTTTTACAGTTTTTTTCCTGTAATTGCATTTCTAATCTCATAGCGTTGTGGTCAGAAAAGATGGTTGATATGATTTCAATTTTCTTGAATTTACCATGCTTGATTTATGACCCAAAATGTGATCTATCCTGGAGAATGTTCCATGTGCACTTGAGAAGAATGTGTAATCTGCTGGTTTTGGATGTCCTATAGATATCTATTAAATCAAGCTGATTTATTGTGTCATTTAAAGCTTATGTTTCCTTATTAATTTTCTGTGTGGATGATCTGTCCATTGGTGTAAGTGAGGTGTTAAAGTCCCCCACTATGATTGTGTTACTGTCGATTTCCTCTTTCATGGTTGTTAGCATTTGCCTTATGTATTGAGGGGCTCCTATATTGGGTGCATATATATTTATAATTGTTATCTCTTTTTCTTGGATTGATCCCTTGATCTTTATGTAACGTCCCTTCTTGTCTCTTGTAACATTTTTTATTTTAAAGTCAATTTTATCCGATATGAGTATCACTACTCCAGCTTTCTTTTGATTTCCATTTGCATGGAATATCTTTTTCCATCCCCTCACTTTCAGTCTGTATGTGTCCCTACGTCTGAAGTGAGTCTCTTGTAGACAGCATATATATGGGTCTTGTTTTTGTATCCATTCAGCCAGTCTGTGTCTTTTGGTTGGTGCATTTAGTCCATTTACATTCAAGGTAATTGTTGATATGTTTGTTCCTATTACCATTTTCTGAATTGTTTTGTTTTGGTTTTTGTAGGTGCTTTTCTTATCTTATGTTTCCTGCTTAGAGAAGTTCCTTTAGCATTTGTTGTAGGGCTGGTTTGGTGGTGCTGAATTCTCTTAGCTGTTGCTTGTCTGTAAAGCTTTTGATTTCTCCATCAAATCTGAATGAGATCCTTGCCGGGTAGAGTACTCTTGGTTGTAGGTTCTTCCCTTTCATCACTTTAAATATATCATCACACTTCCTTCTGGCTTGCAGAGTTTCTGCTGAGAAATCAGGTGTTACCCTTATGGGACTTCCCTTGTATGTTGTCATTTTTCCCTTGTTGCTTTTAATAACTTTTCTCTGTCTTTAATTTTTGTCAGTTTGACCACAGTATGTCTTGGCGTGTTTCTCCTTGGGTTTATCCTGCCTGAGACTCTGCACTTCCTGCACTTGGGTAGCTATTTCCTTTCCAATGTTAGGGAAGTTTTCAACTATAATCTTTTTCACTATTTTCTCAGGTCCTTTCTCTCTCTCTTCTCCTTCTGGGACCCTTATAATGTGAATGTTGGTGCATTTAACATTGTCCCAGAGGTCTCTTAGGCTGTCTTCAGTTCTTTTCATTCTTTTTTCTTTAATCTTTTCTGCATCAGTGATTATCACCATTCTGTCTTCCAGGTCACTTATTTGCCCTTCTGCCTCAGTTAATCTGCTATTGGTTCCTTCTAGTGTAGTTTTCATTTCACTTATTGTGTTGCATATCTCTGTTTGTTCTTTAATTCTTCTAGGTCTTTGGTAAACTTTTCTTGCAACTTTTTGATCTTTGCATCCAGCCTTTTCTCAAAGTCCTGGATCATCTTCACCATCATTATTCTGAATCCTTTTTCTGGAAGTGTGCCTATCTCCTCTTAATTTAGTCATTTTTCTGGCGTTTTATCTTGTCCCTTCATCTGCTACAAAGTCTTTTTGCCTTTTCATTTTCTCTGTCTTTCTGTGGCTTGGTTTTCAGTTCCACAAGATGTAATACTGCTGATACTGCTTGATTCTGCTCTCTGTCCTGTTGTGGAGGAAGCTGTCTAGGAAGCTCATGGGTGCTTCCTGATGGGAGGGACTGATGGTGGGTTTGGCTGGGTGGATGGAGCTCAGTAAGACTTTAATCTGCTTGTGTGTCAGTGGGTGGGGCTTTGTTCCCACCCTGGTGGTCATTTGGCCTGAGGCGACCCAGCACTAGAGCTTACAGGCTCTTTGGTGGGGCTAATGGTGGACTCTGGGAGGGCACATGCCAATGAGCACTTCTCAGAACCCCTGCTGCCAGTGCCCCTGTCTCCTCGGTGAGCCACAGCTGCCCCCCACCTCTGCAGGCAACCCTCCAACACCAGCAGGTAGGTCTGGTTCAGTCTCCTATGGAGTCACTGCTCCTTCCCCCGGGTCCTGGTGAGCACATTTTTTTGTGTGCCCTCCAAGAGTGGAGTCTCTGTTTCCACCCAGTCCTGTGGAGATCCTGCAATCAAATCCCGCTGGCTTTCAAAGTCTGCTTCTCTGGGGATTCCTCCTCCCGTTGCTGGACCCCCAGGTTAGGAAGCCTGACGTGGGGCTCATAACCCTCATTTTAGTGGGTGGACTTCTGTGGTATATCTGTTCTCCAGCTTGTGAGCCATCCACCCAGCATTTAAGGGATTTGATTTTAATGCGATTGTGCCCCTCCTACTGTCTCACTGCGGCTTCTCCTTTGTCTCTGGATGCAGGGTGGTTTTTTTTGGTGAGTTCCAGTGTCTTTCTGTCAATGATTGTTCAGCAGTTAGTTGTAATTTCAGTGCTCTTGCAAGATTGAGTGAGCACACGTCCTCCTACTCTGCCATCTTGATTGTTCTTCATGTTGTGCATTTTTTTGAAGTTGACAGTTTTGGTGACCACGAATAAGGGATCCAGAGTGGACTTCTTTCCTACACCTGAACTCTACAGGAACTGGAGCCTTGGTACTAGCAGAGGCCCCTTGTCCCCATCCACCTCCTCGGAGAGTCCAGACAAATTTGGGTAAGTCTCTCCTGGTTCTCGGATCTCCCGTATTGGTTGATGATCCTGAGTTTTATTTGGTGGTGTAACAGGTACCTGCCTCCTCCCAGTTGAAAAATACTGGGGTGGGGGGTATGCGCTGGTTGAAAGATATCAGGGAAGTACCCACCCAGAGGAAAAATACTGGGTGGGTCTCGGTTAAAATATACCAAGGAATACCCACTTAGGTAAAAGATTTTGTGGGTGGAGGTGCTGGTTAAAAGATACCAGGTGTTGCTGAGTTGTAGGAGACTGAGTGGTCTGTGATGAGTGGTTAGGTAAGAGGCTGATCTGACACTTTCCCTCAATTTGTGTGCCTTAATAGAATTTGTTGGGATAAAAGTGAAGATATTACACAAGAGCTTTGCTCCAAAGAAACAGGACAAGACTCTTCCTGGCCAATTATGGCTTTTTCAGGCAACTGGGAAATTTACAGAAGTGGTAGAAGCAGAGTCCTCATACTGTGCAGTGGTCCCACAGGGAAACCCACTCATTAATTAAAACACTTGTCTGTCCAGGGGTCACAGTAAGAATTGGCCATTCAGTGATCCAAGCACCCTCAGTGGTGTTAGACTGCCAAAGGGAAAAACTGAGATGTAAGAGGGCTAAAACAGCCCTGGGGTGACTCCTAGAGGAGTTAAGCTCACAAGCAACACACTGGCCCACCACACAATTTCACTAGTGTTTTTTATCCCAGAGAAATTCAACTTTAAAATGGAGAATGGAGCCTCTCACAAAAACAAGGGGTGTCAGAAAGCCAGCCTCTAACACTTCACCCAGGTTTATGTACGTAAAAAACTTATACTTACAAGTACCTACTTAATTGGGAAACTTATATTAAAGGAGAGCTCAACTTAAAGTGACCAAATTGGGGTTATTTTGATATTCCAAAATTGCTATTTTGCTCACACAGTTAAAAAAAAAGTTGGCCTTAATATCAAACAGACTGAGTGGAATGCTTACTTTAATTGGTATCTGAAAGCTTCTAAACTAGAAAGGCTGCTAGCACTCTGTCTCTGACTCTGTCTCTCCCTCTCCTCCTCCTCTTCTATCTGAATTGTCCATCTCTTTTTCCCTCCCAACTCTTCTGCTTCCTGCTGCTCCCCTCTCCCCAGCAAAGGAAGATAAAAAAAAAAAAAAATCAGAAGTAATTAGCTCCCTTTAAGAAAAAACCTGTTACGGGAGAGGTGAACCATCCTCGGTGCTTAGTACACACAGTGGACCTGGGGAAAACTTAGAGCCTTGGCTAAGGAATTTCCTGATCCAAGTCAGGATTCACTGGGATTTACTAAGAAATTTCAGTTAACGATCCAGAGCTACAAGCCTGGGTTTTTCAGATCTATATCAATTAATACGGCTGTTAGTTTCTAAAAACAAAGGAAGGGAATGGATAAAAAAGCAGGATGAAAACATCCCTCAATGGCTTTAAAACCACAGGCTCATACGAAATGCAAGAAATTAGCTCAAAAATTACTCAAACTTATCCCAGAGCTTCTTCTAAAAACTGTAGACTGGACAAAAATTCAACAATGCAAACAAAGATTGGATAAATGATTTCTGGACTATTAAAAAAGATCTGAGGAAAAAAACCAAACAACTTAAACAACATTCTGGCTTGACACTTAAATCATTTTCTAACCACCAAAATGATCCTTTGCTTAACTTTACCTTTTTAAAAGGCTTAGATAAGGATTTGGCTACTCTAGTCAAAAGACACAATCTAGGTTGCTCTGCGTTAAATACAAACACCCTTGTTATACTGGCTAACCAACTTTTCAAAACCACAAAAAAAACCGTTGGGGGGTTTATGCACAAAAATTATAAACCTTCAATTGTGCCAATTAAGTACATAATGCCAGTCAAAGGTTTAACCAACCTCCATTTAATTCCCAACCAGTAGAGAAAGCTAGCTTAAAGAAAAAAAAAATTCTCTTCAAAATTCTGACCTTAAGGGAATAAGTCCTACTAAGAGAACCTGATTTTCCCTCCCAGTGCCTTGAGACCAGAGCTCTCAAAAACATTTGTCTTATCTAGACCATCCCTAATTCCTGAGATTGAGAAGGAAAAAAAACTGGAAGAAGCCTTTTAAAATTCTTTCTTATTTCAACTGTTATTTATAAACTAGTGAGTTTTCTATTATGATATCTGATTCGTGACTAAATTTAGAAAATGCAGCTACATCTCTTGTGTCTGTCTATATATATGTCTGTCTCAGTATGTGTCTTTGTCTTTGGATAATACTGTTGTGGTTAATCTGTAAATGAGCTCTATTTAATTGGCTTTAAAATAGTAAGTGCTTACAAATGAAACAATTCTAAATACAAGAAAAATTAAGCTAAATAAACTTCAGATTCATGTGAACAGGGAAGTACAGTATTACATTAATATCTGGTATTAATGTTAAGTTTGTTAATCTAATTAATATAGACTTTTTTTAAGAGTCAGCAACATTAAGTATAATACTTTTATTATGCCTAGGTGTAATATAAGCTAAATAAAATCTTGTTATATGTATTACAAATTTGTCTGCAAGAAAGTAACTTGATGTGAAGAAACTTCTAAGGAAAGAAAATGTAAGTGAGTTAAGAGCTTTTAGATAAATGCTATTAAAAATAATTATGCTCTAGGAATGTCTATGTGAAATAGTCTCTCCAGATTCTCGTAACTTGACATTCTAGAATTGTGCTAAGGTAAGTGATGGAAGCTTATTAAATAGCTAGGTCATTCCCAAATAAAATAAGATACTAAAACATTAATTACTGAACACTGGCTTCCTCTTGCAGAGAAACTAAAGATAATTTGGAGTATTAATGAATATGTTTGGTGCCATGTTCTTTAAAGTAAGCAAATGTTTTAGAAATTATCACTGGTATTTATGTTCACCAATCTATAGAATGCTATCATAAGGGACAGTTCATGGTTGCTTAAGAAAAATAGAATGTTTGTTTTCAAGAAGACATGAGGAATGGAATTACATTTTAATAAGGGAAAAGAAAGCAGTTCTGACTTACAGGTGGCTGTTTCTGGATGGGAAAGAAATGGATACAGAAAGTGACAAAAAGGTTTGTAGAAAGTGGACCCTGTGAAAAGAGTTTTGTACATGGTCAGGATTGACTAAGTTTAGAATAAATTTAGTTGAGTAAATTAATTTTAAAAGTAAGCCACCACAAAACTTGAATTTGGCTTTTCTCTCTTTTAAGAGGACAAATTTTCTTAAAATGTTGAATGGCTTTTTGATAACAGATTTTAAGTTTCCTTTCTTTTAAGTGATATGTTCTTGTTACTTTGGATAAGTGAATAAACATTGTTTCACAGTGACCTGTGATTCTATCTGACTGAGAGTTCTAAACCCTTTTTGATATTTTTGACAAAATTTCCTAAAACAAATTCTGATGAAGTCCTTTTAACCTCTAGGTAACTTTGGGATGCTTCATAGGGCCCCTGAAACATCCCCCAAAGAGATAAAAACTAGGTTCATTTGGTACATTAAGTTACATGGGAAGTATTGTCAAATGAGTAATAGGTAGGAAAAAAGATGGCGGCGAAGTAGAGAGACGTGGAGTGCATCCCTCTCCACAGATGCATTGGGAATGCACGGAAGGACGCAGTCATTCCCACAGAGAACCAGCTGAACACCAGCAGACGGCCTCGGACACCAGAGAGGGCTGCGGGAAGCCCGACATAGCCGGTAGGGAGGCATCTACGAGGGCTCAGAGAGGGTGAAGCGGCGGAGCTGTGGCAGACGGGAGGGAGTGAGAAACATACGGAGGGTCTGCAGCGCAGCTCAGCATTCCCGGACTGAGACATCGATCCGCGGCTGAACGGAGGGTCCAGGAGCGGGAGCGTGGGAACCGGAGAGCTGGTTCAGGGTGAGAAACATTGTTGCCAGTAGGGTGACGGACCAAGAGGACAGGAGGGAGGAGGTCCGCGGAGAGGAGTGCCCATCCCTGAGAGCTGCCTGGCCATGATGGCGGCTGGAGGCTGCAGGCTCACGGGCAGTGGGGAGGAGCCGCGCGCCTAGCCTCTCTCTCTCTCTTTCGGCGCCTCTGCAACAGGCAGTGGAGAGACGCCCGCGGGCCACCTAAGGCGCTCAGGGATAACAAGCACCCTCAGGCGCTCGGGCAGGGCTAGATTAAAACCCCTTGCAATGCCAGCAGCAGGGAGGCTGCCGAGAGAAAAACAACAACAACAAAAACAACAGCAACAAAAAAAAAAACCCGAGAGAGGCCCAACTCTGAGACTTTCTGTTTACACCTGAGCCACCAGCGTCCCTCTGCAACAGGCACCTCCAAGCCTGACTGAAACAACAGTGCGCCACTGCTCACTCACTCCCAGGAGAAGGAGCCACTATTGTACCCTCTCCCTCCCCAAATACCGACGCTTACAGACAAACAATAAAGGAACCTCTGCTGGTCACAGAATAATGCAAAAAAACCCAAGGCAAGGAGCAGGACACTTACAGCTGAGACTCTAAGGAAACAGAAATAGTAGTATCAATACCTATTGAACTGGTCCATTCTGGGATCAGTTCTGGATTTTTTTTTTTCTTTTTCTTTTTCTTTCTCTCTCTCTCTCTTTTTTTTTTTTTTCTTTATTAAATACAATCTTAGCCCTAAGGGATCTACAAGTTTTATAACATAATTTTTTAATGATATTTTTTATTCTTTTTTTTTTTTTTTGCCTTTTTATATACTTCTATATCTAGCTAAGTTTTTGGTAGTACGGACAATATATCTCTCATACTTTCCTTTCATCCTTATTTTTTACACATTTCTATTCCTTTCTTTTTATTTGCATATTTCCAACCACATTACGCTCTTCTGTTCCCCTTTCTTCCAGCCATTTTAAGTTTATTTTATCTTAACATACTTATAAGCAACACTATCGGTCTGCTCAGACTCCTTGCTCTGTTCTCCAGATGACACACTGCCTTGGTATTAAATATTAGGCTTTTGTCTTTATCTTAGTTCTTAGTACTGTTGTCTAATTACATTCTGAGAATCTCCATTCTCTCTGGTGGTACTCTGGCTCTTTTCTATATTTGTTCCTAGCTTACAAAATCTCCCTGGATTAATGTTTGTATGTGTAAGGTGTTATTTGTTTGTTTGTTTGCTTTTGCTTTTGTCTCTGATTTGTTCTGTTTCAGTTGTCAATTTCTGTTGGGTTTCTCTTTGAATATCTGATAGCACACTGGGGTTCTGTCAGGTCTTTCCAGAGCCTTATGTCCTAATGGATTCAGTAATTGTGTGTCTTATACATGTATGTGTTTCCTAGACTTAGTATTTGCTTAATCCAATACTTGGACATTAGTCTGAGGCTTGGACAGTCTTCTATAAACACCTCTATTGCCAGGACAAGCAACCCCAAAAGTTTGGACAACCATGAGGAAACAAAGAAACACCATGCAGGCAAAGGAGCAGGAAAAAAACCCACAAGACGAAATAAATGAGGAGGAAATAGGAAAAATGCCTGAAAAAGAATTCAGAGTAATGATAGTAAAAATGATCCAAAATCTCGATAACAAAATAGAGAAAGTACAAGAAACAGTTCATAAGAACTCAGAAAAACAAACAGCAATGGGTAATAAAATAACTGAAATTAAAAATACTCTAGATGCTATAACCAGCAGAATGACTGAGGCAGAAGAACGAATAAGTGAGTTGGAAGATAGAATGGGGGAAATAAATGCCACAGAGCAGGAAAAAGAAAAAAGAATAAAAAGAATAGAAGACAGTCTCAGAGACCTCAGTGATAACCTTAAACGTACCAACATTCGAATTATAGGCATCCCAGAAGAAGAAAACAAGAAAGGGTCTGAGAAAATATTTGAAGAGGTTCTAGTGGAAAACTTCCCCAACATGGGAAAGGAAATAATGAACCAAGTCCAAGAAGCACAGAGAGTCCCATACAGAATAAACCCAAGGAGAAATACACCAAGACACATATTAATCAAACTAATGACAATTAAACACAAAGAAAAAATATTAAAAGCAGCAAGAGAAAAGCAACAAATAACATATAAGGGAAAACCCATAAGGATAACAGCTGACCTTTTTGCAGATACTCTGCAGGCCAGAAGGGAATGGCAGGATATACTGAAAGTCCTGAAAGAGAGAAACCTGCAGCCAAGAATACTCTACCCAGCAAGAATCTCATTCAGATGTGACGGAGAAATCAAAAGCTTTCCAGACAAGCAAAAGTTAAGAGAATTCAGCACCACCAAACCAGCCTTACAACAAGTGCTTAAGGAACTTCTCTAAGTAGGAAACACAAGAAAAGGAAAACACCTACAAATACAAACCCAAAACAATTCAGAAAATGGTAATTGGAACACACATGTCAATAATCACTTTAAATGTCAATGGATTAAATGCTCCAACCGAAAGACACAGACTGGCTGAATGGATACAAAAAGAAGACCCTTCTATATGCTGCCTACAAGAAACCCACTCCAGACCAAGGGATACATATAGACTGAAAGGAAAGGGATGGAAAAAGATATTCCATGCAAATGGAAGTCAAAAGAAAGCTGGAGTAGCAACACTCATATCAGACAAATTAGACTTTAAAGTAAAGACTATTACAAGAGACAAGGAAGGACACTACATAATGATCAAGGGATCCATTCAAGAAGAACATATCACAATGGTAAATATCTATGCCCCCAATATAGGAGCACCTCAATACATAAGGCAAATGCTAACAGCTGTAAAAGGGGACATCAACAGTAACACAATAATAGTGGGAGACTTGAACACCCCACTTACATCAATGGACAGATCATCCAAACAGAAAATAAATAAAGAAACACAAGCTTTAAATGATACATTAGACCATCTCAACTTAACTGATATTTATAGGACATTCCATCCAAAAACGACAGAATACACTTTCTTCTCAAGTGCACACGGAACATTTTCCAGGATAGATCACATCTTGGGTCACAAATCAAACATCAGCAAATTCAAGAAAATTGAAATCATATCAAGCATCTTCTCAGACCACAACGCCATGAGACTAGATATCAATTACAGGAAAAAAACTGCCAAAAATACAACCACATGGAGGCTAAACAATTCACTCTTAAACAACCAAGGAATCACTAAAGAAATCAAAGAGGAAATCAAAAAATATCTAGAAACAAAAGACAACAAAAACACAATAACCCAAAACCTATGGGATGCAGCAAAAGCAGTTCTAAGAGGGAAGTTTATAGCAATACAGTCCTACCTTAAGAAACAAGAAAATTATCGAATAAACAACCTAACCTTACACCTAAAACAATTAGAAAAAGAAGAACAAAGAAACCCCAAAGTGAGCAGAAGGAAAGAAATCATAAAGATCAGAGCAGAAATAAATGAAAAGGAAAGGAAGGAAGCCATAGCAAAAATTAATAAAACTAAAAGCTGGTTCTTTGAGAAGATTAACAAAATTGATAAACCATTAGCCAGACTCATCAAGAAAAAAGGGAGAAGATGCAAATCAACAGAATTAGAAATGCAAAAGGAGAAGTCACAACGGACACCTCAGAAATACAAAACATCATGAGAGACTACTACAAGCAACTATATGCCAATCAATTGGATAACCTGGAAGAAATGGATACATTCTTAGAAAAATACAATCTTCCAAGACTGAACCAGGAAGAAATAGAAACCATGAACAGACCAATCACAAGTACGGAAATTGAGGCAGTGATGAAAAATCTCCCAACACGCAAAAGCCCAGGACCAGATGGGTTCACGGGCGAATTCTATCAAACATTTCGAGAAGAGCTAACACCTATCCTTCTCAAACTCTTCCAAAATATCGCAGAAGGCAGAACACTCCCAAACTCATTCTACGAGGCCACCATCACCCTGATACCAAAACCAGGCAAAGATGTCACAAAAAAAGAAAACTACAGGCCAACATCACTGATGAATATAGATGCAAAAATCCTCAACAAAATACTAGCTAACAGACTCCAACAGCACATTAAAAAAATCATCCACCATGATCAAGTGGGGTTTATCCCTGGGATGCAAGGATTCTTCAATATACGCAAATCAATCAACGTGATACATCATATCAACAAATTGAAGGATAAAAACCATATGATCATCTCAATAGATGCAGAAAAAGCTTTTGACAAAGTTCAACATCCATTTATGATAAAAGCTCTTCATAAAATGGACACAGAAGGAAATTACCTCAACATAATAAAAGCCATATATATGACAAACCAACATCCAACATCATTTAAATGGTGAAAAACTGAAAGCATTCCCTCTAAGAACAGGAACAAGTCAAGGGTGTCCACTCTCACCATTATTATTCAACACACTTTTGGAAGTTTTAGCCACAGCAATCAGAGAAGAAAAAGAAATAAAAGGAATCCAAATTGGAAAAGAAGAAGTAAAATTGTCACTCTTTGCAGATGACATGATATTATATATAGAAAACCCTAAAGACTCTACCAGAAAACTTCTAGCACTAATTGATGAGTTTAGTAAAGTAGCAGGATACAAAATTAATGCACAGAAATCTCTTGCATTCCTATACACTAATAACAGAAGAGCAGAAAGAGAAATTAAGGAAACTCTCCCATTCACCATTGCAACCAAAAGAATAAAATACCTAGGAATAAACCTGCCTAAGGAGGCAAAAGATCTGTATGCAGAAAACTTTAAGACACTGATGAAAGAAATCAAAGATGACACAAACAGTTGGAGGGACATACCATGTTCCTGGATTGGAAGAATCAACATCGTGAAAATGTCTGTACTACCCAAAGCAATTTACAGATTCAATGCAATCCCGATCAAATTACCAATGGCATTTTTCACAGAACTAGAGCAAGAAATCTTACGATTTGTATGGAAACGCAAAAGACCCCGAATAGCCACAGCACTCTTGAGAAGGAAAAATGGAGTTGGTGGAATCAGGCTTCCAGACTTCAGACTATACTACAAGGCCATAGTGATCAAGACAGTATGGTACTGGCACAAAAATAGAAAGGAAGATCAATGGAATAGAATAGAGACCTCAGAAGTAAGCCCAAACACATATGGGCACCTTATCTTTGACAAAGGAGGCACGAGTATACAATGGAAAAAAGACAGCCTCTTCCATAAGTGGTGCTGGGAAAATTGGACAGCAACATGTCAAAGAATGAAATTAGAACACTTCCTAACACCATACACAAAAATAAACTCCAAGTGGATTAAAGACCTACATGTAAGGCCAGACACTATAAAACTCCTAGAGGAAAACATAGGCAGAACACTCTATGACATCCATCAAAGCAAGATGCTTTTTGACCCACCTCCTAGAATCATGGAAATAAAATCAAGAATAAACAAATGGGACCTCATGAAACTTAAAAGCTTTTGCACAGCAAAAGAAACCATAAACAAGACTAAAAGGCAACCCTCAAATGGGAAAATATAGTTGCCTATGAAACAACAGACAAAGGATTAACCTCCAAAATATACAAGCAGCTCATGAAGCTTAATACCAAAAAAGCAAATAACCCAATCCACAAATGGGAGGAAGACCTAAAGAGACACTTCTCCAAAGAAGACATACAGATGGCCAACAAACACATGAAAAGATGCTCAACATCACTCATCATCAGAGAAATGCAAGTCAAAGCCACAATGAGGTATCACCTCACACCAGTCAGAATGGCCATCATCACAAAATCTGGAATCCACAAATGTTGGAGAGGGTGTGGAGAAAAGGGAACTCTCCTGCACTGTTGGTGGGACTGTAAGTTGGTACAGCCACTATGGAAAACAATTTAGAGGTTCCTTAAAAAACTACAAATAGAACTACCCTATGATCCAGTAATCCCACTCCTGGGCATATACCCAAAGAAAACCATAATCCCAGAAGAAACATGTACCATAATGTTTATTGCAGCACTATTTACAATAGCCAGGACATGGAAGCAACCTAAATGCCCATCAACAAACGAATGGATACAGAAGATGTGGCATACATATACAATGGAATATTACTCAGCTATAAAAAGGGATGAGATGGAGCTATACGTAATGAGGTGGATAGACCTACAGTCTGTCATACAGAGTGAAGTAAGTCAGAAAGAGAAAGACAAATATTGTATGCTAACTCACATATATGGAATCTAAAAATGGTACTGATGAACTCAGTGACAAGAACAAGGACGCAGGTGCAGAGAATGGACTGGAGAACTCGAGGTTTGGGAGGGGGCGGGGGGTGAAGGGGAAACTGAGACGAAGCAAGAGTGTAGCACAGACATATATATACTACCAACTGTAAAATAGATAGCCAGTGGGAAGTTGTTGTATAACAAAGGGAGTTCAACTCGAGGATGGAAGATGCCTTAGAGGACTGGGACGGGGAGCGTTGGGGGGGAGTCAAGGGAGGGAGGGAATATGGGGATATGTGTATAAAAACAGATGATTGAACTTGGTGTATCCCCCCAAAAATAATAAATAAATAACATTAAAATAAAAAAAAAGGAAATCAATCAATATGTGAAAAATTGAAATCAATCAATTTAATGAACAAAAGATTTTGATGACCAGTGAGTAAACAAGGACTGCACAGGAGCCAGGGATTAAATAAATAAATAAGCCAATGGATCAAAAGTCAAATAAAGGGGCCAAGAGGAAAGGAACAAGGAAAAGGAGCTCTTGGGAATAAAGCTCAATATTAGATGATTCAGTTGAAGTAGCTGAAATTGTAGGGATTCCAAAATCAGGGGCAAGTTAGGTGACTCATTTGGTGAGTCATGAAACCTCCCTGCTTGAAAGAAGGGTGCTGGTTGGTTTGAATAATTATATTATTTTAAGTGCTTTTTTTTTTGTTAATCTAAAGTTGGAGGAGGAAAACGGTGTATCCTAAGACTGGGAAGATATGAGGAGACATTTCGGAAGTGAAACCAATCTTGGGAAGTAGAATGTTAGCCTGAAAAGAGTAAACAAAAGCAGAGCAAGAATTTTGTCAAGCTTCTCATGGATAAATGGGAATGCAATCTCCTACTCAACAACTTTGAAATCCCAAAGAAAGAGAGGGTACAAACTAAAAAGATTCACTGGAGTGGTATTAAATGGGAGCCTAGGGAGGCAGAAAGGGTAGGGACAAAAAAATAAAACATAAAGGTATTCTGTGAAACTCTTGGATTTATATTTTGTTACCCTCCATCTGTATTTTTGGTGTAATATAATAAAAAATTTCTGGTTGACTGAATTCAATTTTCATCCTGATGTTCTAATATTATATAGATGTGATTTTAAAAATTCACTGAAAACAATACAAAATACATCTTTAAAAAGCACTCATTGATTCTTCTATGTTTTCTTTTGATTACACTAGTCACTTTGGACAAAAGGTATTAAAAGTTGAAAAATTTAGATTTCAGATGACTGTAACCACATCATTCAATCTTGCAGTCCTTACATTCAAAGAGTCAAGGGAGATAAAGATCTTTATTTGACATCAAGGCATACCAATTTTCAATACCTCAGTTCACACTAATACATTTTATGCATGAGCTCATCTCTGCTTTCAAATTATATGCATTCCTTGGTGCTTGTAAAAGTTTCTCAACACAAGACTCATTGTCTTTGTATTTTATCACTCATATTCTAGAATGCAGGCACCCAAATAGTAATGACCTCATAGTTGATGAATCAAGTCTTAGATGCAATATGAAAAGGACAGATTATTGCTAGAAGAATTAGAGAACATGAAATGCAGTGGTATTTTGAATTATACATGCACAAACAAAAAAGAAGCTCGATTTTGTGCAATATCCATGGTTATACATAGGACTGTCTTTCCTTTTCCTTGAAGGCAGTCTCAATAGCATACATATTATTTACTTATCAAAGTAAAAATTAAAAGTATTAAGTATAAGCCAAAGAGCTACAGTGATTATGGGAAAAAAATATTCTAAATTACAAACTATTTTTCAGGAAAACAAGAACGCTTTGGTTACAGCTTGGCATTCAGTCTAGTTGTGTAGAATATTGTACGAATCTGTTAAATGTCAGAAGAGTATAAGAATAGCTGCAGAAAATACTTTCTTGGTCTATCATGTACATATTGTTTTTATATAGTATTTTAAAATTTCTTGTTACCTAGCACCAAAGAATTTTATTTATCTTTTATCTCACTATAACCTTAGAGTATTTCTGTCTTTTCTCTTTTTTTTTCATTTTATAGGAAGAGAGGTTCAGAAACACTAGCTATAATGTCAGCACAAACGAATAACTTCCAGTATTATCTGAGACTTCTTGAGAAAATGATTCCCAGAAAAGATATTATATTAAAAGTCTCATGGAATCAGTGGGACTTAACTATTACTATATAACAATGTTTTTCATTAGTATGCAAAGATCATGTCAATTAGTCATTTTGGATAATTGTTCTTACTGAGGATTAGTGTGAAAATTGAATGCACATGGGCAGCATATTGACCAGGGCTAAAAACTTTCTGAAATGACTGTTTTATGAGTGGTTTTTATATTATACCAGGCCCAAATTATTTTGCTTTCAATTAACTTAATTTTTAAAAAATTATATATGCACATAACTTAAGAGCCTATGGTTGTACTAGATTCACTTCCAAAAATC
Source organism: Hippopotamus amphibius kiboko (assembly GCF_030028045.1). NCBI lineage: Eukaryota > Metazoa > Chordata > Mammalia > Artiodactyla > Hippopotamidae > Hippopotamus > Hippopotamus amphibius. The sequence continues at coordinate 132,758,478 of NC_080191.1, read as the reverse complement.
ATAGTTTTAACTCTTTTTCTTTCCTTTTCCCCAGAAGCAACCACTTTTACCTCTTCTAGTTGGCTCTCTTGGTGTCATGTGTTTAAACAACATGCTTTTTAAAATTGTTACTCCTTGATTTTTCACTTTTAGCCATTATCTATTGAATTTCCACTATGTATGGCAAGGATTGAGCTCTTTTTACCTCCCTACCCCCCACCATCCTCCCCAAGTATTATGTTTGCTCAGATGAATATTCAATATTTATATTATTATAACTACAAAACGCAATTCAAAGCTGAGCCATGTAGTAAACTATTTTTTTTTTTCTTTTTCTATACAACTGTTTTCTCTGGAGTCAACTATCAGTCTTTATCTTCTTTTTCTTAGTTTCCTAATGTGTTCACTGCTAATTCAACCTCAAACCTTTCTGGCAAACTTTTTCCATGAAGAACTATAAATCTTTTAGACTTTTAATCCTTTAGACTTTGTGGTCTCTGTCACAACTACTCAACACTGCTGTTGTAGATTTGACCCCCAGGCCAATCTCTGGTCCAGATCATCCCTCAAGATTTCCGTTGCCTCAGATATTCTACCAATTTTCTTTCTTTCTTTCTTTCTTTTTGCCTGCAGAGAAGTTTCTTACTGGGGCCTCTAGGTTGCTTTCTACACCTGTATCATAGATGCTATCTTGATGTCTCCTTCAGCATCATTCTGGGGATTTTCTTTTGCTTCTTTTCTTTTGTTGGGTCTCTTGTTACTTGTATCCCGTGTCTATACTTTTACTTGGCTAACTCCTCATGTAAATGGAAAACCATTTCCGGAAGCTTTTAGAGAAAGGGTGTATAGGTGATAATGCAAATTCTTCCTTAATACAGAGTTCCAAGAGTTCACTATGATGTGAAAAACTTTTGTTTATTTTTAGCCACATTTTCAATTGGACTCATCAGAATTTGACTAAGAAAGGCTAATAAAAGCTAAATGAACTTATGTAAAATGTATTCTATTTTGCTTATTTTAAAATAAGATCAGGAAGCAAAAAGAGTTAAACAAATGTCTGAGACTTGTAATTACAACACCGTACTGACTCATTGTAGTTTCTTCTTCAAGTAAAACCATCTCAGAGGTGGAAAGGAAAAGCTAGAAAGGAATGCGAGAATGACAATGTATAAAAATTGGGATGGATAGACATGCAACAGATTTCTGTATATTAATCTTATATCCTGCAACTTTGCTGAATTTACTTGTTAGTTCTAATAGTTTTTGGGTGGAGACTTTAGGGTTCTCTATAAAGTTTATCATGTCATCTGCAAATAGTGACAAGTTTTACCTCTTCCCTTTCAATTTGGGCTCAATTTTCTTATCTGATTGCTGTAGCTAGGACTTCCAATACTATGTAAAATAGAAGCAGCAAGAGTGCACATCCTTATGAAAGTAAAAAAAAATCCTATTTAAAATCGCATCAAAAAAATGCCTAGAAATAAACTTAACCAATAAGGTGAAAGATCTATACTCTGAAAGCTATAAAGCATTGATGAAGGAAATTGAAAATTATTCCAAGAAATAGAAAGAGATCCCATGCTCTTGGATTGGAAGAATTAATATTATTTAAATGGACATACTACCCAAAGTAACATATAGATTTAATGCAATCCCTATCAAAATACCCATGGCATTTTTCACAAAACTAGAACAAATAATCCTAAAATTCATATGAAATCACAAAAGATGCCAAATTGCTAAAGCAATTCTGAGAGAAAAGAACACAGCCAGAGGTATAACCCTCCTGATGAGGAAATTGAAACTTCCTCTCCTCTATCTTGCAAAGGCCTGCTTGCCACTCTCAGTTAAACAGTAAGACGAATTACTAAGAGTGATCAGATAAGGGAAGACTGTCTTGCTCTCAGGCACCCACCCCAAGCCTTTGTTTGAGACCTTTTGCACATAGACTTGTTAAGTGACCATTAACTTCAACCTGCAACCAATGTGAGAATGCAAATTGTGACCTTAGTCCTGATAGGAATGGAATGTCCGGCTCCTACAAGTTCCTGTTAGGACCCCCTACTATGTGTGTAACCCCTGGCAACTCCCATGCTCTGTAACTGCCCGTGACCTATAGTAATTTGCAGCCAATCAGTTTGTACCAATTATAGCTCTATGTTTTAACCTATATAAGGAGAAGACTCCCCTGAAATGGGGCCCCAGAATTTTGGAGCGTTAGCTCATCTGGGTCCGCCTGCTCAATAAACCTGAGTTCTCCAACTCTCCAAGTGTTGTGCTTGGTTTCTCGGGGGATCAGTTTTTTTCTGCAACACTCCCAGACTTTCTACAAAGCCACAGTAATCAAAACAGCATGGTATTGGCACAAAAAAAGAGACACATAAATCAATGGAACAGAATGGAGAGCCTAGAAATAAACCCGCACACCTATGGTCACTACTACAAAGGAGTAAAGAATATACGATGGAGAAAAGACAATCTCTTCAACAAGTGGTGCTGGGAAAACTGGACAGCCAAATATAAAACAATGAAATTAAAACATTGCCTCACATCACATACAAAAATAAGCTCAAAATGCTTTAAAGACAAATAGAAGATTTGCAACCATAAAACTCCTAGAAGAGAACATAAGAGGGACATTCTTTGATTTAAATCATAGAAATATTTTCTTGAATCAGTTTCCTAAGGCAAAAGAAATAAAAGCAAAAATAAATGAATAGAGCCTAATTAAACTAAAAAGTTTTTGCTTTTATAAATAGCTCATACAACTCAATATCCAAAAAATCCAAACAAAAAATGGGCAGAAGACTTGAATAGACATTTTTCCAAAGAAGACATACAGATGGCCAGCAGGCACATGAAAAGATGCTCAACATCACTAATTAGCAGAGAAATGCAAATCAAAGCCACATAAGGTATCGCTTCACACCTGTCAGAATGGCTATCATCAAAAAGTCAACAAATAACAATGTTGGAGAGGTTGTGGAGAAAAGGGAACCTTTGTACACTGTTGGTGCGAAAGGAAATTTGTGCTATATTTCTAGAAAGAAATGAAAACGCTAAATCAAAAAGATAATGGGCCCCAGTGTTCATAGCCGCATTATTTACAACACAAAAGACAAAGAAGCAACCCACATGCCCACCCACAGATGACTGGTTTAAGAAGACGTGGCATACAATGGAATAGTACTCAGCCATGAAAAAGAATGAAATACTGCCATTTGCAGCAAAGTGGATGGACCTAGAGAATATTATGCTTAGTGAAATGTCAGACAAAGAAAAATACTAAATATCACTTATATGTGGAAGCTAAAAAATAATACAAATGAAAGTATATGCAAAACAGAAACAGACTCACAGATATAGAAAACAAACTTGTGATTACCGAAGGGGAGAGGGAAGGGAGGAGGGACAAACTAGGGGTATGAAATTAACAGATACAAACTACTATATATACAGTAGATAAGCAACAGGATATACTGTATAGCAAAGGTAAGTATACCCATTATCTTGTAATAGGCTATAATAGAACATAATCTGAAAAAATACTGAATCACTATGCTGTACACCTGAAACTAACACAATATTGTAAATCAACTATACTTCAATAACAAAATTAAATGGAATTAGGTTAACAGAGATTTGTTCTTCCCTTAACCCTCTGATAGCTCCAGAATGACCTTCACTGTGATTCCATTATAATAATAGACAAAATGGTCTATATTCTTTTTCATATTCTTTTCCTCTATGGTATATTACCAGCTATTAATAGAAAATTATTTTTAATCCTATTCTTCCTTTTAGATGTAAGTAATATAACTCCTTGGCTCTATTTTAAAATGTTATTTAATACATCATACCTAGTAAACTAGTAGTGTTCTTTTAAAAATGAGTCAATTACTTTTGGATGAAATATCACTCTCCTATTTGGCAAATTATGGAAAAAAATGGGATCATGTTTTTTAGGAAGGTGCAATTGACTTATGGAGGCTGTCCAAAGAGTCATATAAGAATATATTGATAAAAGGAGTCATAAACTTTAAGAATATGGCTTAGAAAATGTAGTCTACTCCCATGTGTGGAAATAAATGAAGACCACTCAAATAAGAACCAGTAAGGGCTATTTATTCAGAGCTTGCTATAGCAGGGGAGTGAGCCACCATAATTTGCATTTGACAGAAACTCAAAGGCTGGCAGAGAAGTGGAACTATTTCCACTATAAAAAAAGAAGAGCTTCAAGTATGCCCTGATTGGAGGCTGTTGCTGTGGGGAAGCTGGAGGCCAGGTAACTAGAAGTGGACATCCTATGAACTTGGTTACGGTCACATATTTGGCTTTATCCCATTGGTCCTAAGTTGGAAGCAGGGGCAAAAATTAGGAAAGCTGTCAGTTATTGATCAAGTCCTGACCAGTTGGGGCTGATTGCTAGTAGGCTGTGGTTTGGCTTGCTGGACTGGCTCCTGCAGGTTAAGGGTCAGAGTTCTAGTTTAATGTCTGATCTGGCTATTGTGTGTCTATGTATTCAGTCTCTCATAAGGAATCAGAAACATCTGTCATCATATGAAAAGTCACCAATAATTCACAAGAATTACCTTAAAAATCAGGTAATTTTTCAGTCATCATATTGTTCTAGGTATTTTTATTCTTCTTATTGGTGAAGTAAAACATAGTTAATTTGCTCCTTTTTTTCCAGTTAAGGAGGATCCTTGACAGCTAACTCAAGTAATTAAAGAGTAGAAATCAATTTTTGATTCAGTAGAATCATGAATCAGTAAAATAACTTAATCATTAAAGACTTTGCTGCTGAGAAAGAATGAAGATGACACTTTCATCTATTTCAAGGTTTGTAAACACAGCGTGCTTTGAATTACTTACAAGAAAATTTCTACTCCGGTGAATGGAACCAAGCAAAGGCCATTCTATAACACTTTCATCATTTTGTTTTGACTCAACATTATCAGTACATATTTTGCAAACCAGAAATATATTTACTCTACAATTTTTAAATGTCCTCAAATCCTACATTCTTGTCACTGGATTTGAAAATCTGTTGTGTTAAATATGGGTAAGTAAAAAGTAATACGAAAGAAGACAAAAATCATGTTAACAGGCAGAGTACACTAATGGTAGTTCCCCTTTCTTGAAATAGATCACTGTGACATGGTAGTTAACAGTAATTAACACGTGATAAACAAAACAATAAAATGTCAGTCTGCAAGTAACCTTGTCAGGCTCCCGATGTTGCTCCAGCCCCCACCAATCAGTCAAGCTAATTAGGAGGATCAGACAGCAATTAATGTCGTAATGCCTGTGAGATGCAGCATGTGATGAATACCACAGAGTTAAAGGGGCTGTACTGAGGTGTGACTATCCAGAGGGCAGAAACCAACAGCAAAGAAGAAAATGCTTCCCCAGTTGTTTCCTCCCTGGCTGCTATTTGCACCTTTTTTACACAACGTGCTATTCAGATTATATCATGTTAGTGGTTCAAGAAAAGCATTGTATGTATATAATACAATTACTCAATGGTTTCCTTTAAACTGGAAGAATATGTTAATCATGGAGTCAATTTCTGCTCTCATGAATATTCAAAACAATACCAGCCTCTACCTTACCTTTGTAGCTCCTCATTTTAGCAACGGAGAAGGTGTATTAGTTTACTTCCCTTTTTCCCTATCTAAATTACTAGAAATGAGAAATGATAAACTCATTCTGCCTAGTATAATATGGGTGATTAATAATTAACAATTAGAAAATGCAAGTTTCCAGTGCATTTTCAAGACATGATTGGGCTGATGTCTTAGATAAAATCATTTCTATTTTGAATGTGGCAAATTCACATTAAAGACATTACATTCTTGGCTTTAGCTCCCAACTCTGAACCTTTGCAGTAAATACAGACAAGGTGTTAATTAAGAGAACTGCCAATCCAAATGAATAATGGAGTGCTGGAAACAGCCAGGGTGAGGGCCTGACCGTCTGCGTCAAAGAGGTGCTCCAATGCTGAAGTCTCCATTTTGGAACTATGACTACAGAATAATGAGAAAATGGGAGGGAAAAAAATGGATAGTGGGATCTCCATTAACTCATTCAGCTACTCCTAATTAGTTTGTAAAAACCGTCAGGCAATGTCTAATGAGAGGCTTTTCAGGAATAAGAAATGAATAAAGGTCGCCATAAGTACACACTATTTCTTCACCCCAAGAGTGCCAACTAAATATTAAGTGAGAGTAGATGCTTCCTAAGGGCCCTTTCTAAATGCCCTGCTTCAAGCAGCAGCGTAAAAAAGTAGCTGCCTCCCTCACACTGACACAGGCCAAGCTAACTCAGTCATCCCAGACCCCCTGGAGGAGGGGACGTGGGCATGGAGGAGGCAGAGGCATCTGAGGAGGTGGGGATCCACAGTCAATCCAAAGACAGCAGCCACCTCTGACTCCTACAAGGCCTGTGCATCTCAGTCACCTGGGAGTCCAGGACAGTCCGAACCAGAAACCTTTCATCAGGCAATTCCACTCCTGATTCTAATCTGACAACTAAGTTGCAAAGTCTTTTCTGTACTATGGGGTATTTCCAGACTGAAGGAGAGACCCGATCACCAGTTAGTCAGGACTGAATTATAAATCTCTGAGGTTTTTCAAATGTTTGAAAAACCTAAATCATTTTGAAGATTCTTCTTAAGCTACTAAATACCTTAGGCCATGAGAATGAAAAAACATTTCAGTGAGGCCAATACTGCTTTAAGAAAGTAGCTTTTGGGGCTTCCCTGGTGGCGCAGTGGTTAAGAATCTGCCTGCCAATGCAGGGGATACTGGTTTAATCCCTGGTCTGGGAAGATCCCACATGCTGCGGAGCAACTAAGCCCGTGTGCCACAACTGTTGAGCCCACACACCACAACTACTGAAGCCCGTGCACCTAGAGCCCGTGCTCGCAACAAAAGAAGCCACCGCAATGAGAAGGCTGCATGCTGCAACGAAGAGTAGCCCCCACTCACCACAACTAGAGAAAGCCTATGTGCTTTGGCTTTGGCCTCCTTTCCAGGGAAATCTCCAGGTTTAACAGAGAATAAGACAGGAAATCATCTTGTGAATACAAGTAGCATTTACTGAAAGTTTGTTATGGATATGTGCTATTCTATGACCTTATTAAATCTTCATGACAACTTAATGAGGTAAGTACCATTATTATACCCATTTTACAGATTAAGGATGCTGAGGCACAAGAGGTAATATAATTTGCCCAAGAACACTATTCTATCCAAGTGCCTAGTTTTAGGTATGCATCTTGGTGTCCAGAATGTCACAGGGATCCACTGTAGTCATTTGTTTTCACCTTGATTCTAGACACTGTGGCTTTGGCTTCTCCAGGGTATTTTATTCACTTTAAATCCTAGTCTATACCCAGGCTTACAAGAACATCTAGCTGTTTCCACTCAACTCCACACACCTGTGTGGATAAACCAGGTGGCCACACACCCAGGCTTTCAAAGCAGAAGCATATTTATTGTAATAAGGAAGAAAACAGCACCTTATCCCCAGCTGAGGTCCCAGGATAGGGATTTTTCCAAATGAAACACCTTCTCCCAAGTTGGCTATCAACAGAAAGTGAAGCTGTGGTCATAATTCCTCCAGGACCAGAGCTTGGCCATTGCTGGGTCTCTGGCAAAGATTGCTGTTCTGAGGAAATAATAGAGTGAATTTTGGTTTTAGGGTGTCATCTGAAAATACTTTTGCCTAGCCTTAGCCAGTGACTAGGGTTTAGCAATTTTAGAATGTATTTCCCCTATTTCTGTGTAAAAAGGGTCAACGACTTAGTTGTCCATCTTCCCCAGATGCCCTGTGAAATTGGAGACACACTTCCCTACAGTTTTTTTAATCCATATTATATTTTATATGTTGAGTAGAGTTACCAGGTAGAAACACATGACACCTAGTTAAGTTTAGATTTCAGAGAATTTCAGAAAATTTAACTGGGCATTGTGTGCTATTGTATGCTAAATCTGGCAACCGTATTCTATAGCTAACTCAATTAGAAGTGAGGGGAGGGGCAAGCCACTTTTTTAATTGAACAAACTTCTTGTTCACTGTAGATTAGCTTAATAACACTAGAAGCCAAAGTATTTTTTGTGCTTAGCATCTGCAGAATGGATGCAAAATTTTCTCTCATTTATTTTAAACTGTACATGATAAATTAATTATATTCAGGCTCTAAACTAAACATATTTAGTATGATTCCCACTGTTCATTTTCCCAGGGTAAGATAAGCACCATAATAATTTTCAGGAACTTTCCCCTGTCATTTGTGATTAAGGGTCCCATAAAGATGAATTTTCTTAAGCACCACCAAAATGTTTCAATTTTAATTTTTCACAGGAAGTTTGCTGAGGTGTATTTCACTGTGCTTTATCTACTTGGTGGTGATGTATTTAACATGACTTCCTCCAGAAAAATCAGTGTTATCATTATTAACATAAATTCTTTTGACCTTTAATACAGTAATATATCCCCACAGTCTACTGGTGTGTACATGACTGTTTTCCTATCTGTAAACAGTCTCCTTGTGCCATGCTCTTGTGGTTGCATGCTGCTGTTTGCTTTCTTCTCTCTCCACCTCCAAGAGACAGCTGTGTGAATGTAGAACCCAGAGAAGCTCATTTATGGACTCAGGTATATTTGCTTTGGGCCAGCTGTGGTTTTGGGAGCCACTTTAGAGGCCTGCTTGCACTTCCAGGTCTGTTTTGTTCCTTACAGGTGAGCTTTGTCAGGCATGTGAAGAGCTGCTCTGTGTTGGTCATTATCACTTCCCAAAAGGTGTTCTACCAGACACAAATTCTTTGAAATGTTAATAGGTGCCTGAAGAAATACCTTTAGTGGTTGAAGAGTTTGAGAGACAGTGAGCTAAAAAAAAGTTAAGCCTGTAAAAGTTAAAGCTGCCTCCAAAGGGATTTTTGTATGTTAACAGGGATTATAAAGCCCCAGGTGTTTACCACAGTATGTGGCAAATTTTGATTTTATCTGTCCATGTAATCTCTTTGGTGAAAAATCATACTGGACACATTGCGACATCTTCTCATGACTTATAGTTGCAGTTGTACACAGAAGTAAAAATCTTAAGCATGACATAAGTTCCATTCTAAAAACTTCAGAGGAGAAAGGAATGAAATAATGAAGTGATTTATAATGGGGATGAATTAACATCCTTCATGTATTCAACTAATTATGTGTTGGAGTTAGTTCTTTGAAAATAATAGCAAGTGTACAAATCTTCAGGATATTAATTGGAGGACAGATTTCTTATTTAGAAGTAAAGGGTTGAGTTTCTGAATGCTAATGTATGAAAAAGGTATAGCACGTCAAGGTTTAGAACCCATAAAATATACAAACAGAACTCCTTCCTGATGTCTGGACAAGTTCAATGAGAAGCTAAAACTAAAGTTTAAATAGAATAATGCTTCCAATAGAAACTGAAAAAAAAAAAAAAAGACCAAATAATCTTGTCTTTTTCTTCCTGAATTGCCACTTCTTTTCTCTATGCCCTTAACAAAAATATATATATATATGTATATATATATATACATATATATTTTGGGTGAATATTATCACTTTTAATTACTATTTGATGTTATTTTGTCATTAGTTTGGAAGTTATTGCTACTAAGTATTGAAAGAAAGGACTGTACATTTGTAGAGAGGAGCACACAAATCTTTGGCTTAAGCATATGTGCCATTTGTCTTTGCCTGAAGACACATACACAAACATAAATATATTTGTATTAATTATATTATGTTATATTATATTATATTATATTATAAACATCTAATCATATATAATAATGCCCTCTGTTCTCTGTTTTGTCTCACATCAGAAATATATTTTTATAGCTTAGCATCAATGATAAATTGTAACTCGGGTACTTAATTTAATGTGTTTAAATACTTGTTGCAAAGACTAATCCATAGCTTCCTGAAGCTATTTTGTCACCTACTGGACCCTGCATCTTTAGTGATCTGTGCAGAGAGGCTCATGTTAATAATAATAGCAAATACCTTTGTTGGTGATGCTTCTAAAGTGTTTTACATGCATTATTTAATTCTCACAGCAATGTGTTCATGATTTCATTTTAGAGATGACAAAATCAAGGCATACTTACCCAAGATCAAGTTAGTAAGTGGCAGAGCTGCAATATGAACACACAAGTAGTCTGATTCCAGAGGCCGTTCTTAATAACCATTAAGAATGGAAAGATGGGAGTGATACTTAGATTATTCCACACGACCGTAATCCTGCCTTCCTAGAACCTTCCCATGGGTTTTCCTTAAGCAATGTGACCACTGAACTGAATTCTCACATTCTTCACAAAGATAAAAGGAATAGATAGAGATTTTCCCACTGACCTGGGCATAGTTGATGAGGTCTGACATCTCAGTTAGGAATAGGGAAGTGCTGCTGGGCTCCGTTGTGTGTGCCTGTAGTCCCAGCTACTCGGGGAGGCTGAGGCAGGAGGATGGACTGAACCCAGGAGTTCTGGGCTGTAATGCGCTATGCCAACGCATGTCCGCACTAAGTTCAGCATGCATGTGGTGACCTCTGGGAGCAGGGGACCACCTGGTTGCTTAAGGAGGGGTGAGCCGGCCCAGGTCAGAAATGGAGCAGGTCAAAAGTCCTGTGCTGATCAGTAGTGGGATGGTGCCTGTGAAGAGCCACTGCACTCCAGCCTGGGTAACAAAGTGAGATCCTGTCTCTTTTGTTAAGGGAATCCTGTGCCTCCTAAATGTTTCGTATATCCCCTTAAAAAAAACAGAAAAAAAAAAAAGAATAGTGAAGTGTTAACATTACTCGTAGCCACTATTTCTACTTCCTAGTAAGAACACAGATGATCCTAAATCCTGGGAGAGGAGTGGGCTCTCTCTCTCTCTTCCCTTTAATATCCTACAATGCTAACTACAGAACCTGGTGCTTAGTTGTCGTTCAACAAAGACTTTCTGAGTGATTCTCACTTGATTGATGAAATTGAGGCCCAGGGAGATGAAGACCTTGACTAAGGTATTAGAGTAAGTGGCAAAAATTCCACCCATGGTCACAGGTCCATTTCATTTTTCATTTTGCTATGTTGACACTTGGTGTGGATCCCTTGAGTTAATTTGTAGAAATGTTAAGTTGCTAGAATTATTGAAACGCACTGCTTTGTTATGCTTGTCATGATCGTATTACACATGTAAATATCTTCATTATAGGGACTGGTGTTGCTGGTGATCAAGCTGATATTGCTGGTGGCTGCTAAACCAAATTACTCTCCAGGTATATTTGGGCCAGGAGCACTTTTTGGCTTCCTCATAGAGCATCCCTACCTTAAAATAGGCTGGACAAATCTCCTTCATATCGTGGCTAGGAGAGTCTCGGGTGGTGGCAAACAAATGCTTTTCCTATTTTTCCTCTGGAAAAGCTAATGAATTATGATCAACTGTTCAGCGTTGATAGACCAACCCACACATCCTACTTCCTTCCCTGACAATGCATTTGCCAAGACAATTTGAAAAGCACTATTCTACAAATGAGAACCATTTTACATGGGAACCTTCCCATATGTCCTAACAACGTGCATCCTGATGGATGTCTTTCGTTTCTCTTTGCCCACTCATTATCACTGGTGTATACATTTTCATGTGATTCTTTAATTCTGGCAAACTTTTACTAGGTGTCTGTTCTTTCATGCCTCTGAGTTTTAACATCCTGACATTAAGATGGCCAAAAATGCAGTCACACTTCAAATACTCTGTTATGCCTGCCCTTTCCTGTTTTAGAAGGACACGTGCACAAAAGAATTTTTAAAAAAAAATTTCTGGAACACACTATGTATAATGAAGGGTTTTAGTGTCAATGACTTTGCAATCAGATTACACTTGGATTAGATTTCTGGCTCTGATAATTACCACATAACTTTGAACAAGGTACTTAACTGTTCTTACCTTAGTTTCCTTATCTGTAAAATGATGCTGAGAATAAAACGTATCTCATAGGGCTGTGAGCATTAAATGAGATAATACATGAAAAGTGCTTAGCACAGTACCAGTTTGTACTGAGCATAAGTGTTAATTACTTATTTACATCTTCCATTCTGTTTGATATAGAGAGCAGATCTTTCCCAGTCTCCCAAACAGGAAGGGTAATGTGGGCCCAGAAGTCACACTGAAACCTCCTGCATTATACTAAGGAAAAATACTTCCTGAAAAGACAAAGCTATAGGAGTTTTGTAAGAGTGTGAGTAACTATCAGTGGCACTGGCTAGCCTGCTCAAGGTGATATACACACATATCACAGAAGCAAAAGTTGCTACTTAGTCACAAATGCGACAACAACAAAACAAAGAAAAACAAGATAAAAACTCTACCATACTATATTTTAGGAACCAGTATCTTCATAATCATATGTACTTAGGTATGATTCATACCTTTAGTTCCATGTGTCACATTAAATGCCTGCCTTTGTAATTATACTTGTAAACACTAATATAAAATTATATCTTTGTAGCTGAAAGTATACATTCATTTGTGAACTCCCCACGCTACAATTAAATTATGAAGGTAAGAAATAATTTTTATGTGGATAAGGAAAAATGGTTTGTCCATGAGCCCAGGTCCCCCTGTTCTTTGTTCTTCGCATCCCTAAACTTGCAGATGCCCCACCTTCCAAGGTTTCTATGCTTGGCTTTCCTCAAAAATATACTCCATTTTGTTTTAATGACCTCATGGGTATACAGATATTTATAGGCTTATTTCAGTACCAGCACCCAAAAAACTATTAGGCAATTTTCAGGTCCAAAAAATAAAATAAAATAACATTAGATGCTGGGTGGTGTTGATGTTAAAAATCAAGTTCCTTAGGATCTTCACTGCCCATCACTTGATCTATTCTTTTTTTTTTTTTTTTTTTTTTGGCGCACGGGCTTAGTTGCTCCGTAGCATGTGGGATCTTCCTGGAGCAGGAATCAAACCCGTGTCCTCTGCATTGGCAGGCGGATTCTTAACCACTGCGCCACCTAGGAAGCCCCTTGATTTATTCTTGTTCTCAGTGACTTTGTGGAAACATTACTTTTGAAAGGCTCTAACAAAAATATGACCTCAATAGCCTCTTTTCTACCAGGTAGGGTGACTGTATTATCCAAACAAATGTGAGTAATTATGACTAAGGATTTTACTTCCAGCTGTGATGAGCTCTCTCAGAGGTGACATATTGGACACATTTCAAGGTTTATGGGAGTGGTTTACAAGCTTCTGGAGAGTGCTTTTTTGAGCACCTCCTATGTGCTAGGGTCTAAGCTATGGGGTTATCGTTTAATTCACATTATGTCTTGATGAGCAGGCTCTTTAGACTTTCTTATTCTTTGGAGAAAATTGAAGCTTAGAGGGCTTTCCCCCAAATCACCAGGCCAGTAAATGACAGAGGTTGGATTTGAGTCCAGGTATGACTCTACCATGTAATAAATGTTCATTAGATTTTAAAGATTTCAAAAAAGCTCAATATCAAAACAACAAACAACCCAATCAAAAAATGTGTGGAAGCTCTAAATAGACATTTCTCCAAAGAAGACATACAGATGGTTAAAAGGCACATGAAAGATGCTCAACATCACTAATTATTAGAGAAATGCAAATCTAAAGTATAATGAGGTATCACCTCACACTGGTCAGAATGGCCATCATTGAAAAATCTGCAAACAATAAATGCTGGAGAGGGTGTAAAGAAAAGGGAACTCTCTTACACTGCTGGTGGCAATGTGAACTGGTACAGCCACTATGGAAAACAGTATGGAGTTTCCTTAAAAAACTAAATATAGAACTACCATATGACCCAGCAATCCCACTCCTGGGCATATATACAGAGAAAACCATAATTCTAAAAGATACATGCACCCCAGTGTTCACTGCAGCACTATTTACAATAGCGAGGACGTGGAAGCAACCTAAATGTCCATCAACAGAGGAATGGATAAAGATGATGTGGTACGTATATACAATGGGAATTTACTCAGCCTTAAAAACGAATGAAATAATGCCATTTTCAGCAACATGGATGGACCTAGAGATTGTCATACTGAGTAAAGTAAATCAGACAGAGAAAGACAAATGTCATATGATACCGCTTATGTGTGGAATCTGAAAAAAAGGCAACAAATGAACTTATCTACAAAACAGAAATAGAGTTACAGAGGTAGAAAGTAACCTTATGGTTACCAGAGGGTAAGTGGGGGAAGGAGGGAGAAATCAGAAGATTGGGATTGACATGTATACACCGCTATATCTAAAACAGATAACTAATAAGGACTTACTGTATAGCACAGGGAACTCTACTCAATACTCTGTAATAGCCTATATGGGAAAAGAATCTGAAAAAGAGTGGATATATGTACATGTATAACAGATTCACTTTTCTGTACACCTGAAACTAACACAACATTGTAAATCAACTATACCCCAATAAAAATTAAAAAAAAAACTATTTAGTAAAGCTCTTTAAAGACACAGTAGATTCTTATGCATCTGAAATAGTTTAAATATAGGAATTCCTAGAAGCACGGGAAAGTCTTTGAGGCTCTTTGAACTCTTTACAATCTGACTTTTAACAGGTGGTGCTAAATTCACCTTTTTCCTGAACAGAAGCTAATTTCAAAAAAGATCTGATTTGGAATACTGACATAATTAAAGCTATCAAATAATTTTCTTATTTTCCTTACAAGATATTAAACGTTTTGGATCACTGCTTGCAATAATCTAGCTATATGAGGACTATAAAGTATCTACCACAAGGATGAATGTAGTTTTCCTAGTGATCGAAGGTAATTTTCCTGTGTTGTTAAAAATATATTTATACTGCTGTGCACATCACCTTTGGTTTATAATCATGGTTCATGACAGTCTTGATATGTGAAATTAATCTAGCAATGTAATTCATATATTTATAATTTTGAAGGAACAAGGGAAGCACCCTAATGGAATAGAAACAGCATCGCTCTGGACTTTGTCCTCACATTGCCATAAGGTGGGTGTGTATGTTTGGGTAACACCTCAGTCTCTTTGGAGCCAGTCTATTCAGTTACCAAATTTATCGGGTTGGACTGGGTGATCAGCAGGGTCCTTCCAGTTTTAAGGCTACTGTTCACCATAATGAAGGGATCAGAGAGAACACACACTACACTGAGGAGGCATGCTCTGAGCTGCCTTCTAGAAAGTTGGCAGTAGTCTTTACATCAGTCATAAACCAGAGGGCAGAGCTGCAATGTGTGAACGGAAAAGCTTCTTGCTCTTAATTTTTAGGGGCGTATCTGGTACTGCAGGGTGGTTTAAATGGCTCTGAGCGCCCTAATACCACACAAAGCTCACATCACTCTAATTATTACGAAACCTTCACAGATGTGCACGGGAAAGATTTTTCTGAGGAGGTTGGAAAAATGAAACTGTAAATGCCTTCCAGCTGGCATGCCTAAATGTTCTTCATCTCATTGGAGACGTGTTCAGGTTAATTTCAGCTGATGACTGATAGCTCATCCAAATGTTACTCAAGATAATGTGCAGCAATTTTTCTCTCCTAGTGATGAACTCAGATAAGAGGGTGATTATTGAAAAAAAAAAGTAACTAACATTCCTCAATTGAAAAAAATTGTATCATTACCAAAACACAAAATTAAATTATAATATCTTTTTAAAAAGAGAAAAAGACTCAAGGTCAGGATATAAAAAGCATAAGGCTAATTACACACATGCATATGGTGTGCATTCTAGTTAAGTACTGAGGGAGTTAACACTTTCGTGCCCGGCTGGTTTAGGTCATGCCATTTACATCCTGCTGTTCACAATAATAATGATAAGAAAAGGGCCTGCTATCACGAAGTGCCAGATACAGACCATATGGTGACAAAGCAACACCAAATTTTAAAAAATAGCAGTTTTCTTGAGATTTAAAATACTCTGATAGCTTAAGACATGCAATCTATCACACATTTCCTTAATTCCTTTAAATTCCTCTTCTCATCCTGGCATTGCTGCTGGCTGCTGTTCAGCTGTTTAATGTGAATGTGAAAATAAGTAAAGAGCATGATTACAAAATCACATACCGTGGAATGTAAGTTCTTTGCTTTGGACGATTTCCTTCTTTAAATTATAGCTTCTCTCTCTATAGAAACAGCAGAATTCCAGGAAGAAAAACATGAAAAGGGATGACAAGCTATTCAGCCTTATGCATATACGCAGACACATACAATGTGAAGTGATTTCTTAAAAGTAGAGGTAAAAATAATGGAGTCATGGAATATTAAAGTTGGAAGGGATCTCAGAGCTCTTCAGACTCACCCCATTGCTTTATAGAAAAGGAAACTGAGGCAGAGCTGCGTTAAACCACCTGCCCAAGAGCACGTGAGAGTTATTGACAGAAATGAGTTTATCATTTCAGCCTACAGACGTCCATTCTAGTGCTGCTTCAAAATCTGTATAGTATATGTTTATAGAGTTAAAGATAATAGGGTTTCTAAGAGTTAATTTATGATATTGATAAATTGTTTGGTGTGCAACAGATAAGCACACCTGGGACTTCATGATTAAAAACACTACATTTTTAACAAATACAATATATATTTTGAGGAAAAGTTGAATACTTCTTTAATATGATTTTATCTGTTAACTGAATTGTGAGTTGCCCTAATCACTCCATGCATCAAAAAATTTTGGTATCAACAGTCATTCCACAAATCTTCTATACACAAACTAAAAACAGCATATTTCACATGGTCTGACGATTGATATTCTCTTTTGCAAAATGGGCCTATGTGATCTAAAAGGTCCCTCTCAGCTCTAGCAGATTATGGTTCTACTGTATCCTGTTCACAATGAAGCGTGAATTTTGAAGCTGTGATCATCTGACTTCAAGTTAATTCAAGATTTAACTTTTGATGATTTAAAAAAGCCATCATTCTACAGTGTTGGTTAAAGTTACTTTTTGTTAAAGATAGTTTTTTTAAAATAATTTTTTATTAGTTGTCTATTATATATATATTGGCGTGTACATGTCAACTCCAATCTCCCAATTCATCCCAAGCCCCCACTGCTAAAGATACTTTTATAACTTTAAATTATACTTAGATATCTCAGAACATCATCCTCAAGATAAATGTTCAGAAATTTCTACCTACTACGATTAGGGCCATTATCCATTGGAGTTTTTCTGTAACTCACACTTAAATGTATGAAATAAAAGGCCCTTGAGACTATTTGCATCTGTGTAGAATTTTCATAATTTTTTAAATGTGAGTGCAATGTATTTTTAAAAGCATTTAAAATTAAACTGTACTCATCATTGAGATTGCATTAGACTTTTTATCTCTCTACATTTTCATATTTAAACATCATGATTAAAACCAATGTCAGATATCAGAGCATCAGGGGACAGGTAATAAAAGTGAGGGATAGCCATGGGTAACAGAACTTTCAGTTACAAAGCAGAGTGAAAAACTGAGCTTAAAAACTTAAAGTGAGAGCTAACGATTTATTAAGAAGTGTTTCTGTTGTTCAATTTTGATTTGATTGTAAACTACTCAAGGACTTCAAAGGGTAAAAATGATTATTAAAGACCACAGTATGAATTATGTAAAAATCTGTCATTGAATTTCAGAAAAGTCATTACCCATGGCTGATTCTAGGACTGGAGAAAGGAGAGTCTATAGTATCTTGTAGTTCTAGGAAGAAAAATAAAAGCTCAAAAACTGAAAACTATGTGGGCAGGGTATATCAAAAAGACACAGGAGCCAAACCGAAAGAATTCCCAGTGGCCAAAGCTGGATCAATCTGACCAACAAAATAAATAACAGTATTGGTTTATAACCCAGAGTATAAAATATCCATGAAAACATGATTGAATAAGTAAATGAGGCAGAGATGAATCTCTTGCACAGAAGCATTTCAAGTAATTTATGTAGTTACTAATCCCTCAAGGAGGTGAATCTTAACTCCCTATCCCTTAAATGTGAGCTGTGCCTAGCAACTTACTCCCAAAGAGTAGAAATAGATTCAAAAACATAACTTTACAGTGAAGAAACCTGGCAAGTGCTATCTCAGTCGATCAATGTCAACATTATCAGTGATGTCACACTGATAGCATGCACCCTTGAAATGATGTGACAAGAAAGGCACTTCACCCCTGTGGTTTTCTTCCCCCAAAACCCACAATCTCAACCTAAGAGAGAAAACATGATACACACCCAAATTGAGGGACATTCTACAAAACACATGACCAGTACTCCTCAAAACTACCAAGGTCTTGAAAAACAAGGAAAGTCTGAGAAACTTTTAAGGCCAGAAGAGACGAAGAAGACACGATGACTAAATGTACTACGTACCCTGGACTGGATCCTGTAACAGAAAAAGAAAAAGGATAACATGCGGAAAATGAATGAAGTCAGAATTAAGCATGGATTTGAGTGAATATTAATGTATCAGTGTTGGTGTATTAGCTGTGCCAAGTGTATGACACTAATATACTAACAACAGGGGAACTGGTGTGGGGTATGTAGTAAATAGCGATAATATCTTTTTAATATTTCTGTAAACCTAAAACGATTCTAAAGTAAAAAGTTTACTTAAAAACAAAGAAACCTGATGATTTTATTCTCTACAGTTTCCATAAATATGTTTCACATTTTGATCGGCATTTTCTACTTGATTATGTCTTGTCTGCAAAAAAAATTCAGAATAACTAGGCAATAGAAGACATGCTTAATGGCGACAGTTTATATGAGTATCAGGTAGAGGAATAATTTGTGTTTCAAATTATGCTGCCCTCTGCCACAAAGCTCAAAGCATTTTTATAGAGTCATCACTCATTTTCTAATGTGAGAAACTTATGAAAGGGTGTTATAAATTGTAAAAGACTATAAAATGTATACCATAATTAGTGTTACTTTATGATTACTTTTAGCATTATTCCTGAGATCTCAATAACGTGTTGGTTGCTAAAGGGAGTTTCTATAGGTTAGATAATCCTCATCTTCATAAAGTTAATGTCAAAAAATATTCCCATTTAGCCCCATAAAATAACACGTAGTGTGATTTTAATTGTATAGTTGTGACCTTAGGAGAATTATACGTAGGAGAATTGTCCAATTTAGTTGGTTTCTCTCACTTTGGTCAAACCAAGTGCTTCATATTCTGAATGTCATATTTGATGAGCCATTTTAATAAAGAAGGCCAACAAGACTGATCATATTTTTTATATACGTATGATTTGACCTTGAGCATATAGACACAAGCTGACTGAACTCAGTAAGACAAAGCTGCAGACAAGTAAGACAAACTTACTGAATATTTATTTTCCTGAGAACACATTCTTAGAGTATCAGTGGGTGATAAAACATTTTTGGATGAATTTGGACTTTAGCCATCTTTTGAGATAAATCAGTGGTTGAAATGAGCCGAAAACCAAAGCCGAAATGCAAATACACTGGTGAGACAGATTGACAGTGGTGGGAAAACGCACTCCTGCTGTTAACTCTCTCTGTGGATTTTTTTTAAAGAGCTTTATTGAGGTATAACTGCACTGCAATATACTTCACATATTTAAATTGTACAGTTTGATAATTTTTGACATATATATGCAACCATGAAATAATCACCACAATCAAATAACAAACACATCTATCACTCCCAAAAGTTTCTTTGTGCTCAGTTGTAATGTTTCTCTTTTGCCCCTCCCCATACCACCTCCATCCTTGTCCCCAGACAATCACTGATCTGCTTTCTGTTACTCTAAATTAGTTTGCATTTGTTTTATATTTTTATTCAAATAGAATCATGCAGTATTTACTCTCTTTTTAAATAATCTGAATTATTTCTCACAGTATTAATTATTTTGAAATTCATTCATGTTGTACCATGTGTCAATACTTTGTTCCTTTTTATTGTATGGATCTAGCACAATTTGCATATTCATTCATCTGTTTATGGGCATTGGGGCTGCAATCTCCTTTTCTGATATTCAGAAAAGGAGTTATTAGTGTTACCATGGTTTTTTATCCTTTTACTTTTAACCTGTTGAGTTTATATTCAAAGCAGATTTCTTGTATGAGCATATAGTTGGTTTTTGCTTTTATATTCAATGTGAAAATCTCTGCCTTGTAATTTGGGTGTTTAAATCATTTACATTAATATGATTATTAATATGGTTGGGTTTAAATCTATTTTCTAGTTATTTGTTTTCTCCTGTTTCCCTATTTTCTTTGTTACTGCCTCTTCTGTCTTATCTAGAATTAACTGAATTTTTTATAATTACGTTTGCCTTTTTTGTTTATTTATTTGCTATAACTCTTTGTTTTGTTATTTCAGTGGTTGCTTAGGATTTATGGTACATATCTTTAACTTAACACAGTCTACCTTCAGAATGGTCAGTAAATTAAGGTCAATGAGCCAAATCTATCCCACTACCTGTTTTTGTAAATGAAGTCTGGGTTTCTTAGGTAACGTCACTGAAGCTGCTAGTTGTCCATAAAGATTTGTTCCCCAGTTCCTACCCAGTTTTAGAATTGTAGCTGGCACATGGCTGCCCAGCTGAGGATTACATTTTCAGCCCACTTTGGAGTCTGATGTGTCTGGATGGCTAAGTTCTCAGTTTTAGAATGTGAGCCCTAGGGAAGAGTGACAAATCCAGTAATGGGGGGAGGGGGACCAGGAATGATACCAAACTTCAGGTTACTCAAACTCTTTGATACTAGTTCTAAGTACAGACAACTGCATTCAATAAATATTCTATAATAGATTGAAGAACCTTGTGATACTCCAATATGAATGAGAGAAGTCACAAATTATTCTCCTGTAAGATCTTCATGACATAAAAAGATTGATACGGCTGTTAATCTTATAGCCATGCGTCCCAGATTCAGCAAGTAAGCTTCATCATAATAAATGAACTGTACATACTGAAACTGTATAGAGTAGAAAAGTTAGAGCTATAAAGGGCCCTAAAGTTTAATTCATAAACCCTTTCCTTGGTTCTTCTCTACTGTTCCAAGCATACTGTGAATCCTAAGGGAATGTTAATGGATAACACTCAATTCTATATTGGATTCAACAAATCAGTGATATTTTTCTGTTAATAGAGATCTTCAAACAAGTATAAAAAACAACCAATTCACTAACAGCTTTTGTCTCTCTACAGAAATACATCTATAAAATATACAAAGTCAATATTTTCTGAATCACCTAGTAAAAAATTATTACTCTTGAGTGAGTGAGGGAGACCTGATGGCACAGCCACATTAACTACTCCCAGGTACAAATTATTACTCAAAACTGTTGATCAAGAGTTCAATCATGAAGTAGAAACTGCTGACAGGTCACAGGGACAGTCTGGTCTCCTGCCTTCTAGTGCCCTGTCCAGCTGTGAAGGTCCTAGGGGAATAGGAGGGAGGGGGTGGGGAAGAAGAGAACCCAAGGGGTAGGGACCCTCCAAGATTGGAGGACTAGGGGAGATGCCTAGCATTTCTCCCACCAAATCGGGCATGGGGAGCCTGCTGGGTACATGGACCTGGTCCTTTGCCCCCAGGACCAGAGGCATCCCTGGGCCCCTCTGCCTCACTGGGCCTAAGCCCCATTCTGCACCACCCCAGGGCCTTTTCTAAGTGGAGGCCCTGCCCACTGCCTTACCACACCCCACTCTACCCTACCCCCCACCCTTGTCTAAGCCCCACCCCCACAGCCAAGGCCTTTCTGGCTTTTTTATTCTTTTTTTCCTTTTTTCTTTTTCCCACCTCCTCACTTCAGCTATTGCAGTTGTTTTACCTTCCAGTTGTTGCTCCATCTATTTTTTAAAAATTTTTTGTAACACATCTTTAGTTTCCTATTCTTATTGTATTTTTTTATCTTGCTACTGTTCTGCTGTTCTCTGCCTTTTTTTTTTTTTTTTTTTATTTTCCTGCTCCACACAGGTTGTGGGATCTTGATTCACAAGTCCAGGGTCACGCCTGAGCTCCTGAGGAAGGAACTTGGAGTGCAAAACATTGGATTAACAGGGAAACTCAGTCCCCAGGGAATATTCATCAGAGTGAGGTCTCCCAGAGGTTCTCACCTCAACACCAAGACCCAGCTATACTCAACAGCCGACAAATTCCAGTGCTTGAAACCTCAGGCCAAACACCCAATGGGACAGGAACACAATCCTGCGCATCCAAAGGAGGTGAGGTGGGAAATGAGACAACAAAAAAATATGTCACACATGAAAGAACAAGGTAAAAACACACAAGACCAAATAAATGAAGAGGAAATAGGAAAATTGCCTGAAAAAGAATTCAGAGCAATGATAGTAAAGATGATCCAAAAATCTCAATAACAAAATAGAGGAAATACAAGAAACAGTTAATAAGGACTCAGAAGAACTAAAGAGCAAACAAATAGTAATGAACAACAAAATAAATGAAATTAAAAATACTCTAGATGGTATAAACAGCAGAATAACTGAGGCAGAAGAACGAATAAGTGAGTTGGAAGATAGAATGGGGGAAATAACTGCCACAGGGCAGGAAATAGAAAAAAGAATAAAAAGAATGGAAGACAGCCTCAGAGACCTTAGTGACAATATTAAGCGCACCAACATTCGAATCACAGGCATCCCAGAAGAAGAAGAAAAAAAGAAAGGGTCTGAGAAAATATTTGAAGAGGTTATAGTGGAAAACTTCTTCAACATGGGAAAGAAATAATTAATCAAGTCCAAGAAGCACAGAGAGTCCCATACAGAATAAACCCAAGGAGAAATACACCGAGGCATATATTAATCAAACTAATGACAATTAAACACAAAGAAAAAATATTAAAAGCAGCAAGAGAAAAGCAACAAATAACATATAAGGGAAAACCCATGAGGATCACAGCTGATCTTTCTGCAGAAACTCTGCAGGCCAGAAGGGAATGGCAGGATATACTGAAAGTCCTGAAAGAGAAAAAAATACATCCAAGAATACTCTACCCAGCAAGAATCTCATTCAGATTTGAGGGAGAAATCAAAAGCTTTCCAGACAAGCAAAAGTTAAGAGAATTCAGCACCACCAAACCAGCCTTAAAACAATTGCTGAAGGAACTTTTCTAAGCAGGAGACGCAAGAGAAGGAAAAGACCTACAAAAACAAATGCAAAACAGTTAAGAAAATGGTAATAGGAACACACATCAATAATCACCTTAAATGTAAATGGATTAAATGCTCCAATCAAAAGACACAGACTGGCTGAATGGATAAAAAAACAAGACCCTTCTATATGCTGCCTACAAGAAACCTACTTCAGACCAAGGGACACATATAGACTGAAAGTAAGGGGATGGAAAAAGATATTCCATGCAAATGGAAGTCAAAAGAAAGCTGGAGTAGCAACACTCATATCAGACAAATTAAACATTAAAGTAAAGACTATTACAAGAGACAAGGAAGGACACTACATAATGATCAAGAGATCAATCCAAGAAGAAGATATAACAATTGTAAATATCTATGCATCCAACATAGGAGCACCTCAATACAGAAGGCAAATGCCTACAGCCATAAAAGGGGACATCGACAGTAACACAGTAAGAGTAGGAGACTTGAACACCCCACTTACATCAATGGACAGATCATCCAAACAGAAAATAAATAAGGACACACAAGCTTTAAATGACACATTAGACCATCTCGACTTAATTGATATTTACAGGACATTCCATCCAAAAACGACAGACTACACTTTCATCTCAAGTGCACACGGAACATTCTCCAGGATAGATCACATCTTGGGTCACAAATCAAGCCTCAGTAACTTCAAGAAAATTGAAATTGTATCAAGCATCTTCTCTAACCACAATGCCATGAGACTAGATTATCAATTACAGGAAAAAAACTTTTAAAAATACAAACATTTGGAGGCTAAACAATATGCTATTAAACAACCAAGAAGTCACTGCAGAAATCAAAGAGGAAATCAAAAAATATCTAGAAACAAATGACAATGAAAACACAACAACCCAAAACTTATGGGATGCAGCAAAGGCAATTCTAAGAGGGAAGTTTATAGCAAGAGTTCTACCTCAAGAAACGAGAAAAATATCGAATAAGCAACCTAACCTTACACCTAACAGAATTAGAGAAAGAAGAACAAAAAAACCCCAAAGTGAGCAGATTGGAAAGAAATCATAAAGATCAGAGCAGAAATAAATGAAAAAGAAAGGAAGGAAACAATAGCAAAGATCAATAAAACTAAAAGGTGGTTCTCTGAGAAGATAAACAAAATTGATAAACCATTAGCCAGACTCATCAAGAAAAAAAGGGAGAAGACGCAAATCAACAGAATTAGAAATGAAAAAGGAGAGGTAACAACAGACACCACAGAAATATAAAAGATCATAAGAGACTACTACAAGCAACTATATGCCAATAAATTGGATAACCTGGAAGAAATGGATAAATTCTTAGAAAAGTACAATCTTCCAAGACTGAACCAGGAAGAAATAGAACATATGAACAGACCAATCACAAGTATGGAAATTGAGACTGTGATTAAAAATCTTCCAGCAAACAAAAGCTCAGGGCCAGATGGATTCACAGGTGAATTCTATCAAACATTTTGAGAAGAGCTAACACCTATCCTTCTCAAACTCTTCCAAATTATAGCAGAAGGAGGAACACTCCCAAACTCATTCTACAAGGCCACCATCACCTTGATACCAAAACCAGGCAAAGATGTCACAAAAAAAGAAAATTATAGACCAATATCACTGATGAATACAGATGCAAAAATCCTCCACAAAATACTAGCTAACAGAATCCAACAGCACATGAAAAAGATCATACACCATGATCAAGTGGGGTTTATCCCTGGAATGCAAGGATTCTTCAGGATACGCAAATCAATCAATGTGATACATCATATCAACAAATTGAAGGATAAAAACCATATGATCATCTCAATAGATGCAAAAAAACCTTTGGACAAAGTTCAACATCCATTTATGATAAAAACTCTCCAGAAAATAGGCATAGCAGGAAATTACCTCAACATCATAAAAGCCATATATGACAAACCAACAGCCAACATTATTCTAAATGGTGAAAAACTGAAAGCATTCCCTCTAAGAACAGGAACAAGACAAGGGTTCCCACTCTCACCACTATTATTGAACACAGTTTTGGAAGTTTTAGCCACAGCAATCAGAGAAGAAAATGAAATAAAAGGAATCCAAACGGCAAAAGAAGAAGTAAAACTGTCACTCTTTGCAGATGACATGATATTATACATAGAAAACCCTAAAGATTCTACCAGAAAACTGCTAGTGCTAATCAATGAATTTAGTAAAGTAGCAGGATACAAAATTAACACACAGAAATCTCTTGCATTCCTACATGCTAACAATGAAAGAGCAGAAAGAGAAATTAAGGAAATAGCAATCAGAGATGGAAAAGAAATAAAAGAATTCCAAAAAGGAAGTAAAACTGTCACTGTTTGCAGATGACATGATACTATACATTGAAATTCCTAAAGATGCTACCAGAAAACTACCAGAGCTCATCAATGGATTCAGTAAAGTTGCAGGATACAAATTAAATACACAGAAATCTGTTACATTTCTATACACTAACAATGAAAGATCTGAAGGAGAAATTAAGGAAACAATCCCATTCACCATTGCATCAAAAAGAATAAAATACCTAGGAACAAACCTTCGTAAGGAGGCAAAAGACCTGTACTCTGAAAACTGTAAAATGCTGATGAAAGAAATTGCAGGTGACACAAACAGATGGAAAGATATACTGTGGTCTTGGATTGGAAGACTCAATATTGTCAGAATGACTATACTATCCAAGGCAATCTACAGATGCAATGCAATCCCTATCAAATTGCTAATAGTATTTTTTTTTTTTTGTAGATCTAGAACAAAAAAATCTTAAAATTTGTATGGAAACACAAAAGACCCTGAATAGCCAAAGCAATCTTGTGAAAGAAAAACAGAGCTAGAGAAATCAGGCTCCCTGACTTCAGATTACATTACAAAGCTACATTAATCAAGACAGTATGGTTCTGGCACAAATACAGTCTTACAGATCAACAGAACAGGATAGAAAGCCCAGAAATAAACCAATGCACCTATGGTCAATTAACCTATGACAAAGGAGGCAAGAAAATACAGTGGAGAAAAGATAGTCTCTTCAATAAGTGGTGCTGGGAAAACTGGACAGCTACATGTAAAAGAATGAAATTAGAACACTCCCTAACACCATACACAAAAATAAACTCAAAACGAATTAAAGACCTAAATGTAAGACTGGATAGTACAAACTCTTTTAGAGGGAAACCTAGGCAGACTCTTTGACATAAATTGCAGCAATATCTTTTTGGATCCACCTCTTAGACTAATGGAAATAAAAACAAAAATAAACAAATGTGACCTAATTAAACTTAAAAGCTTTCACATAGTAAAGGAAACCATAAACAAAATGAAAAGACCATCCACAGAATGGGAGAAAATATTTGCAGACAAAGTGACTGACAAGGGATTAATCTCCCAAATATAGAAACAGCTCATGCAGCTGCATATAAAAAAAAGGAAACCAAAAAAAAAAAAAACCCAACCAAAAAATGGGCAGAAGATCTAAATAGACATTTCTCCAAAGAAGACATACAGATGGTTAAGAGGCATATGAAAAAATGCTCAACAGAGCTAATTATTAGAGAAATGCAAATCAAAACTACAATGACGTATCACCTCATACCATTCAAAATTGCCATCAACAAAAAGTCTACAAACAATAAATGCTGGAAAGGGTGTGGAGAAAAAGAAACTCTCCTATGCTTTTGGTGGGAATGTAAATTGTTACAGCCACTATGGAGAACAGTATGGAGGTTCCTTAAACAACTAAAAATAGAGTTACTGTATGATCCAGCAATCCCACTCCTGGGCATATACCTGGAGAAAACCATAACTCAAAAAGATACATACACCCCAGTGTTCACTGCAGCACTATGTACAACAGCCAAGATATGGAAGCAACCTACGTGTCCATCAACAGAGGAATGGATAAAGAAGATGTGGTACATATATACAATAGAATATTACTCAGCCATAAGAAAGAATGAAATAATGCCGTCTGCAGCAACATGGATGGACCTGGAGATTATCACACTGAGTGAAGTAAGTCAGACAGAGAAAGAAAAACATACCATATCACTTATATGTGGAATTGAAAAATGATACAAAAGAACTTATTTACAAAACAGAAAGAGACTCACAAATTTAGAAAACAAACTTATGGTCACCAAGGTGGAAAGGTGTGGTGGAGGAATAAATTAGGAGATTGAGATTAACAAATACCCACTACTATATATAAAATAGATAACCAACAAGGACCTACTGTATAGCACAGGAAAGTCTACTCAATATTCTGTAAAAACCTATACGGGAAAAGAATCCAAAAAAGAATAGATATATGTATATGTATAACTGACTCACTTTGCTGTACACCTGCAACTAACATACCACTGTAAATCAACTATACTGCAATATAAAATAAAAATTAAAAAATAAATAGACAAAATGGAGATACTAATAGATACGAGGATGATGTCACCATTCCACTAGCTTTAATGTGATATTCCTTGTAATTCTGGTTTTCTGAAGAACTTCTGCATCTTTTATTACAAAACCAATCAACAAACACATAGAGATATAAAACCAGAAGGCCCACTATTCTCTTTTCCTCACTGGCTACCACTTTCATGTCTTTTAGCTAATTATTTTGGGATTTCTTTCAATGTTTTAAAATTTCATGCTTGTATTGCTACTTCCTGACTCACTCTGAGGCTTTATCACTTGATTTTCCGTCAAGGAAGATTTTTTACCAAGGTCTTCCCACACCACAAGCAGACATCCTTCTCATCAACTGCTCTTCTAATTGTCATACTGTATTTTGGGTAGATCAGCATCTCATGCTTACATTGTTATGACTATTAACAGCTAAACTATATTATCAACCATAATGGCTTTCCGTTTTGTACCCAACTTTTCGTTCCGCTGGAGACCTTTAAATTTTTTTCTCTCAGGGCTTCTTTACACATACTTTTCCCTCAGCTTGCAACACCTGCCTTTTTATTGAAGCCCCCCCCCCTTTTTTTTTTTAACAAATATGTGTTATTTTCCTCCCTTTTGATACAAAAGGTAGCCAATTGTTAAACTGTGGTAAATTCTTCATATTAGAGTCTGTTTATCAGTGGATAAACATTCATCACCCAACAGATATTTATTGAGTGCCTACTCTAAGGCAGGCACTTTTATATTTCTGGGAGAAAGCTGTGAATAAAACAAAGTCCCTACATTGCATTCTAAGGGAACTCAGATACTGTAAGCTTTCAAACCAATGATGACAGTTGTCTCTAAATGCAGCACTTTTTGTTGTGTTTTTGCTTTTAAACAAAAAAAGAATTTATTATCACTTAATATGAAAATATATGCTTATCTGTATTAAGCTCATAAACATGTAGGTAAAAATGCTTATTTAACTGAGGTTTATCATCTCTTTTAAGCTTCTAAGTTTTGGTTTAATAAGTCACAATCTTAAAGTCACTGAGCAGAACTAGAGGACCCTAAATTAGTGCAAATCTAACCCAAGCCAATTGCTTTACAGAACAATTAAATATAGCAATAACCAGTTTCAACCTCAAATCCTCTTAGTGAAGTCACTCTCCTACATAATTAAATGTGTTGTTTTTTATTTATTGTTGAAAATAAAGACAAGGTGACGTTGTTCCCCAAATTTGTTTTTTACCACTCATCATGCACTACTTAAACTAACCCTTTTCCTATCCTGCAGCCATAGACTTTATTATTTTCTAGAAACATACTGAAAGTCTTACCTGTTTGTCCATCACCTTAAACTATGTCATTTTCTGTCATTTACCAAATTCTCTGCCTGCCTGTGGGTGACCAATAACATAGCTGGCTAATTCAGGAAGACCCAGATCACCAATTCAAGGCATGTGACAAACAAAATGACACTCAAATTTTACTTCTACTTTCAGAAGAAAGCAGCTCCTCATTACCATTATTGATTCTGTAAACATGTCAGTGCTGGTAAATACCTTTCTGACAATATCCACCTAATGAAACTCTGGGAGAAATGATAAGCCTGCCATTAACCTTTTGCGCAACTGACAGTGGTAGAACCAAAATTTACCACTTATAAAAAATACTTGTCAATGTTTTATGGATCATTCATCTAAGAGATAACTATTAATGAAGTAGGTTTGAACCTTGAAGAGTTGTCTTCTACAGGTAAGTTGTTAAAATAATTTAGTGAACAATCACTAATTCTTATACTAGAAAAGAGGCATAAATACATGCTATCAGAATTCAAAAGCTTTTTCTGGGTCCAAACTCAGGACACATTGTGGACATAACTCCACAATAACAACAATAAAATTTTATTCTAATCGTGCAAAGAGACTCTATCAGAAAAGCAATAAAATTTATTTATATTTTAGTGAGGAACTTCTCATAAACCCTGCTATTTATCAGATTCTTCACAAACAGTCTGGGAAGTTTATTTTGTTCCTTCTCTTGTTTTAGTAAAATAAAAAGAAGAGAATGTCATAAAATCTAGGTATCTCAAATTTTATGTTAATCACACCTTTCTAATAACCGAAATATAAGTACCATGAAATTCACTGCAAGGTCCTGAATGCTCCTAAGGCATTTCATAAGGTTTTAAAATATGTTGAAAAATTACAGTCTTTTCATCACTTTGCAAGTCCCTCCATTGGTGTCCCTAGGCCATCTGAGTTTTTAAAAGCTCCCCCGTTAGTTCAATGTGCAGCCAGAGTTGAGGCCAGGGGTCCATGTTTCTCAAAGTGTGCTCTGAAAACTACCTGTCTCAGAACCACCTGGGATTTTGTTAAAAATGTAGGTCAGGATCTTTAGCGTTGGGCCTTGAAATCTATGTTTTTAAGAGGGCACCTCCATTACACTCAGGATCACTTCAAGGCTAAGCAGAAATATAATGAATCCTGATTTTTTTCTACAGTGAGTTATCATCTCACACCAGTCAAAATGGCCATCATTAAAAAGTCTTCGAATAATAAATGCTGGAGAGGGTGTGGAGAAAAAGGAACCCTCCAACACTGTTGGTGGGAATGTAAACTGGTGCAGCTGCTACGGAAAACAGTATGGAGGTTCCTTAAAAAACTAAAAATATGGTTACCATATGATCCAGCAATCCCACTCCTGGGCATATACCTGGAGGAAACTCTAATTTGAAAAGATACATGCACCCCAATGTTCACAGCAGCACTATGTGAAATAGTCAAGACATTGAAGCAACCTAAATGTCCATCAACAGAGGATAAAGATGTGGCACATATATACAATGGCATATTACTCAGCCTAAATAAGAGTGAAATAATGCCATTTGCAGCAACATGGATGGACCTAGAGACTATTATAACAAGTCAGACAAAGACAAATATCGTATGATATCATTTATACATCGAATCTAAAAAAATCATACAGATGAATTTACTTACAAAACAGAAATAGACTCACAGACATAGAAAACAAACTTACAGTTACCAATGTGAAAGCAAGGCGGGGGAGGGGGCAGGGGGAAAGAGAATAAATTAGGAGTTTAAGATTGACATGTACACACTAGTATATTTAAAGTAGATAACCAACAAGAACCTACTGTACAACACAGGGAACTCTGCTCAATATTCTGTAATAACCTAAATGGGCAAAAAATCTGAAAAAGAATAGATAAGTGTATATGTATAACTGAATCACTTTGCTGTACACCTGAAACTAATACAACACTGTTAATCAACTATGCTCCAATATAAATATAAAATAAAAATTAAAAAAAAAAACAACAAGGACCGACTGTACAGCACAGGGAACTATATTCAATATCGTGTAATAACCTAAAACGGAAAAGAATCTGAAAAATAATATATATATAATATATATGTATAACTGAATCACTTTGCTATACACCTGAAACTAACACAACATTGTAAATCAACTATACATCAATAAAAGAAAAAAAGAAATGTCATAATGAATCCTGATTTTTTTCCCTTTCTTATTTTCAGAAGCCTCCTAAAGCACAAACAATAGCCCCAGCAGCTGCAGCTTTACTTTGGTCTGTAGTGATAAGCTTGCTCTCAAGATTTGTCTCATTACTTATTTGCTTTTTTATTTTTCACTTCCCTGCTAGCTCAAGTCTTTGAGATCCCAGACCAATTAATTTCTTAATTCATTAGAGGAAAGTGTCACTCCTGTCTTTTATTTTGGCATTAGTTTGATAAGGAACCAAGAAAATTAATTCTTTGAGGAAAAAAATTTTTTTTAAGGTTTGTTAGAATTTAGCAAAATAGGCAGTCCGTGGACTACTAGTTAGGATTTAAATTGGTACAGTCTTTTTGGAATATGACTCTTTCATCTTGGGAAACCTAAGAAGATCATGTTGAGTTCCATTGCACAGTCGGTAATATTTCTGTGAGTCAGCCTTCTTGCCTGCAATACTACCCCAACCATGCTGTAGATTTTGGGAAACTTTAATCTCCAGGTTTACTTCCTCCCACATGCCTGAGACAATATGAACCCAGAAAGAGTAATCCTACCAGGGTTACCTACTGTTGCATGATCCTGGCCTGGGCCCGTGGGCATGGACATAGATTACATGATTCCTTCTTTCTTTGCAGTGTCCTTAAATTACTTTGCATATGCCACCACAGTTACATGTATCTCTGCAATTTAATGCATTTAGCAATTCACTGACAACTCTCCCTCACATAGATATATTTGTAAAGGGTGCAAACTTTTTTTTCTTATTGAATATTTTATGCACATTTGAAACAAAATGAAAAGCACTTTCTAAATTAATAATAATAGCTACTATCTATTAATAATAATAGCTATATCTATGCTGTATATCTGGCACTATGTTGGGCATTTCAAGTATATTATCTCTAACATGCTCACAGAAACTCTAAATAGGTAACATTGTTCCCACCTCACAAGTAAGGAAATTGAGATTGAGATTATTAAGTCCAATGTCATACAAGTAATGAGCAGAATCTAAATTTTAATTCAGATATAAACTCAACAGTTTAAAATACAACCACCAATTTTACTTCTGCTATATTTTAACTGAATATTGCTAAACAGTACCTGGAACATACAGTAACTTTAAAGATTCATCTGGAGGCAGGTGAATAGAATTTTGGTTACTGCCAAGGTGAACTTGGGCAAATTTTTAAATTTCTGTGAGTTTAAGTTTCTTTACCTACAAAATGGGGTTATATGAGGATTAAATAAGGACATGGGTGCCAAGAGCCAAGCCAACAAGGGATCCTTATGACTATTTACCTTCCTCATTCATGGCCAATTGTAGTGCTTCCCATGTCCATATTATTATTTTATAGTAAATTGGAATTGAGAGTAAAACTCATAGCCTGTAGGCCAAAACTTCAGGTTAAATTGAGAGTAAAGGTTTGGATTTCTATCCATTCTGAGGAAAGAAATAATTATAAAATCATCTCACACCAAAAGCCCAAAACAAAACCAGTCTCATACAAAAGGCTGGACTCCCTTACTGTCATACTTCACTGAAAAACAGCTAATTAACCACAGATTGCCAGATGAAGACAGATGAGTTTTTTCCCTCCAGTTCTTCCAGAAAAATCCTATTATCACTTTGCCAAAACACTGTGACACTGTCGCAAATCTGGGAAATGCAAATAGATGAAAATAATACTGGTCTGAAGTGAAGAAATAGACACAGAGAAAATTTCTCACCCAAATTTTTTGTCACGTATTTTGTTGTTTAGTCAACTGTCCAATTCTCAGAATCTACAGATGTGTTTGGAGGGCAATTCAAAGAAATGACAAACAAAGCAAATGCAAAAGTGCTTTGTTTTGATAAGTTATGAATAAAGCAAGCAACCATAGTTTCATGTAATATTTATACAACACCAAGAAAATTAACGAGAGGGTTCTCTAACCTTTAGGAATTTTAGAATTAATGGCTTAAGCCTTGGCTTCTTTCCACGGAATTCACAGCAGGAGTCACAATCAGCCTCAGGCTCTTGTCACATATACAGCAATTATTCTTTACAACTTCACTAGAGAGTCTTTTCTGTTTGATCACTCTTCTCAAACAAAATATTATAATATTAATTCATATCCATAAAAATGACAACTTTTATGGTTCCCTATCAGGCAGTGTTTTAGGTCCCACTTTAAAACAGGTTTATAGGGAACCCCTCAGTATTCATTAGGGAAGAATCACTGCAAAGAGATCGTGTAGATAGTAGTTAAGCAAAGGACTGGACCTGGGCTTTGGTCATAAACCCTGTCACTTACTAACTGTGTGACTTTAGGGAGGAGACAATCTCCTTGTGCCTCTATTTTTGTCACCTGTAAAATGGGAGTAATGAGAAGGACCTACTTCATAGGTTGTGATAAGGATGTAAAACATTGAGAACAGTACCAGGTACATAGATGGGACTATTAAGACCAACTCTTTTTACAATAAGCAATTTGTCAAGAGTCGCCACCTAGCCATTTGACCTTGAGTAAGTCACTTTTCTGAGCCTAATTTTCTTAATCTTAAAATAGTGAATATATATAGTACCGAGCTGCAGAGTGAGGGCTAAAGATTGTCTTTGAAACATGGCTCTATGCAGCAAATACAGTTGTTTACTGCACTCTAAACTCTCATGGTTTTTATTTATATTTTTATAACTCTTTCCCTACCTTCTACTTCATGATATAATTGCTTGTATGTGGTGTATGTGTTTTCTCTCTCTCTCTCTATATATATATATTTTTTTTTAAATTATTAATTCCCTGAAAAATGGAAGCAATATATATTTATACTCCATAGCACATAGGTCAGTATCTTAAATGTGGTGGGCGTTCAAAAATTATCAACTGAGAAAAAATTAATATTAGTTGAATTTTAGTACTTTAGGATACACTAAATTTTGTGTGAGTCTCCTTGGCTTTACATTATGAATTATACAACACTCCCCAAGAACCTGGGAAATTAATAGAGTAACATTTTCATACCATATAGATAAAGGAAGTAGAGTAAAAGTTTGCAAAAATACTGAAAGTTTGTATTTCCCTTTGATGATGTGCCTTTATTTTTTTCTCTTATAAGCTCACAACCCCCTAGAACCCAGATCCATTATTTCCACACTTCAAATGTAACTAATCCATATTAATTTTAGAAATTTCCTCAGGTAACTGAAACTGGTAACATGAAGGCGTAAGCCCTGCTCTTTTACCTTCAATCAGCTCAAAGTGCTGTTTAATCCCATGGTTGTGCTCTGTTCTGTCCTCACCTTGGTACACCTGTGCCTGTTTCTATCCATGGTGCTGTCTTGACCCAGACACAACTTCTAAATTCACAAAATCATAGTTCCTCAAATAGTCACTAATATTATCTTTTAGCAGCATATTAGTTTCCTACTGCGGTTGTAACGTGACCACAAACTCAGTGGTTGAAAACAGCGCAAATTTCTTCTCTTACAGTTCTCTTGGTGAGAAGTCTGACAGAGGTCTCACTGTGCTAAAACAAGGTATTGGCAGGGCTGCATTCCTCCTGGAGGCTCTAGGCGACACTCCGTTTCCTTGCCCTTTCTAACTTCCAGGTGCCACCCACATTCCATGGCTGGTGGCCTTCCTCTTCTGTCCGCAAAGCCAGCAACGAGCTGAGCTCTTCTCCCAACACATCACTCTGACTTTTCTTCTGCCTCCCTGTCCCACATTTAAGGACCCTTGTGATTACACTGGGCCCACCCAGATAATCCAGAATAATTTCTCTATTTTAAGGTCAGCTAATTAGCAATCTTACTTCCATCGCTGAGCTTAATTCCCCTTTGCCATGTGAGGAGACATGTTCATAGGTCCCAGGAATTAGGACATGGCCATCTTTAGGAGCTCATTATTCTGCCGACCACAAGTTAATCAAAAATATGTTAAACATCCTTTAAAAGTATCCAGATTAGCACATTGGAAAACTGACATTTTAAAATTGGAGTTCTTTAAGTACTTTGGGGAAATCAGACTTCTATAATGGAGAGATAGTCCACTGTTGGAATTGCATTCATACAGCAGTGCCAAGAGGTTCTTTCATCTCAGAAGTCTGGTTTCCACAGTGACCAACACAGCATCCTCTGTTGTTTTGCAGCCTGTGATGTAGGGCACCCACCTCAATTCCAGCACAAACAAGTGACAGAACAGAAAGCTCTCCTGGCAAACACACTTTATCTAAAAGTCCACAGACTGAGGATTTTGATGCATAATTCAGCCTCTCCCAGCTTAGTCTATTTCCCACTGTGTGCCTGGCAACACACTAGACTCAATGGAAAGACATCATTCACTTTGGATGGTTTCTGCTGACTGACAAGCTGACTGAAAAGGGAAATGTATGACAAACAGAGAACACCTCAAGTTGAGCTATGGGATGTCAGAGTGCTAGTGTCACAAATGAGCTACCATCTGATTGTGGAGATTTGCTTCAGGTGAAAGCCAGCTTTTCAGACTTCTAATTTCCACCTTCGGTACAGGTTGTCATTGGTAGCATGGCCTTGGAATTAGACAGCTAGGTGCAAAGCCAGCTCTTTCTCTTAAGAGATTTGTCATCATGGGCTTTTTACTTTTTACACCTCAGTTTCTGCACCTGTAAAATTAATTATTGCTACTACATAGGATGATTATGAGGAAAAGTGAGGTAATGTATTAATATTTTAGTACACTGCTTGGCACACTGTAAGCCCTCAATGGATGGCACTACTTTTACTTTTTCTCTTTTTAATCTGTTAGACTTCACTGCTTTAAATACCAGCTAAAATATTAGGGAGAATATGAAAGGCTATATCTTTTACCCACAGTAACAAGCTATTGAATTTTTATTCCACTGATATACTATTCATTAAAATATTTCATTCTATAACTCTATAATTGAACAAAATGTTAAATTCATTAAGTGAAAATGAAAATTTTAGTTTAAATGGCTTTCTAGCAACATGAGATGAAATTTCTTACTATTTTGCAAATTCCATTATTTGTGAACGTAGATTATTCCTGCCTTGTTTCCTTGCCTGGATGCTTTGGGTCTCTCACATCTAAATTTCAAGTTGCTGTGTTTCTAATATTGGCCTCTTGTTTGAACCTATTTGTGGCTTGTACTCAGAGTCCACCAAGTTCAGGATTATCTTGTTCTTTATATGATGATGGTCATGCTAAAGAGGGAAGAATTACCTGAAAGAGATATTTGATAGAGGAATATATGGAGTGTGATGGAATCTATTTTTATGGAAGAGGCAGATCTTCAGGCTGGGCTTGGTCTCAATAACCCTTCTAGTCAAAGAGACTGGCTGAGTGGAAGCTAAATGAAAGGCATCTGGTCATGCACGTGATATAGAAAAAGAGAGCTTCAGGGCCATAGAAATCAAAAGAAAAGCTGTTCCCTAGTAGCAGCAACCAGCAGTGGGCACCTACCAGAGTTTTCCTAGCAATAGAGTTGAGAAATACCATCTGTAAAGTGATCTGGAAGCAAGTGCAATTTTAGATGGTGAGACCAAGGGAGTGAATGTAATAGCCCCAGGTTGCTTGGAAGTGTGAGACAGCGGGAAGCCAAGGAGCAGAACCTGAACACAGCAAGAAGAAAAATCTGTTCTGGCCAGAGCAGACCAATCACGCAGCTAGTGAGCAAGTGAGGAGGATTTAGAAATTCATTTCAAAGTGCAGCTTATAATATTTATAATTTCTTTATGTATAACCATGCTGAAGTTGTGTGCAAATATCATGTATGTGGCTTTCAATGTGTAGTCATCGCATTAAGAACTAGTAGTAGGTAAATCCATTTCAGTGGATTCCTTGTTTGGTCTTCACGTAGCTGTCAGTTAAACACTCTTTTAGGAATCCCCTGGCAGTCCACTGGTTAGGACTCTGTGCTTCCACTGCAGGAAGCACGAGTTCAATTCCTGGTTGGGGAACTAAGATCCTGCAGGCTATGTGGTGCGGCCAAATACAATTTTAATAAAAGACTCTTTTTAGATATTTCTCCAGATAGATACACGGAATAGTTGAAATCTCACACTCAATTTATCTGAATACCATCTTCCACAGGGCGAAGTGGGCTTGCTCTGTGTCTTTTTTTTTTTTAACTACATTTTTTATTCCTTTGCCTCTTTCCTCCTTTTCTTTCTCAGATGTACATTGGGCAATATCTTAGAGCCCATGACCTCATCTCTTACATGTCCAGGGAAGCCTACTAGCAAGTCAGGAAATGACCTTATAATAGATTCCCTACAGTCTTAGCTGGCAGACTTCTTCACTGGTTGAGTGTTGATGGGGTCCCCTGAATGTCTTTTATCTGAGCCAGGTAATGAGAATAGGTATATCTCTTCTTGGAAATTAACGCTGTTTTTGTCATCTATCTCCAAAGATACAACTGCAGTTAGGGTGTGATGCAGCTCTCTTATTGCTTCCCGAACTCAACCGCCTGCTGCTAGAACATAAATTCTTCAGGAGGAGCGACCTTTCTCTGTTCGTTCACTGATGCATCCTAACTGTCTAGAACAGTGCTGGGCACATTATAGGCACGTGCATATTTACTGAATGAGTTGCTCCTGGGGAACAGGAAGTGTAGCAAGGGTTAACCTTATGTAGGCGGAGGCGTGGTGGCAGTAAGGTGGGCCAGGATGTTGTATTATTTATTCCTGGGAGAGCAAACGTAATAAAGTTTTTGTGCTTTGGTTGCCCTCTCCAAATATCTCATGATCTTGCTTTCATACTGTTTTTTTTCCCTAAGATCTTTTTATCACAATCTGAACAACTACTGTATTAACACAGTATCTTAAACGCTTTTCCATAAGTACCATTTTTGAAAATACATTCAGCTGAGGTGACCACTCTCCTTGCTACCTACCCTCACCTTAGGCACACCTCTGTGTGGAACTATCTCAGGGAGAAGACGGCCATTGTGACTTTGCCAAAGGGCAAGTTATTAAAGGAAATATTAAAACAGAGTGCATAAAAATAGCATTAAATATTTATTTGTAAATTGTTGGACATATTCATAAAAATTGTCCACCTAATCTTCAGTGATTATGCTAAATACTGACACCCCGTCCATGTAGTCATCAGTAAAAATTATATTTTCAATCTTCAGTGTTTCCCTTCTTCCTCTTTTATTTCTTCTTGCTTTCTGTTTTTTTTTCTCTCCCGCTCTTTCGTAAATATTTACAAAGAACATATAATATCTACAGCACTGATAAGTGCTGGCTTGTAGAGTAGAGTAAGTGGATTCCTGTTATGAGGAATTCATGGTCTAACAGAGGTAACAGATGTCGTGGCCAACATGATCCTGTGTGGTAAGTTCTACAAGGAGGTGGGTTTGTATGAGATGCTGTGTGAACACAGAGGAGAGTAACTAACTTAGCCTATACGTTTAGAGAAGCTTTGCAAAGGAGAAATCTTGAAAGAAGAGTAAGACTTATACAGGAAATCAAGGAAGATAAGAGATTTCAAACAGAAAGAATATGTCCCTGACCCTGTTGGTTGCCCATTCAAGTACCATTTTGTCTTCAATTGTTCCCTGCCATCTAAATCCTGACTTTGTTTTTCTGGATGTCTCATGAATCACATAAGGCTTGGGTGCTCCCCAGCCTCAGGGATTAAATCTTGGTTAGTCTGACTCAATAGGAGCAGTTCTGTAACTCCTGTCATGGCTGGTTTAGAAAAGATTACTTCATTCCATCCTGGTCCATGAGACAGATTTGAGAGCAAATTTGCTGTGGGGATTCTGGGACATTCCATGTGAGGATGGGATTGTCTCTTCTGGTTTTTATATGCTGCTATGTCAGGATATGAAGTTTGAAACTAATAGACACACTTGTCACCACAGGAGACAAATTTGAAGAAAAAGAGCCGTTTCCCTTAGGATGGCATTGGTCCATAAAACAGCAATCCTGGAACCACTAATTGGAACTAATTCTGATTTCTTGTTGTGTCTGATAACAAATCACTTTATTTTGTAAGTGATTTTCAGTTAACTGAGAAATAATAACAAAACAAAGTCTCAGGGGCATAAATTATCATAGTTCCACAATCCACATACTTATGTGAAGTGCCTAGCTATTGTTTTCTGGAATTCCTATTGTATTGAACTGAGTAGTTAAGGGTGAATGAGCAACAATTTTCCTGAGGCTGGGGATGAAAGACCAGAGCCAGCTCTCACAAGCATGAGATGTCAATAAATAAAGACCGGAAGAAACTAATTTGATTTTGTGGGAAAATGCAAAATGCCCTAGTCAAAATATAAATGCCAAAGATAAATTTTGCTAATCTCTGCAAGGGTACAGAGAGTGAGTCTGGCAGCAAACAATAGGTTGGTCTCTGAATTTGGTTCCTTGAAGCTCAGGCTCACCAAGTCGATTCATTCACATAAAAGCCTGTCCCTAACCCTTCAAAGCTTTACGCATGAACCACTTGTACTGATTTTGTTTCACCATGTAAAACAGTTTACAGTCTCCTCATGATCTTTGGTTTAACATGCTCAGGGCTTCTTCACTGTTTTTCCCTCCATTTTCCCCCTACACACAATTTGACACTCCCTCTATCAATATCTGAGGCTCCCCCCCCCGCCCCCAAAAGAATCCTACCAATTTTGGTCGGCTAGGACCATCTCCTCTGGCATACTACTCTGAACAATAGATTTGCTCCAGCTTTATGTCCTGGACAAGATCCACCAAAACCCCCTTCTCATAGAGACAGAAAATTGACAAAGTTATTGAAAAAAGCCCATTCTTTTAATTTACCGATATTCAACATGTACTTGGTTTTTGAACATATAATTGCAAAGTGTAATTATCAACCTTACTTTTGCTGAAAACATTATTATCTCAACGTCTATACTGAAAAATTACAAAAGAATTACTGAACCCACATTAATTCATATTGACATAAATTTAGAGTATGTACATGTACCAAATAATAAAAAAAATAGGTATAATAAACTAAAAGTAAATAGTAATGGTGTTTATTTTCCTAAAATGGGTACATTGGGGCAGGTTCCTTAGACATGTGCTTAGATATTAACAGGAAAAAACACTGCTTTATAAATATTTTCATAAAGAAGACCTGGCTTTTCAGGATAACCTTCATAGTTCTTCCTTAAGCACAAGAGAAAATTCCTATAAAATGGATGAAAACCTGTTTTATTGGTTCTCATTGTTTCCCAAAACTACAAGCTGGAATGAAAAGCCACAAAAGCAGAAACCCCACCACTTGTCACTTCTAGAATTCTAGTGCTTAGCAAAATGCCTGACAAAATGCTCTTTAAATATATTTTTTTGGAATCGAAGTGATTTTATCCCAATTAAAAATATAATAATCCTAGAGAAAAGTTGAAGGAATATTACATTGAACACCTGCATATTCTTCACCTGTATTCACAAATTTTAATATTTTATCTTATTTACTTTTTCTGTCCATATATAAATATATGAATTTTCACCTGAAGCTTTGATATTAAGTTGCTGATATTATAACACATTGCCCCTAAATATATTAGCATGTAATTTATAAGAACAGAAACATTCTCCAACATAACCACTATACCATCAACACATCCAAGAACATAACATTGCTTTGACAATATACATTCAACATTCAAATACCACCAACTGTCCAACTGTTATTTATAGGTGTTTCTTTTTTCCCTGCCCCAGGATCCAACCAAGGATCATGGTTTACCCTTGGTGGTTATGTCTCTCTAATCTTCTTCAAGTTCTCACTTTTCTTTTTCTTTGATCATTTTTTTTTAAACTCCGCGACTGGTGTCTTATAGAGTGTTCCACAATATGAATTATCTGATTGTTTTTTCATTATTAGATTCAGGTTAAATATTTTCATAAGAATACTACATAGGTAAAGTTGTGTCATGTCACTTTATGACATTAAGAGGATCATGGTATCAGTTTGTCTCATTATCGATGGCAAACATTTTGGTCATTTGATCACCATCACTGAAGATAGTGTTCCCAGACGCTCCTTTATAAAAGTCAGTACTCTCCTTTGTAATTAATCCACAATATGTGGGGTAATACTTTAAGACTGTAAGAGTATCTTATTCTCCAAGATTTATACCTATAGTTTTAGCATCTATTGATGACCCTTGCCTTCATCATATATTACATTGGCAGGTGCAGCATTTCTAATTTTATCCCTTTAAACTTCATCAGCTGGCATTCTAATATAAAAAAGAGCTTTGCCTTTCCTGAATACTTTTGATTACCTTTGCTCTGAATATTATACTCTTAGCAATGCAGCCTTAGATTGCAGTAAATTATTTTTCACAACTGGGTCACACAGTTCACTCATTCAAAGAACAAACTGTAGTTCCATTTGAACATGTAGAGTTTTAAATCGTTCATGATATATTAGAGCATTAAATTTTAAGAATTAATTAGATATGTTCATATAATTCATAAGGGATATTGCTATTTCTTTAGTATCCTGACAATTAGTTTTTGTGTTTTCAAAGCTCTCTGTTGACTTAATGTATTTTTCTGGCCTCTTACTTCCTACTGGATGTTTATCTGCCTTCTGTCATATGGACTGCAGATACATGGCTAGCAATAAAAATGATCACACAATATTTATGAAAATGATTGCAATTCTATCCTTAGTTCAAAGTCATCTGCCAATGATTTTCACCAGAACAGTACTATATGATAACATGTTAGGACATAAATGTTTTTATTACAAGCTAAAATTAAATGAGAATTATAAACATTGAATATAGGAATCATATGATACAATATTGTAACTTAATACTTCTCTGTAGAAAACCCTTGAGAAAGACATACTGTTAATATTTAAGCATACTAATTACTCAGAAAATGGTCTAAATGGTCTGAAATTACCATCTCCTGGTCCACCTTTTTTCTTTTTTTTCCAGAAAATATGACACAGACTAGAGAAACTAAAAATCATTTCTTTTCCAGGACACTTTTCAAGGACATTGGCTTTTTTTTGGTTTTTTGTGGGTTTCTTGGGTTTTGATTTTTTCTTTTTTCTGGTTTGGTTTGGTTCATAAAATCACAGGAATTCCTGAATTGGTGTTTCTCTCATGAGTGCCATCCTCCCTCAAACAAGCTTACAGAAGAAACAGATGTGGCTTTTCTTCCCATAAAGACTGTATGAGGCTGCAGCAGTTAAACATACTTCTCAGCTGCATCCTCACAACTGCAATTTGGCACTGCTTTTTAATTTATCAAATTGAAAAAAACATAAGGCAAAAATTACAAGCCATTTCTCTTGTTATTATACTGATTACACAGATTCAGCATGAACAAGACAGATGCTAATTTGTGCATAAAGCATATTCCCTTTGACAGGAAAATATCCATAAGTTGTAGTAGAAGAAAGATAACAAGGGTGGTGTTAAAACCATTATTAGATTTATGTGGAAAGTTTCCAGTGAAAGACATGATCTCCTGCTTTATCACATCAACAATAATTCCTAGATGTAGAGTGTCAGTAAAGACACCCAAACAAATCTCTTCCCATGGAGCCTGGCGGCTTGGCAATTGGGAATGTTTTGAACCAGTGGTGAATTCAAGCAAATCAAGGAAGGTAAATGTGATGGAGAGAAAACAGTGAGGTCACCTGTGTCCCAATTTCTTGCACCATTTCTTCTACAGAAATTCCAATGTGACCTTCAGCAATTCCCTTAACATCTTTTGGTTTCTACTTTCCCATTTCTAAATTCAAGATATTTGGGTTACATGCTGGCCGTGTACCTTTTAGCTATAACATTTGATATATGGATTCTATTTTTCAAGCTATGTAGAATGAGTTTGTGATCTAAGCATCTTTGAACTGATATAAATTTAGAGTCAAATAACCCCCATGACAGGTGGATTTTCCCCAAATCCCATTATGACCTAGAAAATTTGGTATTAAAAGCAACTTCCCTTCTTATAAGTACTTAAGTGCCATAAATTCAAGACCCAGCCAGTGGAACAAGAATGATCTCTGCCAGGAATGATGCCAAAGCAGAGTTTTAGAAGAGTGGAAGATTAAAGCTTAAAGCTGGGAGAATGTCTGTGGTGATGGATGAATTCTTCTATTTAACCTGTAATAAAAATCATACTTTTCTTTCAATGCCTAGTCAAAAAGCTACTTACCCTATAAAACCTTCCCAATTGCCCCCCCCCCACCCTGTTTTCCATTCTGTTTCCCTACCACTTGGTTCTTTCTCCATTTGATGTGGTCTTCTATTAAAATTTACTATTTACATATTAATTCCTCCCACTGTTCTATAAATTTCTTGAGGCTTCAGACAGTTCTCTTACACTTTTGTGTTCATTCTTCCTACCTTCTTCTTCTCTCACTATTCTCCCACCCCTACTCCCAGACCACATGGTCTAAATATAGGACCTACTCAATATTTCTTTGTCAAATTTAACATTATTTCAATTGACAGATGTTAATACATATGACAGCGCATCAAAATCATTGAACTTGAACAGTTTCTTGATTCATTATGATTGTAGACAGTTAAGTACCCATCAATTTCTGGCAGACAAATGTTTAGATTTACCTGACTGGAGCTTCTTGAAGTCAGGGCCCCTGTCTTGTCCAGCTCTGTGCTGCCGTATGAGTATGTGCTCTATTAAGGCTTAGAACAGAACAATCCTGACCTGTGAGCTGTTAGGATTAGATAGGGAGCTGTGTAGAAAAAAACAACAGATTAATTTTTTTCTTGGATGAATTCAAAAGAGACTTCCAAGAAAATAAGGGATTGCAGCTCTCTAGGAACCATATTATCTGCAATATTTTCAGAGTAACTAGTCTTCAACTAACTACAGTTGACCCCAGAGCAACTCGGGGTGGGGAGATGGTTAGGGGCGCTGACCCCTGCACAGTCCAAAATCCACATGTAAAAAAATCACTGTCCACACTCCCTATCTGGGGGTCCGGATCTGTGAACTCAGCCAATCAGGATCATGTACTACTGTGTTTATTGAACAAAAGCTGTGTATAAGTAGACTGTCACAATTCAAACCCATATTGTTTGGGGGTCGACTGTAGTCTCATTTCAACAATATATAACTTTTTAATAAACTTACATCAGGAGATGTGAGAGTGAGTGTGAGCCAGTGAGATATAAGAGGAATCATATTAACGTTCTAAATTGAATTTAAGGTTTTTATCTCTTCTCCTTCTCTTTTTATATCCTCAAACCAGCATTTATTTATCCATTTAATTCCAAAACATTTAATTTAGAAGTCTGGTATTTCATAATCAC
Source organism: Hippopotamus amphibius kiboko (assembly GCF_030028045.1). NCBI lineage: Eukaryota > Metazoa > Chordata > Mammalia > Artiodactyla > Hippopotamidae > Hippopotamus > Hippopotamus amphibius. Next base: position 132,714,128 of record NC_080191.1, on the reverse strand, counting down.
CCATTTTGACAGACACGGGCTGACACACAAGGATTATCACCAAAGAGTTACAACAAAATAAATCCATTATTCTTAAACAGTAACCAAAACCAAAAAAAACCCCAAAAGTTACAGGTATCAAAACTTTAGATGCATCGCATTGAAAAGGTTTGCGCACCTCATAATTTAAAGAGGCAAAACAAGGCGCTGCTGAAACCTCACGTTAAACAGCTTATTATTAACCTGAAGGAAAGGAGCAAGTGGTCTCTCTGTCTCAGCTTCCCTTATCAGTTTTCCATCAGCTGAAGAAAGAGGTGGGAGGGGTGAATTCATTTTTGCATGCACAGATGTACTGCTTTAACAAAGCACTATCAGCTTGTTTTAAATGAACCATTTAAATACCGTCTGCAGCCTGTGTCAGCTAATTCTCCTTTCTAACTTCCCTATTGCTTTCGCCTGCATTTCACTTAGATCGGCAGGCATAGCAAAATGCCTCCTTCAGAACGCACCTGTCTGCACAATTGGAAAAGGAAGCTCTGGTGGGCTCAAAGCAACCGTCAGTCCAGCAATGCCCAGGAATTTGTCGGGAACTGCTTCCCCGGGGAGGGGAGAGCGCATCTGAGTGGATGTGAGTAGCTGTGCTGCCATACTGATAGGTGTAGCGCTAGAGACTTGGTGATTGTGGCGAGGAAGGAGCGGTGGTGACGGGGTGGGGGTGGGAGTCGGGGCGAGACGCCGGCGTGGCCTCCTCCGGCTTCCTCGTCCTGCTGGTCGCTCCTCCAGAGGGTGAGGTTGTCTCACAGCAGCGGCATGATGAGCATGGAGTCCTTACAGGAATCCTCGTTTCGTGTGTCCAGCTCGCCTACGGCATCCTCGAAGGCTTGTCTGGCTAAGAGGCAGGACTGCTCGGGCGCGTTCTGGATCTCATAGTGGAACAGAGAGAAGTTGAGGGCCAGGGCCAGCCGGATGGGGTGTGTGGGCTGCATGTGCTCTTTGCCGATTGTGAAGGCTTCCTGGTGGCGGCCTCCGCAGCTTGGACCACACTGTTTTTCTTGCCGGAAGCCGCCTCTGCCAGGTAGCGGTGGTAACCACATTTCATCTTCAGGTAGAAGACCTTGCTCCCTCACTGGAAATCACTGCAGTTGTTGACGAGGAATTTGTCCAGCAGAGCCAGCACGACGCTGCACACCGGTGAGCCTTAACCGTCTCCAGTTTCTTCTCATTCCCCTCGGCCATGGTTTTCTGCTCGATGCTGTTGATGACCCTCCAGGAAGACCAAGCATGCTCTTGGAGGCCACAGTGAGGTTTAGGTCTTCCCCGGAGAGAGGTTCGTTGAGCTCGGTCACCGCCTTCATGGCGGAGGCCTTGTCGTCGTTGCGCTCCGCTTGCTGGGCCCGCCTCTCCCGCTGCAGCAGCCGCGCGCGGTCCCCTTTGTCGCGGTGGTCGGGCCTCCCCTCGCGCCCCGCGCCGCGAACTCGCTCGCGCTTGCGCTCCTGGTCGCGGCGCAGGCCGCCGCCGCGCACGCGCACCGGCTCGCCGGCCGGCCCAGGCTGCAGCCGCCGGGCAGCACCACTGGCCCTCTCGCTGGCTCGCCGCGCTGTGTTATCTCATTTTCAGATTTGTGTGGTGTGTTGAAAAAAAGTTTATAGTTCCTTTTTCCTCCTTTCGAACATATGATTGAGATTTTTTTAATCCACTTCATGATCTGATAAAAGTTCGTTAGAAGTATCTTTCAGTAAATGTTTTTCAGTTTAAAACAGTCTTTCTTGGGTTCCCTCTAGATACCAATAAAGCAGGTGAAGAAGTAGACTTGCTTCTCTTCTCACTGCAGGAAGGAAATTAGATAACCCCACGTTGTCTCCATAAAATTTGAACAGACCTCTGTCTCTGGTGTTAAGAGTACGGTCCGAAGTAATAAATGTTGATTATTGCATTTTCCTGCCAGTCCTCCAGGTCGAAGGCCACGTGCACGTGGGATGTTTATCTGCTCAGGAGAGTTTTCACCAGGCTCTTCCTTTTCCATAAAATGGATAGTATCTGTACTGTTCACTTAAGTACTGTCTAAATTGCAGGAGGCAGCATGTGAGGGAGCGTATGGGAAATCACAGTCTGGTGCAGCTGTGCATTGGTTTAAAGCCTAGCGTAGGGCAACGATGCCTGTGGTGATTTCGACAATTTTCAGTATATTCATTGCTCAGTTTCGTATTGTTTTATCTTCATAGAAGAATATATAGAGAATATATACAATGTGATTTGCTTTATATTCTGTAGAAGAATGTAGGAAAATATTCCCTCTCTATGCTCTGAGTATAAAGGGGGCTCTGGGGCCAGAATAATGTAGGAAATGCTACAGGCCTCACTTAGAAATTCTTAACGCACATTAGCCCATCAAGAACCTTTGAGAAACGGTTTCACATTGTTATCCTAGAATTTCCTACACTTACTTGACCATTCCGCATTTTTCTTTCTCCTTCTTCTTCCCTCCCCTCCCACTCCTCCTCCTCCTTCCTCTCCTTTGGCGGAATATCTAATATCTACAATCTACATATTAACCTCTGATGTGTTCTTTGGGAAAACATCTAGATAGGTTAGAATTTAATTTGAAATAGAGTCAGACTAGGAGAAAACTATAGCGTTGTCTGGATTGCATACAGGGGTATGGTTTGCTTTCATGGAGTTTCTTTTCAGTGCTATGTTCTCATAAAAGTATTATCACACCTACCTCTATTTTTGCTACAGGGATGTTGTTTGGGGATATTGTCCATCCCAATGGTCATTGCCTTCCCTATGAAGTTCCACATGAAAATGTTTTTTAGAAAATTTTCTGTTAATTGCTAGTAAAGTTTTGCTTCTCCCAAAGAACTGATATTTTCTCTCATAAACAAAGTGTATAATCTGCAACACCATCTCCAATTATTAAAGCATTAGTAAATGTATTGATATAACCTCAGTTAAGAAGTTAGGAGACAGTTTGGTTTTAGAATGATTATTCAACAAACAACTCAGTGATATTCACAGTATTCACAACTTCCTGTTTTTTCCAGCTATGCACTGTCAGTGTCAAGCTTGTTATCAGGCTAGCCTATGTCATGGTTGTTAGACGGTTGCAGTAGCACAAGGAGTCAAATCCTTACACAGTAACATCCAGAAGAATAGCAAACGTCAAACTTTCTCAGAGTATTATAGCTAATTTCAAAGAAACATCTCCAGAGGACCCCTAGTTATCGCCTACCATTTCATTGGCCAGAACCAGGTTAGATGCCCAACTAGAACAGCTACTAGCAGAATAACTACAGCAGAGGAGATGAGATGACCATGGCTGGCTTAGATTAATCAGAATTTACCCCCAATCTATATAGCTACCTTAATAAAAGAGTTTTTGTTTTGTTTTGTTTTGTTTTGTTTTAACAAGGAAGAGAGAGGAAGAGATCTTGAGTGGAAACCAACAGTGTCTATTAGAAACACTTAGAGGGGCTCATTTTCATTTTAAAATAGAAAACCTAGAATTAAATTTGTAAGCCATGCATGTATTTTTATGGTCCTTCTGCTTTATGGCCTTTTGTTCTATTTCTATCTCTTAGTTTTGCTATCAATTGAAATTTATTTTCTCCTGCTCATAATTTTTCTTTCCTTTCTTTTTTAAATAAATTTATTTATTTAGGCTGTGTTGGGTCTTCATTGTTGCGTGTGGGCTTTCTCTGGTTGTGGTGAGCAGGGGCTACTCTTCATTGACGTGTGTGGGCTTCTCTTATTCAGGAGCACAGGCTCTAGGCATGTAGGCTTCAGTAGTTGTGGCACACGGGCTCAATAGTTGTGGCTCACAGGCTATAGAACGCAGGCTCAGTAGTTGTGGCACATGGGCTTAGTTGCTCCACAGCATGTGGGATCTTCCTGGACCAGGGGTTGAACCTGTGTCCCCTGTATTGGCAGACGGATTCTTAACCACTGAACCACCAGGGAAGCCCTGCTCATGATTTTTCTATACATTTTTTGACATATATTTCTGATGTTCTAGACTTGTTTTTCAAAATGATATGTAATATATGAAAACTAGAGCTAATGTATCAAGTACAAACTAGGGAATAGAAACTGATTAGGTAACTGTTCTGAGTTTGAATATACAGAATTCACTGACATTCTAGCAGAAGAGTTAGAAAGTGACTTTGGGCCAAGCCTTTAAAAACGTGGCTGTGGTAATTGACTTCCCAAGCATGGTAACACCGAATATTCTCATATAATTCATATAATTAACATCTCTAATTTACAGACAAGCAATGGTGGAATTTTTTTGTCACAGGTAGAATTTAATTAGCCAAGACAAGTAAATTGTTTCACACTTCTATCAGGATAGTGGAATTGCAGAAGCTGCTCTGGAAATTTCAAGCCATTGAAGATGCCATTTGACCTCTCAAGGAAATTAACTTTTCCAGCTGCCAATCTGAAAAGTTCTAATTAAGCCATATTGGTATCATCGACTTATTTATTACAATGGATGTCATGTAGGCAACTTTCTTGGAATTCTGGAAAATCCTTCAAATGCCTTTTTTCTTAATGTACAACTGCATGACAGGTGAGCTGGAAGACATCTTACAATGGTACATGTCAATTGGACCATAGAGAGAGAAGATTTATAGAAGATTTATAGATTTAATCATACAAACCCTCAAATATTCACTTTATTCTTTCCATATGGGGACCCAATTTGTATTACATTTCCTTTTGTACAATTTGTATTACATTTCCTTTTGTATAGGATAAAGAATGCATGGAGCATTTGAAAAAAATTAGCCTGTGTGGTAATGGGAAATATTGTAGAGGAGAGACAGATGTTGGAAAAGCAAATGTGGACTCATTTTGTGGGGAAATAAATATATAACGAGAAGACTTATGTAACTGGTGGTTAGCAGTGATCTTCAGGGAAGTGGTTCAGTTAAATAACATATAGGACAAAAAGTATTGGAGAAGGATTTGTAGGTAGAGATATAATTAATTATAGCATTATGCAAACTTGAGAATATGTTGTCTGGTTGGTTGTTTGAACTAAAATATATTGCACTAGTACAATTACTTAAACAGAAAGTAGGAAGTATGTGTTGGAATCAGCAAGAACCCTGGAGGCACAGATGTAATAAAGAGGAAGAGAAAATTTGAGTCTTGCAGCCAGAAAAGAGAGAAAGGATATGTAAGGGTGAGTGTCTTTAGGAAGAACAGTTAAATGTATGTGATTATAATGTGTGATAGTTAATAAGTTATTCCCTATATGATAGGTAATGTATATTTTCTCAATCTCCCCATGAAATAATTGGTAAAAGCTGCCATTTCTCACTAGTGCTTTGTGGGATGGCTTGTGTTTCAGGAATGTAACATAGGCTGAGTTCTGTTCTCAGGTTCGTTCAGTTGAATCTTGGAAGGACAGTTGCTTATGTTCCATTAGCTCGATTTTGTTCTGTAAGTGGATTTATTTCATGTTTATTTCAATTTTGGAAGGAGATACTCCTTCTTATCTTTCTCCATTGCAGAGATCTAGAATTATCTTGGACTCTACTCTGTTCCCCCATCTCACCACAGAGGAGACACTTCTTAAAAAGGGCCTTCTGTTTTGGGCCTGGGATAAATTACTCAGGTATGTGGCATTATGGGGAATGATGTGAGGTAGCAGGGCACAGCATTTCTGTAGTCTTTGAATTAATTACCTTGATTATTTGCCTTTGGACAGCCGCTGCCCTTGGATGACTTCCTATGGAATACTGCGTACTACTCTAGAGTTTTGCTCAAAACGCTTGGAATGCATGGCTTTTACCTTTGTAGTAGTCCTCTCTGCCTGTTTTTGGGGGGGTGTGTGTGTGTGTAAGTATACGTATGCATGTGTTTTAAACAGTCACTCTGTTATCAATTCCAATTTCCAGAAATTTCACAAAAATTTTGCACATCAAGGTAATTCTTATTTCTAGGTAATGTCTATTTTTATTTTGATTAGATTTTGGAAGGAAAGTGAAGCATGTGGGATTGGTCAAGTCAGCCATCTTTAACAAAAGTCGCAGGTGTATATTCTTGACACTTTAAAATGCTTTTTGTTCAGTGTGTACATTGGGCCCATCCAATGAACTGGTATCCATTTTTCTTCTTAATAGATTAACAATATTAAAATTGATTCAGTTGTTCATACATCATGCTTTCCTGCTAAGGGGAAAACATCCTTTTGGCCCAGCAAAGCTCTTCCTGGAAATGACCTGAACTATACTAATTTTTATATAACCCAATTCATGTAATTTCTGCTTTGGCTTTAGTCATTAGCATTAAGGGGGATTTGATTTAGTAAATAGCAGGTAATCAACTTTTGTGGTTATTGACCTAGGGCATTGCATCTGAATGTGAAAATCAGATAAAAGGAAGACTGATTGAATATGAATTGGGCTGTACTTCCTGCTTGCTACTACCATTTTATTCTTCTTTTAGAGCTAAAATATTAAAGTTTGACATATGTTATTGCTAAGTGCATATTCAAGCTAATAAAGAATTATCAAACACATTTAATGAGGAATCAATTTTCAAAGTGATGGAGTCAAAGCAGGCCCAATATCATGGAAGAGTCTTGAGCATGAGTGAAAAGCCCTGGTTACAAATCTTGATGCTGTCACTCTTCATGATATTTTTTAAAGAGTTACTTGTGTTCCTGCCTTCCTCCCAGTTTCCTCTTCTGTAAACTAGGGATAATATCATCCTCTCATTGCTGTTGACAATAAATTAAAGCATCCCTAGTTTTTAATAAGTGCTCAATAAATGTAACTTAAATCTGTCATTGCTATTTTTGCATTTCATCCTCCTTTGCTTTCATTTCTCATATTTCTCTCCTCCCCTCTAGCCCTAGTTCTCACCTATGAGTTAGAATTCCTAGTCTTACACACTTCTTCTGTCACTCTTATTCTTGCATTCAGCCCTATTCATCTTTTTCTTGATTTATTGATAATCAGTCTTAAAGTGAAAATTTTATTCCTTTGTGCTTTTTTATCCTTTTCTGCATAAAACCCCCAAACTGTATTTTTGGTTCTTTAACCTCTCCTCCAACATCCGCCACAAGGCGGGGCTGGAAATGCTGGCTAACAGAGCATGCTGAATGGCAGGGGTTAGGCAGGTCATCAAATAACAGGTCAACCAAACTCAATTAGTAAAATAAAGTAATTATGAAACACAGGAAATGTAGAAGTGTTATAAATTCTACTAAAAAGATAATCATACAATCATATTATTTAAAAAGAAATATATTGTTAGTATTTTCACTTTTTATATTTACCATATAAAATTTTAAAATAATTTATAGATGTAAGCCAACTTTTCTTTAAATGTTTACTCCAAGACTGTTTTGGCATTAATAATGCCAAAATGGGATTAATGATAACAAATGGGAGTAATAATAAAGTAACAGATTTGAAGTTCAAATTTTACACACTGTACTCTTCCTGGCAAGCCTAAAGCAAACTCTCCTTCCTTCCCACTTACCTCTCTCCCTTTTGCTCACACACATGTGCACATGTACACACATACACACACACACACACACTCAGGTGCAAAAATTTGAAATTTTTATTTAATACCTATGTTACGCACACAAAAGTTTGATCAGAAAGTAATAGGTGAGACAAAATTGAGTTGTAACACTTACATTGTAACCCAATACGATCAAGAAAAATTAATCTAAGACATTCTACACAAGCATGTTTGATTCTCTCTCTTCCTATCTTCCCTCAGTATTTCAAGGGACCGGACAACAAAGATTAAATTTGTGCCCTTCTTAAACCTAGTCATCATTATCAGCTATGCAAGAAAACTCCTCAACAAGAAGTGAAGATATTACATTTCACTAGAGAAGAGATAAGAGATATTCAAAATTCCCATTCTGTTTTTCACCTGTCTTTTGTGAGCAGAGAAATCCAGAATTTAAAGGTTTACAAAGAGAACAAACTTATGTATACCAACGGGGAGAAGGGTAGGATGAATTGGGAGATTGGGATTGATGTATAGACACTACTGATACTATGTATAAAATAGATAACTAATGAGAACCTACTGTATAGCACAGGGAACTCTGCTCAATGCTCTTTGGTGATGTAAATGGGAAGGAAACCTAAAAAAGAGGGAATATGTGTATGTGTATAAATGATTCACTTTGCTGTACAGCAGAAACTAATACAACATTGTAAAGCAACTATACTCCAATAAAAAAATTTTTTTTAGGAACTTTTATTGAGATACAGTTAACAGACAATAAATTGCATATATTTAGAGTGTACAATTTGGTGTTTTTTTTCTTATTAGTAATGTATATATGACAATCCCAATCTCCCAATTCATTCGTCCCCAACCTTCCCCGCTTTCCCCACTTGGTGTCCACATGTTTGTTCTCTACATCTGTGTCTCTATTTCTGCCTTGCAAACTGGTTGATTTGTACCACTTTTCTATATTTTGTACCATTTTTCTAAATTTTACTTTCAATAAAAAATTAAAAATAAAAAAACTAAAAAGTAAAAAAGGTTTACAAGAACAGTTTGGAAAAAACGGAACAATTTCTGCTTGCCATAGACCTATAAGTGAAATATTGTTCAAATTCCTAAACATCTCTGCAGGATTTCCATATAGTGATTTTTCTGGTAGACCCCTGGAAAAAAAATCTCTGATATTTGGTCTGCAAGATGAGCCTCTATCTTGGATATAGTTGAGTAAGTGATACCAATTGGTTGGCAGCTGAGTTTGAGTTTCTGAAAAACAGTTAAGTTGACTGATATATTTATAAACTCTTGAGATTTTTATTTGAGCAAAAAATGGTTTTAAAAAAACATAAGTCAACCGAGAAAGATGGCAGCGAAGTAGAGGGACGCGGAATGCATCCCTCTCCACAGATGCATTGGGAATGCACCAAAAGATGCAATAATTCCCACAGAGAACCAACTGAACACCAGCAGATGACCTCGGACACCAGAAAGGACTGCAAGGATCTGGACATAACTGGTAGGGAGGCTCAAAGAGGGTGAAGCAGCTGAGCTGTGGCAGATGGAAGGGAGTGAGAAACACATGGAGGGTCCGCACCACGGCTCAGCATTCCCAGACTGAGACGTTGATTCACAGCTGAACAGGGGGTCTGGGAGCAGGAGTGTGGGAGCCGGAGAACTAGTTCAGGGTGAGAAATGTTGTTGGCAGTAGGGAGACGGACCGAGAGGATAGGAGGGAAGAGGTCTGCAGCAAGGAGTGCCTGCCCTGGAGAGCTGCGGGGCCATGGTGGCAGCTGGATGCTCCTGACTCACGGGTGGGGTGGAGGAGCCATGGGCATAGCTTCTCTCTCTCTCTCTCTCAGCGCCTGCAACAGGCAGAGGAAGGACCCCTGTGGGCCAAGCTAAGGCACTCAGGGATAACAAAGGCCCTTGGGCAGGGCTGGCTTAGAGTCCCGGCAGCTGAGAGCAAAAAGCCTGGAGAGAGGCCCAAGTCTGAGACATTCTGTTTACACCTGAGCCACTGGCATCCCTCTGCAACAGGCACCTCCAGCCCGACTGAACTGCCGTGACCCAGACAGTGTGCCACTGCTCACTTACTCCCAGGGGAAGAAGCCATTATTGTACCCTCTCCCTCCCCACACACCACTGTTTACAGATGAACAATAAAGGAAGCTCTGCTGGTCACAGAATAATACAAAAAACCCAAGGCAGGTAGGACACTTACAGCTGAGACCCCAAGGAAACAGAAATATTAGTATTAATTCTATTGAACTGGTCCATTCTGGGGTCAGTTCTAGTTTTATTTTTTTTTCTTTATTAATTACAATCTTAGTTCTAAGGGATCTACAAGTTTTATAACATTTTTTATTCTATTTTTTATTCTATTTTTATTTTTAGCCTTTTTATATATTTCTAGCTAAGTTTTTTGTAGTGTTGACTATATATCTCTCCTACCTTCTTTTCATCTCTGTCTTTTATACATTTCTATTTCTTTTTATTTTCATATTTCCAGTCATGCTACGCTCTTCTATTGCCCTGTCTTCTATCCTTTTTTAGCTTATTTTATCTTAACGTACTTATAAGCAACATTATCGATCTGCTCAGTCTCCTTGCTTTATTCTCCAGATGACACACTGCCTTGGTATTTATTATTAGATTTTTGTCTTTATCTTAGTTCTTAGTATAATTGTCTAATTTCATTCTGAGAATCTCAAGTCGGTCTGGTGATACTCTAGATCTTTTTTATATTTGATCCTAGCTTTCAATATCTCCCAGGATTTGTGTTTGTGTGTGTGTGGTGTTATTTGTTTGTTTGTTTGTTTTTGCTTTTTTTTCTGCTTTGTTCTCTTTTGGTTTTGAATTTCTGTTGGTTTCTTCTTTGAATGTGTGATAGCATACTGGGGTTCTTCTGTCAGGTTTTTCTAGTGCCTTATGTTCTACTGGATTCAGTAATTCTGTGTCTTATACATGTATGTGTTTCCTAGATTTAGTATTTGTTTGACTCAACACTCTGCCATTAGTCTGGGGCTTGGACAGTCTTCTTTAAGCCCCTCTATTGCTGGGACAAGCAACCTCTGAAGTTTGGACTACCATGAGAAAACAAAGAAACACCATACAGGCAAAGGAGCAGGAAAAAAAGCCACAAGACCAAATAAATGAAGAGGAAATAGGAAAAATGCCTGAAAAAGAATTCAGAGTAATGATAGTAAAAATGATCCAAAATCTTGATAACAAAATAGGGGAAATACAAGAAACAGTTAATAAGGACTCAGAAGAACTAAAGAACAAAGAAACAGTAATGAACAACAAAATAACTGAAATTAAAAATACTATAAACAGCAGAATAACTGAGGCAGAAGAACAAATAAGTGAGTTGGAAGATAGAATGGGGGAAATAACTGCCACAGAGCAGGAAAGACAAAAAAGAATAAAAAGAATAGAAGACAGTCTCAGAGACCTTAGTGATAACATTAAGCGCACCATCATTTGAATCACAGGCATCCCAGGAGAAGAAGAAAAAAAGAAAGGGTCTGAGAAAATATTTGAAGAGGTTCTAGTGCAAAACTTCCCCAACATGGGAAAGGAAATAGTTAATCAAGTCCAAGAAGCACAGAGAGTCCCATACAGAATAAACCCAAGGAGAAATACACCGAGGCACATATTAATCAAACTAACGAAAATTAAACTCAAAGAAAAAATATTAAAAGCAGTAAGAGAAAAGCAACAAATAACATATAAGGGAAAACCCATAAGGATAACAGCTGACCTTTCTACAGAAACTCTGCAGGCCAGAAGAGAATGGCAGGATATACTGAAAGTCCTGAGAGAGAAAAACCTACAGCCAAGAATACTCTAGCCAGCAAGAATCTCATTCAGATTTGACAGAGAAATCAAAAGCTTTACAGACAAGCAAAAGTTAAGAGAATTCAGCATCACCAAACCAGCCTTACAACAATTGCTAAAGGAACTTCTCTAAGTAGGAAACATAAGAGAAGGAACAAATCTACAAAAAAACCCCAAAACAATTGAGAAAATGGTAATTGGAACATACGTCAATTATCACCTTAAATATAAATGGATTAAGTGCTCCAACCAAAAGACACAGACTGGCTGAATGGATATACAAACAAGATCCTTCTTGCTGCCTACAAGAAACCCACTTCAGACCAAGGGATACATATAGACTGAAAGTAAAGGGATGGAAAAAGATATTCCATGCAAATGGAAGTCAAAGGAGAGCTGGAATAGCAATACTCATATCAGACAAATTAGACTTTAAAGCAAAGACTATTACAAGAGATAAGGAAGGACACTACATAATGATCAAGGGATCCATCCAAGAAGAACATATCACAATGGTAAATATCTATGCATCCAACATAGGAGCACCTCAATACATAAGGCAAATGCCTATAGCCATAAAAGGGGACATCAACAGTAACACAATAATAGTGGGAGACTTGAACACCCCACTTACATCAATGGATAGATCATCCAAACAGAAAATAAATAAAGACACACAAGCTTTAAATGACACATTAGACCATCTCGACTTAATTGATATTTATAGGACATTCCATGCAAAAACGACAGAATACACTTTCTTTTCAAGCGCACATGGAACATTTTCCAGGATAGATCACATCTTGGGTCACAAATCAAACCTTGGCAAATTCAAGAGCATTGAAATCATATCAAGCATCTTCTCAGACCACAATGCCATGAGACTAGATATCAATTACAGGAAAAAAACTGCAAAAAATACAACCACATGGAGGCTAAACAATTCACTATTAAACAACCAAGAAATCATTAGTGAAATCAAAGAGGAAATCAAAAAATATCTAGAAACAAATGACAGTGAAAACACAACAACCCAAAACCTATGGGACACAACAAAAGCAGTTCTAAGAGGGAAGGTTATAGCAATACAGTCCTACCTTAAGAAACAAGAAAAATATAAACAACCTAACCCTACACCTAAAACAATTAGAAAAAGAAGAACAAAGAAACCCCAAAGTGAGCAGAAGGAAATAAATCATAAAGATCAGATCAGAAATAAATGAAAAAGAAAGGAAGGAAACAATAGCAAAGATCAATAAAACTAAAAGGTGGTTCTCTGAGAAGATAAACAAAATTGATAAACCATTAGCCAGACTCATCAAGAAAAAAAAGGGAGAAGATGCAAATCAACAGAATTAGAAATGAAAAAGGAGAAGTAACAATGGACACCTCAGAAATACAAAAGATCATGAGAGACTACTACAAGCAACTATATGCCAATAAATTGGATAACCTGGAAGAAATGGATAAATTCTTAGAAAAGTACAATCTTCCAAGACTGAACCAGGAAGAAATAGAAACTATGAACAGACCAATCACAAGTACAGAAATTGAGACTGTGATTAAAAATCTCCCAACAAACAAAAGCCCATGGCCAGATGGCTTCACAGGCGAATTCTATCAAACATTTTGAGAAGAGCCAACACCTATCCTTCTCAAACTCTTCCAAAATATAGCAGAAGGAGGGACATTCCCAAACTCATTCTACGAGGCAATCATCACCTTGATACCAAAACCAGGCAAAGATGTCACAAAAAAAGAAAATTACAGGCCAATATCACTGATGAATATAGATGCAAAAATCCTGAACAAAATACTAGCTAACAGAATCCAACAGCACATGAAAAAGATCATACACCATGATCAAGTGGGGTTTATCCCTGGAATGCAAGGATTCTTCAGGATACGCAAATCAATCAATGTGATACACCATATTAACTAATTGAAGGATAAAAACCATATGATCATCTCAATAGATGCAGAAAAACCTTTTGACAAAATTCAACATCCATTTATGATAAAAACTCTCCAGAAAATGGGCACAGCAGGAAATTACCTCAACATAATAAAAGCCATATATGAGAAACCAAAAGCCAACATTGTTCTAAATGGTGAAAAACTGAAAGCATTCCCTCTAAGAACAGGAACAAGACAAGGGTGTCCACTCTCACCATTATTATTGAACATAGTTTTGGAAGTTTTAGCCACAGCAATCAGAGAAGAAAATGAAATAAAAGGAATCCAAATTGGAAAAGAAGTAAAATTGTCACTCTTTGCAGATGACTTGATATTATACATAGAAAACCTGAAAGACTCTCCCAGAAACCTGCTAGCACTAATCGATGAATTTAGTAAAGTAGCAGGATACAAAATTAATGCAGAGAATCTCTTGCATTCCTATACACTAACAATGAAAGAGCAGAAAGAGAAATTAAGGAAACTCTCCCATTAATATTGCAGCAAAAAGAATAAAATACCTAGGAATAAACCTGCCTAAGGAGGCAAAAGATCTGTATGCAGGAAACTTTAGGACACTGATGAAAGAAATCAAAGATGACACAAACAGATGGAGGGACATACCATGTTCCTGGATTGGAAGAATCAACATAGTGAAAACGACTGTACTACCCAAAGCAATTTACAGATTCAATGCAATCCCTATCAAATTACCAATGGCATTTTTCACAGAACTAGAGCAAGAAATCTTACGATTTGTATGGAAACACAAAAGACCCCGAATATCCAAAGTAATCTTGAGAAGGAAAGACAGAGCTGGAGGAATCAGGCTTCCAGACTTCAAACAATACTATAAGGCTACAGTGATCAAGACAGTATGGTATTGGCACAAAAACAGAAATATAGATCAGTGGAACACAATAGAGAGCCCAGAGATAAACCCATGCACATATGGGCACCTTATCTCTGACAAAGGCAGCAAGAATATACAATGGAAAAAAGACAGCCTCTTTAATAAGTGATGCTGGGAAAATTGGACAGGTACATGTAAAAGAATGAAATTAGGACACTTCCTAACACTATACACAAAAAGAAACTCAAAATGGATTAAAGACCTACATGTAAGGCCAGACACTATAAAACTCTTAGAGGAAAACATAGGTAGAGCATTCTATGACATAAATCAAAGCAGGATCCTTTTTGACCCACCTCCTAGAATAGTGGAAATAAAATCAAGAATAAACAAATGGGACCTCATGAAACTTAAAAGCTTTTGCACAGCTAAGGAGACCATAAACAAGACAAGAAGGCAGTCCTCAGAATGGGAAAAAATGTTTGCCAATGAAGCAACTGACAAAGGATTAATCTGCAAAATATACAAGTAGCTCATGCAGCTTAATACCAAAAAAGCAAATAACCCAATCCACAAATGGGCGGAAGACCTAAATAGACACTTCTCCAAAGAAGACATACAGATGGCCAACAAACACATGAAAAGATGCTCAACATCAGTAGTCATTAGAGAAATGAAGTCAAAGCCACAATGAGGTATCACCTCACACCAATCAGAATGGCCATCATCAAAAAAACTAAAAACAATAAATGCTGGAGAGGTTGTGGAGAAAAGGGAACCCTCCTGCACTGTTGGTGGGAATGTAAGTTGGTACAGCCACTATGGAAATCCGTTTGGAGGTTCCTTGAAAAACTAAAAATGGAACTACCACATGACCCAGGAATCCCAATACTAGGCATATACCTGAAGCAAACCACAATCCAGAAAGAAACATGTACCATAATGTTTATTGCAGCACAGTTTACAATACCCAGGATGTGGAAGCAACCTAAATGTCCATCAACAGATGAATGGATAAAGAAGATGTGGCACATATATACAATGGAATATTATTCAGCCATAAAAAAATGAAATTGAGTTATTTTAATGAGCTGGATAGACCTAGAGTCTGTCATACAGAACAAAGTAAGTCAGAAAGAGAAAAACAAATACCATATGTTAACTCATATATATGGAATCTAAAAAAAAAAAAAAGAAAAATGGTACTGATGAACCCAGTGACAGGGCAAGAATAAAGATGCAGATGTAGAGAATGGACTTGAGGACACAGGGTTGGGGGGCGGGGGAGCAATGGGGAAGCTGGGACAAAGTGAGAGAGTAGCTTTGACATATTCACACCACCAAATGTAAAATAGATAGCTCGTGGGAAATTCCTGCATAACATAAGGGGACAAACTAGATGATGGGTGATGCCTTAGAGGGTCAGGATAGGGAGGGTGGGAGGGAGGGAGTCACAGGAGGGTGGGGATATGTGTATAAATATAGCTGATTCATTTTGGTGTACCTTAAAAATTGGCACAGCATTGTAAAGGAATTATATTCCAATAAAGAGCTTTAAAAAAAAAGTTGGTCTAATCATTCTGAATGATTTTAAAAAAGATGGAGAAAGCTAAATATAAGACTTACAGCAAAGGGTGTACACTATGTGTTCTGCTATGACTATAGTTCTGTAGGTTGCATTTGCACACCAATATTAAATGTTTTAAGACTGAAAACAATGATATGCATATAGTAGATATTTATGTGCCTTTGGAATGTACTGAGCCGCTTTCCTATACTTGGTGCATTTCTTACCGTATGAATCTCACTTCCTAAGGTAAAGGCCATAAACTTGCTTTTCCAGGCTCCCTTGCAGCTAAGGTACAGGTATGTGACCTTGGTTCTGCCAGTCACACATTGACATATGAGGTCTCTGATTGGTAGAGAGTGGTGTGAAGAAGGCAGTGCAAGGGGGTTCAGTTCTGATAATGAGTTTGGTGGCAGGGAGACACTCAGTTTCAGAAACAACAATAGCACATGGCCTAGCTTCCAGCACCTCATGCTGGAAAGACAAGGTACAGAGCCTATGCCCAGAATGCAAACCTAGTGTCCTCTGGAGCCATCTTGCTCTATTCCTACTTATATAACCTTTAAGCCTGATTCTTCAGAAATCTGTGAACTGTCTGACCACCTCTATCAAATTTCTTTTCTTCTTAAATGGTCCAGAACAGCTTCTGTTGTTTGTACATCACAACTTCAATTAGTACAGTCCATAAAAAAATGGTACTACTATTGCTACTACTACTGTTTTATATTTTTATACAACTTCTGTAATTTTAAAATAATGTCTGTTGAGCTTTGTCTTTCAAATGATCTCTTTCAATTCTCATATCGACTTTAACATTTTAATACTTGGGCAGTATCTGTAGTTTCATTTGACATGTAAGGAAGCTGTGAAACTGCAAGGCTATGTAACTTGTCACAGAGCTACTTGGTGGGGATAGGAGTAGAAACTAACATTATTTTTGCTTTGATTCTATTTGCTTTGCCATTATATAATTCCACAAAGAAATGAGCTTTCCCCCAACCCTTGCTTAAGCTCCTTGACTTCTTGCATGCTTAATAAAAAAGAGTCCACCAGAGAGACAGTTTGAAAGTAGAATTATTGGATATGTAAACATTCTGTGTTACAAGTGACTTGCATCCAGCATCTACTCATCTTCCTCCAAGCTGAATGCCATCTGGGGGAATAACGTATTCCCTGCACAGTTCCTGATTGGACTCTCCTCCTGGCTCCAAGGATGAGGGTAAGATTTATATCTGCATAGAGTGATTGGTTGAGGGAGGAACAGGCACATGATCCAACGAGATGCTGTCTGGATAATTCTGCTTCCCCTTGGAGAGACATGTTATCTTCTACTGGTTTTACACATGGAAGGATGCAAGCCCAACCTTCATAATGTATGGGTAAATTCAACTCAGAAAAAAGAACTGAGAGATGGGTTCTGATGCCATTGTGTGAGTCTTTGAATCCAGCTCTGCCTGGAGGTTTCAGTTACATGAGGCCCTGAATTACCTTTCATACTTAGACTAGTTGGATTGGATTTTTTGTCCCTTGTAACCAAAAGAGTTTTGATACTTTGTGCCCTTCTAACTTTCTTGGGCTTCACCAGTTATGCATAATCCAACAGTGCAGTACTACTGAATCTCAGGCCAAGAGATAAGTCTACTAACTAAAAATCTAATTTGCTTTCACAACCTCATAACCTTTTTCACATGTAAGGACCCCAGATATTGTTTTCCCAAATCTAGGTAAGGATTTAAGAGGAAAGCAATAGGTCAGACATTAGGAATGTGTAACTTTCTGAATATTTCCTGTGTTAATCCTGTCCCTACTTTATTAGTACTCAATAATCACTTAGCCCATTCCCAGTTCACCTTCCCTAAATTTAGAAATTGCATTATAATGTCTATTAATATACTTAATAGGACAGAAAATACTCTTAATGTTTTTTAAAGTGCTAATCAGTTTATTAAATTTGCGAATTCAAAACCTAGATCCTCCTTGAGATTTTAAGTTCAGTTCAGAAATTTATTTTACTTATATTTCTACAAAATGTTTGCAGACAATTTTAAGGTGCATTTAAATAAATTTATAAACTGTATACCCATTTATAAACTGTATACCCATATCTTGAAACAATTTAAACTGCATTCATACATTTAATCATTTTCTGCCATTTTTAAGTACTTTAATATCTGACAAACAAAACCTTCTTAGTATTTAAATAACTCTTACATAACTAATATATTAAAGTTAAAAATATGGCAGATTTAATGTTCTAAGTAGTCAGTAACTAATAAACTTAGTAAGATGTTATCGTAAATCAAAAGTCAACTCAAGTACTCCTTTTAAGTTGTGATTACAGCGCTGTCACTGTAATAAGCCATATGTTACAACTGTGTAAAATCCTAAATTTGTACAAATTCTTTCTGAATCTCTACCCAGAGTTTACCAAACTGTACAGTTAGAGGAAATAGTCCTCACCCTCCCTTCAGACACCAGCTACAAACTCAGGGTCTCCAGTTCCACCCTCACTTCAAATTATTTATTTATTTATTTATTCATTTATTCATTTATTCATTCATTTTGGCTGCACCAGGTCTTAGTAGCGGCACACAGGATCTTTGTTGTGGCATGTGGACTCTTAGTTGTGGCATGCATGTGGGATCTCGTTCCCTGACCAGGGATCGAACCCAGGCCCCCTGCATTGGGAGCGCAGAGTCTTACCCACTGGACCACCAGGGAAGTCCCTCCACCCTCACTTTAGACCAGCTGGCTGCAAATTCAGGGATTCCCATGACCACCCTGAAGTTTGATAATTTGGTACAAGGCGTTACAGAAATCATTGAAAACTACTGTCCTCACAAAGACTGTACGGGGACAGGATACAGGTTAAAATTAACCAGAGGCAGTGCACATAAAGCAGAGTCTGGGGGGCATCCACACACAGAGCTTCTGCTCATCCTCTGCCTGTGGAGTTATGAAGAGCGCCACCTCCTCCTGGCTGTGACCTATGACAATGTGCAGAGAGTACTGCCAACCAGGGAAGCTCATTTGAGCCGTTGGTGTCCAGAGCTTTTACTGGCGCTCAATCACATGCTACCCACTTTTGGCTGATCTTTTGTCTCCAGACCTTCCCTGATGTCAGGCTAATGCCTTTGCTTTCTGGTTAGTCTGGAGGTCAAAACTGATATAGCATGGCTCAGAGCCCCCATGATAAATCACGGTGTGAGACTCTCTGGTGGTCAGAGGCCCAGCAAACAGTCT
Organism: Hippopotamus amphibius kiboko; assembly: GCF_030028045.1. Taxonomy (NCBI): domain Eukaryota; kingdom Metazoa; phylum Chordata; class Mammalia; order Artiodactyla; family Hippopotamidae; genus Hippopotamus; species Hippopotamus amphibius. The sequence continues at coordinate 132,695,202 of NC_080191.1, read as the reverse complement.
TACCAGGCAGGACATGCCAAGGACCTAGAAATCAATTTCCAGACAAAGGACAGACTCTCTTTGCGTAGGGTTAATTCTTCATTACACAATACTGAAATATTATTTCTCCATCTTTGATTATCCTAAACGTTTCTAAGCTGATTGTAAATCCCGTGGGTTTGAAAGATGCTTTCTGTGGAAGGTAATTACTATCCCAGCGAACTGAGATTATGTTTCCCTTTAGCTTTTCACCTGGCATGAGTTCTGGAGCTGTGGCCATCCTAGGCACTCCTCACTGTTCACTAAGACAGCTATGACTGTTGGCTTTGCCTTCTTAGAACATTCTAAACTTTGGACAGATTTAGAGGTAGCTGGATTAGTTTTTAAATGAGTAACTTGAGATCCACAGGTAAAAGGTTTTCTATGAGTAAACAAACATTTTTGGACTCTGCAGGGTGGCATATAATGTTGATCTCAATACATTGGCAAGCTCCTTAAACAGCAAATTTTCATCTTGCTGTAGTAACTGTGAGCAAACTGTGAGCGTTCCTTCTAAAGCTTACTTAGCAACCACAGTTTGGACGTAAAGAGTATTAATAATGCTTTGAGGCAATTTTGCAACATAATAGGAAATCATCATTTTGGGATGCTCTGATTTTTTAAAAAGCTTAGAGATTTGTTTCTAAAAAGCGTGGTGACAATATGCAGCTGTCATTATGTGCTCAAAACAAAGGGAAATCACTCTATTTGTGTGGACTTGGGAAGCGGCACCTAAGCACACGGTAGGGCAAGTCCTACCCAGATGGCTGCCTGACAGAACTCATGGTGTTTCTTGTCAATAGTAGAGCAGGATGTCTCCAAGAGTGGGAAGTTCAGTTAGCAAACTCCACGAGTTGTGTCTTTGTGTTTAGGCCATAGATTATGTACTCAGCCTCTTAGACTCCAGAAACTAATTGTAACATAGCTCATTATTTCACATATTTGCATATACCTCCCCTTTTCCCTAGAAAAATAGTTTCCAAAGATTAAATGTTGAAGTTTTAAAGAAGTTATCTTTTAATTATTTATTTTTTAAATTTCTAGCTTCAACCCTATTGTTAAAGAGGAGTTCAGTACCATTTTGGCACGTAGAAGGCACTGCCACTATCATATCATAGCTAACATATCAGCATATCATATCCGAATTGAAGCAAACAAAATGATGCAGCCAAGTACACGAAATAATGTGGGATTTAAATGAAATAATAACTAAATATATGCTGTTTTATATGCATAAAGCAAATCCATAGAATTACAAAGGAAGATAATTATATGGTAATATAGACATAAAAAAACCCAGATTTGAAATATACATATAGTTTCTATTAAAACATCAAATAATAAGATCTACAGTGGGTCCAGTAGCTGCCTTAATTTTTAAGTAGCAATGAGCATTAAATGATATTCAATTATATAGTGATAAATTATATAGTGATAAAGGCTCAAGTAATGCTATTACTAGTATGGTAATAAATAAAGGAGATGTTAAATTTCACTTAAAGGTTTGTGAAAATAAAGATGTAATGTGTGTGTGTGTGTAGGAAGTGGATGATTTTGGCTAGACTGAATTCTAGGTAAGTTGGTTTCAGAAAAGCAAACTACCCTCTTTTAACAGGTGGCTTTCTATATGGATTTTGAGAACTGTCTTATACTTTGCAATATCTCCCACTTTATCTCCCTTTGTTATTCTCATTTTGCTTCCTCCAAACTGCTAAGCAGTAAAGAAAAGGAAAAAAAAAAAAACAAGGGCCCTTGGGGGAACTGAGGGAGATTATTTTTGCACTTTTCTCACAGCCTTGGCAGTCAAGAGAGTCAAAGGAATGAACTGGATGGTGGCAGCTTCAAAGCAGAAAAGCATTCGGAAAAGGATAGGAAAACAAACTTAATGCCTGGAATCTGAAGCAGACAAGGAAGGAAAATTTGGGAAATTGGTCCAGGAAAGTTAACAGAAAGAAGGCCTAATTCCTTGACAACAACTTAGAATTCAGTGATTTCTTGAATTAAACATATGAATTTTGTCTATTATAAAAATGCAGTATATATTTGTCAATGTGTATTTTGTCTATTTGTCTGTCTATGTATCAGTAGTTGTTTGATCTTCTCAAAAAAAAAAATCTACTGTGTGTATTGTTACTCTCCTTTTAGAGACAGGAAACTTGAGGCACAGAGATGTTAAATGCTTGCCTAAGGTCACACATTTTGTAAACAGCAGAGCCAGGCTTAGCATCTAAAGCATATTTCCTAATGCTTTCCCACATGGATAGTTGAAGGGATTGGACTTACCAAGCCTTGTTCTGGTGTACAAAATGTTTACACGGAGCTTCCAAAATGTCCTGAAAGTATTTTTCAGTATGCTAATTTTTCACTGATGTATAAGTATCTTATGCTATAATACCCTTAAAATCTGACACTTCACATATGAACTTTTCCTGACGTTACCAAGTGTTTATATTTCTCCATAGCTAATATTTCGCCTGCTTCTTAACTCCAAATCTTTCCAGCACAAGATGAGAAGACTCCTCTAACTATCCATGGGCTTCTCCAAATTACCTGTTCAGCCTCACTTAGAGCTGGATGTGTGAACTAGCAGTGCATGAAGAAGTTCATTAGAGAAAGGAATTGGATTTGATTAATTTTTTCTGAACATTGATTGACTACGACAGTCCATTTTGCTAACATTTATATTGCAGTAAAGTTTAATTATGGATTATTTTGCCATAAGGCAAACTAGACTGACATAAAGCAGAGAGTGAAAATTTACAGTGTTGTGTAAATAGCTAGTTCTAATTTTCTGCTAATTGCTTTTCTACTTTATTTATGACTTTAGGCACACACTTTTATAAGTACGTACAATTGTTTTCCTAAAAAAAATTTCAGAAAAGTTATTAAAAGCAAAGAAATAGATCATGAGAAATACAGGATTGGTATCCAACATGACACCTTCTATATGTACACATTAACTTTTCCCTATTGACTTGACATTAATGGTCAAGTCAGTCAAAAAATAGATAAACCAATGTGCCATCTGATGTGGCTGTTTCAGAATAATGCTTTTGCTCTTGCATATCATTGGGGTGTGAGGAAGGTAGAAAGCTTTTCTAACTGCATGACACTAGCTTAATATATTGTCACCAGACCTTTTTTCTTTCTTTCTTTTTTTCTGCAAATGCCTCTCTATTCATTTACCTTTTTAAGTGATTAAAGGATTACACATACTGCTTTGGAATTAGTCAGGCTCATCCAACATATTTCTTATTAGTCAGAGAGAAAAAAATTTAGCTTGAAAAGGAGCTCGGAATAAAAAAGTGATTGGGTGGGGAAGGGAAATGGTAAGAGGGATATTCAGGGCAAAAATCCAAATTTTAATTGTGTGTCCAAGTTCATATTTGGTAATTGCTGTTCATGTTGGCTTCTGACACATAAAAATTTGGATAGATGTGCCAATCAGACAAGCACCGAATGGGAAGTGTGTGCAACATTAATCTCAGGTCCCCAAACAATTCTCTTTTACTGACCTACCTCAGGTACTGGATAATACAGGGTATAAAATAATGAGCAAAAATATTAAATTGTAAATCTGAAGTTCTCAAGTTTAAATCAAATCTTGTCCTTATTTGATCACCAAGACCCTCAATAAAAAAGATATCCTGGTTTGTATCAGTAGAACAGACACTTGAGGAGCATCAATAGGTTCAGTTCATCATTATAATTAGCATCTGGGTTGATAGCTTCAGCAATAAAAATTCTGGTGTAATAGACAGAACAAGGAACTAACTACTCAGTCTTGTTCAAAACAGTAAGTGCATGTCTTTTACTGTATCCTTCTGAGGATGAATTTTTATGCCAGCTTCTTTCTAACACTTCATATGAAAACTTCCACAATGCACACTGGTATTTTAAAATTTTATTCAATTTTGTTTTATGGTCCAACAAATACCAGTTTGCTCTAGAATAAATTAAATAAATAATTAAGATCAAAGTAAAGAAAATAATTACCTGTAATCCTTCCTCCTGCTGTCATTCCAGCTAAGCTAACCACTGTAAATGTTTGGGTCCATATCTTCCCAGACATGTACATAGGTATATAGTGTTTCCAAATATATACATATATTTCTGATGCAAAATATTCAATATCTGAATTTCAGAAACAAATTTAAAAAGTTGCATCTTTTAGATCTTAAATAAAATTTCTGATTTCCTTCTCATTCTTCCCTAATCACTCAAAATTTAAGCTTGCATCAAACAAATGTACAATTAAGCTAATGATTATTAACTAATTGCTAGTTAAACAATCTTTTTTGGAGAGTCAGACATGTTTCAACTTCCTCTTAACTTTCCTGAGTTTAAATTAGTACATTTAAATATATTCATTGAAGGTTTATAACACATCCAGGAATAATTTAGGGGCTGGGAGCAATAACAAAGTGTAAGAACGGATCTCTCTTTTTAAAGTGATTCCAGTGTGCTCAGGGATACAAAACAAACTTTGGGAATAGATTGCAGAGCAGTTGATGCAATACGGAAGAGAGGAGGAACAAACAGTGGGAATTGAAGCCTCTGAGAAGGCTTCAAGGGCTGGAAGGAGGCTGCTGGCCCTGAGAGATTTAAAACTTAGGAAGGAAGGGAAAACTATTCCAGGCAGAGGAAGCAGCATGAGCCAAATCATGGAACGGATGATGAGCTCAGCGTGATAGGCCTTTATACAGTGGGGAAAGGTGGTAGCGACATTTGATGTGGGAGGTGCCAAAAAAAAGTAATCATTATTAGTTTACAGTATTTTGACCTGAATCTATCGGAATATGATTTTGATTTATTGGAAGCCTTATCAAATATCATCTTTATCATCGCTTTAGCCCTCTTTGCAAATATTCAAGTGCCTGCCCATGTCCCACCGATCATTCAAATCAAATATGTCCCACACTGCACTCATCGTATTTCCTCTATTGAATGTCCCAAATTATCACCACAGAGTCTGTTAATAAAGCAAAACTTAACTCACACTTGTTGCAGCAAGAGAAAAACACGAATCTCACAGGGTCTTAGCAGTGTTTCAGAAGAGGAATATTTACAGAATTTTAGCTTCTAGGCTTAAGTGATGTACGGCGGGTCCAAGACAAAACTAACTGGGGCTGCACAAAATCTCCTGAAGAAAGTCTTGATAAGCAAACCTTTGGTAAGTAGGCTGTTTGCTCAGGTGAACAGCCTCTTACTTTAATGAAGTTATCCGTAGGAATTTCCTAAAACAATTGGTGGAGTTATTTTTTGCTTTACAATCTTATCTTTCTCTGGAAAAGTTTTCCTGGAACAAAGAACTATATCATGTTGACATAGGTGGTCTGCAGACTTGCCTAACTCATGTGGACACAGATGGTCTCAGTTCTCACCTCCCTAAGCCAGGTCCTTCTAAGATGTTTCCTGCCTGAGTCACTGGTAACACCCACCACCGTCCTGCTCTCCCAGGGAAAGAGCTTGGCGTTGTTTTCACTTCCCCATCCTCCAATGCAGGCTGTCACTCTCAGCTCCCATACTTCCCAAATGTTTCCCAAATGTTCTTCCAGCATCTCTCCTGTTTCCACTCTTTGTTTCACACAAAGGTGAAAGTTTCATCTCTGAAATAAATAACTGAATATGTAACTTCTCTCCTAAATGATTTACAATAGTTTCACATGGTATATGTTTTATATATATATATATATATATATATATATATATATATATATATATACACACCATCATGCATCATGTGTACAGGCTAAATGTTTGCAATTTTTATTGGTCAATTATACCTTAGTAAGACTGGGAAAAAAGTTTCCCAATACTAAACAATAAAACCTGAACTTAATAGCACTGACTTCAAGACCCTCCCTGAGCTGGTCTAAACCTCTTAATTCACTTGATGCTATATTTTTGTGTGTGTGTGGATAGTTTCCTTAACACAAAATAGAATTTTCAGGCTTTTGTTCTACTTAATACACTCTTCTCCCCTTTCTCCACTCAAAGGCCTTTTATTCAGTGTTGTAACTCTCTGTTTACGTCCTATTTCTCTCTGCCTTCCTGCTAGTCTCAATTACCAACTGATTTGATTAGTGTCCCAGGGTTATGTCCTTGCCTTACCACAATTTGTACTTTGTCTTCTTTTCAAATACTCTTAGCTATTTTAGTGCATCTGCTTCCTCATATTTGATGGCTCTCCAGTCCACATCAATCTTCCTTAACTCTCCTCTGAGCTCCAGATGCAAATTCACCTGTGCTACACATAGCCCCTTGGGATTCCTACAGGTGTCTCAGATTCAACATGCTCAAAACCAAACACATTCCTCCTCCTGCAATCCTTATCACGGTATCATCAACCAGAGAACAAGCCTAAGTGCTATCCCCCTCACCCCTCATACCCATCACTCACCTTGCCTGGCCAATTTTACTTCCCTAGAATTTCTCAGATCTTTCCCATCATCTCCATCCGTCTATAGTTGCTCCAGTTCATGCCTCACATCTGTCCCCTGAGATCGGGTGACTACCTCGTAACTGCTTCTCTGACACCTTGCCATTTTCAAATAAAACTTCCATTGAAAATGGCTAGGGGCCTACAGAGTAACAGCTCAGTTTCCTTAACATGCAATATAAAATCTTCTATGA